>NC_133335.1:71270461-71942087 GCF_042186555.1 Aquarana catesbeiana | reverse complement strand
AACGTGTGTGTGTGTGTGTGTGTGTGTGTGTGTGTGTGTGTATATATATATATATATATAATATATATATATATATATATATATATATATATATATATATATATATATATATATATATATATATATATAATTTCAATATTATATTTCTCTTGAGGTGGTTAAAATTCTGGAGGCACTTGATTCTAAAATGTAAAAGACTAAACTAATTGTACATATTGAGCAGCACCCACACATGTGAAACGCCCAATGTTAGAGATTATTTATTCCTCCAAAGAAAACAAATGCACCTTTTTTGTATGTGCTGACTAGTATACCCATGTTTCTCTTCTTTCCCTCACTTGGCTATTGTGACCCCAGTGCTGACAGAGGGGCAAACAAGGATGCTGTCCCCTGATGTCCTCCTTATCAACTGATGACCTCATTGGTTGCTAGGGTGCTGGTGGCTAAAAGGTTGTAATAGTGCACAGTAAAAACCTGTGGCTTTTTCTGCAAAAGGCAGGCTTCATCTATCCACTGGCTTGTATACAATTTTTGAGCAATTTTTAGACCTTTTGCCAAGGCACCCCTGAAGGCATTCCACTGTACCTGGGCATCCTGGTTAAAGGATTCTCTATTGTAGCCCCCTGTGCAACAGAACTAGAAGGATCGGGCATAGACTGAATTAGGAAAGTGTTACCATTGTAGGGTTTTTTTTTGTTTTTTGTCACTGCTGTCTGGTAAAATCATTATCTCTGGGACAGTAAGAGGCAAATCTCTCTAATGGTGGACATACATAATTTGATAAGTATCTGATTTTTCTTTTATGATCTCCTTCTGATAATAATCTGTAGTTGACAACCCATTGGCCACACACGAGGAAGTGGATTTTGATCAATCGTTGGGATAGGACCATGTTTTAGGAGCATAAGGGCTCTTTCACACGGGGCGGATCAGTGATGATCCGCCCCGTGAACACCCGCTTGCTCAGTGGGGATCGCTCCGCCGATCCCCGCTGAGCAGGAAGATGACAGGTCCATCGCTGCACACTGTGCAGCGACGGACCTGTCAGAGCCCCGCTCTCCCCTATGGGGGATCAGATGATGACGGACCGTAGTGTCCGTCGTCACCCGATCCAATCTGAAAACGGATGGAAAAGTAGGGTTTTCCTCCGTTACACTTTTCGGATCGGAGCGGGTCGGATGTCAGCGGACATGTCACCGCTGACATCCGACGCTCCATAGGGATACATGTATGTCCAGTTTTTCATCCAAAAACGGAAGGATGAAAAACGGACATACGGACTCCCCGTGTGAAAGAGCCCTAAGTTATTGTTTCCATCATGTAGTCTATATACTCATCAATTCAGATATGATCATATTCATGAACAATGTATCCCAGTGCTGCTGATTGATTGGAAAATGATCAGTAATATTCTGCTCTGACCAGTTGAATCTTTTCGGAAATTAAAGGGTTACTAAACCCTCTTTTGTTTTAAAAAAAAAAAAAGAAATCTACTTACCTCCACTGTGCAGTTCGTTTTGCACGGAGTGGCCCCGATCCTTTTCTGGGGTCCCCCAATGGCTCTTGTGGCTCCTCCCCTGCATCGGGAAACCACCTAGGAGAATCGCTCTCCTTGGGGGGGGTCCCTGTGCAGGCACGCTCCCAGGTTCAGCATTTGTGTCCATAGACACAGAATGCCGGACTCTGTGCCCGCGTCATTGGGTTTGATCGACAGCAGCGGGAGCCAATGGCTGCGCTGCTATTGACCTATCCAATCAAGAGCCGAGACAACGGGCAGAGAGGGTGAGCGTTTCTCTGGTGTGGGAATTACAAGGCTCAGGTGAGTTAAACTGGGGGGGCCGGTCAGTGACAGAATTTTTCTCCTTTAATGTATAGGATGCATTAAGGTGAAAAAACACGAGGGTTTACAACCCCTTTAAGTTAAATCAATCGGAAGAGGAGTTATGACTATTTTGATTGTACATCAGTCAGATAAAAAGTGTGTGAGACCAGCATGAAGCAACTTTGGTTAGCAGAAAAATCTAACATGGATTTCAATCTTGCATCACACTTTTAGTTTATTAAAACAAAACAAAAAAAAAAGTCTGGCCCTATGCACACGGGATGTTTGCCCATCTTTCCTCCTGGCAAAAGCACTTTGGCAGAAAAAACACTTCTATAAAAGCGTCTAGCCATGTTTAGGCACGTCAAGCACTTGGTCGTTTAAATTCAGCTCATTGACCAGAATAATAATTTATTCTGGCTGTTTAAATCACTTAACGCTTGCCTAGTGTTTAGACACATTTCAGGCATTTTTTTTTTTCTTTTTTTTTTTTTCTCGACAAAATGCTACTGTTCCTGGACACGTTAGCAGTGTTTGGGTGATTTTTGTTTTTTTTTTGTTTTGTTTTTTTGGGCAGAAAAAAAAAAAATACACCCCTAACAGCAGCGTTGCATGAGGTCTAAGGGTACAGTATATCAAAAGGTCTTTTTTTTTATTCGGATGAGTGGTGAAATTCTCAGTAATTGTAAGGTGGTTGTTGGTTCCCTAATGCCGCGTACACACGATCAGAAATTCCACCAGCAAAACTCCGATGAGAGCTTCTTGTTGGAAAATGCAACAGTGTGTATGCCCCATTGGTCTTTTGCTGGCGGAAATATTGAGAGCAGGTTCTCTATTTTTTGGTCGGTAAAAGTTCCTATCCGAAAATGGGATCGTCCTGTACAAATTCCAAATTCCGCCGCGCAAAATTCCTACGCATGCTTGGAAACAATTCGACACATGCTCGGAAGCATTGAACTTAGTTTTCTTGGCTCGTCGTAGTGTTGTACGTCACTGCATTCTTGACGGTCGAAAGTTCAGAGAACTTTTGCATGACTGTGTGTATGCAAGCCAAGCTTGAGCGGAATTCCGTCGGAAAAACCATCCAAGTTTTTTCCGACGGAAAATCCGCTCGTGTGTACGGGGCATTAGAGTAGCCTTTCTCAGCCAGAGTGCCATAGTATCCTAGGGGTTCCCTAAAAAATTTGCACCCCCCCCAGCTAAGTAACCACAAACAATGACCTTTTTACAATCTGTAAGCAGATTTTTCCTACTGATCAAAAAATGTAAGGATCATTCTTCCCACTGACCACCGCACTAATATTGGTGTGAGCTGTAAATCTAAAGTTTCAGCAGGGGTTTCCCAGAGACCTAAAAGCGTGTGTGTGAAATGGCACTGAAAGGGATACTGGTATAACTGGGTTTAAATCGGAGAGAGAATTCCTTCAAGCAATGAAGATGCAGTGTAGATCTGCAATTTGTTTTGTTACCAATGAAAATTTGGACAATTTTTATATATATATATATATATATATATATATATATATTTTGTGATTCAGATTTATCCGAATCACAATAGTAAGGAATGTACTGTAAATGAATCCTATGAGAATTGAATTTAGAAATGAATATGAAATTTAATTCTTAGATGTGAAAAATTCAACAGCCCCATTCTAATCGAAAAAACTAAATCAAATATTCCAAATTTCGTCTGAATTGAATTCAATTTGTTTGAATTAGGAAAATTGAAATCGTATGAATAAATGAAATTAGTTGATAAACAAAACCAATTTGTTTTTTTTTGTTCTGCACATGTGTAGTGTAGACCACTAGAATAGCAATAGAGGGGAAATCTACCAATGGGGACTATTAAGGTGATATTCCTAATGCACTTCCTGTTGAGTTTACCCGACAAGGCAGTGAAGGGGAAATCTCCTAAAAGAGATGCAGATCTAAAAACTGACAGTGGGTTTAAAGCCTAGTACACACTTTGTTCTTTTTCGTTCAATCCAGCAGTTTCAACAACAAAAAAAAACCTGACCACTACAGTCGGAGCCGCTGTACTTACAATCCGATGTTAGTCTCACCTCCTGAATCGGTGTTTGACTTTGCTCTTGAGGCAAACATATTACTGGAGGAGGAGGAGGGGGTAGTTGAGAATGCTCCTTCTGAGGGTCAGGTTAACTGTAATGAATATTTCATCCAAACTGAAGGGTACCATCGCTATCCATTGATGCTAAGCGCTCTTGTTCAGTCTTAGAGCACCCTGAGTCTGCTCACCCCAAAGTATCCAGCATGGAGTCCCTTAAATTGCTTAAACCAGCTAAGGCTTTCCCAGTCAAGCTGGGACTGGTCTTACCATGACTCAGGAGTATCCGATTGAGGAAAGTTAGTGGGCAGTTCCTGTGACAGATCCAACCATTTCTTGTCTTAAGACCCTCACATCCCCTGTGGAGGATTATTCCATACTTAAGGCCCTGGTAGACCAGAGGTAAGTGGCTAAAATGCTGGTCAACTGTGCTCCTATGCAAGCAGGAATTCTTTGTAAGTGAACAACTGTATGATCCACAGTACTCTTCTCCCCAAAAATATAAAGGATTAAACCAGTAGGACGTCTACTCCTGAGGTTATGAAGGTCCTTTTATTATTCCAATTCCAAATCTAGCGTTCTAAGAAGACATGATTCACCAAACCAGCCAAGTTTGGTTCCAAGGTTTCTTCCCAGAAATTCTCAGATGCCTGGAATGCTAGAAACTGAAGTTTTGCACACTTTCATCTCCCCACTTCATGCTTTCAACCTTGACTCTTCCCTGTTGTGCTGGCAGCTGCTGTCCAACTCTTGTCTTAGAGATCATTACTCCTGTTCCAAGAGAGGGACACTTTTAAAGTTTTTACCTTCACGTTTTCACAATTCCCAAAGTGAATAGAGGAGTCCAGCCAATTCTGGATTTGAAAACTCTCATCTTGTTCCTAGAGGTTCAAAGTTCCATATGAAAACTGCCAGGTCGGTCATTTTCTCCTTTCTGAGGAATTTATCGGCTATGATAGATAAACTCGGCCTTGAACTTAAATGATTAAGCCACCATGGTTAAGATTTTGGATTACGGTTGCTAATACCACCAGAACCATTAAGTTATATTTGCTGTGTCCTCTGTGATAGTTTGCTCATCTTTGAGGTTGGTCACACATTGTTAACATTAATTCTAAATAAATGAGAAAAATAATCCCTATTTTAATCTTTTATTTCTCCCCTCGTCTTTCAGGACAGCACCTGGAGAGAGCGCAGCTCCACCCACTTTTCCCAGGAAACACTGCAGTCAGTTTTTTCTTTAAAGACCGGACACTTCCACCATGGCCTCAGTTGTAGTGTTTCCTCCGCCATGGTGGAAGCGCTGCAGGGAACCAGGGGTGTGCTGCGCTGTCTCCAGGTGGAGAGAGTTGGGGGCATACCGGTATTTCTGTTCTTTTGTGCAGACCAGCCCAGCTTCCTCCCTTCACGTGCGGGGGTTGCTCCGGCGTCCCCCCTCTTCATACCCGGCGAGGGTCAGGCTGCGGGGGGTCCCAGCTCCTTTAGACCGGCGGCTGGCTTGGAAGGAGCGGCGTCTCCTCTTCAACCCCATTGCTCAGCCTTCCGGGTTCCGGTGGCGAGCGCGTCACTACGGCCGGGGGCGGGACCTCCAGCGGCGCGACGCGGCTTCCGGTTCTGGCCGCTGGAACGCAGGAGGGGAGGGCAGGTCTCTTCCGGCTGACGTCATTTCCGGCCCTCGCAGCGGCGTGTGGACCGGGAAAGTTTAAAAAACAAGCACCAACGCCATTGCAAATCCTGTCAATATGGAGGAGGAACAATCGGTGGTGGCAGGAGCAGGAGCCACACAAGTCAGCCAGGCCCAGGTAAGCGGGGACAGTGTGTCTCTGTAACTTACTCTATGGGCATGTTTTAGTTCCCTCTTTGGTAAATGTTTTAAAGAGCCTGCAGCATTCTTCCTGGGTATTGAAGCAGGAAGTAAATGTGTTTAAGATTGTGAAGTAAATCTGTGGGGGGATTTACTGGCTGAGTGAAGGAGGGGGGTTAAAGTGTTAGCTCTCCACTCTTTTTCAGCATGCTATTTATAGGTGTTTTTCTGTTTGTGTATTTCAGAAGGCAAAAGAAAAGACCAAGCATTCGTCTTTTCCTGTTAAAAGAAAATGCCCATCTTGTAAAAATGTGCTTAAAGAGTCTTGGGCTAAGGTGTTATGCAAAGGGTGCATTGCAGACCTGGTTAAGGAGGAAACCACTCCTAGTGTACCTGTGGTTCAGCAGGACTTACTGAGCTCTTTTAGAAAAGATTTGGCGGAGACTTTTGAGTCATTTAAATCCTACCTTGACAAACGTCCAGCCGCAGGCAGCTCAGTACCACGTTCCCAGTCTTCTGTTTCCGCATATAGGGGTGACAGTGACTCGGAGGAGGAAAATCGTAGCGTGGCTACGGAATCTGAGGAAGAAGCAGAGGAAGAGAAAGAATCTTCTTCTTCTTCTTCTCGATATAAGTTGTCTCTAGAGGAGGTGGATGATCTACTAAAAACTATCCACACTACTCTTAATATTACAGAGGACAAGGCCCAGCTGTCGTTACACGATAGGATGTTCCAAGGCATGGGTGAGGTGAAACACAGGATGTTTCCGGTGCACAAGTTTCTGTCAGAAACAGTTAAGAGAGAATGGAAGACCCAGAGAGGGCCCCCTTCTTTTCTAGAAGGGCCCCCCTTCTTTTCTAGATCCCTCAAACGCAGGTTTCCCTTTGAGGAAGATAGCGCACAGGTCTGGAACAAAAAGCCTAGACTGGATGCGGCCTTCTCTCAAGTGTCGAGAAACACTGACCTCGCGTTTGAGGACATGGGTATCCTCAAGGACCCCATGGACAAGAGGGCTGACTCCCTGCTAAAGAAAGCCTGGGATTCCACCCTAGCAAATTTAAAGCCAGCTATGGCATCAACAGTGGTAGCCAGAAACCTGGAGCACTGGTTGGAACAGCTAAAGGTTCATATCGAGGCAGGTACACCTCGTAAGGATCTTTTGGAGACCTTACCAGTGCTTATGAAAGCCGTTGGATATATAGCAGATGCTTCGGCAGAATCGGTTAGGATGTCGGCCAGATCATCTGCCCTAATCAACTCAACGCGCAGGGCTCTGTGGGTCAAGACTTGGACCGGGGACACAGCCTCTAAGGCCAAATTATGCGGTTTACCCTTTGAGGGGGATTTGGTTTTTGGCCCAGGTCTTGAAGCCATTCTTGAGAGAACGGCTGACAAAAAGAAAGCCTTCCCCATTAAGAAAAAGGTGGTTCCTCAGGGCAACAAAAATTTTCGTCCTTTTCGGAAAACCACAGACTCAAAGGAGACAGGATATAAAAGACCTTGGAGGTCTCAGAGAGGCAGGGGCAAGTCAGGGGTACTCTTTCGCTCCCCTACCCCAAATACAAAGAGCCAGTGACGGTCCACAGCCTGTGGGAGCAAGGTTACAAGCCTTCTTCCCGCAGTGGCAGAGGATAACAGACAGTCCATTTATCCTGAAAACTATAAGGGAGGGTTACGGACTGGAGTTTGCCCAACCCCCTCCGGTTCGGTTTTATTTAACTCAGGCTCCCAGAGACCCGGAGAAGCTTACGGCTATGTCAGCAATTCTGCAGGAGTTAATTCAGCAGAGGGTGGTAGTGAATGTTCCCCCCAACGAGGTAGAACAGGGGTGCTATTCACACGTCTTTCTGGTGAGGAAGCCTTCAGGCAAGTTCAGATTGATCCTGAACCTGAAGATACTCAACAGAGCGGTCAGGTACAAAAGGTTCAAGATGGATACGATCTTTTCGGTAAAGGGTCTCCTGACCCCAGACTGCTTTATGGTATCCATAGACCTAAGAGATGCATATCTCCATGTGCCTATATCCCCAACATCACAGAAGCACCTCAGATTTGCGATCAGGATAGGGGGATCTGTCCTACATCTGCAATTCAGAGCTCTCCCTTTCGGGCTGTCATCCTCTCCGAGGATATTCACAAAAATTCTGGCGGAGGCCTTAGCCCCTCTCAGAATAGAAGGAATTTCGATTGTCCCATATTTAGACGATCTGCTAATATTTGCCAAATCAGGGCACATATTGGAGAGGGATCTACAAAGGACGAGGAGGCATCTGGAGAGCCTAGGGTGGTTAATAAACGAGGAAAAATCGAACATGATCCCATCACAGGCAATAACCTTTCTAGGTTACACTATCGACTCCATACAGGGAAAAATGTATCTCCCAGAGGAGAAGATAGTAAAGCTTCAGAACGCTGTAAAAAAGGCCCAGACAAACCTGCCAATTTCTATCAGATCAGTGATGTCTGTTTTGGGGCTCCTTACTGCAGCAATACCTGCAGTACAGTGGGCACGTTTGCACGCAAGGGAACTTCAACAGACAATTTTGAAAAATTGGTCTTATGGAGAGTCCCTAGAAAAGATGATAACGATATCTCCCCGAGTTCAGAGGAAGCTCTGGTGGTGGAGGAGCCACTCCAATCTGAACAAGGGCCTGCTCTGGTTTTTTCCCCAGGAGAGGAGGTTAACAACAGATGCGAGTTCCTGGGGGTGGGGAGCCCACCTGGAAGGACAGATGGCTCAAGGCAATTGGACAAAAAGGGAAGCCGGGAGATCCTCCAATTGGAGGGAATTAAGGGCTATTCTCCTAGGACTGTGGGCTTTCGAGGAAATAGTCCGGGGGCATCATGTTCAGGTGCTATCAGACAATGCCACAGCAGTGGCATATGTTACAAGACAGGGGGGCACGAAAAGCAAGGTCTTGCTAGCCTTGTCACTTCAGTTGCTATCCTGGGCGGAAGGCAACGTAAAGTCCCTAACAGCTGTACACCTAAAAGGAGAGCTGAATCTAGTGGCAGACTTTCTAAGCAGAGAAAGGATACTAGAGGCAGAATGGAGTCTGAACAGGGAGGTATTCCAGGAGTTAGTAAAGAAATGGGGAACTCCTCAGATAGACCTCTTCGCATCCCACAAGAATGCAAAGGTGAGAGCCTATTACTCACTAAACAGGCAAGATCAGGCGAAAGGTTTGGATGCGCTGGCACAACCATGGAACTTCCACTTGTGCTACGCCTTTCCCCCCTTTCAAATGATCCCTTGGGTGTTGAAAAAACTACAGCGAGAGACCACAAGTTTGATCCTGGTGGCTCCTTTTTGGCCCAAGAGACCCTGGTTTGCAACCATACAGAGGTTGGCAGTGGAACCACATTGGGTTCTCCCACTTCGAAAGGATCTGCTATCCCAGGGACCCCTTCAGCATCCAAATGTCAATCAGCTCAGGCTGACAGGTTGGTTACTGAGGAGCAGCTGCTAAAAAGAAGGGGCTTCTCAGATAAGCTGGTATCAACCCTGTTAAATAGCCGAAAGAAGGTTACCAGGGGTATTTATTTTAAGACATGGAAGCGGTTTAACTCCTGGTGCATGACTAAAAAATGTTCACCACAGGAGTTGCCCTCGATTTTAGAGTTTCTCAATGAGGGTATGGAGATGGGGCTGGCAGCCAGTACCCTGAAGGTCCAGGTAGCTGCCTTGTCGGTGTTTCTTGAGAGAAAGTTATCTCAAGAACCATTTATAGTGAGATTTTTCAAAGCATTGGCCAGGCTTAGGCCGGTACCTTTCAAATCCTTTCCTAAATGGGATTTATCTCTGGCGCTACAGGGGTTGATTAGATCACCCTTTGAGCCACCACAGGAAGCAACTTTAAAAGTATGGACGCTTAAACTGGTTCTTTTGGTGGCAGTTACCTCAGCCAGAAGAATTAGTGAGTTACAGGCTCTATCTATAGTAGAACCCTTTTGTTTGATATTTTCAGACCGGGTAGTGCTGAAAACTGACCCGGGCTTCTTGCCAAAGGTCGCAACCTTTTTTCATAGGGCACAAGAGATAGTTTTACCTACTTTTTGTCCTTCACCATCCAACTCTAAAGAGGAGGCTTTTCATACCCTGGATGTGAGGAGATGTTTACTCCATTATTTAGAGATTACGAGAGAGTTTAGGAAGACAAATTCTCTTTTTATTCTTTTTTCTGGATCACGCAAGGGTCATTGTGCTTCTAAAAGCACTATAGGCAGATGGCTTAGAATGGCGATCAGTGAAGCCTATATGGCTGCAGGGGCTGATCCTCCCACAGGGGTAATGGCCCATTCAACAAGGGCAGTAGCAACGTCCTGGGCAGAAAGAGCGGGGGCTTCTCCAGGCCGGATCTGTAAAGCGGCCACGTGGACAAGCTTCTCCACCTTCACCCGCCACTACAGGTTGGACTTGCTTTCAGCAGCGGATCAATCGTTTGGCAGGAAGGTCCTGCAGGCGGTGGTCCCACCCTAGAGTAAGTACTCTTTTATCATCTCCAGGTGCTGTCCTGAAAGACGAGGGGAGAAAAACCCTAGTTAGACTTACCGGTAACGGTATTTCTACGAGTCTTTCAGGACAGCACCGATGACCCGCCCTAATTGGTTTATAAAAATGTGGTGTTATTGCTATGTTCTGCTTATCTAATTTCAGCATGGCTGGAGGTACTCTATGAACAACTGAGGCCATGGTGGAAGTGTCCGGTCTTTAAAGAAAAAACTGACTGCAGTGTTTCCTGGGAAAAGTGGGTGGAGCTGCGCTCTCTCCAGGTGCTGTCCTGAAAGACTCGTAGAAATACCGTTACCGGTAAGTCTAACTAGGGTTTTTTTTTTATATAAGATTTACCAGCTTCCAAGAGTCCATTTACAATAACCTAACCTATTTAATCTACTCAGTTCTGTAAAAATGTTTTAGCAACAGTAATTGCCAAAGTCCATGGGACAAAATACTTTTTTTTTTCTTATATGTGCCATTTTTTTTTTAGATCTTTAAGTAATATCTGCACTCCAATTATTCTTCTATGTTTCAAAGGTCAGATTAAAAATCTTGCTCCAGGGAGCAGCCTATCATTTTCATGCACAAACAAAGATGCAATTACTTCTGCTCTTCCCATCCAATCTGGTACTGATCAAAGCCCCAAGGTTCAGTTGAGAAGAAGAAAGAGAATCCAGTATCTGTAAAAGTGCCCCTAGACAGTACAGTATTTGAGAAGAAAATTTTTTTTTTCTATCACTCAGGGCAACACTCAGTCATAAGATACATTATATTATGTAATGTATACCTAATTTGCACAATTTAAATGGGAATCACTTATATAAGGCACATTTTACATATTACTAAAATATTGTACATTCATGAAGCAGGATTAGTTATTTGGCCAGAGCACCAAACTTCAAAGTCATTGGGCTTGATTTACTAAAGGAGTAGCGTATCTTTACTTTCAAAGTGCATTTTCCCCTACGTTAGTGAATGAGGTGAAACAAAGTGATACTTCACCCTTGCAAATAACAAATATGTGCAAGAAAAAAAGGATTTTGGTTGCACATAATTTGATGAGAGGAGTCAGCATGGCATCACCTTATTCACTAAGCAAAGTGAATAAGTTGCGCTGCCTTCAATCGTCTTATCATATGCTGTTGAGTACATATTTATTATAGTTTATCTAAAATGTGTGGTATTCCAAGAAACCAAATATTAAAAGAAACTACATATTAAATAATTAACACCTACAGTTGTGTTCAGAAGTGTTGTCACTATATATGGACCACGAAGAATACATGAAGTTTTGTGGGGTATTCACATTATACCAACCTGTGCAGTGGTTGGGCAATTGGCTTTTTTTGCAGGGGGCTCAGCCAGGTCTGTTTTATTCTTAAGTGCACCAATAAAGGTTTCAGTGACATTTCTTGGATGGGCTGTCAATAAAGGTAACATTTCTCCATGCAAATTTTAGTCGTCGATCAATCACCTTTTTGAAAATAAGGCACATACTGGCTATGTTACCAATTATCTGACATGAATATATGTCTGTAATAGTAGAACATCTCTCTGTTAAAGTCCAATCCCAGCTTGGGCAAAAAATTTTTAAAAGTTAGTCTCCAGGACCTGTTAACAAAAGCAGCTTGACCCCATCTTTGGTGGACTCACCAATCTAGTGCTGGTGATCTTCCAGGAAGCCCAGTGTCATTTAACCTACACCTGTGAGTCGGGAGGCCAGGACCTCCCCACCCACCACCCCAGGAAATAAATGCACAAAGTTCCTCCATGTCATCATGAGGCACTGTTATCTTCAGCATTTAGGATTCACTTGCCACCAAAAGAACAATAGGATGAAGAGAACCAAAGACAACTGGATAAAAGTATACATATATAATTTATATACACAGTGTATATATGTATATATACACGGTGGATATAAAAAGTCTACACACCCCAGTGAAATGTCAGGTTTCTGTGATGTAACACATTTTCCCACATGCTTCTGGGAGACTTCAGATGTGTTTTTGCAAAATTTAGCCGGGCTTGAATGTTTTTCTTCATAAGAAAAGGCTTCCATCTTGCCACTCTACCCCATAGCCCAGAGAGATGAAAAATATGGGAGATTGTTGTCACATGTACCACACAGCCAGTACATGCCAGATATTCCTGCAGCTCTTTTAATATTGCTGTAGACCTCTTGGCAGCCTCCCTGACCAGTTTTCTTCTCGTCTTTTCATCAATTTTGGAGGG
Source organism: Aquarana catesbeiana (assembly GCF_042186555.1). Taxonomy (NCBI): domain Eukaryota; kingdom Metazoa; phylum Chordata; class Amphibia; order Anura; family Ranidae; genus Aquarana; species Aquarana catesbeiana. The sequence goes on along the minus strand of NC_133335.1, from coordinate 71,929,659 downwards.
TTGTCCAGTTCTTGGTAATGTCACTGTTGTGCCATATTTTGTCCACTTGATGATGACTGCCTTCACTGTGTTCCATTGTATATCTAATGCCTTGGAAATTCTTTTGTACCCTTCTCCTGATTGATACCTTTAACAATGAGATCCCTCTGATGCTTTGGAAGCTCTCTGCGGACCATGGCTTTTGCTGTAAGATGTGACTAAGAAAATGGCAGGAAAGACCTACTAGAACAGCTGAACTTTACTTGGGTTTATTCAAAGGCACTTTAAATGTACAGTTTACAGTTTATAGGTCACATTATAGGTGGAAAAAGTTCTGAAATGATTTATCTTTGTCTCATTTTTTTACGTCACAGAAACCTGACATTTAACAGGGGTGTTTAGACTTTTTATATCCACTGCATATATATTTTTTTTGTTTTAAAAGGTTAGCAGTACTCCAGTTGGGGGTAGGGGACTCTCTCTGATGTAGATGGGGGACAGAGGGGGGTGCTGATGTGCAAAGGTGGAACTCTAATGTGTTTAGGGGGGGGGAAACAATTCATTAACAAAAAAATATATATTTTTTTTAACCTAGGAATACCAGTATTTATAACACGCACTTTTTTCCCCTTAAAATCAGGGGAAAATCATGGGTGCGTGTTATATGCTGATCCCCACTGTCTGTGTGCCAAAAAAGAGCGAGCACCTCCAAAAAAGACCGAGCCGAGTGCTCAGCTCCGCTCGCAGTCACGCCGTCCCGCCTCCCTGCTGTCTCTGAGAGGATGAGGAGCTAGTGCTGCCGAAAAAGACCAAGCTGAGTGCTTGGCTCCGCTCGCAGTCCCGCCCAGCTCCTATGAGCCGAGGAAGAGCGGAGCTGACACAGTACACTCGGCTCGGTCTTTTTCGGCAGTGCTCGCTCCTCATCCTCTCAGAGACAGCAGGGAGGCGGGGCGGAGTGACGAGCCGAGTACACAGGCTCTGTCTATCTCGGCGGCAAATTTAAACAATTAAATGCTGCAAACGGCACACGGCACTGGGCAAGGCTGCACTGGGAAAGGCTGCATATAACAATGGGCATGGCTGCACTGGGCAAGGCTGCAAATGACAATGGGCAAGGTTGCAAATGGCACTGGGCAAGGCTGCAAATGGACACTGATCATTCTGCAATGATGGACAAGGCTGCAGATGGACAATGATGAGGCTGCATTGATTGGCATTTGAATGTAAGTTTTTTTTCTTAAACTTCCCTCCTAAAAGTTTTTTTTTCCTTAAAATGCCCTTCTAAACTTGGGATGCGTGTTATACACCGGCGCATGTTATACGCCCATAAATACGGTATTTGTAAGATATGTGATGTGTCCCTTGTACTGAAAAGATTGGGGACCCCTGGTGTATATGAATGTTATAACTGCAGAATGGTAATTTAAAAATGTAATTGGCAGAAAAGGAAAAAATAAAGGTAAATACTTAAAGTGTAAACTTCATGTGTGAAATTTGAACAAAGCATATCCCAAAGTGTGTGCTTGTATCAATCCAGAGTTCTAATGCCGCATACACACGGTCGGACTTTCTAGAAAGCTAGGTCCGACGTACTTGCCGCCAGACTTCCGGCGGACTACCGCCGGACTTTCTGAACGGCCGGACTTGCCTACACACGGCCGGACTTTCCGGAATCCGGTCTTCCCGACGGACTTCCGCCGGACTTTCAGAATGAACGGACTTTCCCACACACGGACAAGTCCGTTCATTTTGAACGTGACTTGGGTACGACGGGACTAGAGAAGGAATTCAATCTCGCCGCTTTTTTTGGCGAGATTGAAACCTTGCGAGTCCCGTCGCAGGCCCTTAGGTCTGGTATGGAACTTTAAGGGGAACCCCCTACGCCGAAAAACCGGCGTGGGGGTCCCCCCAAAATCCATACCAGACCCCGATCCGAGCACGCAGCCCGGCCGGTCAGGAAAGGGGGTGGGGACGAACGAGCGCCCCCCCCCCTCCTGAACCGTACCAGGCCACATGCCCTCAACATGGGGGGGTGCTTTGGGGGAGGGGGCGCCTTGCGGTGCCCCCCCACCACAAAGCACCTTGTCCCCATGTTGATGAGGACAAGGGCCTCTTCCCGACAACCCTGGCCGTTGGTTGTCGGGGTCTGCGGGCGGGGGGCTTATCAGAATCCGGGAGCCCCCTATAATAAGAGGGCCCCCAGATCCCGGCCCCCCCACCCTATGTGAATGAGTATGGGGTACATGGTACCCCTACCCATTCACCTAGGTAAAAAGTGTCAATAATAAAACACAACACAGGTTTTTAAAATAATTTATTAAACAGCTCCGGGGGGGGTCTTCTTCCGTCTTCGGGGGTCCCTCTGGTTCATCTTCTCCCGGCGTCCGGTTGGTTCTTCTCCGCTCTCCGGCCTCTTCTCCCGGTATCCCAGGTCTTCGGCCGGCCCCTCCGCTGTCTTCAGGTAGCTCTATTGCCAGCGGAGGTCCGGACTTCTTGGCTTCTTGGCTTCTTGGCTTCTTGTGTTCTCTTCTCTTCTCTTCTCCCAGATGTTGACACGACGCTCTCTCCGGCTGGACTGGTCTCTGAGGGCTGCGTTGTGACTTATATAGGCGGAGACCCCGCCCCCATATGATGTCACAGTCCCTGGGCATGCTGGGACTGTAACGTTTTAGGGGGCGTGGTCGACCACGCCCCCTAAAATGTCACAGTCCCAGCATGCCCAGGGACTGTGACATCATATGGGGGCGGGGTCTCCGCCTATATAAGTCACAACGCAGCCCTCAGAGACCAGTCCAGCCGGAGAGAGCGTCGTGTCAACATCTGGGGGAAGAGAAGAGAAGAGAAGAGAACACAAGAAGCCAAGAAGCCAAGAAGTCCGGACCTCCGCTGGCAATAGAGCTACCTGAAGACAGCGGAGGGGCCGGCCGAAGACCTGGGACACCGGGAGAAGAGGCCGGAGAGCGGAGAAGAACCAACCGGACGCCGGGAGAAGATGAACCAGAGGGACCCCCGAAGACGGAAGAAGACCCCCCCCGGAGCTGTTTAATAAATTATTTTAAAAACCTGTGTTGTGTTTTATTATTGACACTTTTTACCTAGGTGAATGGGTAGGGGTACCATGTACCCCATACTCATTCACATAGGGTGGGGGGGCCAGGATCTGGGGGCCCTCTTATTATAGGGGGCTCCCGGATTCCGATAAGCCCCCGCCCGCAGACCCCGACAACCAACGGCCAGGGTTGTCGGGAAGAGGCCCTTGTCCTCATCAACATGGGGACAAGGTGCTTTGTGGTGGGGGGGCACCGCAAGGCGCCCCCTCCCCCAAAGCACCCCCCCATGTTGAGGGCATGCGGCCTGGTACGGTTCAGGAGGGGGGGGGGCGCTCGTTCGTCCCCACCCCCTTTCCTGACCGGCCGGGCTGCGTGCTCGGATCGGGGTCTGGTATGGATTTTGGGGGGACCCCCATGCCGGTTTTTCGGCGTAGGGGGGTTCTCCTTAAAGTTCCATACCAGACCTAAGGGCCTGGGATGCCCCCCGCGCTCGCCGGAATGGGAAAATTAGTTTTTCCTATTGCAGCGAGCGCGAGATGCAGTAACCTGCTCCTCCGTCGTATCTGGTCCTTCGGACTAGCATACAGACGTACGGGCTTTCCATCAGGAACTGAGTCCGGCGGAGGTACGACGTAAAGATTTGAAGCAGGCTTCAAATCTAAAGTACGTCGGATTTCCGCCCGAAACGGTCCGTCGGAAGTCCGATGGAGACCACACACGGTCGGATTGTCCGCCGGACTTGGTCCGGCGGCGTCCGTCGGACTTTTGCAGGTGAAAAGTCCGACCGTGTGTACGCGGCATAAGTGTTATTTCTCTTTGCTGCCTTACTCCTCTGCTATAAGCATGAGTCACTTCTGACAAGTTTTTCTGACACCAAGAGTAAAAATGGTGAGGGGGGGGGGGGGGGGCTGCTGTCACAGTCTGGGATTGACAGCCTCAGCACTTTTCCTGTGTGCTGTATGAAGGGGGGTGTATCCCTTCCCTCCAATTAGCTATTAGAGCTCACCTCACTGAAATAACTTCAGCTCTCCTGCCTTTTAAAGCTGAGGGACCCTGTGTAAATTCTACACTTTAAATGGATGTAGGGGATAGATGGCTGCAGATAGACAGGTGAAACCTATGTAGGAGTATTTGTTTCATCTCTGTGTATCACCCAAGGTCAGTCATTTCACTGGGTATATGTAAGGGTTTACAACCACTTTAAGAACAGAAGGAATGTTTGAGAAACTTGAGAAATGCATTTAAGACACTGGTATAGTAAGAAAAGTGAGAAGGGACATAAACCAGATTTACAGCTCTGGAGCCATACACCAATCAGTCATAAAATTCTGGACTCCACTAGAAAAAGCATCTCCCTGCCTCCGCCAGCTTGCCTTCTTCCTATACTGCATCCTGGTACCATTTCTTTCCCAGGTAAGCACCACACACGCACCCGGCCTTCCACATGTAAAAGAAAAGGTGATCCATCAGACCAGGCCACCTTTTTCCATTGCTCTGTGGTCAAACACATGCCCATTGTAGGCACTTTTGGCTGTGGACACGGGTCAGCATGGGCACCCGGACCGGTCTGTGGCTATGCAGCCCCATATGCAAAAAAAAACTGTGATTCACTGTGTGTTCTGACCGGTGGTGTCTCCAGCTTTCATATTTGGGGGGGACACATGGGGCGACAGGGACAAAAGTAGGGGAGCAACTATAAAATGCAATTTTATATATATATATATATATATATATATATATATATATATATATATATATAAATATATATATATATATATTCTTCAGGGAGCCCCCTGCCTACTGTATTGGGGCCCCCTAGGGTGGCAGAAAACAAGAGATATATGTCACCAGCATACCAAGAAAATATAAGGGTCCAAAGCAGTGGGAGAACTATCAGGGTTGCAAAGGTTATCTTGCCACCGAACCCTGGTGTTCTGCCACTGTGGGGTTCTCCAGCCTCCTCTTGCTGTCCTGCCCTTGCTATTGACAGCGCTGGTCTGGCATCTCTTGGAATTTACATGCTGGTTCTCCTGTCCTAAGGACGGGAGAAATCAGTCTGTTTTTTCAGTAACTGAGAGTCCTGGTGGAGTCCTTCCTGCAACTCGCTCTTCTCCCTGCCAATGAGGATGCAGGGGAAGGAGCAGATTGGGCGGCCCTGGTTGTGTGAGCGCTCGCATTATGCAGTGTCAGCGAGCAGAGGGAGGGGGAGGAATCACCCGCAGGAGCTGACTGGGGACGCTCTCCCTCTCAATAGAGACTGTGTTACTAAAGCGGGGGCCCGAGTAAGATGCGGCGCATCCACTACGAATGCAAACAAAAAGACATAGCCTTTTGTTAAAAAGAAATAAAATAATTTTAAATTGTGGGGCACAGCATAATGTTGGGGGGTCAGGGCCCCCTCTGGCCCCCCCTAGGGACGCAATTGGTTCTAACACCTTTCTATCAGAACTTGCATTAACTGTTTCTGCAATCTGAGCTACAATAGCTGCTCTATTGGATCAGGTTACACAGGCATGCATCAATGAGCTTTGGCCGTCCATGACCGTGTTAACAGTTCAACAGTTTTCCTTTCTTGGTCCACTTTTGATGGGTCCTGAGCACTGCACCCTGGGAACATCCCAAAAGAGCTGCAGTTTTGGAGTTGGCCTGACCCAGTCATGTAGCTAGTACAATTTGGCCCTTGTCAAAGTTACTAAAACCCTTACTCTTGCCCATTTTTTCTGCTTTCAACACATCATCTTTCAGGAAAACATGTTCACTTGCTGCTTAATATATTCCCCCCACCTTCAGGTGCCATTGTTATGAGATAATCAATGTTATTCATGTTACCAGTCGAGGATCGTAATGGTATGGCTTATCGGTCTATAAGCACCTTAGGCTGGCCATACATGGTTATAATTTCGGCTGGTTCAGCAGGGAGAAGAAATGGCCCGGCAAAAGGGATTCCAAGCAAATTTATTTCCTGCAATCCGTGGTTGCAGGAGAGAATTTTGTTCTGTGTATGGTCACCCTTAATCTGTAAGAGTCTATCAATGCCATGCCCTAATCTATGCCGCTACTGTTGCCCCTGTCTGCTAATTGTCTTGGGTGAAGGAGAATTGGGTGGAAATATCTATTCTGGGGAATCAATTATTTATCCAAGAGAAATCAGCCTCTGCAGCAGTCAGCTGTGGACCCAAAGATATTAGACTGTTGTCCAATTTAATGGTTATTGTCTGAAATTGAGTGATGTTTCTGTGTTAAGAGATTGCTTTGTTAGAGGTATTGAAATTAGTATTGATCATCTTATGTCTATGGGCACCTTGCTTTATCTGTGACCTTGGTGGTTTAGACCTAATCACAAGAACTATGTGGACTCCATTCACCCCCAGGCATTGTAATTACAGCGTTGAAAACCATGACTGTTATCCAGCCTATATACTGTATTTATATAGGGGGTTGATTATACAGGCACAAGCCAATCACCCTTAGATATCTGATGACCTTACAGGTTTATGTTGATGGAAGAGGGACTTATCGAGAAGATCAATAGCAGCCAGCACATTTGCTAACCTACCCATAGCTTGTTGACCCCAAGAATGAGAGGAGAACCAAAGTCATCAATGAAGGAAAAACCTTTTAGTCCTTCCTAGCAACCCATCAGTGCCTCCCTTACATGTTCTCATATGCCATAGCAGCCAGGAAAGAGAGGGCAGTTGGTTAATAGTAGGCCAATTCAGGCTGAGTTTCTCCTTCAGACACTTCATAAATGAGGTTTAAGAGAATCAGGCCTAAAAGCAGTCAGATCAGGTGACTGTTATCTTGGGGATATTTCTGCAGTATGGTGCTATCTACACATATGAGCGCATACTTGCCTACAGGGGTTGATACATGCCCCAATTAAGAATATTGAAGAATATTCCAGCATTCATCACCTCATTGCCAATCTGCAAAGTGCAAATTGTCTTGGACACTGTGAGACCATGTTTATTATCCAAAATTTTGAGACTGTTTCTCAGGATCTAGAAAACTTGGCAACTACTGTACGTCATGATTGGAAAAAAGCCCATGGAGAGAATGATATACGTTCAGAATTGATAGAGTTAAAAAGGGACCCATACATGAACTAATAACTGAAATAAGGAGGTACAAATATCAGAACAATGGATACTGAGAATTATTACCTGTCCCTAATCTATCCACTGCTATATGTGCTCCAACTTGGGAGACTCTGAAAATTATATAGTTAGGACCACAGTACACATAGGAGCCTTGGCGTGGGCACTGTGGCTTATGCATATATTTACAAATGTATGCAAACAAAACCCACTGATTTTAATGTGAGTTGTTAGGGTCAATTTGGTTGTTTTGCAAGCTAGCCGGTAAGTGAGCTGGGAAATCTCTGTTTATGATGTGTGCAGTGGCGTCTCCAGCTTTCATATTTAGGGGGGGCACATGGGGGGACAGGGACAAAAATAGGGGGGCAATATAAAATGCAAATACATATAGATATATATCTATAGATATATATCTATATATATTTTATCTATCCTGGGGCCCTTTACCCCTTTACTACGATCCCACAACGGACCTTTCACATGTTCTGCAGTGAGCTCCCTTCCTACTGGGGCCCCCCCAGGGTGACAGAGAACAAGAGATATATGTCACCAGCATACCAAGAAAATATAAGGGTCCAAAGCAGTGGGAGAACTATCAGGGTTGCAAAGGTTGTCTTGCCACCGGGCCCTGGTGTTCTGTCACTGTGGGGTTCCCCAGCCTCCTCTTGCTGTCCTGCCCCTGCTATTGACAGCATTGGTCTGGCATTTCTTGGAATTTACAGGCTCGTTCTCCTGTCCTAAGGATGGGAGAAATCAGTCTGTTTTTTCAGTAACTGAGAGTCCTGGTGGAGTCCTTCCTGCAACTCGCTCTTCTCCCTGCCAATGAGGATGCAGGGGAAGGAGCAGATCGGGCGGCCGTGGTTGTGTGAGCGCTTGCATTATGCAGTGTTAGCGAGCAGAGGGAGGGGGGAGGAATCACCCGCAGGAGCTGACTGGGGACGTTCTCCCTCTCAATAGAGACTGTTACCCCAGCGGTGGCCCGAGTAAGATGCGGCACATCCGATATGAATACAAACAAAAAGAAATTGCCTTTTTGTAAAAAAAAAAAAAAAAAAAAAAAAAATTTTATTTTTTTTGGGGGGGGGGGGGGGGGGGCACATGGTGGGGCCCAGCATAATGTTGGGGGGGGTCAGGGCCCCCTCTGGCCCCCCCCTAGGGTCGCCATTGGATGTGTGTTGCCCTTCCACGTGCACCTTACTGCAAAGGCTTTTTATAAACGATATTGTCAAAAGTATTGGGAAGCCTTCCTTTAAATGAACTTTAATGGCATCCCAGTCTTAGTTCGTAGAGTTAAATATTGAGTTGGTCCACCCTTTGTAGCTATAACAGCTTCAACTCTTCTGGGAAGGCTGTCCAGAAGGTTTAGGAGTGTGTCTATGGGAATGTTTGACCATTCTTCCAGAGGCGCATTTATCAGGTCAGGCACTGATGTTGGACGAAAAGGCCTGGCTCACAGTCTTCGCTCTAATTCATCCGAATGGTGTTCTGTCGGGTTGAGGTCAGGACTCTGTGCAGGCCAGTCAACTTCCTCCACCCCAAACTCGCTCATTCATGTCTTTATGGACCTTGCTTTGTGCACTGGTGCACAGTCATGATGGTACAGGAAGGGGCCATCCCCAAACTGTCGGGGGTTTGAGTTCAACGAAAGATATGTTATCCTCTGACGTTGAACTGACGTAAAAATCCTATTTAGGTCCCTTTCCCACTTTCTTATTCCTGGAATTTCAAAGTTATCTGGGGGGCAATTAACATTGTGTATATCTTAGATATTGTTCGGGCTAGGGGCTCTTTCTCTTCACAATATAGTTTGAACCTTGTTGGTTCTCATCTATAATTTATCGCTGGTCCCAATGACTCAAGGAAGTGGTGGAGTTGTAGTGCCTGCCATAAGTTTATTTCAAATCGGCCACCCACTTGTGTCAATGAGGCAACTGTAGGCCAAGCATCAGATTGCAAAAAATGTGCTACCTGAGTATATCCCCTCTCCCGAATACCTTGAAATGCCCCTTTCTCCATCCCTGGCCCAAAACTTGGATTCCCAAATATTGGAATCAATGGGGAATGTTTTGACGACTATTTGGGATTCTGACAGATTTTAAAACCTATTCGCAGTGTTGGGCCTATAAAAGGGTGTTTTTTAAGGGAGACCGGTAGAGCTGCATAGCACCAAATCGCTCTTCATAAGGGTACCACGCTAAATTCTTGTTCCAATTCTGTCCATAATTTAAATTCTGTATGTCTACACCAATCAATGATCCTTCCGACATGTACTGCCTGGTAGTATTTAACTACATCTGGGACTGCCAGGCCGTCATATGGTTTTGGTATAGTCATACGGCTTCTGCTCATCCTTGGTCGCTTATTTGCCCATATAAATTTAGTAAAAAGCATGTCGACTTGGCGGAAAAAGGCAGTTGGAATATCTATCGGTAAGGCTTGAAAAAAATATAAAAATTTTGGCAGAATACTCATTTTAATAATGTTACAACGTCCAAACCATGAATGAGATCCATGTTGCCATTTATCTAATAGGAAACGGACTGCCTTATATAGCGGAGGGAAATTTACTTCAAAGATCTTCTCTGTTCTTGACGGAATGTATGTGCCAAGATATTTTAATGCCGTCCCAACCCATTTAAAGTTAAAATTGGGTTGTATGGTTTGCTGTACCAATAGGGGTAGAGCCACCCCCATTGCCTTTGATTTTGCGTAATTGATTTTTAAGTTTGCTAATACACTGTATCCTTCCACTTCCTTCATCAGATTCGGCAGCGAAACATGTGGACTAGATAGAGAGAACAACAGATCGTCTGCATAAGCTGAGATTTTATAATTACGGTCCCCTATTTGGAGTCCTTGGATGTCTGGATTTTGCCTTATTTTATTAAGTAGCGGTTCTAAAGATAGGGCGAATAGCATAGGGGAAAGTGGACATCCCTGCCGCGTTCCGTTTGATATTTTGATCGGCTCTGAGTATACCCCATTAACTTTAACCTGGGCCTGGGGGGTGGAATACACCCTGGCAATCCAACGCAACATCTGCTCTCCCAGTCCCATATGCCTCAGCACACCAAACATAAATCGCCAACTGACCCTATCAAATGCTTTTTCTGCGTCGGTGCTCAGAAAAATAGATGGGGTTTTTGTCTTATTGGCATGATGGACCAGGTTGAGTACCTTAATGGTATTATCCCTCGCCTCCCGGGTAGGGATAAACCCAACCTGGTCCAAATGTACCAACTGGTTCACTAGTGGCTGGAGACGCGAGGCAAGCAATTTGGTGAAAAGTTTTAAATCTACATTCAACAATGAGATTGGGCGGTAGCTCCCACACTCCGCAGGATCCTTTCCTTCTTTCAGAATAACCGATATGTACGCCATTAGTGCATCCGGGGGAAGAGCGGCCGCCCGTCCAATCTTATTGAATGGCTCCTAAACCTTGTGGACAGCCTTCCCAGAAGAGTTGAAGCTGTTATAGCTGCAAAGGGTGGGCCAACTCAATATTGAACCCTACGGACTAATGGTAGGATGCTGTTTTAGCTCATGGGTGTTTAAAGGCAAGCGTCCCAATACTTTTGACAATATAGTGCAGGTTGGGGTGGTTGCCACTTTTTTTGTACAGTTGGTTGAATTTGATGCTGGGATGCACTGGATGCCTTCAGTTGTCATTGTGCTCTTGTTGGGAGTCCCGTGTATCGCTGTGCCTTTGAGGAGGGGTGGGCTCCCTCAAGACAAACCTGTCCTTAAATTATCCACTGCTATATGTGCTCCAACTTGGGAGACTCTGAAAATTATAGAGTTAGAACCACAGTACACATAGGAGCCTTGACATGACCACTGCAGCTTACACATATGTTTGCAAATGTGTGCAAACAAAACCTTCTGTTTTTAACATGAATTGTTAGACGGGGTCAATTTGGTTGTTTTTCAGGCTGGCTGGTAAGTTTGCTGGGACATTTTGTTTGTTTATACTGAGAATGTTTGCCTTATCCTGAAGATATGAGACAAAGCAATATGTAAGAATTATCCTAAAGCTATAAAAAAAAGCAGGGAATATAGAATGTACTCTATATTTAAAGGTTAATTCAATTTTTAATTTTAAGAAAGCTTAACCCCTTGCTGACCAACCGCCGTCAATTGACAGCGGCAGAATGGCACTCCTGCATGAATCGCCTTAGCTGTATGGTGGGTACTTTAAGGAGTATAGGCTGCGTAATGTAGGAGCCAATGCGCGTGGCCGGCAGCCGCGATGACCGGCGGCTACCCGCAATTGCTCCTGAGAAGGACAGAATGGGGATCTGTCAATGTAAACAGACAGATCTCCGTTTTGTCAGCGGTGAAGAGACTGATCTGTTGTTCCTACTGCTTAGGAACAACAATCGGTCTCCTCCCCCAGGCAGTCCCATCCGCTCACAGTAAGAAACACTCCTTAGGACACACATTTAACCCCTTGATCGTCCCCTACTGTTAACCCCTTCCCTGCTAGTGAGATTTATACAGTAATCAATGGTTATTTTTAGCACTGATCGCTGTAAAAATGTCACTCGTCCCAAAATAGTGTCAATAGTGTCTGATCTGTCTGCCGCAATGTCGCAGTCCCGATAAAAATCGCAGATCGCCGCCATTCCTAGTAAAGAAAAAAAAAAATAATAAAAATGCCATAAATCTATCCCCTATTTTGTAGACGCTTTTGCGCAAACAAATCAATATACGCTTATTGCTTTTTTTTTACCAAAAATATGTAGCAGAATATATATCGGCCTAAACTGAAGAAGAAATTTGTTTTTTTATATATTTTTTGGGGATATTTATTATAGCAAAAAGGAACAAATATAGCTTTTTTTTATTTATAGCACAAAAAATAAAAACTACAAAGGTGATCAAATACCACCAAAAGAAAGCTCTATTTGTAGGAAAAATTTTGTTTGGGCACAGCGTCCCACGACCGTGCAATTGCCAGTCAAAGCGTCACGCAGCACCGTATCGCAAAAAATGGCCTGGTCAGGAAGTGGGTAAATCCTTCCAGGGCTGAAATGGTTAAACTCATAAGCAAACATTTATTATATTGCAGCGTACCAATTCGTAGATGTGATGGCTGCATTCATTTGTTTAGGCTTTCTTTCCTATATTTTCACCTGGTGATCCAGCCAGTAAGTCTGTTCTTTTTCAACAGAACAAGTGGGCCTGCAGATGTAGCAGTTAGAAGGTTGAGACAAACCATTTGCCACTGACAGGGGTGCTTACAATGATCAGCTTTTGTAAAAAAAACCTTTATCCCAAAAGGAAAAAAGAAAAAAAATGTTGCTGTAATAGCTTATAAAGTGTGAGCTGGAGTTTGGCTTCAGTGTGTCAGTGTATCTAAATCTGCTAGTACATCTAACAATCCCCTACCCCCAGACTAACAATGCTGCTGTCCAAAGGTGCCCCCTGTGCTTCTTCACCCAGAGTGGAGGCATTCTAATACAGGAGGTGTGTGAGGCCCCATTCAGACAAGCGGACTAATCGGGTCCCCCTGACGGTTTTTAGGTGGACCAAATCAGACCATTTATTGTTCTCTATAGAGAGACGGATGTAAAGGATGCGGATGTGTCCGTTTACATCCTCCTGCATCTGATCCAGTCTGCCAGAAACAGACGGATAGGGATCTGTTCCCCATGCGTCTTGTTGATTGGATTGGTGACAGTCCATTTCCATTCAACTGCCCCATAGAGAACAGCAGCATATCTTCTCTGCGTTAATGGAGAAGACACGGACCTGTCATCTGCCTGCTCAGTGGGGATTAGTGGACAGATCTCCACTGAGCAGGCGGATCTGCTTGACGAAGTCTCCCCCGTGTGAAATGGACCTTACTGGACAGGTGAAAACACAGGGGAAAAAGCCTAGAAAAAAAGAAAATGATCACAGCCACCACATCTAATGTTTGGTAAGCTGCAATATATACAATTTTTGGTTTTGGGTTTAATACCCCTTTAAATCAGCTGAATAAATTCCAAGTGCATCAAAAATACAGAGTATGCAAAGTCTTAAATTTAATTTTCATCAGAAAACACCCACTGAGTAGAAAAGCTTATCCCCTGTCAGCATGCTACAGAGAAGGAACCTTGTGTGGAAGCAGTGGTCTCTCTGCAGAGGACCAACACACCCCCTGCTTCCAGCTGATTGGAGAGCCCTAGCTGTGACTTAACAGGGGGTGTCAGATCTCTGAACAGAGACCACTGCCTCCATACAGAAAAAAAAGCTGGCAGGGGATAGGCTTTTCTATTCAAGCTGTAGCTGCTTTCTTAAGAAAATGAACTGCAAATCTTTGCATACTTTTTTATTTTGATACCCGGAATGTCCATTAAAGTTAATGACTGCTTTTGAAAGAAATCCAAGAGAACACTTTGATTCAATGTACTTGAAATGTATTTAGCTCATCTAAACTGAAAGTTCATTTGTGCTAATTAAAAATGTATAATGCTATAATTAGATCTTTTATAACATGGGCTGGAAACACGGTGTTATACACACATAGATGCAAAAACCATGGGAATGAAATGGCAAACCTATATTCAGAAGATGATGTTTTAGCATACATAAATATTAATTCAAGTGAAATAGGTCATGAAGAGACAATGGAAGAGAAGAGGAGTGGTAAGAACATATATAAAGGGAAACCAGGAAGCAGAGGTGGTATTGGTAGATCAAGAAAGAGATATATATAGATGACCTCGTGGGAAGCTCTAAACATTTGAGAATCTTGGGCTGGAGAAAGCCACAAGAGATATAGAACAATAGACACACAAAGGCAAGGCCCTTCCTGGGCTGTAACACCATAGAGTAAGACTTTACATGGATAAAACAGACATAAAGGACCTCCAACAGACATAAAAAACAATAACCACATAAAGGAAAAAGGCTGTATCAACAGTAATTTTGCAAAAATGTTGGTTCTTCAGGTCAGCATGGTGAGTTAGCCTTAGGTTGCTCACTGCTACACAACAAATGTTAATACAATGTGAAATGCAGTGGTGAGCAAATGTATATGACCATCGTTAGATTTATACATAAATGGTTTCTGAAATATAATCTGATGGCCAATGAAAACCTAAGGGTGGCCACATTCTGTATCAGACAATTGCTCGATAAGTCAGTTGGAGCATGTAGGGCTTCCAGGGATGGGATGATTGGAAGGACTTCCAACCATCATAAGTGATCGTTATTGTAGACATGTCCAAGATGGCAACAGGAGTGGATGCAAATACATAATAATAATAATATTATTATTATTATTATTATAATTATTATTATTAATAATAATAATAATAATAATAATAACCTTTATTTTATATAGCGCCTTTAAATGTAGCTTCTCAAAGCGCTTTACAAGGAAAACACAGGATAACATAAAGGAAAAAAGGGACAATTAAGTGAAAGCTTGCCTAAAGAAAAACATTTTTAGATTTGATTTAAATGAGTTTAGAGAAGATGACTCTCAGATGTTCTTATGCCATGTACACACGAGCGGACTTTTCGACCGGACTGGTCTGACGGACCGAGTCTGGCGGACAATTCAACCGTGTGTGGGCTTCATCGGACCTGCAGCGGACTTTTTCAGACGAAGATCTGACGGACTTTAGATTTGGAACATGTTTCAAATCTTTACGTCGTAACTCTGCCGGACCCAGTTCTATCGAAAAGTCCGCTCGTCTGTATGCTATTCCGACAGACGAAAACCGAGGCTAGGGCAGCTATTGGCTACTGGCTATCAACTTCCTTATTTTAGTCCGTTCGTACGCCATCACGTACGAATCCATCGGACTTTGGTGTGATCGTGTTTAGGCAAAGTCCGCCGAAAGTCTGTCGGATAGTCCGTCGGACCAGTCCGGTCGAAAAGTCCACTCGTGTGTACGCGGCATTAGGGAGTGAATTCCAGAGTTTTGGAGCTTAGCAGGAGAAGGCTCCTCTCCCATTGAGTGTAGGTGAATAGAGGGGGCACCAGAAGACCAGAATTTGATGAGCGGAGGTTACGAGGGGGAGTAAGTTGATAATAGTCAGAGAGATAATGGGGTGCCAAGCCATGAAGAGCCTTATAGGTGAGCAAGAGGATCTTAATTTTTTTAGCACTGATCAATGTAATAATGTCACTGGTCCCCAAAAAGTGTCATTTGGGTCAGATTTGTCGCAGTCCCACTAAAAATCGCAGATTGCCGCCATTACCAGTAAAAACAACAAAAAAATATAAAAGTCCCTAAATCTATCCCGTAGTTTGTAGACGCGATAACTTTTGCACAAACCAATCAATATACACTTATTACGATTTTTTTTTACCAAAAATATGTAGAAGAATACATATTGGCCTAAATTGAGGAAGAAATTTGTTTTTTTATATATATTTTTTTGGGGATATGTTTTATAGCAGAAAGTAAAAAAAATGTTTTTCTTTCAAAATTGTCGGTCTTTTTTGTTTATAGCGCAAAAAATAAAAAACGCAGAGATGACCAAATACCACCAAAAGAAAGCTCTATTTGTGGGAAAAAAAATGATAAAATTTCCATTTGGGTACAGCGTCGCATGACCGCGCAATTTTTATTCAAAGTGTGAGAGCGCTAAAAGCTGAAAATTGGTCTGGGCAGTAAGGGGGTAAGTGTGCTCAGTAAGCAAGTGGTTAATTGAAACAAATTATGGGCCATCCAAGTACAGTTTGATAGGAGGGAAGCAGCCACAGTAGAATCCGGTTTAGTGTGGATGTATAACTGAGTGTCATCAGCACAGAAGTGATAATTGAGCCTATGTGATCTAAGCAGTTGGCCAAGTGGAAACATGTAAGACCCCTTTCACACTGAGGCAGTTTTCAGGTGTTTTAGCACTAAAATAGCGCCTGAAAACTGCCTCCCATGCCGCCCGAATGTGAAAGCCGCCCGAATGTGAAAGCCTGAGTGCTTTCTCACTGTGTCGGTGTGCTTGCGAGAGTTAGGAAAAGGCCCGCAAGCAACATCTTTGGGGCGGTTTGGGAGCGGTGTATACACATTGATATACACATACATTGAAATGAATGGGCAGCGCTTCCAAAACGTCTGAAAAGCGATTCAGAAGGGCCGCAACACAGGCGCTTTTAACCCCTTCTTTGGCCGCTAGTGTGGGTTAAAAGCATCCAACTAGCGGCCAAAATGTGCCGCTTAGAAAGCGTTAAGCACCGCTAAAACGAGGCGCTTTAGCGCTAACGCAGCCGTAGCTCAGTGTGAAAGGGGTCTAAATGCTAAAATACATGGAGCTCTGCTGCATAACCTATAAGTATTCACTCTGTGCCACCTCTCTGAAAAGCAATCCACAGTGGAGTGGTGGTAGAGTAGTGACTCTACCAGACATTTAGGGTTAGTACAGCCCCTCCTGAATGTCCTGACACTGCTCCTCCTGAAAATGGGAATTATCTAATGAAATATGGCACATTTGGCTCACTGTTGCAGTATTGCCCTATTCACTTGTGGGGGGGGGGGGATGCAACGTTGTAAACACTCAGAGACCAGATGCAATAACAGAACTGTTATGTACATCAAGTCCAAACAACACAACTACTCGGTGGGGAGACAACCCGATTGGGTGCACTTAGAGGATGTTGCAGAAAACAGTGTAACGTCAGGTCTCAGATGCTCCAACAGCATCTATCTCGAGGGATAGAATGCGGCCTGGCCAGTCTGTGCCCAAACGGGGAGGCTTCCAGTAAAGATACAATGTCCATGCTCTTTCGCTACTCATCAGGAACCTCTCCCTACCACTATTGCTGTCTCTATCAGACAGTAGACCTGTTCCTACATTATACACATGCAAAATGCATGCCAATCCCGGGAGCCAGGGCCCTAAATAGGCTCTGCCTGACCCAAGATGGCTGCCAGAGCTACAAGGGGCAGTAGCTTCCAATCGAATAGCTACTCCAGTGACCCAGGAAATCATAGCTGAACCATATTCCTCTTGACTTCCCCTCCATCTGAAATGCCTCTTCTGTCAAGAGCCACCTGCAGTGGAGTAAATAGACGGCATCTGCCTACACACTTAGACATAAGTCATGCTTGCTGGAGGTACTGCCTGCCAAGTGTTACATGCTGTATAATTTTTGCCACACCATGTAGCAATATGTACTACACCCTGTGGCCATCATTGCACAGTTTAGGTTGGCGGATGAGGGACAGTAAAACCGTGGTTTAACCGCCTGTAGTTTTTACATCTATTTTCATTCTTTATTTATTATATTTAGGGCTGAAAAAAAATATTTTACCCATTTCAGTCAATAATTTAGCATTGATATTTTGTTATTTTGGAGTATTGATTATGAATATTTTGTAGACTTTTATCCAGCCAGCAGTTTGAGATTTAGGCTCCTTTTTGATGTTCTCCTTTTTTTTTCTTACTACCTCTTGTAAAAAGCCTGTTTTTTACAGAGCTCAAATGCTATATAACTATAATTTACGTACACAGGTATGAGAGGGAAAACAATGACACATCTTATTTAACGGCTCCCTCCAAGATTTCAGCCTGACAAAAAATGGATATAAAACCTCAGTTTTTAAACTAACAATATAAAATACAATTGCCCCCAAACCATCGTAGTTTCACTTTAGAGACAAATATATCTTTATTTTTTATACATAACATAGATATAGAAAAATATGTTCACTGTACAATATGTAACGGCCATAGATACATTGTACAGTCAAAATAGACAAAATACATAAGTAAAACAACTGAGCATTGGAGTGAAGATAACAAAAAGGAAATATTGGCACAGCTTGGAGAGACCAACCAATAAAAAGGGTACAGTGGCATGAGGTATAGTATCTCACAAAAGTGAGTACACCCCTCACATTTTTTTAAATATTTTATTATATCTTTTCATGTGACAACACTGAAGAAATTACACTTTGCTACAATATAAAGTAGTGAGTGCACAGCTTGTATAACAGTGTAAATTTGCTCCCCCTCAAAATAACTCAACACACAGCCATTATTGTCTAAACCGCTGGCAACAAAAGTGAGTACACGCCTAAGTGAAAATGTGCAAATTGGGCCCAAAGTGTGGCCATCATTATTTTCCAGCACTGCATTAACCCTCTTGGTCATGGAGTTCACCAGAGCTTCACAGGTTGACACTGGAGTCCTCTTCCACTCCTCCATGATGACATTACGGAGCTGGTGGATGTTAGAGACCTTGCGCTCCTCCACCTTCCATTTGAGGATGTTTCACTGATGCTCAATAGGGTTTAGGTCTGGAGACGTACTTGGCCAGTCCATCAACTTTACCCTCAGCTTCTATAGCAAGGCAGTGGTCGTCTTGGAGGTGTGTTTGGGGTCGTTATCATGTTGGAATATTGCCCTGTGGCCCAGTCCTAGAAGGGATCATGCTCTGCTTCAGTATGTCACAGTACACGTTGGCATTCATGGTTCCCTCAATGAACTGTAGCTCCCCAGTGCCAGCAGCACTCATGCAGCCCCAGACCATGACACTCCCACCACCATGACTGACCTGCCAGTGAAATTGATAGCTTCTTGGCTGTCATCTTCACCCTTTGGTTCTGATCCATGCATCAGGCTTGCAGAGATGTACACTTCAGGATGTACATGAAGATCTATGCAGATCTGGCCAATCGGTTGACTGTTGGTGATTTAAAATAAATCTGTATGAGTCTGCATGGAACACCTGTGCATCACACACAGGTGAAGACGGACACTTCACACAAGTGTATGAATCAGTACACTCATATGAATGAAGCCTTAAAGAGACATTGTCACCTGGCCATGAAGAACAAAGTAACAGTGTCTGCTGTTAGCAACCCTCCAGCATTGTATACACATTGGCCCACACTCCCTTGTCAGTTTCGGCTGGCACTGTCGCTTTACCCTCAATGGACAGATGACACAGTCACTCTAAAGTGAAACTACAAAATATAAAGTTTTGTGATATATCTGGCTCAATTTCTCAGTTTCTGATGCCCTTAAGGTGATGTTGCTACTCAGTGGCACTCCTGAGATTGCAACACCTTAGTCTCCCAAGAAGATGGCATTGGGCCACACTGACATCCTCGGAGATCCTTGCGTCCCAGCGTCCCCCTTTATTGGCTAACCTTTATATCCCTATATTATTATTTTTTTATTATTATCATCCTCTTGGTCCCATTGTTTCGCTCATGCTTTATTCCCTTTCCATAGTCTCTCCCCTCTCCTCTCCTCATTCTTGCTCTCTCAACCATCTCTGGTCAACTTTTCTTTCTATGACACATGGCACCTCATGGCAAAGATCTGAGGCTCTGAAAAAAAGAATTGTTGCTCTACATAAAGATGGCCTAGTATATAAGAAGATTACCAAGACCCTGAAACTGAGCTGCAGCACGGTGGCCAAGACCATACAGCGGTTTAACAGGACAGGTTCCACTCAGAACAGGCCTCACCATGGTCGACCAAAGAAGTTGAGTGCACGTGCTCAGCATCATATCCAGAGGTTGTCTTTGGGAAATAGATGTATGAGTGTTGCCATAATTTCTGCAGAGGTTGAAGGGGTGGGGGGTCAGCCTCTCAGTGCTCAGAGCATACGCCACACACTCCATCAAATTGGTCTGCTTGGCTGTCGTCCCAGAAGAAAGCCTCTTCTGAAGATGATGCACAAGAAAGCCCGCAAACAGTTTGCTGAAGACAAGCAGACTAAGGACATGGATTACTGGAACTATGTCCTGTGGTCTGATGAGACCAAGATAAACTTATTTAGTACAGATGGTGTCAAGCGTGTGTGGCGGCAACCAGGTGAGGAGTACAAAGACAAGTGTGTCTTGCCTTACAGTCAAGCATGGTGGTATTTCTCTAAGGAAATGTTTCCTTTAATCCCCTTAAGTATAATCTACTATAACCCTCTATAGCAGGGATATGCAATTAGCGGACCTCCAGCTGTTGCAGAACTACAAGTCCCATGAGGCATAGCAAGACTCTGACAGCCACAAGCACGACACCCAGAGGCAGAAGCATGATGGGACTTATAGTTTTGCAACAGCTGGAGGTCTGCCAATTGCATATCCCTGCTCTATAGTTTACAACATACATGACTGTTCGCATTTACTTGTAAATTAAACAATGTAAATTACAAAGCCATCAGTTACCTAGCTTTGCAATGTGTTGAAACTCTCTGCCATTTAAGCCCTTTAAATCTGCCATTTAAACAGATGTTGAGGAATTTACTATACAGAGACCGTGGCTGTTCTTTTGTCTGACAGTCAACGTGTTGGAATTGAAGCAATGTAAACAATGTACAGTATAAAAAAGTATTTGATCCCCTGCTGATTTTGTACGTTTGCTCACTGACAAAGAAATGATCAGTCTATAATTTTAATGGTAGGTTTATTTAAACAGTGAGAGAAAGAATAACAACAAAAATACAACAAATTTTTTTTTTTTTTTATTGATTTGCATTTTAATAAGTGAAATAAGTATTTGATCCCCTATCAATCAGCAAGAATTCTGGGTCCTAGGTGTCTTCTATACAGGTAACAAGCTGAGATTAGGAGCACTCTCTTAAAAGGAGTATAAAAGACACCTGTCCACAGAAGCAATCAATCAATCAATCAGATCCCAGTCTCTCCACCATGGCCAAGACCAAAGAACTCTCCAAGGATGTCAGGGACAAGATTGTAGACCCACACAAGGCTGGAATGGGCTACAAGAACATCGCCAAGCAGCTTGATGAGAGGGTGACAACAGTTGTGCGATTATTCGCAAATGGAAGAAACACAAAATAACTGTCCCTCGGTCTGGGGCTCCATGCAAGATCTCACCTTGTGGCGTTTCAATGATCATGAGAATGGTGAGGAATTAGCCCAGAACTACACGGGAGAATCTTGTCAATGATTTCAAGGCGGCTGGGACCAAAGTCACCAAGAAAACAACTGGTAGCACGCTACGCCGTGAAGGACTGAAATCCTGCAGCTCAAGGTCCCCCTGCTCAAGAAAGCACATGTACAGGCCCGTCTGAAGTTTGCTAATGAACATCTGAATTATTCAGAGGCGAACTGGATGAAAGTATTGTGGTCAGATGAGAACAAAATCAAGCTCTTTGACATCAACTCAACTCGCTGTGTTTGGAGGAGGAGGAATGCTGCCCATGACCCTAAGAACACTATCCCCACCGTCAAATATGGAGATGGAAACATTTTATGCTTTAGGGGTGTTTTTCTGCTAAGGGGACAGGACAACTTCACCGCATCAAATGGACGATGGACAGGGCCATGTATCGTCAAATCTTGGGTGAGAACCTCCTTTCCTCAGCCAGGGCATTGAAAATGGGTCGTTGATGAGTATTCCAGCATGACAATGACCCAAAACACATGGCCAAGGCAACAAAGGAGTGGCTGAAGAAGAAGCACATTAAGATCCTGAAGTGGCCTAGCCAGTCTCCAGACCTTAATCCCATAGAAAATATGTGGAAGGAGCTGAAGGTTCGAGTTACCAAACGTCAGCCTTGAAACCCTAATGACTTGGAGAGGCTCTGCAAAGACAAAATCCC
The DNA here is from genome assembly GCF_042186555.1 of Aquarana catesbeiana. Taxonomy (NCBI): domain Eukaryota; kingdom Metazoa; phylum Chordata; class Amphibia; order Anura; family Ranidae; genus Aquarana; species Aquarana catesbeiana. The sequence continues at coordinate 71,908,015 of NC_133335.1, read as the reverse complement.
TCCTGAGATGTGTGCAAACCTGGTGGCCAACTACAAGAAACGTCTGACCTCTGTGATTGCCAACAAGGGTTTTGCCACCAAGTACTAAGACATGTTTTGTGAAGGGGTCAAATACTTACAGTATTTCACTCATTAATTACATGCAAATCAATTTTTAACTTTCTTGAAATGCGTTTTTCTGGATTTTTTTGTTTTTCTTCTGTCTCTCACTGTTAAAATAAACCTACCATTAAAATTATAGACCGATCATTTCTTTGTCAGTGGGCAAACATACAAAATCAGCAGGAGATCAAATACTTTTTTCCCTCACTGTATGGGGTGAGAGATTTAAAGCTGGCCATACACTATTTGATTTTTTTTTTTTTTTTATACAAGCTTCAGACTGAATGAAAAAAATCGAACAGACTACTCAATCCATGCTATACAGTGTGGATGGACGAATCCCTCTGCTGGGCCATTGTATATTGACAGCTGCCTGCGGAGGCTGTCAAAAAAAACAAATAATGACTGCATCTGATTGGATATAGCCACTGTTTGGCTGACTATTTGCTACCGGGCTCCTTTGGTATTGAATGATTGATTGGTGAGGGAAACAGTGAATGGCCAGCTTTAGATGTACTTTTGAGACTAGCTGTTAAAGATTGATGTGCATGAAAAATAACAAGTAACAAATAGAAGATGCTCTTTCTAGACATATAGTGAAAATGCCTCTTACTCACCTTCGTTGGTGCTTATCAGTTACATTTAAAGGCCCAAATGGTAAATTATTTAATAGAACCTTTCAGGGGCGTAACTAAAAATCATAGAGCCACATAGCGAAGATTTTTATTATCCCCCCTCCCCCCAAAAAATAAAATACTTTGAAAAGGCTAAATGGTAAATTTTTTAATAGAACCTGTGCATGGGGCGTAACTAGAAACAACAGATCCATATAGCAACATTTTTACTATCCACCCCCCAAAAAAATACACCATTGTACAACACCCTAATTACTATGGCAGGTGATGAAGGACTAAAGAGGCCTTAGTAATGATACTGAGCTACGCTTTCAGCTAGGGGAGCTAAAGAGGCTGGGTTGACACTGCAGACAGATGCGGCTGACAGCAGGGGTCCGTATTGTCCCTGTTCTCCGTTTCAGGGACGAATCAGGCCCAAACTTTTGCCTGAATTCAGACCTGAAACAGAGCCAAAGACTCACAGAACCCTTGTGCAATTCGCTTCGCAGCCGCCCCAGAGATGTGTGAACCGCCTCCGTTGAGAGATGGTCACAATCTCCTGTCATGCGAATTGGATGTGGCTAAACCTGCATCAAATTCACACTAGTGTGAACCCAGCCTGAAGAGCTGCTGAAACCTTACCAATGAAGGGCATATTGACAGGGTCTCGGCAAAGGGGCCCCACCGAACCCAGTTATACTAACTTTTCCATGCTCTTTCCTCCTCCACAGCTGGCAACACACTACACAGCACATTATGAGTATGGGAGACCATATGACCTCCTTTCCCAAGACAGTGTTCAGGTATTAAAGCCAATCCCTAGGCCCAAGTCACATTAAGGAGTGGGTGATGTCACTGGTCCCCATAGTCATATACACCTCAGATTTCAGTGCAGCTGCAGAGGAGGATGAAGCTGTGAGGAAGTGCTGACTAGATAAATATACGGGGTTAGGATGGCCTTTGGAAGACAATGTCACTTTATCTCCATTGACTAGGTGACCAGATGATGTACCATTCTGCCTTAAAATGCTGATCTATAAAAGGAAAACAAAAATGCCTAGGCATTGGTGGTCACTATAAAAAGAAAACATTGGTCATTGGGTGGAAAAATGTTCAGCTTTAATGGTCAGTAGGATAAAGAGACAGTTATCTGGAAAAAATGTACAGGCAATAGTGTAAAAAAGAAATGGTCTGGGAGGAAAAAAAAACCCTGCATCAGTGTCAATGAAGGAAACATTCCTTGCTATTGGTGTGTGTGAACCAACAAATCTTAGATTATCTTCCTTCTTCCTTAACCTCTTCAGATCCCAAATCAGCTCTCTTTTTCCTTACCTCCTCCACAGCTTCTTCAGAACTTTGCCCTGGGTGCTGTAGAGCACACTGAGGAAGTCTATTATAGACTTCCACTGCAACTTCAGCCCATGACCATAAACAGGTAGTGGGGAAAGATTTCCACACGCTTGTGTTCTGAGATTGTGCCGATTTGAGACCTATAACTGTCACCAGGTCCTGGAATGAGAGGTTTCCCCCACATTTACCACCTTCAGACCTCAGATCAGCCTTCCTTCTCCTTACCTTCTCCACAGCTTCTTCGGACCTTTGCCCTGGGTGCTGTAGAGTCTGTCATTGACTTTCCCTGTAGCTAGAAACGTGGGGAAAGATTTCACCACTCTCCTGAGGTGCGGATGAGCTGATCTGAGATCTGTTCATAGTACCAGGTTCTGGAACTTTCCAACACCTGGCGTCAGAACATGGGAAGCAGCATGGCAGCGGATGGATGGACAGGCAGCCCCAACAAACTACAGGGGCTCCAGATGTATTTGTCTCATACCGTCCAAACATAACAATATACATATCAAGTTCTGTTTCCATTAATCAGTCTGGTGTCTGCTTCATGATACTAAAGCATAGTTGTGTGCAGAGTATTTATCTTTGTGCTCTCAACATTGTTATATTTTCTGCTTGCTTAACCTGCCTTGTCAGGGCCAAGGTTGTTCACAGAGTCGGGGCAAAGAATAGAGAACCCAAATTATCAAGCGATAATTTGGTGAATGTAGGTATTATTTTTTGAGAATAAGGATATAAGGAATAAGGATATAATTTAGTGTCACTTTAATTCGACCTATAGGCATTGCTGCTTCATAAGGACACTTTTTTTTTTTTTTATTACCCCTTCACGGCGACCTAACTCAAATATGCGGCCTCACTGGACTGGGCTTTTTTTCCGTGGGGTGGCATATTTGCGTATTTCCTTTTTGTGCTGGGGTCTCACGGAAAGCCCCAGGCCCCTTACTAACGAACGGTTAGTACTCCCGATTTCAGGTCACTTGATTGCTGTGATAGCCTCTGATTGGCTATCACAGCAATCAGTCACTGTGAAGCCCAACCCCTCTGTGAAAGGAGGAGAGAGCTGCATCATATCTCTCTCTCCTAGCAGTGTGTGTAAAAAAAATAGTTAATAATAATAAAAAAATAAATAAAAAAAATACCAGTGCCAGGGTTAGTGTTTGGGTCAAGGTCAGGGTCAAGGTCAGTATTATTTTTGGACAGGATTATTTTTTTTTTAAATTAGTATCAGTATCAGTTAGTGTCATTGTCGGCGTGCTTTAGGTAGGGTAAAAAAAAAAAAAAAAGCAAAATGTGCATTATTGCTTGGGGCTGAACTACGGGTACAAACAACAACTAACATACACATATGTGGTATCACTGCGATTGCCAGGAACAGGAGAATTTAATTTGGGTTGTTTTTTGATGGAAGGTTATGGTAGTAGCAAGAAATATACAGCTAAATTTAGAAAAAAAAATTCTACTATTTTGGGCCAGTTCTCCTTTGATAATTAAAAAAATTCTGAAGAAATTAATTACCATTTACCACCAAATGAAAGCCAAATTTGTCTTGAAAAAAACGCAGTATAATCCACCTGGATGCACAAAGTAGTTGTGATGATATGTACAGTTCTACTAACACATGTCAAAGTTGCAAAATTGTGCTTAGACATTTAGATTTGTTTTACCCTTAGGCATGAAGAAGTTAACTGTGACTTTACACTCTTTGGCAAGCAGAATATAATCCAAGTTACATTGTCAATTGTCTCAGCTTCAGAAAAATAAAAATCCTACAGCTAAAATGTATAAGTTATACAAATGGGTAAGTATAAAATAATTAAAACAAGTTAGGCTGTCTGAGCATAAATTTTGTGGAATTATTATTACTATTATTTTTTTTTCTTTAATTCTCTTTATTAAATTTTTTAGTGGAATTATTTCACCCAGTCTGCACAGTTACCTAACCAATAAAACGTATTCACATCACAAAGGAAATCATGTGGTTTTTAGTCCCAGCTCTGTGCCGATATGGTTTAGCAGCCCACAACTATAATGTAGGTCAGCTATGTCACAATGAAATGACATTGTACAAAACGGCAAGTCTTAATCCATCTTAATCCAATGTGAGACAATATTTCATAAACTAGCATGATTTTCTTCCGGTCTGTTTGAGGGTTATGCTTTCTTATTCCCAGACGAACAAATCCCACAATGGTTACACAACAGAACATCCTATGATCGGCTCAGAAAACGCTAAACTGAGTAAAAGCTAAAATGGACTATGTAGCTGTGGGCATGATTGTCTTCCATCAGAAATATCAGCTGTAAATGTACCTTCATCCTGCTCGTGTGTGAGCCATAAGTATGCATTGGAACAAATTAGTACTAATAAGCAGGATACACAAAGGTGTGACATTTAGTGTAAAGAGGAACTTCTGTCACTGTAATGCTGGCCTCTACCTTCACCGGCACCGCCATATTTGAAAATCCGGAACATTCACAGATGCGTTGATGGGCACTGCCCACCCTTTGGGACCTAAAAGAGACCTGGAGCACCTAGAAGAGACCTGGGGCACATCTACACATGCGCCGAATTTCCCAATGCATGTGCAGACAACCTGAGATCTGGGACATTGATAACTTTGGAGTCTTCGCACACGCATGGGGAAAGCCCAACGCTGTGCAAATGTGAGAAAGGTCTCTGTTGGGTCCTAAAGGCCTGGCAAAGCCCTTTGGTACATTTGCAAACATGTAGAATCTGGTGGCGTACATAGGCCATGAGGCACCAGGAGAGCAACATCATTCATGCCTAGGCACAAAAAAAGTCAAACATGCTTTTTGGAAAAGGGGGGTGCAGCCAGGTGCAGATAACTTGTGTTTTGGGGAGAAGATCCAGCTTAAAGCCTAACTCTAGGAAAAACCAGAAACTTCTATTGCAGTAGGGCTCCCCTCATGCTGCAAAGTTTGTATGTTCATTTATGTCTAAGGAAACAGGAAAAAGCACTTTAAAGGCCCGTTCACAAGGGTGGCTGGGGAAGCAGTTAAAGTAGGTGGCTGAGCCTGAGGTTTTACCTCTTACCCCCATCCCCCGCAACCTCTCCTTTTCAGTTGCAGTCACAGCCAGACAGGGTTGTGCCAACAATTAGACCCCATGTCACAAATGGTGGACAATAGTGCTGCCAAATGCAATCAATTCAAGTGATTGGGGTAACACCACATCTGCCCATGCAATACACAAGGTTACGGCATGACATATTACCTCCCAAGACATATCACCTCCATGGTTCACTTTTATGAGGAGCGGCAAGGTCTGCTGCAATTATGAAAGGACCCTTACTTACCTAATCCCTGGCTCCAGCAGCAGGTGGCACTAAAACCTTCTCCTTCACATTATGGTCTGTGGGTGGCCCCTTGACATCCTAACCTACAATGCAAGGCTATTGACTCTGCATTGTATTGATGATGTCACAGTGCCTGCATCCCTTAGAACACTTCAGAGAACAGGTTGCGGGACTGTGGGAGCCTGTGGAAGTGGGAATGAGATAAGTAAAAGCCCCTGTTACAGTTACCCTGGGCATAAAAGAACATTTAACCCTTAAAGTGCAGTGGGAGCCCCATGGCAGGAGCAAGTTTTTGTTTTACATGTTTTTCAGCTTTAACCCTTTTGTGATCAGTGGTCATTAAAGTGGAACTTCACTCTCCTAATCAACATTGATTATTTCTAATCCTCATGCTGTTAGCATTAGTAAATCAACAGGGAAATATATAATTTCTACTTGTTTTAAACTTTTTTTTTTTACATTTCTTCAGTTACTTCCTGGTGTCAGGAAAGGCATGTCCGTGCAGCAGCAATTGCACGGTAGACACGCATGCTCACCGCGTGCCAACCTGCGCGCCTGTCGCTAACACTGGCGCCAAAGGGGCTATTTAAGCTGAGTACACCAAGGACTCTTTGCTGTTTGGTCTGCAGCTTCTGTGTGTTCTGACCTTTTACCTGTGCTGACCTCTGATCTTGACCCAGCTTTTTCCCACTAATGCTGTCTGCTTGATACCCTGACCCTGGCTTGTTTTGGACTTCTCTTCTGCCTGCTGCTCTGCTTATCTGCCTGAACGTTACCGACCCGGCCTGCCTGACCCTGTACCTGCTCATCCAGCCAGCTACAGCTCAGCTCTGCCAATCGCATACAGTTCCTGCTCCTGCTGCAATTCCAGCCTGCCATGACTCTGGTTTGTCTACCCATCGCCAGCCAGCCTGCTGCACATTCAGCCATGGACCAGCAGCTATACTACATACTGGACTGATCTCAGGCACTCCTTCGTCACCGTGCTTCTGTGGTTGCTGTCTCACCTCCAGCGACCCACAAGCTGGTGTGGTACAAGAGGCTCTCCTCTACACGTCAGGCTCACGAACCAGGTACGTGACAATACCAAACAGCCACGACTGAGCCTGCAAGAGGAGCCTCTCCACTAAAGGAGATCTGCCAGCACCTTGCCTCACTCACCCAGGCGGTCACATCCCTTCAAGAAGGCTATACTCAACTGGAGGGTCGCATCCAGGCACTGGCCACACCTGGTGCAACTTCTGATTCGACTTCTGCTGTGACTTCTACCGCATCTGCACCTGTTACTTCCACTGGGGCCTCTGCAAGTTCTCCCATAATGATGCTACCTCCCGAGCCTTGAGTACCAGCCCCCGAGAAGTTTACCAGTGATCGGAGTAAATTAAGAGCCTTCTGCAACGCCTGTCAGCTCTATTTTGCTCTTCAGCCAAGGACATTTTCTCTAGAAGCTACAAAAGTGGGATTTACAATCTCTCTGCTCCAAGGTGAACCACAGTCCTGGGCCCACCGTATACTGGAGGAAGACAACACACAGCTAAATACTTTGCAATTATTCCTCATGGCCATGTCGCAACTATACGATGACCCGCAATGAAGCATTACTGCCGAATCAGCCCTGCATGCCCTTCAACAAGGCCGTAGACCGGTCAAAGATTATGTCACGGATTTTCGACATTGAAGTGCAGATACTGCCTGGAATGACACAGCCCTGCATCACCAGTTCCGTTTGGGCCTCTCAGAAGGTCTTAAAGATGAACTTTCCTGGGTAGGCGTACCAAACACACTGGAAGCTCTGATCACGTTATCCATATAGATTGATCACCGTTTATGCGAACGCAGATCTGAGAGATGTTCACAACAGTTTAAACCAGTATGAATGTTGCCCAAGGCACCTAATTATTTCCACTGATGGAATCAAGATGGACCCCCAAAAGGTATCTGCAATCCTGGATTGGCCAACTCCCACCAATAAAAAGGGAATCCAACGTTTCGTAGGCTTCGCCTATTTTTATCGCAAATTCATGAGGAATCTCTCAGCCATTATCTCCCCCATCACTCAGCTTACCAAACAAGGCATCCGTTTCTATTGGACTACTGAGGCACAGGCCGCCTTTGAAACCTTGAAGGAAGGATTTACCACCACTCCTGTTCTAATTCATCCTGATTCCGCTCGGTCTTACATCTTAGAATTGGATGTATCGGAAAGCACAGTTGGAGCAGTCTTGTCGCAGCGACAGGGCCCCAAGGATGTGATCCACCCGGTTGCGTTCTTTTCCCAAAAAATTACCCAACCAGAATGTAATTATGATGTGGGAGATAGGGAGTTTCTGGCGATCAAAGCAGCATTAGAGGAATGGAGGTATGTGCTGGATGGAGCCACTCATCCCATACTAATTTTCACAGACCATAAAAACCTTGAATATTTACGAACTGCAAAATGTCTCAGAGGTCACGTCAAGCCCGCTGGGCGCTCCTCTTCTCAAGGTTCGCTTTCCATATTACCTACAGATCCGGATCAAAGAACATCAAACCTGACTCGTTATCACACATGTTTGAGGATTAAAAAGACATACCTTCAACAGATACCATCTTACCGGCTGGAGGCTTCCTTCTGTTACAGTCAGGCCTATTACCACTACTGCAGCAAGCCTCAGCAGGTACATCTAGTCCTCCAGGGGTCACATTGCAGGCAAGGAATGGCCAGCTATCTAAAGGGGAGCAAGTCTTTGTGCCAGAAACTGCCCGAGTGGCTGTCTTAGGGATCTGCCATGATCACCCGTTGGCAGGCATTTTCAGAATCCACAAGGCCACAGAATTAGAACTACGTACATTCTGGTGGCCTGAATTGGAGAAGGATTGCAAGGCTTACGTCAACGCATGCACTATCTGCATTCGGAGAAAGAACACCCGAAATAAAGCTTGGGGTTTACTTAGACACTTGCCTGTACCTGACAGGCCTTGGAAGATGATCGCCATGAACTTTGTTGTCAAGCTTCCACCATCTGAAGATAATTCTGCTATTTTTGTGGTGGTGGACCACCTATTAAAAATGGCGCACTTCCTACCCCTGAAGGGTACCCATCCGCTGCTGAGACCGCTCGAGTTTTTATCAAGGAGGTTGTCAGACTTCATAGCATTCCGATGAACATTGTGTCAGACCGCGGAGTTCAATTTACTTCAAGATTTTGGAAGGCATTACGTGTGTCTTTAAAGATTGAACTCTCTCTTTCCTCAGCTTACCATTTCCAGACCAACGGGCAGACAGAACGGACCAATCAAACCCTGGAGCAATACATCCGATGCTTCACATCCTTTGCCCAGGATGACTGGGTATCCCTTTTGCCACTAGCAGAGTTTTCTTATAATAATGCCAGTCATTCTGCCACCAAACAATCTCCATTTTTTGCAAATGATGGATTTCACCCAACCTTCCTACCTGATCTGATTCTTGAAACTACCGTCCCTGCTGTCCAGAGTACTCTGGATTTCTTTTCCACTAATAACTTGTTGTTACAGGAGGTGGTCATGAAGGCCCAGGAGGACAACAAAAGAATGTTTGACAGGAAGAGAAGAGGGGAACTGTTGCTAAAACCGGGGGACCAGGTATGGCTCACCGTGACAAACTTGAGAATGACTTGTCCGTCAAAAAAGCTGGCACCGAAATTCATAGGACCATTTCCAGTAAGGAGAAAGATTAATGATGTTTATTATGAATTAACATTACCAGAGTCCCTCAAAGTGAATCCAGTGTTCTATGTATCCCTGTTGAAACCAGCAGTACCAGATCCATTTCCCGATCATAGTTCGGGACCCCCTGCACCTATTACTATTAATGGGGATGAGGAATATGAAGTTGAGGCCATCATAGACTTAATTAAATGGAGGGGTTATGGTCCGGAGGAGAATTCTCGGGAGCCTAGTAGCAATGTGCATGCAGCAGACTTGATTTGTGCGTTTTTTCATAGCCAACCACGGAAGAGGAACCAGTTGGGCATCTGGAGGTTGCCCGTACGGGAGGGCAATGTCAGAAAAGGCATGTCCGTGCAGCAGGAATTGCATGGCAGACACGCACGCTCATCGCACGCGCATGCACGCGCACCTGTCGCTAACACTGGCGCCAAAGGGCCTATTTAAGCTGAGTACACCAAGGACTCTTTGCTGTTTGGTCGACAGCTTCTGTGTGTTCTGACATGTTACCTGTGCTGACCTCTGATCTTGATCGCACTGTTCAAAAAAATCTCGGTTGCTAATTAAACTCATAGCACTTATGAACTGACATCAAATTTAATGCTCTAACCGATTTACCTAACAGAACCAGATCATCGTTCATCTCGCTATATAGCAATTACTTCTAATTAGGTTCTTCAGTAACTGCTTAGCAGGTTTTCAGTTTTAGGGAGATTAGGAAGTGACCTAGATCCCTCAGGGGCCATTCACAAAGAAGCTGTTGAAATGAATACTATTAAATAATTTTTTTTTTTAGATTTTTGAACGAATGCGATCATTATCGCATGAAAGCTCTTTTGTGAATGATAGCTGGTGTCCGGACTTTGTTTTTGAATTTGTGTTTGTGTTGTAATGTGTTTTTTCTGTTTCTTGTCTGTTTTTATAGCACTACTTCTTATGCCCTGTACACACGGTCGGACATTGATCGGACATTCCGACAACAAAATCCATGGGTTTTTTCCCACGGATTTTGGCTCAAACTTGTCTTGCATACACACAGTCACTAGGGATGAGCTTCGTGTTCGAGTCGAACCCATGTTCGACTCGAACATCGGCTGTTCGCCCGTTCGCCGAATTGCGAACGATATGGGCCGTTCGCGCTAAATTCGTGTGGCGCGTCACGGCCCATAATTCACTGCGGCATCGCAGTGCATTGCTGGCTGATGATTGGCCAAGCATGCACTATGACCCGCATGCTTGGCCAATCACAGCGCCGTCAGTAGAGAGAGCTGTAATTGGCCAAAGCCAGGGTGGCTTTGGCCAATTATGGCTCAGGGGATTTAGTACACACCCCACACTATATAAGGCCGCCTGCACGGCGGCCCTGTGTAGTGTGTGTTCCGGTGTGCTGAGAGATAGAGAGAGAGAGAGACAGTGTCATTTGATTTGAGTTAGATAGATTAGGCAGAACAGTCAGTCAGTTAGCTGCACTTACAGTGTATTGTGTATATATATGCATCCCAGGTGTTGCATATATATATATACACTGTATTCAGTTTAGCTAGATCCGTTCCTGTTATCTTCTATCTAGACTATTTACATTTAATGCAGTGCGTCCTGCTCACAGTGTTCAGCTAGATCCGTTCCTGCTATTTACATTTAGTGCAGTGCGTCCTGCTCACAGTGTTCAGCTAGATCCGTTCCTGTTATCTTCTAGACTATTTACATTTAGTGCAGTGCGTCCTGCTCACAGTGTTCAGCTAGATCCGTTCCTGCAATTTACATTTAGTGCAGTGCGTCCTGCTCACAGTGTTCAGCTAGATCCGTTCCTGCTATTTACATTTAGTGCAGTGCGTCCTGCTCACAGTGTTCAGCTAGATCCGTTCCTGCTATTTACATTTAGTGCAGTGCGTCCTGCTCACAGTGTTCAGCTAGATCCGTTCCTGTTATTTACATTTAGTGCAGTGCGTCCTGCTCACAGTGTTCAGCTAGATCCGTTCCTGCTATTTACATTTAGTGCAGTGCGTCCTGCTCACAGTGTTCAGCTAGAGCCGTTCCTGCTATTTACATTTAGTGCAGTGCGTCCTGCTCACAGTGTTCAGCTAGATCCGTTCCTGTTATCTTCTAGACTATTTACATTTAGTGCAGTGCGTCCTGCTCACAGTGTTCAGCTAGATCCGTTCCTGTTATCTTCTAGACTATTTACATTTAGTGCAGTGCGTCCTGCTCACAGTGTTCAGCTAGATCCGTTCCTGTTATCTTCTAGACTATTTACATTTAGTGCAGTGCGTCCTGCTCACAGTGTTCAGCTAGATCCGTTCCTGTTATCTTCTAGACTATTTACATTTAGTGCAGTGCGTCCTGCTCACAGTGTTCAGCTAGATCCGTTCCTGTTATCTTCTAGACTATTTACATTTAGTGCAGTGCGTCCTGCTCACAGTGTTCAGCTAGATCCGTTCCTGTTATCTTCTAGACTATTTACATTTAGTGCAGTGCGTCCTGCTCACAGTGTTCAGCTAGATCCGTTCCTGTTATCTTCCTACTGACAGGCAGGCTTGTCTGGTTACAGTATATAAAGCTACCTGAAGAAAATTACAGGTGTTCTATTTGATCCTATTAGTACCACGGTCAGGCAGCTAGACTATTTACATTTAGTACAGTGCGTCCTGCTCACAGTGTTCAGCTAGATCCGTTCCTGTTATCTTCCTACTGACAGGCAGGCTTGTCTGGTTACAGTATATAAAGCTACCTGAAGAAAATTACAGGTGTTCTATTTGATCCTATTAGTACCACGGTCAGGCAGCTAGACTATTTACATTTAGTACAGTGCGTCCTTCTCACAGTGTACAGCTAGATCCGTTCCTGTTATCTTCCTACTGACAGGCAGGCTTGTCTGGTTACAGTATATAAAGCTACCTGAAGAAAATTACAGGTGTTCTATTTGATCCTATTAGTACCACGGTCAGGCAGCTAGACTATTTACATTTAGTACAGTGCGTCCTGCTCACAGTGTTCAGCTAGATCCGTTCCTGTTATCTTCCTACTGACAGGCAGGCTTGTCTGGTTACAGTATATAAAGCTACCTGAAGAAAATTACAGGTGTTCTATCCCAGCTTAGTGCAGCTACAGGCCATTAGTATGTCTGGAAGGCCAAGAAGGAGAGGCAGACAGTCACAAGCCAATAAGAGAGGGCAAGCAGGCTCTGTGTCTAGTGCTGGTCGTGGAGACGGTGCATCCTCATCAGCACGTGGCCATGGGACACGCTTGGCCTTTTTTTCGGCAGCTGGCCGTGTTGAGCCGCAACATGCGGAAGACTTGGTCGAGTGGATGACCAAGCCGTCCTCATCCTCCTCATCCTCTCTCACCCATGCCCAGGGTGCTTTGTCTGGCAAAGCAGCGGCCTCTTCCCTCAGCTCAATGTCATCAGTGACTCCTTCCCTAGCTCCACCATGTCCTCATGAGGATTCCCTCGAACTGTTTGACCACAGTGTTGGGTACATGCTCCAGGAGGATGCCCAGCGTTTGGAAGGCTCTGATGACGATACTGAGCTCGATGAAGGCAGTAACATGAGCACGGACAGAGGGGGTGCCCAAGAAGGACAGCAATCTGGCAGTCATGCTCCCCCTGCTGCAGCATACTGCCAGGTTTGCTCCAGTGATGAGGAGGGAGGGGATGATGAGGTCACTGACTCAACGTGGGTGCCTGATAGGAGAGAGGAGGAGGAGGAGGAGGAGGAGGAGGTGGCGGCACATCACCAACGAGGCAGGATGCCCTCCAGGGGCCAGCCTAAGGGCAGCACATTGACTGCATCACACCCCAAAGCTCCACATGTGCAGGGCGCTGCAGTCTCTGCGCGTTATTCAAAAAGTTCTTTGGTGTGGGCCTTTTTTGAGACAAGTGCATCAGATCGCACCGCTGCTATTTGCAACATATGTCTCAAGCGTATCTCGCGTGGCCAAAACATCTCCCGCTTGGGTACCACATGCTTGACCAGACATATGTTGACCTGCCATGCAGTTCATTGGCAAGCGTATCTAAAAGACCCACACCAAAGATCAAAGAGGATCTCTCCTTGCTCCTCATCAGCTGAGATTTCCAACCCCACTAGACCTTCAGTCCTCTCTGAGACCTGCAGTGAGAGGAATGAAGGTGTAGAATTAGGTGTGTCACAGCCAAGTACTTGTGGGCAATCTGCTTTTGGTACACCGACGTCAGATTGTACCAGGCAAATTTCCCTGCCCCAGCTGCTGCACCGCCGAAAGAAGTTTGCTCCCAGCCATCCACATGCCCAGCGGTTGAATGCTAGCTAGGCAAAATTGCTAGCACTTCAACTGCTGCCTTTTCAGTTGGTAGATTCTGCCCCCTTCCGTGAGTTTGTGGAATGTGCGGTTCCTCAGTGGCAGGTACCCAAACGCCACTTTTTCTCACGGAAGGCGATTCCGGCTCTCTACCGGCATGTGGAAGGCAATGTCCATGCCTCGCTGGACAGGGCGGTCAGCGGTAAGGTGCATATTACCGCTGACTCATGGTCCAGCAGGCATGGACAGGGACGTTACCTAAGTTTCACGGCGCATTGGGTGACTCTGCTGGCAGCTGGGAAGGATGCAGGACAAGGTGCAGTAGTGTTGGAGGTTGTTCCGCCACCACGCCTCCAAAATGCTGATTGTGACACACCTCTCTCCTCCACCCCCTCCTCTTCTTCTTCCTCCATGGCCTCTTCCTCAGAACCAGCGGTGCTCCGTAGGCGTTCAAGGGGCTACGCAAGTACGCAGGCCAAAAGATGCCATGCGGTGCTTGAGCTGGTGTGCTTGGGGGACAGGAGCCACACTGGGGCAGAGGTTCTGTCAGCTCTGCAGGGGCAGGTTCAGAGGTGGTTGACGCCACGCCAACTTAAGGCAGGAATGGTGGTTTGCGACAATGGCACCAACCTCCTCTCTGCCCTCCGACAGGGACAAATGACCCATGTGCCCTGTTTGGCTCACGTCCTTAACTTGGTGGTGCAGCGGTTCTTGGGCAGGTACCCGGGCTTACAGGATGTCCTGAGGCAGGCCAGGAAAGTCTGTGTGCATTTCCGCCGGTCATATAATGCCAGTGCTCGGCTGACGGACCTCCAAAAGGAGTTTAACCTGCCCAAGAACCGCCTAATCTGTGACATGCCCACCAGGTGGAACTCAACGTTGGCCATGCTGCAGCGGCTGCACACGCAGCAGAGGGCCATCAATGAGTACCTGTGCGACTATGGCACCAGGACAGGGTCAGGGGAGCTTGGTTTTTTTTCCCCACGCCAGTGGGCCATGATCAGGGATGCATGCACTGTCCTGTCACCATTCGAGGAGGCCACGAGGATGGTGAGCAGTGACAGTGCATGCATCAGTGACACTGTCCCCCTTGTCCACCTGTTGGAGCACACGCTGCGTGGAATAATGGACAGGGCACTTGAGGCAGAACAGAGGCAGGAAGAGGAGGACTTCCTTAGCTCTCAAGGCCCCCTTTATCCAGACAGTGTTCCTGCGTGCCCGCCGATCACACAGGAAGAGGACGAGGAGGAAGAGGAGGAGGAGGAGGAGGAAGATTGTGTCAGTATGGAGGTGGAGCCTGGCACTCAGCATCAGCAGCAGTCTTTAAGGGATCAGTCCCAAGAAACACATGGACTTGTACGTGGCTGGGAGGAGGTGGCTGCGGACCATGTCGTTCTTAGTGACCCAGAGGACTCCGGACCGAATGCCTCAGCAAACCTACGCTGCATGGCCTCCCTGATCCTGCAAAGCCTGCGTAAGGATCCTCGTATTCGTGGTATCAAGGAGAAGGACCAATACTGGCTGGCAACCCTCCTTGATCCACGTTACAAGGGTAAGGTTGCGGACCTTATCTTGCCATCACAGAGGGAGCAGAGGATGAAACATCTTTGGGAGGCCTTGCAGAAAGGTCTGTGCAACACGTTACCAGAGACTGGGAGGTTACAAACTCCTGTTTCTGGACAACGTGTTGCTGAGGCTTCGGTCAGTCAAAGAAGGAGCGGTGGAGAAGGTGGCCGTCTGACCGATGCGTTCAGACAATTTTTTGGTCCGCAGCCCCAAGGTATGATCGGTTCCAGCAACCATCGCCAGCGTCTGTTTTACATGGTGCAGGAATACCTAGGGGCAAGATCAGACTTGGACACCTTTCCCACTGAAAATCCTCTGGGTTACTGGGTCTTGAGGATGGATCACTGGCCAGAGCTTGCACAGTATGCAATTGAGCTACTGGCCTGTCCTGCATCCAGCGTTCTTTCGGAACGCACATTCAGTGCTGCTGGAGGCGTGGTAACCGATCACAGGGTGCGTCTGTCCACCGACTCGGTCGATCGGCTGACCTTCATAAAAATGAATGAGTCTTGGATCACCACCAGCTACCAAGCACCTGATGCTGATGTAACCGAATAATTTTTTTTGAAATCTCAGATCCCTTCAAAGACTGCCTATGCTGATGCTGAGTGACTATCCCTGAGTAATTATCCTCTTCCTCCTCAATCATCACGCTGATAGCTTGTAAGAACATTTTTGGTTCTGGGCGCCACCACCAGTGCCTAAGGCACAATTTTTCAGCCCCTGTTTAACAGGGGCGTGTAATTACAATTTTTGATGTAATACTTTGCAGCAGGGCTCGTTCCTGCATTCCAACTAGAGTGTCTGTGAGGGGTTGCAGTGTTGTGGCACCAGCACCAGTGCCTAAGGCCCAATTTTTCTGCCCCTGTCTAACAGGGGCGTGTAATTACAATTTTTGATGCAATACTTTGCAGCAGGGCTCGTTCCTGCGTTCCAACTAGAGTGTCTGTGAGGGGTTGCAGTGTTGTGGCACCAGCACCAGTGCCTAAGGCCCAATTTTTCTGCCCCTGTCTAACAGGGGCGTGTAAGTACAATTTTTGAAGCAATACTTTGCAGCAGGGCTCGTTCCTGCGTTCCAACTAGAGTGTCTGTGAGGGGTTGCAGTGTTGTGGCACCAGCACCAGTGCCTAAGGCCTAATTTTTCAGCTCCTGTTCAACAGGGGCATGTAATTACAATTCTTGATCTAATATTTCACAGCAGGGCCCTGTGAGGGCTTACAGTGTTGTGGCCACAGCAACACCTAAGGCCCAAATTTCTGCTGAGTATATAGGGCAGGACCCTACTTTCAAACATCTAACTTACAAACGACTCCTACTTGCAAACGGAAGGAGACAACAGGAAGTGAGATGAAATCTACCCCTAGGAAGGGAAATTCTCTCCTGTAAGAGTTAATATGGGAAAACAAGTTCTCCTATCCACTGATGCTTTCCAATCCTTGTTCCACAAAAAAACCCAAATTTTCAAAAAACATTTTTCATTGGGACAAAAAAGTGAGGTGAAATCTTCTGAAGAGGAGGAAAGACAGCAAAACAAATGTCACAGGGGTGATAACCCTTCCCTATGTTTTCCAAAAAGCTTAGAAAAGATTTTTTGGCTGGAGCTAAACACGTTAAAAATGTTCAAAATTACAAACAGATTCTACTTAACAACAAACCTACAGTCCCTGTCTTGTTTGCACCGCCTGTATACTGCTGTTCAGAGTATATAGGGCCTGGTGGCCCCACACCTTTCCTTATTTTAATTTGGGTGCGGGGTTCCCCTTAATATCCATACAAGACCCAAAGGGACTGGTAATGGACTGGGGGGTACCCATGCCGTTTGTCTCACTGATTTTCATCCATATTGCCATGACCCGACATGACATTAAACCCGCAAGCAGTTTTAAATGAGATTTTTTCCTTTAAAAATGACATTTGGTGCAGGGACTGTTCTAAACATGGGAAACACGCGTCACTTTACAGGCATACTATAGACACCCCCCAGGTACGATATTTAAAGGAATATTTCACTTTTTTTTTTTTACTTTAAGCATCATTAAAATCACTGCTCCCGAAAAAACGGCCGTTTTTAAAACTTTTTTTTGCATTGATACATGTCCCCTGGGGTAGGACCCGGGTCCCCAAACCCTTTTTAGGACAATACCATGCAAATTAGCCTTTAAAATGAGCACTTTTGATTTCGAACGTTCGAGTCCCATAGACGTCAATGGGGTTCTAACGTTCGTGCGAACTTTCGGTCCGTTCGCGGGTTCTGGTGCGAACCGAACCGGGGGGTGTTCGGCTCATCCCTAACAGTCACACAAATTTGTCGGAAAATCCGATCGTTCTAAACGCGGTGACGTAAAACACGTACGTCAGGACTAGAAACGGGGCAGTAGCCAATAGCTTACGTCTCTTAATTTATTCTGAGCATGTGTGGCACTTTGTGCGTCGGATTTGTGTACACACGATCGGAATTTCCGACAACGGATTTTGTTGTCGGAAAATTTTATAGCAAGCTCTCAAACTTTGTGTCGGAAATTCCTATGGAAAATGTGTGATGGAGCCCACACACGGTCGGAATTTCCGACAACAAGGTCCTATCACACATTTTCCATTGGAAAATCCTATCGTGTGTATAGGGCATTAGTGTTTTTTAAACTCTTGCAGTATTGCGAGTGAAGTTGTCAAGATATATATTTAGTCTCACTCTGTATGCTCTGTTTGGTTTGGCTACGGTAACAGCACCATATATTGTTGAGTGGTATAAGGTAATACAGCTAATTAATACTTTTTTGTGGACATGTCTTTATAGGATGTGTTTTTCCTTTTTTTGTTTACACTCTCCTGTATGCATGCTTGAGCTAAGGGTAGATAGATTTCAGGAAGTAAATGCTACATGAATCATTTGCCCTTACTCAAGATGGCCACGGACAGAAATGCTAGGGGGGTGTTTTTCAAAGCGATTTCTCAACAAAATAAAGCATGGAGACATGGATGGATGGGGAGTATGCTTGGAATAATAAAAAGGAATTAAATAGTGTTTTTTGATTTGTGGTGGTCAGATGCAGTAAAGATCCACTTTAAATTTGGAGATACTGTAGCTTCAGTATGCCTCTGTTAACTTGATTATAACTCTGTAACTAATTTACCTACCTTAATATTTTACATTTAAGGACAGGCAAGGCTTTTATTTAGTTAATTTAATAGATATCCCACTCATTGTTTTTAT
The DNA here is from genome assembly GCF_042186555.1 of Aquarana catesbeiana. Lineage (NCBI taxonomy): Eukaryota > Metazoa > Chordata > Amphibia > Anura > Ranidae > Aquarana > Aquarana catesbeiana. The sequence continues at coordinate 71,889,890 of NC_133335.1, read as the reverse complement.
TATAATCTGAGAAATAGTAAAAAAATGTGGAATAGGTGAGGTTGAAAAAAGACACAAGTCCATCAAGTCCAACCTATGTGTGTGATTATATGTCAGTATTACATTGTATATCCCTGTATGTTGCGGTCGTTCAGGTGCATATCTAATAATTTTTTTAAACTATCGATGCTCCCCACTGAGAACACCGCCTGTGGAAGGGAAATCCACATCCTTGCCGCTCTTACAGTAAAGAACCCTTTACGTAGTTTAAGGTTAAATCGCTTTTCTTCTAATTTTAATGAGTGGACACGTGTCTTGTTAAACTCCCTTCCGTGAAAAAGTTTTATCCCTATTGTGGGGTCACCAGGATGGCATTTGTAAATTGAAATCATATCGCTCCATTTCCAGTACATCCTTCCTGAGGACTGGTGCCCAGAACTGGACAGCATACTCTAGGTGCGGGAGATTTATCGTCTTATCTCTGGAGTTGATCCCCTTTTTAATGCATGCCAATATTCTCTTTGCTTTGTTAGCAGCAGCTTGGCATTGCATGCCATTGCTGAACCTATCATCTACTAGGACCCCCAGGTCCTTTTCCATCCTAGATTCCCCCAGAGGTTCTTCCCCCAGTGTATAGATTGCATTCATATTTTTGCCACCCAAATGCATTATTTTACATTCTTCTACATTAAACCTCATTTGCTATGTAGTTGCCCACCCCATTCATTTGTTCAGGTCTTTTTGCAAGGTTTCCACATCCTGTGCAGAAGTTATTGCCCTTCTTAGCTTAGTATCGTCTGCAAATACAGAGATTGAACTGTTTACCCCATCCTCCAGGTTGTTTATGAACAAATTAAATAGGATTGGTCCCAGCACAGAACCCTGGGGGACCCCACTACCCACCTCTGACCATTCCGAGTATTCCCCATTTATCACCACCCTCTGAACTTGCCCTTGTAGCCAGTTTTCAATCTATGTACTCACCCTATGGTCCATGCCAACGGACCTTATTTTGTACAGTAAACATTTATGGGAAACTGTGTCAAATCCTTTTGCAAAATCCAGATACACCACATCTACAGGCCTTCCTTTATCTAGATGGCAACTCCCCTCCTCATAGAAGGTGAATAGATTGGTTTGGCAAGAACGATTCTTCGTGAATCCATGCTGATTACTGCTAATGATACCATTCTCATTACTAAAATCTTGTATATAGTCCCTTATCATCCCCTCCATGAGCTTGCATACTGTTGATGTTAGGTTAACTGGTCTGTAATTCCCAGAGATGTATTTTGGGCCCTTTTTAAATATTGGTGCTACATTGGCTTTTCTCCAATCAGCTGGTACCATTCCAATCAGTAGACTGTCAGTAAAAATTAGGAGCAATGGTCTGGCAATTACTTGACTGAGTTCCCTAAGTACCCTCGGATGCAAGCCATCTGGTCCCAGTGATTTCTTAATGTTAACCACTTAAGGACCGAGCCTCTTTTTGAGATTTGTTGTTTATAAGTTAAAAACAGTTTTTTTTGCTAGAAAATTACTTGGAACCCCCAAACATTATACATTTTTTTTGTAACATAAAAGTGATCTTGCGGCGAATCCACCACATAGACCACTCTTATCGGAAAGCGGACCACCGGCTGAAGAAGATGATACTGGGGTTATGGCAGCTAGCTGCTGCCATAACAACGATATTCCTCCTCAAAGTTAGGGCGCTGCAGTTAGGAAGTTATATCGGTGCGCTGCGGTCCGTAAGTGGTTAGGTTTCCCAAATCTAATTTTTATTCTGTCCTCTGTTTACATTAAAATTCTAGAGATACAGGCCTGGCTTTTTTTTTTAATGCAGCACGGTATGTATCTAGGGGTATGCTTTAGTTTAGGTACATCGACCACTACTGTTACTAGACATTATGCAGTGAAGCATACTAGGTAAAATCCAGAGCATGCATCAAGGTGACACCTACTGGTTGATGGTGTCCCTACATCTCACAGCAGACTGTCCCCGATTGTCCCTTTTTTTTTTCTTGCATTTTTTTCTCCCCCCATTCTTGTTTTCTACTCTCTATCTTTCCACTTTTTTTGAAACAACTGGGCAGTTTTCTACTACATGTTGCATTCAATAGGAAGTAACCCTATTTCAAGATTACCTCAGAATTACATTTCAATAAGCCAGATTGCTACCTCTAGGGGATATTCCCTTCTGCTCCCTTTATCGGCTCTGGTTTACATTAGGGTTGTTATCTGTCAGGACCTCTACATTTTGGTTGGTCCTCTTTTTCTGACACAAATCCGTTATATTTGTAATCTACTGTTGTTGGATCTTTTGTACATTTCCTATTGTGTATATATATATATATATATATATATATATATATATATATATATATATACACACATACAGTGGGGCAAAAAAAGTATTTAGTCAGCCACCAATTGTGGCTAAATAACATAATCTATATAGCATCTCTAAAATTAAACTAACTGGTGGGTTTAAAAATAAATTCATCCTCCCATGCTGCCATAAAAGAAAACTGGGCAAACTGGGCCGACTTGTCAGTGCGGAGGATATCTGCTTTTCTATGCACATTGTACTTGAGCTTGTATGTACTTGTAAAATGTATTTTCTAACTTTTATTTTCTAACTTTTTATGCTCTTTAATAAATTTGATTACACGATGGAGAACTTTTTATTTTGTGTTGATCCTTGCATATACTCTTGTTTCGGCTAAGGATAAAAGGATTTTGTTTAAGAGATATCTAAATGTCGTATATAAAAGCATCTATATATACTGTACAATAGCTATACACACATTTCAGGAAGGGGCAACTCTAGACTATCCAATGCTTTTTACATATTTAAACCTAAAAGCATTCTTGAGGGGGCTTTGGGATTTTAACAAACAATAGTAGCCTATTTTAGTAAAAGAATGCCTGTTTTTAACAAAACCTGGTTGATGAGAGAGAGTGAAAGTATGGATTCTATTTGCTATTATTATTATAATTAGTAATTTAATTACTGATGAATACTAAACCTAATTGTTGTTAAGTAATTAAGTTGGTCTCTACGATGATGCGTGCTCTGGATTTTCTTTTTCTTTTCTTTTTTATTTAAGAAAGGCAGCTTCTAAATATATATATATACAGTGGGGCAAAAAAGTATTTAGTCGGCCACCAATTGTGCAAGTTCTCCCACTTAAAAAGATGAGAGAGGCCTGTAATTGTCATCATAGGTATACCTCAACTATGAGAGACAAAATGTGGAAACAAATCCAGACAATCACATTGTCTGATTTTTGAAAGAATTTATTTGCAAATTATGGTGGAAAATAAGTATTTGGTCACCTACAAACAAGCAAGATTTCTGGCTCTCGCAGACCTGTATCTTCTTCTTTAAGAGGCTCCTCTGTCCTCCACTCATTACCTGTAGTAATGGCACCTGTTTGAAATTGTTATCAGTATAAAAGACACCTGTCCATAACCTCAAACAGTCACAATCCAAACTCCACTATGGTGAAGACCAAAGAGCTGTCGAAGGACACCAGAAACAAAATTTTAGACCTGCACCAGGCTGGGAAGACTGAATCTGCAATAGGCAAGCAGCTTGGTGTGAAGAAATCAACTGTGGGAGCAATAATTAGAAAATGGAAGACATACAAAACCACTGATAATCTCCCTCGATCTGGGGCTCCATGCAAGATCTCACCCCGTGGGGTCAAAATGATCACAAGAACGGTGAGCAAAAATCCCACAACCACACGGGGGGACCTAGTGAATGACCTGCAGAGAGCTGGGACCAACGTAACAAAGGCTACCATCAGTAACACACTACGCCGCCAGGGACTCAGATCCTGCAGTGCCAGACGTGTCCCCCTGCTTAAGCCAGTACATGTCCCGGGCCCATCTGAGGTTTGCTAGAGAGCATTTGGATGATCCAGAAGAGGATTGGGAGAATGTCATATGGTCAGATGAAACCAAAGTAGAACTGTTTGGTAGAAACACAACTTGTCGTTTTTGGAGGAGAGAGAATGCTGAGTTGAAACCAAAGAACACCATACCTACTGTGAAGCATGGGGGTGGCAACATCATGCTTTGGGGCTGTTTCTCTGCAAAGGGAACAGGACGACTGATCCGTGTACATAAAAGAATGAATGGGGAAATGTATCGTGAGATTTTGAGTGCAAACCTCCTCCCATCAGCAAGGGCATTGAAGATGAAACGTGGCTGGGTCTTTCAGCATGACAATGATCCCAAACAGACCGCCCGGGCAACGAAGGAGTGGCTTCGTAAGAAGCATTTCAAGGTCCTGGAGTGGCCTAGCCAGTCTCCAGATCTCAAACCCATAGAAAAGTTTTGGAGGGAGTTGAAAGTCCGTGTTGCCCAGCGACAACCCCAAAACATCACTGCTCTAGAGGAGATCTGCATAGAGGAATGGGCCAACATACCAGCAACAGTGTGTGACAACCTTGTGAAGACTTACAGAAAACGTTTGATCTCTGTCATTGCCAACTAAGGAAATATAACAAAGTATTGAGATGAACTTTTGATATTGACCAAATACTTATTTGCCACCATAATTTGCAAATAAATTCTTTCAAAAATCAGACGATGTGATTGTCTGGATTTGTTTCCACATTTTGTCTCTCATTTAAGGTATACCTATGATGACAATTACAGGCCTCTCTCATCTTTTTTAAGTGGAAGAACTTGCACAATTGGTGGCTGACTAAATACTTTTTTGCCCCACTGTATATATATTTAGAAGCTGCCTTTCTTAAATATAAAAGAAAAGAAAAAGAAAATCCAGAGCACGCATCATCGTAGAGACCAACTTAATTACTTAACAACAATTAGGTTTAGTATTCATCAGTAATTAAATTACTAATTATAATAATAATAGCAAATAGAATCCATACTATCACTTTCTCTCATCAACCAGGTTTTGTTAAAAACAGGGATTCTGTTACTAAAATAGGCTACTATTGTTTGTAAAAATCCCAAAGCCCCCTCAAGAATGCTTCTAGGTTTAAATATGTAAAAAGCATTGGATAGTCTAGAGTTGCCCCTTCCTGAAATGTGTGTATAGCTATTGTACAGTATATATAGGTGCTTTTATATACAACATTTAGATATCTCTTAAACAAAATCCTTTCATCCTTAGCCAAAACAAGAGTATATGCAAGGATCAACACAAAATAAAAAGTTCTCCATCGTGTAATCAAATTTATTAAAGAGCATAAAAAGTTAGAAAATACATTTTACAAGTACATACAAGCTCAAGTACAATGTGCATAGAAAAGCGGATATCCTCTGCACTGACAAGTCGGCCCAGTTTGCCCAGTTTTCTTTTATGGCAGCATGGGAGGACAAATTTATTTTTAAACTCACCAGTAAGATTAATTTTAGAGATGCTATATAGATTATGTTATTTTTATTTGGGGTGGAGAAGAAGACACCTTCTAATTATTTTAAGAACACCTTAATGCTAATGATAAGGGTAGTATATTAACTTAAAGTGTTATGAAACTTACAACAGTAAAATCAGTGTGTATATGCAGTAAAGAAGGCTTGTTATTTGCACTGTGGAATCTAAGGGGTTAATCCTATGCATTGTGTAAAAAGGCTGTTTGATCCTGTCTTCTCTGATTCTCCCCTTCTTCCACTGTCCCCAATCCATCTCCTGATAGTACAGAGTCTTGGGGGCACGCTGCACATGCTCAGTTTGGTGTGTATTGCTAGAGAGTTTTTATTTTCTTGGAAGAGCACATGTGATCAGCACAGGGCCAATCAGGTCAGGGGCTCTGCAGTCTCATAGGTCAGATTAGACTGAAAACTCCTCCTACAAGCTTTAACCAGACCATAGGTGTGCGCAGCCTATTGCATTAGGGTGTGCACCTCAAAGCTCAAACACGTGTGTGTTTGTGTGTGTGTATATATATATATATATATATATATATATATATATATATATATACACACACACGCATGCTTCCACACTTCTATAAGCCGAGCCATCAGTGGGAGATCTTCCCCATCTACACACAGAGCCAGGGTGGTCTTAAAAGTATCATGGGCCCCTGGACAAAGTGATACACTGGGGCCCCTACCAGGGAGATGGCAACAAAAAGTGTGTGTGGCAGGGTGAGGGGGGTTAACGTTTGCTTCATACAGAGTGCAGAGCCCAGGAGTGCACTACGTACAGTGTGCAGGTTTCAGGAGAATGCTACATACAGAGTGTACTGTTCAGGAGTGCACCAGCACAGAGTGCAGACTTCAGGCGTGCGCTAAGCACAGGGTGCAGAGTTCAGGCGTAAGCTAGGTACAGGGTGCAGAGTTCACGTGTGTTCTATGTACAAAGTTCCGTCTTTCAGAAGTGCGCTATGTAGAGGGCAGAGTTCAGGTGTGCGCTACACACAGGGTGCTCAGTTAAGGAGTGAGCAGAGATCATGCGTGTGCTATGTACAGAGTTCATACGTGAGCTACGTGCAGGGTGCAGAGTTCAAGATGGAGCTATGCACAGAGTACAGAGTTCAGGTGTGCGCTACATACAGGGTGCACAGTTGAGGAGTTAGCTATGCACAGGGTGCAGAGATCATGCGTGTGCTATGTAGAGAGTTCAGACGTGAGCTACATGCAAGGTGCACGTTTTCAGAAGTGCGCTATGTAGAGTGCAGAGTTTAATAGTGCGCTATGCACAGAATGCAAATTTCAGGTATGCACTATGCAAAGAGTACAGAGTTCAGGTGTCCACTACACACAGGGTGCACAGTTCAGATAGGTACAGGGTGCGGAAATCATGTGTGTGCTATATACAGAGTTCAAGGGTGAGCTGCTCGCAGGGTGCAGAGTTCAGAAGTGCGCTATGTAGAGTGCAGAGTTCAGGAATTCCCTATGCACAGGCTGCAGAGTTCAGATGTGTGCTATTGTACAAAGTTCAGGGGATGCTACGCAAGTTTACAGACCCTCCCCCCAGTACAGAGCTCTCCCCCTCCAATATCTCCCCAAGCGAAAGCTCTCCTCTCCTTCCAGTGCAGCTGGAGTTACATACCCACAGCAGCTCTCCTCTCCCCTGCAGAACAGAATGTTAAATTTACTGTGGCTGGTCAGGCTGCTGCCACGGGCTTCTCTTGATGCTGCGGGTGTGAGGCTAGAGTGGCCGAGTGGATACTCCGCACCGCCCCCTCCTCTGTTGTATAGGGAGAGCAGGGAAGGATTTGTGTGTGCAGACACTAGAGGCCAGCGCTGGAGGTTCCGATGGTAAAAAACCCAGCCGCCGACAGTGTACTTCTTCCTGTGCCGGGTGCTGGTACACAGAGAGGGTTCCAGCGCCCAGCTTCCGCTGCCACGCTGCTTGCATCTCCCTTCTGTGCCACTGCTGGAACACAGAGTTCCAGCACTGGCCACCCAACTGCCGCTGTGCGTGTTGCGCTCGGGGTGATTAGGGTGTGCCCAGGCACACCCCGCACACCCCGTGCGCATGCCTATGAACCAGACACTGATAGAAGTCACTAGACTGTTCTAACTGCTGATGAGAAAAGGTATTTAGCAGTTTATATTTACTAAAACGATTGCATCTCCATGTTCTGTGTACTGCGGGAGACCAGATATAGTGAATGCAGGGTCCTGGGTTTAGTAATACAAATTCTATTTTCTTTTTTTGTCTCTTATCTTTGGAGATTTAAATAATGATGCACATTTACCTATTTTAGGATACATATAATATACTTCTTTTGGCAGTGGGCATCATCCTATGTGGATCAGGAATGTCCCTAGAGGTCAGTTCAGAAAGGTCTGGAGGAATTGCAAATCTCTAAATCATTATTACAAACAATCGGATATCCTACAAATAGGTTTATAAAGAAAACGTAAAGCCCTAGAAGGTAAGAAGGATAATAATATGGGTTTTGATGTTTCTTTTATTACTGTGATTTTATTGTACTTTATATATCATTTGGGGGCATTGTTAGGAAACATTGATCCTTTGTAGATAAAGATAGCATTTTAGGACCATTAATGGCCTATAATCTACTAATAATATATAGAAAGACCCCCTCTTTATGCAATAAATTTGCTCCTAGAGGAGAATTCATCTCTCTACACAGAATAGGAGCTTTCATGCAGAAGATGTGCAGCTGGAAAAAAATAACACAACCCAGGAGACAATTTGCATTCCAGTCGACAGAAGTGGGTGGGGTTTTGTGATTAGATACTTAGGGGTGGATTTACTAAAGGCAAACAGGCTGTCCACTTCTCTGAAGAAGTTGCATTTTGAAAGAGAACATTTCCCAGAACTTAGTGACTTAACTTGGCTGACTTTCATCATTCAATCGTGTGTAACAAAAAATAAGTTTTTTAAAAAATGTTCTTGCCCATGTTTGGGAATTCTTTGCAAACTGAAACTTTACCACATTCACTAAGCTGTGGAGCAAATACCCTGGCACTGTACAACTTCCCTTGCAAAGTGAACAGGGTATTTGCCTTTAGTAAATCAACCCCTCTATATCTTGTGGGATAACTCGTGTTGCCTATATGTTGGAATGCCAGTGTGGATCTCAATACATGGCCATGAAAATTGAATGTTGCATATAGGATTAGGAGAACAAGGGATCCTACTAGTGTGAAAATTTGCATATTAACCAAACCTTACTAGAGTAGTATCAAAAGATAAAATACATTAAATATATCACATGGGATAGTTTAGTGGTTAGTGGTAGATGAAATGCAGGGATGATATACAGTGGGTATAGAAAAGAGTCACCCCCCTTTAAACCAATCATATTTTGTTGCTTTGAAGCCTGAAAGGAAGACAGACAGTTTTCATTTTATACAGCTGCATTTATTCAGTGCAACTTATAACATCCAAGTGAAAGATATAACACCAACATGTAAGAAAAAAAAAAATCAAAAACAGAATCACTGAGTTGGAAAAAGGATCAGCCCCTTGTGTCAGTATTTTGTTGAACCACTTTTTGCTTTAACCACTTCAGCCCCGGAAGGTTTTACCCCCTTCCTGACCAGAGCACTTTTTACAATTCGGCACTGCGTCGCTTTAACTGCTAATTGCGCGGTCATGCAATGCTGTACCCAAACGAAATTTGCGTCCTTTTCTTCCCACAAATAGAGCTTTCTTTTGATAGTATTTGATCACCTCTGCCGTTTTTATTTTTTGCGCTATACACGGAAAAAGACCGAAAATTTTGAAAAAAAATGATATTTTCTACTTTTTGTTCTAAAAAAAATCCAATAAACTCAATTTTAGTCATACATCTAGGCCAAAATGTATTCGGCCACATGTCTTTGGTAAAAAAAATGTCAATAAGTGTATATTTATTGGTTTGCGCAAAAGTTATAGCGTCTACAAACTAGGGTACATTTTCTGGAATTTACACAGCCTTTAATTTATGACTGCCTATGTCGTTTCTTGAGGTGCTAAAATGGCAGGGCAGTACAAAACCCCCACAAATGACCCCATTTTGGAAAGTAGACACCCCAAGGAATTTGCTGAGAGGCATGTTGAGCCCATTGAATATTCATTTTTTTTGTCCCAAGTGATTGAACAATGACAAAAAAAAAAAAAAAAAAAAAAAATTACAAAAATTTGTCACTAAATGATATATTGCTCACACAGGCCATGGGCATATGTGGAATTGCACCCCAAAATACATTTAGCTGCTTCTCCTGAGTATGGGGATACCACATGTGTGAGACTTTTTGGGAGCCTAGCCGCGTACGGGGCCCCGAAAACCAATCACTGCCTTCAGGATTTCTAAGGGCGTACATTTTTGATTTTACTCCTCACTACCTATCACAGTTTTGAAGGCCATAAAATGCCCAGATGACATAAAACCCCCCCAAATGACCCCATTTTGGAAAGTAGACACCCCAAGCTATTTGCTTTGAGGCATGTTGAGTCCATGGAATGTTTTATATTTTGACACAAGTTGCGGGAAAGTGACAAATTTTTTTTTTTTTTTTTTTTTTTTTGCACAAAGTTGTCACTAAATGATATATTGCTCACACAGGCCATGGGCATATGTGGAATTGCACCCCAAAATACATTTAGCTGCTTCTCCTGAGTATGGGGATACCACATGTGTGAGACTTTTTGGGAGCCTAGCCGCGTACGGGACCCCGAAAACCAATCACTGCCTTCAGGATTTCTAAGGGCGTACATTTTTGATTTTACTCCTCACTGCCTATCAGTTTCGGAGGCCATGGAATGCCCAGGTGGCACAACCCCCCCCCAAATGACCCCATTTTGGAAAGTAGACACCCCAAGCTATTTGCTGAGAGGCATGGTGAGTATTTTGCAGCTCTCATTTGTTTTTGAAAATAAAGAAAGACGAGAAAAAAAATTTTTTTTTTCTTTTTTCAATTTTCAAAACTTTGTGACAAAAAGTGAGGTCTGCAAAATACTCACTATACCTCTCATCAAATAGCTTGGGGTGTCTACTTTCCAAAATGGGGTCATTTGGGGGGTTTTTTTGCCACCTGGGCATTCCATGGCCTCCGAAACTGTGATAGGCAGTGAAGAGTGAAATCAAAAATTTACGGCCTAAGAAAGCCTGAAGGCGGTGCTTGGTTTTCGGGGTCCCGTACGCGGCTAGGCTCCCAAAAAGTCCCACACATGTGGTATCCCCGTACTCAGGAGAAGCAGCAGAATGTATTTTGGGGTGTAATTTCACATATTCCCATGGCATGTTTGAGCAATATATCATTTAGTGACAACTTTGCGCAAAAAAAAATAAAAAAAATAAAAAATTGTCTCTTTCCCGCAACTTGTGTCACAATATAAATTATTCCATGGACTCAACATGACTCTCAGCAAATAGCTTGGGGTGTCTACTTTCCAAAATGGGGTCATTTGGGGGGGTTTTGAACTGTCCTGGCATTTTATGCACAACATTTAGAAGCTTATGTCACACATCACCCACACTTCTAACCACTTGAAGACAAAGCCCTTTCTGACACTTATTGTTTACATAAAAAAATAATTTTTTTTTGCAAGAAAATTACTTTGAACCCCCAAACATTATATATTTTTTTTAAAGCAAATGCCCTACAGATTAAAATGGTGGGTGTTTCATTTTTTTTTTTCACACAGTATTTGCGCAGCGATTTTTCAAACGCATTTTTTGGGGAAAAAACACACTTTTTTACATTTTAATGCACTAAAACACACTATATTGCCCAAATGTTTGATGAAATAAAAAAGATGATCTTAGGCCGAGTACATGGATACCAAACATGACATGCTTTAAAATTGCGCACAAACGTGCAGTGGCGACAAACTAAATACATTTTTAAAAGCCTTTAAAAGCCTTTACAGGTTACCACTTTAGATTTACAGAGGAGGTCTACTGCTAAACTTACTGCCCTCGATCTGACCTTCGCGGCGATACCTCACATGCATGGTGCAATTGCTGTTTACATTTGACGCCAGACCGACGCTTGCGTTCGCCTTAGCGCGAGAGCAGGGGGGACAGGGGTGCTTTTTTTTTTTTTTTTTTTTTTTCTTTATTATTATTATTTTTTTATCTTATTTTTAAACTGTTCCTTTCATTTTTTTTTTTTTTTTAATCATTTTTATTGTTATCTCAGGGAATGTAAATATCCCCTATCATAGCAATAGGTAGTGACAGGTACTCTTTTTTGCAAAAATTGGGGTCTATTAGACCCTAGATTTCTCCTCTGCCCTCAAAGCATCTGACCACACCAAGATCGGTGTGATAAAATGCTTTCCCAATTTCCCAATGGCGCTGTTTACATCCTGCGAAATCTAAGTCATAAAATGCTCGTAGCTTCCGGTTTCTTAGGCCATAGAGATGTTTGGAGCCACTCTGGTCTCTGATCAGCTCTATGGTCAGCTGGCTGAATCACCGGCTGCATTTTCAGGTTCCCTGTTGAGACAGGAGAGCCAGAGAAAAACACGGAAGACGTTGGGGGGGGAGGGGCATTCCCTCCCACTGCTTGTAAAAGCAGTCTAGAGGCTAATTAGCCGCTAGGATTGCTTTTACATGAAAGCCGACCGCTGGCTGAAAAGAATGATACCAAGATGATACCTAAACCTGCAGGCATCATTCTGGTATAACCACTCAAAGTCGTGAATGGCGTACCTGAAGACAAAAAAATGGTTAACAATAAAGCACAGTAAACGGTAAGGTATAAAAAATTGCATACCTGAAAAGCAAACATGATAAAACATAATAACAATAAAACATTGCAGAATAGAATACAGTAAAAAAGAACAGAACAATAGAGAGAGAGAATAGAGAGAGAAAGAACAATAAAACGACAACTATTTTTTTTTTATTTTATATTTTTGTATGTGTTTTTTTTTTTTTTTACACTTTTTTTTGTAACTAACTTTTATAACTGTAACCGGTTCCAGGTTCGGGTCTCTCAAAATGCGATGGCATCTTGGGAGACCCTGTGAAAGTGTGCCTAGTCTGTGCAATGCTGTACCCTACGCTAATACTCAACTAGTGCATGGTAGCGTTCAAAATATTCACCAATGCAAAGACCAGGATTGTCAGGACAGGAGGGACAATAATAGCGGGTGTCACGTCTATATCCGCGCTTGCTGCAGACACGACATCTTTTTTGGGGGGGGGTTCGTTGGGTAGGGGTACTCGGGAGGACATAAAGAAAATGCCTCTCATGCAGCCGACTGCATTTGGTTGGGGATGTGAATGGGGGAAGTACGGGCGCCGCAGAAGCGGTGGGTTCCCAATTAGGATTGGCGAATGCAGCAGGAAGGGCATTATGGGCACGACGGGCCTGTGTTCGTCTTCTTGGTGGCAGCGGGACACTACTTGTGCTTGCCACCTCACCAGCTTGAACTGCACTTATGGGACTCGCCACGTCACCAAGTGTTACTGCAGTGCTGGTTTGACTACGACCGGGGTGTACTAGGCCGCTGGTGCTTGCCAGTTCACCAAAACGCTACCAAAAAAACTATTAGCGATCGCAAGGATCAGGCCTGACTCTGCGAACGCTGCAGTTATGCGTTTAGTGTTTTGTAAGTGACAGTGATCGATCGATACTGCACTTGGGTGGGCTGGGCTGGGCCGGGCGGAGGGGCAAAACGCAGGTGCTAGCAGGTATCTGGGCTGATCCCGCTAACACTGCGTTTGTGGGAACCCTAAACTGCTGGGGACGCTAGTATAGATCTGATCAGATCAGATATTGATCCGTTCAGATACTATACCACTAAGGGAGGCGTATGCTGCGTGCGTGGGTGTTAGCGGTACTGGCGCTAACCTGACGCTGCCTGGGGCTGGTGCTTGCCAGTTCACCAAAACGCTACCAGAAAAACTGTTAGCGATCGCAGTGATCAGGCCTGACTCTGCGAACGCTGCAGTTATGTGTTTAGTGTTTTGTAAGTGTCAGTGATCGATCGATACTGCACTTGGGTGGGCCGGGCGGAGGGGCAAAACGCAGGTGCTAGCAGGTATCTGGGCTGATCCCGCTAACACTGCATTTGTGGGAACCCTAAACTGCTGGGGATGCTAGTATAGATCTGATCAGATCAGATATTGATCCGATCAGATACTATACCACTAAGGGAGGTGTACGGTGCGTGCGTGGGTGTTAGCGGTACTGGCGCTAATCTGACGCTGCCTGGGGCTGGTGCTTGCCAGTTCACCAAAACGCTACCAAAAAAACTGTTAGCGATCGCAGGGATCAGGCCTGACTATGCGAACGCTGCAGTTATGCGTTTAGTGTTTTGTAAGTGACAGTGATCGATCGATACTGCACTTGGGTGGGCCGGGCAGAGGGGCAAAACGCAGGTGCTAGCGAGTATCTGGGCTGATCCCGCTAACACTGCGTTTTCGGGAACCCTAAACTGCTGGGGACGCTAGTATAGATCTGATTGGATCAGATATTGATCCGATCAGATACTATACCACTAAGGGAGGCGTATGCTGCGTGCGTGGGTGTTAGCGGTACTGGCGCTAATCTGACGCTGCCTGGGGCGACGCATATCACCGCCGGGCGATCAGGGGGCTAAACCTTTATTCGGTAATAAACGGCGGGTGCCCTGACACTATAAAAAATAAACAAACTAACCAGCGTCACTCGTAACAGTTATACGGTGATCAGTGGTGAAAGGGTTAACTAGGGGGCAATCAAGGGGTTAAAACCTTTATTAGATAGTATATGGGGGTCCCTGACGCTCTAAAACGCTGACGGCGAACCTAAATATTTACGTCTCTAACTATCGTCACCAGCGACACTAATACAGCGATCAGAAAAATGATCGCTTAGTGACACTGGTGACAGGGGGTGATCAAGGGGTTAAAACTTTATTAGGGGGGGTTAGGGGGGTATCCTAGACCTAAAGGGGGCTACCACTCACTGCCCTAACACTGTAACTGTCACAAACTGACACTATGCAGTAATCAGAAAAAAAAAAAAAATACTGCTAATGTCAGTTTGTGACGGGGGGGGGGGGGTGATTGGGGGGGGGTCGGGGGGCGATCGGGGGGGGATCGGGGGTGTAAGGTATGCCTGGCATGTTCTACTGTGTGTGTTTGTGTGTTGTGCACTTACATGTCTTCTCTCCTCGGCGCTGGACGGAAACTGCCAGACCGAGGAGAGATGACATCACATCCTCTGCCTGTGTGAAACTATACACAGGCAGAGGAGGATTCCCATTGGCTGGGAGCGATCGCGAGGGGGGGGCCACGATCGGATGGTCTCCCCCTCGCCTCCCGACGCTCCCAGTCAGATGCCGACCGCCGATGGCACCGGGGGGGGGTCCGATCGGACCCCCCGCCCGCGGGAGGCAGATCACGTACAGGTACGTGATTCTGCCTGCCCGTGCCATTCTGCCGACGTATATATACGTTAGGCGGTCGGCAAGTGGTTAATTCCAGCCTTTACTCTTTTGGGATTTGTCTCTACTAACTTTGCACATCTAGACTTTGCAATATTTGCCCACTCTTCTTCGCAGAACTGCTCAAGTTCAGTTAAATTTGATGGTGACTGTTTGTGGACTGCAGTCTTCAAGTCACTCCACAGATTTTCAATGGGGTTTAAATCTAGGCTCTGACTAGGCCAATCAAGGACATTCAGCCTTTTCTCCTTCAACCACTGTGTGGTAATTTTTGCTGTGTGCTTTGGGTCATTGTCATGTTGGAAGGTAAGCCTTCTTCCCACTGACAACTTTCTGGCAGAGGGCAGCAGATTTTCCTTGAGAATTTGAGGGTATTTTGTCCCGTTCATTGTTCCTTCTATCCTGACAAGTGCTCTAGTCTCTGTTGCAGAGAAACACCCCCAAAACAGGATATTACCACCTCCATGCTTTACCTTAGGAATGGTGTTATTTGGATGGTGAGTTGTATTGGATTTCCGCCAGACATATCGTTTGGTGTTGAGGCCAAAGAATTCAATTTTAGCCTCATCTGACCATAACACCCTTTTCCATGTGGCCTCAGAATCTTCAAGAAGAATTTTGGCAAAGCTCAGTCGTGATTGCATGTGGCCTTTCTTGAGGGGTGTTTTTTTTTCTTGCAACCCTCCCATACAAGCCACATTTGTGCAGAATTTGTGATATTGTTGTCGCATGCACACAATGACCACTGTTTGACATAAATTCCTGCAACTGCTGCCTCTTGGTAGCCTCTCTGACCGGTTTCCTCCTGGCTCTTTCATCCAGTTTGGAGCAAATGTCCTGATCCAGGGACGGACTGTGTTGTACCAAATACCTTCCACTTAATAATAGACTTTACTGTGCTTCTAACATTGTTAAAGCCTTTAAAATGTGTTTGTATCCATCTCCTGACTTGTGCCTGTTCACAACTTTATCCCGGAGATCTTTTGACAGTGCCTTGCCACCCATAGTTGATTGTTTGCTTCTGTTGCACTACCAGGGACTGAAATGCTCCGGGAAAGCTCTTTTGACTCTGAGCTAATTAAAATGACCAGAGTTGAAAGTCAAATGGCTGTGTGTGCCATTGAGAAGGTGATTGCCTGCACCTGAGTCATTTTTAGGAGGGGAGGGGGGGGGGGGGGGTGATCCATTTTCCAACTCAGTGACTCTGTTTTGGATTTTTTTTAAATGCAATAATAAATAAAAATAAACATGTAGCAATGTCCCGGGGCCCCTGAAGCCCAATGGTGACCTCCAGAGTTAAGGACAGCTGACATCCTTCAGTGTAGAGTGGGTTACAAGGCATGGTGGGTGTAATGCAAGATGAACAGGTGGGCGCCAGACACTTTTTGAATGCAAAGAGATTTATTGGGGGTTATTTACGAAAGGCAAATCCACTTTGC
Source organism: Aquarana catesbeiana (assembly GCF_042186555.1). Taxonomy (NCBI): domain Eukaryota; kingdom Metazoa; phylum Chordata; class Amphibia; order Anura; family Ranidae; genus Aquarana; species Aquarana catesbeiana. Next base: position 71,873,633 of record NC_133335.1, on the reverse strand, counting down.
ACTACAAGTGCAAAGTGCACTTGAAATTGCACTGAAAGTGCACTTGGAAGTGCAGTCGCTGTCAATCTGAGGGGTAGATCTGAAATGAGGGGAAGCTCTGCTGATTTTATTAGCCAATCATGTGCAAGCTAAAATGCTGTTTTTTATTTTCCTTGCATGTCCCTTTGGGATCTACAGCGACTGCACTTCCAAGTGCACTTTCAGTGCAATTTCAAGTGCACTTGTAGTTTGCACTTGTAGTGCAAAGTGGAGTTGCCTTTAGTAAATAACCCCCATTGTCTCTTAAACAGAACTGTGGGAGAGAGGGTTAGGGCCAGGACACCCTTAGGTAGATGCATTAATTGGCAGACTTCTACAGGTAGACAGCTATACAGGTGAAGGCCTCCAGCCAGACACCACTTCTGTATAGGTAGGACCGCTGTCTCTTATTGCAACAATCTTGTAGCTGTTACTAACGGTAAAGGTATTCAACTATCGGCAACATGAACAGTCCTCTTTACCCCACACTCACTCACTGTGGGTCTTCACTCAACGAGCACCCAGTCTCTCTCACTAGACTTCAGATCCACTAGCCACTGCATCACCCCCACTTTACTGCTGGTTCCCTGGCTTTGCACTCACAGATACTCCTCAAACTTCACCCCTGCTGACACGTTAGGTCCCTGGCCTGACACTCCACAAGTGTCACCTCTGCTGTCCCACTGGGTCCCTGACTTGGCACTTGCTGATGCTTTCCCACTTCTTCACCGTCCCCAGCTGGCGAGAAGTCTGCTCTGGTACTGGCCTCAGCTCACTTGCTGTGGTCTCTGGTAGTAAGGTGGATGGTCCCTTTGTGGCGACAGCTTCCCCTCTACTTCTGACCATGACTGGTTCCCCAGCCAGTGTAACTGTTACTTCTGGTGGCACTACAAGCCCGCAGTCTCAACCATGCACTACTTCTGGATAGGCTCTCCGATAGCTAGGCAGCCAGATGTCCCCGGGATAGGCCTTAGGTTTCTGGCCTAGCAGCCCGGGGCAAAACGACATATGTCCACCCAGACAGCCATCCAGGTGGCACAGAACCCCGATCACCTGACTCCACCCAAATAGTTTCTCCCAGCAGGCCAAGGGACCCAAGAAAATCCCTGCCCATTGGCTGAGACACCCTGTTCATTCCTAATCTGTCCTTGCAATGCCCTAGTCTTATCTAATGTCACAAGACACCCGGCCATCTAGTGACAGAAGAGAGAAGTGCAGCAATTCCAGAATTAGGGCAAAATCCACTGACCTCCTAACAATTGGCCAAGGCAACTATCACTTGGCAAAAAAATTTAATAACAACCCTGCCTAAACATCAGGGTGCTACATCCCAAAATTCAAAAACAGAATAATTGAGTTGGAAAAAGGATCAGCCTCTTGTATCAGTATTTTGTTGAACCATCTTTTACTTTAATTGCAGCCTTTGGTCTGTTGGGATTTGTCTCTTCTAACTTTGCACATCTAAACTTTGCAATATTTGCCCACTCTTCTTTGCAGAATTGCTTAAGTTCAGTTAAATTTGACAGCGACTGTTTGTGGACTGCAGTTTTCAAGTCATTCCACAGATTTTGAATGGAATTTAAGTCTAGGCTCTAAGGATGAGCTCAGGCGTGTTCGCAAACAGCAGTGCAGAGCCCGCCAGGAAGTCGGCACTGTGGACCGCTAATCACAAGCAGTGAGACATTGTCCAATGCACGGCTGCAGAGATCGGGAAATGTCTCACTGCTTGTGATTAGCGGTCCATAGTGCCGACTTCCTGGCGGGCTCTGCACGTACTGTTTGCAAACACACCTGAGCTCATCCTTAGCTCTGACTAGGCCATGCAAGGACAGTCAACTTTTTCTCTTTCAACCTCTCTGTGGTCATTTTTGCTGTGTGCTTTGGGTCATTGTCATGTTGGAAGATAAATCTTCTTCGCTTTGACAACTTTCTGGCAGAGGGCAGCAGATTTTCCTCAAGAATTTGAGAGTATTTTGCCCCATCTATTTTTCCTTCTATACTGCCAAGTGCTCCAGTCCCTGCTGCAGAGAGACACCATAGAAAATGGAACTATTTGGCCTCAACACCAAACGCTATGTCTGGTGGAAATCTAATACAGCTCATCATTCCTATAGTAAATCATGGAGGTGGTAATATGCTGTTATGTGGGTGTTTCTCTGCAACAGGGACTGGAGCACTTGTCAGGATAGAAGGAAAAATGGATGGGGTAAAATACCCTCAAATTCTTGAGCAAAATCTGCTGCCCACATTTGTGGAGAATGTGTGTTATTGTCACATGCACACAATGACCACTCTTTATCATAAAGGGCTTTTTTTCTCAGAGAAAAGGTGCAGGAACTCATCCTCTCTGTCCAACTCTCTGCCCCAACCACGCCCAAACCCCGCCCCCAGCCACACCCAAACCCTGCCCCCAGCCACACCTTCCTTAGAGGAGAGATTTACAGCAGCGCCAAAAAATTGTAATGAGTTAAGGCTTAGAACTGTGTATCACATAAGGCAAATTCCCCAAAATCCCCCCCCCCAGCTCTCCTCATCACAAATCCCCTCCTAGCTCCCCTCCTAGCTCTCCTCTCATCACAAATCCCCTCCTAGCTCTCCTCTCATCACAAATCATCCCCAGCTGTCCTCTCATCACAAATCCCCTCCTAGCTCTCCTCTCATCACACATCCCCTCCTAGCTCTCCTCTCATCACAAATCCCCTCCTAGCTCTCCTCTCATCACACATCCCCTCCTAGCTCTCCTCTCATCACAAATCCCCTCCTAGTTCTCCTCTCATCACAAATCATCCCCAGCTGTCCTCTCATCACAAATCCCCTCCTAGCTCTCCTCTCATCACAAATCCCCCCCAGCTCTCCTCTCATCACAAATCGCTTCCAGCTCTCCTCTCATCACAAATCGCCCCCAGCTCTCCTCTCATCACAAATCGCCCCCAGCTCTCCTCTCATCACAAATCGCCCCAGCTCTTCTCTCATCACAAATCCCCTCCTAGCTCTCCTCTTATCACAAATCCCCTCCCAGCTCTCCTCTCATCACAAATCGCCCCCAGCTCTCCTCTCATCACAAATCGCTTCCAGCTCTCCTCTCATCACAAATCCTCTCCTAGCTCTCCTCTCATCACAAAGCCCTCTAGCTCTCCTCTCATCACAAATCCCCTCCCAGCTCTCCTCTCATCACAAATCGCCCCCAGCTCTCCTCTCATCACAAATCGCCCCCAGCTCTCCTCTCATCACAAATCCCCTCCTAGCTCTCCTCTCATCACAAATCCCCTCCCAGCTCTCCTCTCATCACAAATCGCACCCAGCTCTCCTCTCATCGCAAATCGCTTCCAGCTCTCCTCTCATCACAAATCCCCTCCTAGCTCTCCTATCATCACAAAGCCCTCTAGCTCTCCTCTCATCACAAATCCCCTCCCAGCTCTCCTCTCATCACAAATCCCCTCCCAGCTCTCCTTTCATCACAAATCGCCCCCAGCTCTCCTCTCATCACAAATCGCCCCCAGCTCTCCTCTCATCACAAATCCCCTCCTAGCTCTCTTCTCATCACAAAGCCCTCTAGCTCTCCTCTCATCACAAATCCCCTCTCAGCTCTCCTCTCATCACAAATCCCCTCCCAGCTCTCCTCTCATCACAAATCGCCCCCAGCTCTCCTCTCATCACAAATCGCCCCCAGCTCTCCTCTCATCACAAATCCCCTCCTAGCTCTCCTCTCATCACAAAGCCCCCCAGCTCTCCTCTCTGCTGACCTCGCCCTCCACCTCCACACACATACTTTCTCAGCTCCCCTTTCATCACACCCCCCAGCTCTCCTCTGTGTACAATACTCTCCCCTCTGCTAAACGCACACAAACTTTACCTCTCTGCACATATTCCCCTCCCCCACACATTTTCACAGTGCACTCCTCTCTGAATGAACTCAGTCTCTGCAAAGCTCTCCCTAAAAAAAATCCCCCTTCCCAGCACAAATCTCCTTCCAACCCACAAATCCATATCACAGCACAGCTCCTCATCCCAGCTAAAATACCCCACCCCAACATCCCCCAAGCATAAATCCTCCTCCCAGTACAAATTCTCTCCCCCAAATCTCCCCTTCGAGCACAACATGCTCCCCATCCTGGAACAATTCCTCTCCCCTTGTCTTCATTCCTCCAAGCCCCTCCTACACAAGTCCTCTCCCCAGTTCCATCACATATCTTCCCACCTAAATCTCCTCTGCCAGTACAAACTTTCCCCCCACAAACACAAATCCTTTCCCCCTTTCTAATCCAAATTCAGACCTCCATACTGTCCCAGTTTTAATGGGCCTTTCCTGAGATTTAAACAAAATCCCAGCGTCCCATGAATCCGGGCTGAGCCCTGGAGTCCAGTGCTGGAACAAGTTCTGGCACTAGGCTCCACTAACTTGTCAAGCAGGAGCTAGTGTGGGCCTCCAAGGTAAATGTCCTCCATCTCTCGGGGTCCCAGATGCCATGATCATGCCCTCTGTGAGAAGCAGAATATCTGGGAGGGAGAAAAAAGCCCTGCCTGCAACTGTGGCTGAGTTGCTGTAGGCCACTTGGTAGCCCTGACGAGTTTCCTCCTGGCTCTTTCATCCAGTTTGGAGGGTCTGTGTTGTACCAAATACCTTCCACTTCTTAATATTAGACTTTGCTGTGCTTCTAGGCATTGATAAAGCATTTAAACTCTTTTTGTATCCATCTCCAGACTTGTGCCCATCCACAACTTTATCCCAGAGATCTTTTAACAGTGCCTTCCCACCCATAATTGATTATTTGCTTCAGTTGCACTGCCAGGGACTGAAATATTCCAGGAAAGCCCTTTTGATGCTGAGCTAAATAAAATGACCACAGTTGAAAGTCAAATGGCTTTTTGTGTGCCATTGAGAAGGTGATTAGCTACACATGATCGAGTCATTTTTAGGAGGGGTGATCTTTTTTAAACTCAAGTGATTTTGTTTTTGATTTTTTTTTTTTTTGTTTATATTTTCTGACATGTAGGTGTTATATCTTTCATTTGGATGTTTTATGTCGCACTGAGTAAATATAGCCGGATAACACAAAAATTGTCTGTCTTCATTTCAGGCTGCGAAGCAACAAAATGTGATTATTTTTTGAGCGATTCTTTTTTATACTCACTGTATTTTGCATACTTAAGCTGGCCATAGACAGTTCGAATCTCGACCCATGTATAGGTAGACTGAACGTTCCCAAGTTGATCGATCAATCAACCTGGATACAACCAGTCTGCCAGATTTTACATGCGATTATCGCTAGTAGCTGTTATAGCCACTAGCAATAATCACTGTCTACTCCCAGCAGGGACAGCACCCCCCCCCCCCCCCCCACTAGGAGAATACAATGGCTCGGCATGAGGGATGTCAACATTCATGATTGCAGGAAATAAATTTGCTCCGTCTATGATCGTCCTTATATTAGCCAGCTTGGCACAATGTAAGTTTGCATATGCAATACCTGATTGACCACTTCCTTATGGAAGCTGTATCCCAAACTACTAAAGTCATGACCGTGGTTTTCTAGGTACTATGCCAAGGGGCCACCATTCTGCATAGTAACCACAGATGGTTGCTTGTTCAGCACAACCGTCATTTAGAGAACTTTGTGCATTTTTCTCAATGAATGCAGTAAATTCTCTGATTGGGCAAAAATGGAGAGGAGGGGTGGTTGAGGTAGGCCTGTATTGGTTAATCACAAATCGTATATATAGGTCACTGTAACCTTCATTGGAAAGGCTGCTTAATAAAAATGGTTGCATTTCCTAAACTTTTTTTTTATATTACAGTAAGTCGCCTACATACAGACATTCAACTTGTGAACATTCAAAGATGCGAACATGTGTTCACATATCCAATCCTGTAAAGCTGGCTGCACACACTCAGTTTTTTTTGTTCAAGCCAGCGGGCTGAACCAAAAAAAAAACTGACAGGTAACCAAACCAACTCAAGCAATGTTGGTGCAGCGATCTCCCCCGTCTTTGCCTTTGTGTTCTGACAGGGGGACTCCCCCAGGCAGAACACACTGGTCAGCACTCGCATTCTTTGTCTGCAAGCCCTGATCTTTGCTGGACTTACGAATAAGTTGGATTTTTACGAACAAGCTCCCGGAATGGAACTCATTCGTAAGAAGGGGACTTACTGTACTGCCTAATGTACTAAGACATACTGACCTCACACAGCTCAATAGGCCATTCTGGGAATTATTTTGAAACATGCAACTGTCAATCTATACATACATATTACAATACCCAACCAGCATTGGACATCTCAGTCTACCAGACCAAGAACTATACCTTGGCCACTAGGACCAGATATCTATGAGACTGGATTTATGGCAACAGTATGTATACCTACTCTAACAGAGACCAAAACACTATACCAGCCTTTCGTTTTTACCCCGAAGAACCCTTAAAATAATTTTCAGGACTTGGGGAACCCCAGCTAGAAATAACTATTCAGGGTCACTTGAAAGAATGGCAATTACATTGGTGGTCAGTGGGAAGAATGCCCTCCTTGGTGTTCAGAATGCCACCATTACAGACAGCTAAAAAGATCATTGGTGTCATACTGTTGCCTCTGCCAAGTCATGTTGGACTGGGAATAATGCGTGCACCATCAGATGGGAGGTCAATCGGCCACAATTCAAGGAACCCCTAGCAATCTCTGGAGGAACCCTAGGCTTCCACAGAACCCTGGTTGAGAATGGCTTTGCTATACCATATATGAATCAATTTCAATGTTGAATAAAAAGTAATGCCTCTACTTTCGTATTTTGTCTACATATGGAAGCACTGATATACAACAAATACTGACACACTGGGGTTTAATAAGGCTCCGTTCATACTAGTGCAACTTGTCATGTGACTTTGAAAAGGTTCTTTCACTACTTTGATGCAACTTTCTTGCGACTTGAGTGTCAGAGAGTGTAAAGTCACATGAAAGTCACTGTCCAAAGTTGCACTTGGAATTAAGCAACTTTGGAGTGTGTGAACCAAGCCTTACTAAAACTAGAACACTCATGCAGCTGTGCATGGTTGCCAATCAGCTTCTAACTTCAGCTTGTTCATTAAACTTTGGAAAAAAATGGAAGCTGATTGGTTTCTCTGCAGAGTCGCACCAGATTTTGCACTCTCCAGTTTTAGTAAATTAACCCCATTGCGAAGGCTCTCCTCTATCACCTCAGTTGTTATCAGATCATCACAGTAAATGGCTTATTTGCTACTCTCTATGTAATGGAAATTATGTTGAACCCTCCTCAGTGATTTAATTAACATGTTGTAATTGAGTTCCTAACAAGGTGTTACTCCAATTAAAATTTACAGATATATGTAAGCTGTTTATGGTGATAATTGTGGGATGTGAGCACAGTGTCAAGGACAAGCCCTTGGAGTATATCATTACTTGGGAGGTACTGATTGTTATAATTGCAATTGCAATGCAAAAATATGAGGAGGACTTTATAGTGAGTTGTGGGCATAAAAGATGAAAAAAGCAGACGTACACTGCAGTTGTAGACCAGTAAGAAGTGATCATATGAGTTTCTCACAAGGCACTTAGAGCGTAAACATTTTTTGAAAATTTGGCAGCACACTAGGATTTGCAATATAGGAGGAAGCTTAAAGTGGAATTAAACTCAATCAAAGTAATGGGAATATAATAATGAAGCATCCCGATCCCATAATGCTAAATCATCAAAAATATGACATTGCCATTGAGTAGTTCATTCATTCACCTTTTTTGGTTGTAGAGCCACGGTACGAGAATAAAAAGTAAATGGGGTAAAAGATCTAAAGTTCCAGTTTACTCCGCATTGTAAAATGGGTCTCAAGGATGGAATCAGCTGAATCGTGGTTAGCAGATTTTCGTTAATTCTTTTAAGCCTAGTCACAGGTCATCAGTAATGAGACATTTATCACTCAAAATGTTCTAATTATTTTTCAGCAGCATAATACAGAGTACTTTCATAATCAGGAAACAAAGCAATCTATAAAGGTAACATTAAAAGAGCCTAGACTGGACAACTCTGTACAGTCTGGGATACGTAAGATTCCAGACAGCTAAATCCTACCTTCTAACCAGGCAAGAATGCCAGTCCTACTAGAGAATGTCTGTGCGTTTTCCACATTTCAGAAAGGTTTATCCACCCCTGCAAATCTATGATTTCCTACTGAGTAGGATTATTGTGTTCACTCCATCTGCACTGTTGCTTAATGACTCTGTAATAAAGTATTATGACAGCAAAATCCTTAAAATGTGCCTTTACTGTTTTAAATGCCATAAATGTGGGATCACAATGTTAATACGGGCACCCAGACATGTCTGGAAACCCATAAAGCTGGCTTCTGGAAAGCCCTAGAAGCCCTAAAATCCCATTATGCAAACTGTGGTTTTAACTAGGACATAGGAACGTTATATTCCCCCTTCCCACCTCCTACAACCCACCATTGGCTTCCTAACGGAATAGGAAGCCTCACTGACCAATAATCAGGTTCAGAAGGTGGAGAAGAGTGGGTCGTAGCATCATTGTCCTAGCTGAAGTTGGTAATTGCATAACATGAGATTGTAGAGGACTACTAAAGCTATGTGGGGGTACTTTTGGAAGTCTGAATTAACATCCAGTTGCCTCTTTATTGCTTTTGTATCAATACAGGTTGACATTAACCATTTGACTGAACACAGTTCTAAGTAGCCCATGACATATGCAGCATGTAATTGTAATCAAAGACTTAAAGGCTAAAGTTACCTTTTCTAGAAGATAGCCTATGGGGTAAAGGCGCGCCAGTGGATATTAAAAAAAACTGTGCAAATTTATGAAATGTACCCTCATTTTATTCCCATACTTGTAGGGCAGTTAGGTTCCCTTGGAAGCTTGGCCAAATAACTCTCAGTTGGCAATCCCTACATCCAGCCTTCAATAGTTTGAGAAAGGAGCCAATAGGAGCTCCGAAACGTGTTACCATAGCAAGCAACCAGCCCACCCCAGTTGTGACATAACATCCTGCCCTGTGTTCCACAGTGGCTCTCACTTCCTGGAACATTGCACTTGGTTTCCTCACTAACTACACGCTGTTTGTTGTCACAAGCATCTCTTCTGATGGACTGCCATCCAAAGTGGCATGGCTGCAGATAAGCCACAAGTTCTGTGGTTCTGTGTTTGGCTTTTTAATTATGATAAAACTATTGATGCTGCACTTAGTTGGCGGCCCCTTGAATTCCTTTTTTGGATCAATTCCAGGGGAGCCCAAATGGCCTACGTATATAACTATAAAATTAAGGAACATTTTACCAAGATGTATAATTTCTTAAAGCCCAACTCTGGCAGATAATGAAATTATCTCTAGCAGAGGGGCTGTGCCCGCACTGCAAGAGTTACTGTAATTGTTTATTTTGTCTAGAGGAGAAAAGTTTTACTTACCTGATCCTCTGCACCCCCCACAAACAGCACTCTCCAACACTCCAGCAGCAACCTCACATCCATGGCTATAGACCCTGCTCTGGTCTTGGTGGCATCAAGACCCTAGGCTCGTGGAGCGTGGGGGTGCAGACACCGCCAGGACTGGTTCAGCTGTGAGGAGGAGCGGAAGATCAGTTAAGTGATTCTCATTTTATTGTTTTCCTAGACAGAAAGGGGCATGTAACCCTTTCAGTGCAGGCACAGACACACTGTGAGGAATAATTTGTTATTTAACTGGAGTTGGGCCTTAATACGCACTGGGGCCCTTTGACTGCATATGCTTTTTTCTGGAAGAAGTGAACTTAGCATTTAAACATGCTTAAGGCCACATGCTGGTGCTGTGGTCATGCAAGAGGCTCTCATTTACATATTTGGTGGGACTGCCCGTGCATTAAACCATTTTGGTCCACGGTCTTTGCAGTCTACAAAAGGATCTATGACGAATCTCTGCAACCCTCCCCAAAAATAGCATTGCTCTCCATATTACCCAGCTCTATATCATCCCAAAAGAAGAGTCTTTTACGGTTCTTGTCAGCGGCCAGACAAAATACCCCTCAATTTTAGAAGTTTTGCACTCCTCCCCTTATTACCCTATGGATATCCACCGTTAATAACATCATGCAGATGCAAGAAATATTAGCCATGGAGTCCGACTCCTTTGATAAATACAAGACTCTTTGGTCTATTTGGATTAATTTTTCCTCCTCAGCCGCCATTCACGAATTCCTGCTGCGCCCAGTCGCGAGTTCTATATCCCACCCCTTTAGAGGTAAAAGGCGAGGACAACTTTTTGAGTCCTAACCTTGTGGGTTTTGTCCTCTAGGATCCTCCCTCCTCGTTGTCTTCTCTTCCCCATCCCTTATCTAGTCTCTTCATTCAAGCTATACTTTCACTTACCTCCCTTTTTCTTTCCTCATACAGATATAAGATGCCTTAGAATTTTACTTTTCTAAGATATTGCTACCCTAGGCTTTTTACCCAAATGTAGTACTGTAGTTCACTCGTGCTATTGTCTACATTATGAGATCTAGTGTTTGGGATCAGGTTTACTGTTTTACCTTTTTTTTTTTCTCACTTATTTTATGATGTCAAAATGTGGAAAAACCTGTTCATACCGACCTAGTGTATTTTGCCTCTTGAGACCTTATACACATGAGTTTATTTGGTTAAGTTTTATTATAAGAACTTATATCCCTGCTTTGTGTTTTTATTCTTCTATAAAACACAATAAAACTTTATATTTGCCTTTAAACATGCTTAAGGTTGCAGAAGTTTGCTTTCATTTGACTCTTTGGCCTACCTGCTGTGAGTGAACGTGATCCAAATAGCTGTAGAACTGCAAAACCACTTCTGTAAAATAGAAAACTGGATCCATCTAACCTTTATACATTTGGTGATAAAACCCTTATTTTCTCTTTCAAGTTGTGTAGTCATGCCCCATAGGGGTTGCTGAATGTTGTGGTTCACCCAGGGCTTTTTTTCAGCAGGAACTAGGGGGAACTCAGTTCCACCACCTCTGGCTCAGGTCTTCTGCTCCCTGCTCACCACTACCACTTGGTAACACTGAAGTCTAGCTTCTGCGTTTACATGTGATAGCTTATCTCCCAGTAACTCTCACAGGTCAGATCTCCTGCACAGATCCCACTGAGTACCTAACAGGGACAAAGGAGATACAGAACAGGCGCCCAGGGTTCTGTGCAGTCATAGGCAGGAGAGGGTGCGTGGTAGGCTGCACCCTCTGTGGTCTACATTTTTTCCCTGGTGACCAGTTGTTGATGCTCCTACTGCATGATCTCCCTTGCAAGTGACTGTAGAACAGTATAGTATGCTGCTCAGATAGGTGTTTCAGCTTAATATTGCGACAAAGGTAAGACATATGGCAGATGGTGAAGCTTTTAAGGAGGGGGGAGAAGATGAGGGCAGTGAAGGGAGGGGGTTGTATGCAGAGGGAAGAGCTACTATTTCATGCCATTTGGCAGGTATGTGAGTGTGGTGGGCATGGTTGAGTTCCTGCACCTATTCTCTGAGAAAAAAAGCCCTGGGTTCACCCATCACCCTGCCCAGCCCGACATCCATTTCTCAGTCATTCAGAGACACAGACCAGTCCATAGCTTTGTTTTCCTTTTTTTTTTTTGTTAGAGGGGATTAAACTTGAAAGAGGATTTGGGAATTATGGGATGCCCAGGAATTTCCAGTGCAAACTTGCTTGGGACTCTTATATACACCCTAGTATATACACCTCAATCTTCTCCCCAGCACAAACACTTGCTGCACACCGTTCCTCCTCCAGCACTTCCATTGCTGCAGACTGTTATGCCCTGTACACACGATAGGATTTTCTGATGGAAAATGTGTGATAGGACCTTGTTGACCGTGTGTAGGCTCCATCACACATTTTCCATAGGAATTTCCGACACACAAAGTTTGAGAGCTTGCTATAAAATTTTCCAACAACAAAATCTGTTGTCGGAAATTCCAGTCGTGTGTACACAAATCCGAAGCACAAAGTGCCACGCATGCTCAGAATAAATTAAGAGACGAAAGCTATTGGCTACTGCCCCGTTTATAGTCCCGACGTACGTGTTTTACTTCACCGCGTTTAGAACGATCGGACTTTCCGACAACTTTGTGTGACCGTGTGTATGCAAGATAAGTTTGAGCCAACATCTGTTGGAAAAAATCTATGGATTTTGTTGTTGGAATGTCCGATCAATGTCCGACTGTGTGTACAGGGCATTACTCCTCCAGGCTAGCTAGCACTGCATAGGTAGGCCTGACACTGCTTCAGTCAGGCCTCAATGAACTGGCTTTTGCGGGCAGGGGCCCCGGCCCCCTGTGGTGTAGGAAAAGTTCAGGTGCTAGCTATCCTCTACTCAGCTACCAATCCCAGATGGCTCTTCTCAGGCCCTGCCAACCAGCCTGGCTGCAGTGATCTCTTTACACTGCCCTTCGCCACACTCCTCCCTCCACTGGTTCTGCACCCATCTCAAAATCTCCCAGTTCTCTCAGGCGTGCCTCCCCAGTCCTTCCGACTGTGCTCACTCACCAGCCCACCCAGCTGTGACAAGTTGTCCTCCCTGGTGTCTCTTAGCAGTGTTCTCTCCCGTTGTCCTCTCTCCTGCTCTCTCACATGCCTCTAATTCCGGGATCTCTTCACTCCTCCCGGATGCACCCAATCTGCTTCATTTTAGTGTGACGCTAAGCAGATAACGTAATGATAATAATCATATGTGTAGTAGTACCCAATATATTGTCTTAATAAACATAAATCAACGGTACCACTGTTAGGTCTCAATCACATGGGTGCTGAGGACTGTATGCCATGAATGGGCCCTCTGTTTAAGCGTCTTGAGGCGACAGGTGTTGAATACAGGCATCTCATGTACAGTGCCTTGAAAAAGTATTCACACCCCTTGAAATTTTTCACATTTTGTCATGTTATTTAAAAGTTGCTTTCATTGCTTACCATTCACCATATAAAGGTACTAATATTTATTTATGGTACTGTTATTTTGTGCAGCGCTTTGCATCAGTCCCTGCCCTGGGTAGCTTGCAGCCTGGGGTCCCTGGCTCACATTCATGCATATACTGGGGCCATTTTTTTTTTTAATATGGGATCCAGTTGATTGGCTGGTGTGTTTTCAGGGTGTGGGAGGTAACCGGAATGCCTGGAGGAGACCCACGCAGGCACAGGGAGAGCATGCAGGCTCCAGGCGGATGGTGTCGTGGTTGGGATTTGAACCGGTGACCCTTTTTACTGCTGGGTGAGGGTGCTAACCACTACACCACTGGGCTGCCTGCTTTCATAAACATATACTCCGTGTCCCTGAAGGCTAACAGATGAATAAATAATATAGAAGAATTTTTTGGGACTTTTTAGGTGCTAATTAAAATAAAAATAATAAAAATATTTTTAATTAGAAATTAAAATAATGGAAGATCATATATAGTAAATATTCATATAATTTATTGTTCTATAGTGTTTTAAACGATAAATATGAATCTTAATATAAAATATTGCCAAAAAAAAATATATTGCTAAATAAAATCTCCTATTGTTTAAAGTAGCACCTGAAAGGTTCCAAAAATTCTCTTGTGTTATTTAACACACCCAGCAGTGTTGGAAAGCAGTGGCGCCAGGTCTCTTCAAGAGATGGAGATTTAACACACCACCCAGCAGAAAGGTGCTCCTTTTACAGGGTGCTGCCAGTCTTTTTTTTATACTTTGCTGACGGGGTCATTTTAATGCAAGCTAAATGTATTTAAGAGGCATAATCTATTCACAAAAGGGTGCAGTACATCTGTTGGCAGTAGTCCCAAAATGGGTTAGTACAGAAAGCTGTATAGGTGAAAAGGTTTTTTTATTACATTCATTATTTTTTTTTCTTTAATTCTTTTGCTGCACAATAGAGTTTGACTGTTCTCACCTCTGATGTAAGAAAATGTTGGACATACACTATATTGTCAAAAGTATTGTGACGCCTACCTTTACACACACATGAACTTTAATGGCGTCTTAGTCTGTAGGGTTCAATACTGAGTTGGCCCACCCTTTGCAGCTATAACAGCTTCAACTCTTTTGGGAAGGCTGTCCACAAGGTTTAGGAGTGTGTCTATGGGAATGTTTGACCATTCTTCCAGAAGAGCATTTGTGAAGTTAGGCACGGATGTTGGACGAGAAGGCCTGGCTCGCAGTCTCCGCTCTAATTTATCCCAAAGGTGTTCTATCGGGTTGAGGTTAGGACTCTGTGCAGGCCAGTCAAGTTCTTCCACCCCAAATTCGCTCATCCATGTCTTTATGGACCTTGCTTTGTGCACTGGTCCAAATCATTTGGTGGAGGGGGGATTATGGTGTGGGGTTGTTTTTCAGGGGTTGGGCTTGGCCCCTTAGTTCCAGTGAAGGGAACTCTTAAGGCGTCAGCATACAAAGACATTTAGGACAATTTCATGCTCCCAACTTTGTGGGAACAGTTTGGGGATGGCCCCTTCCTGTTCCAACATGACTGCCCATCAGTGCACAAAGCAAAGTCCATAAAGACATGGATGAGTGAGTTTGGGGTTGAGGAACTTGAGCTAGATAAGCCAGGTTAGTTAGTGGCATGCAGGCAGTTTGTATATATATATATACAGTGCATTCAGTGTAGGCTATATATACAGTGAAGGCAGTCTAGTATAATATATATATATATATATATATACACAGTGCAGGCAGTGTAATATATATATATATATATATATATATATATATATATATATATATATATATATATTCAGTGCAGTCATTGTACAGTTCATAGTACAGCGTGTTGAAGTGGTTAAGGGGAACCCTATGACAGAATTAAGAAAAAAAACGACATGCCCCCCCCCCCCCCCCAATCCATACAAGGCTATTTGGGTCTGGTATAGATTTTAAGGGGAACTCCACGTCAAAATTAAAAAAAAAACAGCATGCCCCCCCCACAAAATCCATAGCAGGCCCTTTGGGTCTGGCATAGATTTTAACTCAAAACCAAAATAAAAAAAAAATGGCATGTGGCCCCCCCCAAAATCCATACCAGACCCTTATCCGAGCAAGCAGCCTGGCAGGCCAGGAAAGGGGGGGGGCAAGGGAGCGCTCCCCCCTCCTGAATCATACCAGGCTGCTTGCCCTCAACATGGGGAGGGTGCTTTGGGGAGCCCCCCAAAGCACCTTGTCCTCATGTTGATGGGGAAAAGAGCCTCTTCCTGACAACCCCGGCTATTGGTTGTCAGGGTCTGTGGGCGGGGGGCTTTTTGGAATCTGGAAGCCCCCTTTACCCCCAGATCCCCCCCTCCATGTGAATGGGTATCGGGTACATTGTACCCATTTACCAAAAAAAGTGTCAAAAAGTAAAAACCACAACAGACAGTTTTTGACAATTCCTTTATTAAAAGAGAAAAAAAAAGTGTCCCGCGATGTCAATCCATCTTCACTCACACCGCCCCACGGACCCAAAAAATAGAAAAAAATAAAAAAGCTTGACCTCGATGGGAGGCCTTCCAGCGACTGCTGTCTCTTGGCTATGAAAAGTGTTATATAGGCAAGGGCGGGACCACCCGGTGACATAACCGAGTGACCCCACCCCTTCCAATGTTATGTGACCTCACGTGGCCCCGTGATTGGTGATGGATGTACATCGATGGACACTTTTTTTTTAATAAAGGAATTGTCAAAAGCTGTTGTGGTTTTTACTTTTTGACACTGTTTTTGGTAAATGGGTAGGGGTACAATGTACCCTTACCCATTCACATGTGGGGGCGGGATCTCAGGGTCCTCTTGTTAAATTCCGATAAGCCCCCCCACCCACAGATCCTGACAACCAATGGCCAGGGTTGTCAGAAAGAGGCTCTTGTCCCGATCAACATAGGGACAAGGTGCTTTGGCTTTTCTATTGCTTCCCGGCCTGCTCCTTAACAACTAGCTATTCTTTACACAGAATTTGAATCGGTCGATAATTTTTTGACCGATTCTAATTCCAATTATTTCGAAAAATTTGTAATTTGTTAGAAAATGGACGATACAAATTTCAAAGAATTTCAACAACATTTTTTTCTATCTAATTCTGAATCTCTGAATAATCAAAATACTGTCGGAATTTACATTCGGACCGAAATGAATAGGTCATGTCTAGCTATGATGATCTTATACGAGTGGCTTCACCTTTGCACACTGAAAACAGGGTTTTGCTTGCTCAGCACTACCACCACTCACAGAATGCCTTGTATTTTTTTCAATGAATAAAAGGCCTTTTCTGATTAGATGAGGTGGAGATTGTGACATCACCATCCCCCCTCTCCACCTCATCCAATCAGAGAATGCCTCAATTCACTGAAAGAAATACAAGGTGTTCTGTGAATAGCAAGCGGCATCCTGTGGTCACTGCAGAGGGGAAGCCATTTAGCACAGGACCTGGAAGATCGTGGCTATCAATGTAGTAGGGATAACTACTAAAGTGAATGTCAGCTTCCACAGGGATCAGTCAGCCAAGCTGGACCAATGAAACTATGCTATAAAAATGATACCTAAACCTCTGCTTTAAAGCTAAACCAAACTCCCTAATACCTAACCTCTAATAATAATTAACCCTTTCTCCTGCATACTTTTTTGGTGAAAATACGTATCATATGTATTTAATATTTTGAATATTAACCAGTTGCCGGCCTCTATTAGGCAGTTTTACTGCTACAGGGTGGCTGCGCTGCGCAGGATCACATATATATATATATATAGATATATATATATATATATCTATATATATATACATAATCCTGCACTTCTGGGCACGAGTGTGTGTGTGCCGCTGGCGGCTCGCTCCCGCTGTGATTCTACACAGCGGGTCCCACGGACCCGATGTCCACCGGCACCTGCTGATTGTTCGGTACACAGGCAGCTATGTAAACAAAGCAGATTGCCGTTCTGTCAGTAAGGAACACATGGATCCTTTGTTCCTGCAAAGCAGGGATACAGATCAATGCCTTCCCCTAGTAAAAGCACCTCCCACACTACGCTAAAACACAGGCTAGGCAAACAGTTAACCCTTTGATCACCCCTGATGTTAACCCTGTCCCAGCCAGTGTCATTAGTACAGTGACAGTGCATATTTTTAGCACTGATCATTTTATTAGTGTCACTGGTCCCCAAAAAAAGTGTCAAAAGGGTCACTTAATGTCCGATCTGTCCATCGCAATGTCACAGTCCCACTATAAGTCTCTGATTGCTGCCATTACTAGTAAAAATAATAATAATAATTCCATAAATATATCACATACTTTGTAGACGCTATAACTTTTGTGCAAACCAATCAATATTAATTAGTATTTTTTAAACCAAAAATATGTACTGAAATACATATCGGCCTAAATTACTGAAAAAAATAGATTTTTTTACATTTTTTTATTGGGTGTGATTTATAGCAGAAAGTAAAAAATATATACAGTCAGGTCCATAAATATTGTGACATCGACACAATTCTAATCTTTTTGTCTCTATACACCACCACAATGGATTTGAAATGAAACGAACAAGATGTGCTTTAACTGCAGACTTTCAGCTTTAATTTGAGGGTATTTACATCCAAATCAGGTGAACGGTGTAGGAATTACAACAGTTTGTATATGTGCCTCCCACTTTTTAAGGGACCAAAAGTAATGGGACAATTGGCTGCTCAGCTGTTCCATGGCCAGGTGTGTGTTATTTCCTCATTATCCCATTTACAAGGAGCAGATAAAAGGTCCAGAGTTCATTTCAAGTGTGTTATTTGCATTTGGAATCTGTTGCTGTCAACTCTCAATATGAGATCCAAAGAGCTGTCACTATCAGTGAAGCAAGCCATCATTAGGCTGAAAAAACAAAACAAACCCATCAGAAAAATAGCAAAAACATTAGGTGTGGCAAATCAACTGTTTGGAAAATCCTTAAAAAGAAAGAAAGCACCGGTGAGCTCAGCAACACCCGGAAGACTACGGAAAACAACTGTGGTGGATGACCGAAGAATTCTTTCCCTGATGAAGAAAACACCCTTCACAACAGTTGGCCAGATCAAGAACACTCTCCAGGAGGTAGGTGTATGTGTGTCAAAGTCAACAATCAAGAGAAGACTTCACCAGAGTGAATACAGAGGGTTCACCACAAGATGTAAACCATTGGTGAGCCTCAAAAACAGGAAGGCCAGATTAGAGTTTGCCAAACAACATCTAAAAAAGCCTTCACAGTTCTGGAACAACATCCTATGGACAGATGAGACCAAGATCAACTTGTACCAGAGTGATGGGAAGAGAAGAGTATGGAGAAGGAAAGGAACTGCTCATGATCCAAAGCATACCACCTCATCATCAGTGAAGCATGGTGGTGGTAGTGTCATGGCGTGGGCATGTATGGCTGCAAATGGAACTGGTTCTCTTGTATTTATTGATGATGTGACTGCTGACAAAAGCAGCAGGATGAATTCTGAAGTGTTTCGGGCAATATTATCTGCTCATATTCAACAAAATGCTTCAGAACCCATTGGACGGCGCTTCACAGTGCAGATGGACAATGACCCGAAGCATACTGCGAAAGCAACCAAAGAGTTTAAGGGAAAGAAGTGGAATGTTATGCAATGGCCAAGTCAATCACCTGACCTGAATCTGATTGAGCATGCATTTCACTTGCTGAAGACAAAACTGAAGGGAAAATGCCCCAAGAACAAGCAGGAACTGAAGACAGTTGCAGTAGAGGCCTGGCAGAGCATCACCAGGGATGAAACCCAGCGTCTGGTGATGTCTATGCGTTCCAGACTTAAGGCTGTAATTGACTGCAAAGGATTTGCAACCAAGTATTAAAAAGTGAAAGTTTGATGGATGATTGATTATTCTGTCCCATTACTTTTTGTCCCTTAAAAAGTGGGAGGCACATATACAAACTGTTGTAATTCCTACACCGTTCACCTGATTTGGATGTAAATACCCTCAAATTAAAGCTGAAAGTCTGCAGTTAAAGCACATCTTGTTTGTTTCATTTCAAATCTATTGAAATGAAGGGGGGGGTAAACCTTCCGAAGCTAAAGTAGTTAAAGTGTATACAAACCTCAACAATGAACTTCTCTTGTTTGCTCTCTGTTACTCTGTTAAATATTCCATTGAAAGGGTTTTGTTATAACTGTTGGATAAGTGTAAAATTACCCGTTGATCCTGCCAGAAATTGAGTGAGTTGATAACTTCCAGTGAACCCTGCCTGTTTTGAAAGCTTATCAGTAAGCATTGTTTTCTGTGACAACTCTGCTCCTCCATAGATACAGTACAGTGAGTGAGAGTTGCAGAGGCGTAACTAGAACCTTCAGGGCCCTGGTGCAAGAAACCATGATGGGCCCCTCTGACCCCCCCCCCCTTCCATCTGACCCCCGGGCTTCCAATTTTGGGAGGGCTTCCATTGATATCCTCCCAGAATCCCGCTTCCCGCATGCCCCCTGCGACGTGCATCCAGCGCGATCACAGCGGCTCTTTACCATGTGATCAGCTGATCACATGTAAACAGACTTGCTGGGTATCGGCAGCCCTTTCCTCCCACGCTGTGTCTGGGTAAGGAAAGGAGAGGCATTAACTGCTAAGAATGTCAGTTTACACTGATAATCAGTGCTGCCTACCAGTGCCATCTATCAGTGTTCATCAATGCCACCTATTAATGTCCATCAATGCTGCCTATCAGTGCCGCCGATCAGTGGTGCATTTCGGTTCCGCCTATCAGTGCCCATCAATTCCAACCTATCAGTGCCACCTATCAGTACTCATCATTGCCACCTATCAGTGCTCATCAATGCCGCCTATCAGTGCCCATCAGTGCCACCTATCAATGTTAATCAATGCCTCCTATCAGCGTCTATCAGTGCCACCTATCAGTGCTAATCAATGCCGCCTATCAGCATCCATCAGTGCCACCTATCAGTGCTGCCTATCAGTGTTCAATGCCCATCAGTGCCACCTATCAGTCCTCATAAATGCTGCCTATCAGTGCTCATCAATGCTGCCTATCAGTGCTCATCAATGTTGTCTATCAGTGCCACTTATCAGTCCTCATCAATGCTGCCTATCAGTGCCCATCAGTGCCACCTATCAGTTTTTATCAATGCCACCTATCAGTGCCCATCAGTGCTCATCAATACCGTCTATCGGTGCTCATCAATGCCACCTATCAGTGCCACCTATCAGTCCTCATCAATGCCGCCTATCAGTGCTCATCAATGCCACCTATCAGTGCTGCATTTCAGTTCCGCCTATTAGTGCCTATCAGTTCCACCTATCAGTGCCACCTATCATGCTCATCAATGCCGCCTATCAGTGCTCATCAATGCCGCCTACAGTGCCCATCAGTTCCACCTATCAGTGCTAATCAATGCCGCCTATCAGCGTCTATCAGTACTACCTATCAGTGCTGCATATCAGTGCTGCCTATCAGTGCTCAATACCCATCAGTGCCACCTATCAGTCCTCATCAATGCTTCCTATCAGTGCCACCTATCAGTGCTTATTAACGCTGCCTATCAGTGCCACCTATCAGTGCTCATCAATGCCACCTATCAGTGCCCATCAGTGCCACCTATCAGTGCTAATCAATGCCGCCTATCAACGTCTATCAGTGCCACCTATCAGTGCTCAATGCCCATCAGTGCCACCTATCAGTCCTCATCAATACTGCCTATCAGTGCCACCTATCAGTGCTCATTAATGGTGCTTATCAGTGCCACCTATCAGTCCTCATCAATGCCGCCTATCAGTGCCCATCAGTGCCACCTATCAGTCCTCATCAATGATGCCTATCAGTGCCGCCTATCAGTGCCCATCAGTGCCACCTATCAGTCCTCATCAATGCTGCCTATTAGTGTCTATTAGTGCCACCTATCAGTGCTCAATGCCGCTTATCAGTGTGTATCCATCCCACATATCAGTGCCCATTAGTGGCTCCTATCAGTGCCACCTATCAGTGCTCATCAATGCTGCCTATCAGTGCCCATCAGTGCCCGTTAGTACCTCCTATCAGTTCCACCTATCAGTGCTCATCAATCAATGCCGCCTGCCACCCCAGCAGGTCTCTGAGCTGAGAGCGTATCTCTCTCATACAGCTCAGAGCCGTCATTGACAGTTCTCCCTCTCTCCTCTCTTGCCCGGGATGAGAGAGGAGAACACCAATATGCGCCGACTCCCCAAACTCCCCCCCCCTCTTGTGTGTGCTCTGTGGGAAGCCAAGTGTGAAGCTAATGATGCTCACACTTCACGCAGAGCACACACAGGAGAGAGGGGCAGACAGGGGGAGACCGAGCAGATCGGCTGTCTCAGCTCAGCACGCTCTCAGCTCAGAGACCTGCGACTAGAAACCCCACTGGGGCCCCCCGACAGTGGTGGAATGACAGGACCTGGTAGCAAGTGCGACTGCTGCGACCCTGGTTGTTCCGCCACTGGAGAGTTGTCACTCCAGGACAGAGAGTGTGTTACTGGTAAGATCACCAGGTAAAATGAATGCAAAAAGCCTGAAAAAGGAAAACTAATGCAGCTATAACATCTAAGGACTGGTAAGCTGCAATATATGTCATGTTTGTTCTTGAGCCTGTTCTTGAGTACATGTAAAGTTAATCATCCAGTAAAAGTATACTGTCTGTGGTTAGAACTGCCTGATTCTTGTTCCAAGAAAAAAAAATGTTGGATGTTTTTATTTAGAAATGAAGAAGCATTCTTCTATTAGTAAGAATGATGAAAGGTCACATCTTCCACCCTAGGAGGTATCCTGTGGTGCATCCCTGACTTTCTTGTGCTATTAATTTTCAGTTTCCCTGAAGGAAGTCCTTTTGCAGATGATTCCTGTACAACATGTATTGTTACCACGATTTCAGAAAGATACAGGGGCGTAAAACGGATGCTAGTGTTTTCTTAATGCGAATGAAAAATACCTTTCTTAAGTAAATCTTTTTCCTTTCTTTCATGAGAACAGCCTGAAGCAGAGCTTTAAAGCAGAACTAGAGATGATACTTTTTTTTTTTTGATACAGTAAAATAAGGTTTAACCACTTGAGCCCCGGACCATTATGCTGCCTAAGGACCAGAGGTCTTTTTCCAATTTGGCACTGCGTCGCTTTAACTGCTAATTGCGCGGTCATGCAATGCTGTACCCAAACGAAATTTGCGTCCTTTTCTTCCCACAAATAGAGCTTTCTTTTGATGGTATTTGATCACCTCTGCAGTTTTTATTTTTTGCGCTATAAACGGAAAAAGACCGAAAATTTTGAAAAAAAATGATATTTTCTACTTTTTGTTATAAAAAAAATCCAATAAACTAAATTTTAGTCATACATTTAGGCCAAAATGTATTCGGCCACATGTCTTTGGTAAAAAAAATGTCATTATTGGTTTGCGCAAAAGTTATAGCGTCTACAAACTAGGGTACATTTTCTGTAATTTACAAGGCTTTTAGTTTATGACTGCCTATGTCATTTCTTGAGGTGCTAAAATGGCAGGGCAGTACAAAACCCCCCCAAATGACCCCATTTTGGAAAGTAGACACCCCAAGGAAATTGCTGAGAGGCATGTTGAACCCATTGAATATTTATTTTTTTTGTCCCAAGTGATTGAATAATGACAAAAAAAAAAAAAAATATTTACAAAAAGTTGTCACTAAATGATATATTGCTCACACAGGCCATGGGCCTATGTGGAATTGCACCCCAAAATACATTCAGCTGCTTCTCCTGAGTATAGGGATACTACATGTGTGGGACTTTTTGGGAGCTTAGCCGCGTACGGGGCCCCAAAAACCAAGCACCGCCTTCAGGATTTCTAAGGGTATAAATTTTTGATTTCACTCTTCACTGCCTATCACAGTTTCGGAGGCCATGGAATGCCCAGGTGGCACAAAACCCCCCCAAATGACCCCATTTTGGAAAGTAGACACCCCAAGCTATTTGCTGAGAGGCATGGTGAGTATTTTGCAGCTCTCATTTGTTTTTGAAAATGAAGAAAGACAAGAAAAAACATTTTTTTTTTTCTTTTTTCAAATTTCAAAACTTTGTGACAAAAATTGAGGTCTGCAAAATACTCACTATACCTCTCAGCAAATAGCTTTGGGTGTCTACTTTCCAAAATGGGGTCATTTGGGGGGGTTTTGTGCCACCTGGGCTTTCCATGGCCTCCGAAACTGTGATAGGCAGTGAAGAGTGAAATCAAAAATTCACGCCCTTAGAAAGCCTGAAGGCGGTGCTTGGTTTTCGGGGTCCCGTACGCGGCTAGGCTCCCAAAAAGTCTCACACATGTGGTATCCCTGTACTCAGGAGAAGCAGCAGAATGTATTTTGGGGTGTAATTTCACATATTCCCATGGCATGTTTGAGCAATATATCATTTAGTGACAACTTTGTGCAAAAAAAAAAAAAAAAAAATTTGTCTTTCCCGCAACTTGTGTCGCAATATAAAATATTCCATGGACTCGACATGCCTCTCAGCAAATAGCTTGGGGTGTCTACTTTCCAAAATGGGGTCATTTGGGGGGGTTTTGAACTGTCCTGGCATTTTATGCACAACATTTAGAAGCTTATGTCACACATCACTCACTCTTCTAACCACTTGAAGACAAAGCCCTTTCTGACACTCATTGTTTACATGAAAAAGTTATTTTTTTTGCAAAAAAATTACTTTGAACCCCCAAACATTATATATTTTTTAAAGCAAATGCCCTACAGATTAAAATGGTGGGTGTTTCATTTTTTTTTTTCACACAGTATTTGCGCAGCGATTTTTCAAACGCATTTTTTGGGGAAAAAACACACTTTTTAAAATTTTAATGCACTAAAACACACTATATTGCCCAAATGTTTGATGAAATAAAAAAGATGATCTTAGGCCGAGTACATGGATACCAAACATGACATGCTTTAAAATTGCGCACAAACGTGCAGTGGCAACAAAATAAATACATTTTTAAAAGCCTTTAAAAGCCTTTACAGGTTACCACTTTAGATTTACAGAGGAGGTCTACTGCAAAAATTACTGCTCTCGATCTGACCTTCGCGGCAATACCTCACATGCATGGTGCAATTGCTGTTTACGTTTGACGACAGACCGCCGCTTGCGTTCGCCTTAGCGCGAGAGCAGGGGGCGACAGGGGTGCTTTTTTTTTTTGTTTTTTTTTTCTTTATTATTTTTTTGCTTTTTTATCTTATTTTTAAACTGTTCCTTTCATTTTTTTTTTTTTTTATCATTTTTATTGTTATCTCGGGGAATGTAAATATCCCCTATGATAACTGCGAACGCTGCAGTTATGCGTTAAGTGTTTTGTAAGTGACAGTGATCGATCGATACTGCACTTGGGTGGGCTGGGCCGGGCGGAGGGGCAAAATGCAGGTGCTAGCAGGTATCTGGGCTGATCCCGCTAACACTGCGTTTTTGGGAACCCTAAACTGCTGGGGACCCTAGTATAGATCTGATCGGACCAGATATTGATCCGTTCAGATACTATACCACTAAGGGAGCTGTACGGTGCGTGCGTGGGTGTTAGCGCTACTGGCGCTAACCTGACGCTGCCAGGGGCTGGTGCTTGCCAGTTCACCAAAATGCTACCAAAAAAACTGTTAGCGATCGCAGGGATCAGGCCTGACTCTGCGAACGCTGCAGTTATGTGTTTAGTGTTTTGTAAGTGACAGTGATCGATCGATACTGCACTTGGGTGGGCTGGGCGGAGGGGCAAAACGCAGGTGCTAGCAGGTATCTGGGCTGATCCCGCTAACACTGCAATTTTGGGAACCCTAAACTGCTGGGGACGCTAGTATAGATCTGATCGGACCAGATATTGATCCGTTCAGATACTATACCACTAAGGGAGGCGTAAGCTGCGTGCGTGGGTGTTAGCGGTATTGGCGCTAATCTGACGCTACCTGGGGCGACGCATATCACCGCCGGGCGATCAGGGGGCTAAACCTTTATTCGGTAATAAACGGCGGGTGCCCTGACACTATAAAAAATAAACAAACTAACCAGCGTCACCTGTAACAGTTATACGGTGATCAGTGGTGAAAGGGTTAACTAGGGGGCCATCAAGGGGTTAAAACATTTATTAGGTAGTATATGGGGGTCCCTGACGCTATAAAACGCTGACGGCGAACCTAAATATTTAGGTCCCTAACTAGCGTCACCAGCGACACTAATACAGCGATCAGAAAAATGATCGCTTAGCGACACTGGTGACAGGGGGTGATCAAGGGGTTAAAACTTTATTAGGGGGGGTTAGGGGGGTATCCTAGACCTACAGGGGGCATAACACTCACTGACCTAACACTGTAACTGTCACAAACTGACACCAATGCAGTAATCAGAAAAAAAAAAAAAACTGCTGGTGTCAGTTTGTGACGGGGGGGGGGGTGATTGGGGGGGATCGGGGGGCGATCGGTGGGGGGATCGGGGTGTTTTGTGTGCCTGGCATGTTCTACTGTGTTGTGTAGTGTTGGTGCACTCACATACCTGTCTTCTCTCCTCGGGCCGGAACGGAAATTACCGAGCCGAGGAGAGATGACATCATTTCCTTTGCTGCTGTTTAGCATACAGCAGCAAAGGAATGATTCGATTGGCCGGCGGCGATCGCGAGGGGGGGGCCACGAACGGATGGCCTCCCCCTCACCTCCGATCGCCGTGGGACAAAAGACGACCGCCTCGGGCACCGGGGGGGGGGGGGGTCCGATCGGACCCCCCACCCGCGGAAGGCAAATCACATATATGTACGTGATTTTGCCTGTCCGTGCCACCTTGCCAACGTACATCGGCGTGAGGCGGTCGTCAAGTGGTTAAATCCCTGTCATTTTTGCCATCTGTGTCCTATTAGGGAGATTTCCCTTCACTTCCTGTCACATATCTACAACAGGAAGTACGGGAAGTCCCTGATGTTACCAGAACTAGTGTCTCCATTGGAGATGTCCCCTCTATTAATTTTCTAGTACCTCCATTGGAGATGTTTCCTCTAGTAGCCACCCTGGCAGTATGATTATGTCAGATTTTTGCGTCTCAAAGCTGTACATTGTTTTTTTGCATAGAAACTTGGCGTTTTATATTGTAGGCATGTATTTCTTAATAATAACACACTTAAATCTGTCCAAACAAGAGTCTAGTAGACATCCCGGGTATGATAAAGTTTGAAACACGAAATCATAAATTATAATATAATAAATAACTATAAATAATTATAAAAAAATTATAAAAAAATAATAATATAATAATAATAAAATAAATTTCCCCACTATTCACTATCAATTCTGCAAGTGTTCTAATTTACTATCGCTGTTTTCTAGTTGGTCTAAAACCACTTTTGATGTAAAGAGACACTTCAACTTCAAGAGACACTGGACAATCAAGTTTCCAGGCAGAAAGAACAGTATATATAATATAAAACTGCATGCAGGGCACTGGACAAAGCACTAGGGACAAAAGGGAGGTGAAATGATTTCATGCAGTAATGTCATCTATAAGATTACAGTGTACTGTATGTGTTATGAATTTTATACTGTTTGAATTTGCCGCCAGGCCCCGCCCCCATGCGTCACGACACTAACAGGGAACAGAGCCTGGCACACAGAGGCATCAGGCGGAGGACACAGCCCGCAGACACAGGGAGGGGACATCGCAGAATCCTGGGGACAAGGTAAATAACCTGGACCAGGATCCTGAGATGCAATCCCGAGTGTGGTTCGAGGTTACCGCTAATGGTACTGAAATTTAACCCCGAGCCACACTCGGGAATAACGCCAGGGAGGTTAATATTCTAGTATCTCCATTAGAGAGGTTCCCTCTATTAATGTTCTAGTATGTCCATTAGAGAGGTTCCCTCTATTAATGTTCTAATATCTGCATTGGAAATGTCCCCTCTATTAATATTCTAGTCTTTTCATTGGCGATGTTCCCTCTATTAATGATCTAGTATCTACATTGGAGATGTCCCCTCTATTAACCACTTCAGCCCCGGAAGATTTTACCCCCTTCCTGACCAGAGCGTTTTTTGCGATTCGGCACTGCGTCGCTTTAACTGACAATTGCGCGGTCGTGCGGCGTGGCTCCCAAACAAAGTTGACGTCCTTTTTTTTCCCACAAATAGAGCTTTCTTTTGGTGGTCTTTGATCGCCTCTGCGATTTTTATTTTTTGCGCTATAAACAAAATAAGAGCGAAATTTTGAAAAAACGCATAATTTTTTACATTTTGCTATAATAAATATCCCCCAAAAATATATAAAAAAAT
Source organism: Aquarana catesbeiana (assembly GCF_042186555.1). NCBI lineage: Eukaryota > Metazoa > Chordata > Amphibia > Anura > Ranidae > Aquarana > Aquarana catesbeiana. Next base: position 71,846,401 of record NC_133335.1, on the reverse strand, counting down.
GTTTTTTCCTCAGTTTAGGCCGATCGTATTCTTCTACATATTTTTGGTAAAAAAAATCGCGATAAGCGTTTATTGATTGGTTTGCGCAAAAGTTATAGCGTTTACTAAATAGGGGATAGTTTTATGGCATTTTTATTAATAATTTTTATTTTTACTAGTAATGGCGGCGATCAGCGATTTTTATTGTGACTGCGACATTATGGCGGACATGACGGACATTTTTGACACATTTTTGGGACCATTGTCATTTATACAGCGATCAGTGCGATTAAAAATGCACTGATTACTGTGTAAATGACACTGGCAGCGAAGGGGTTAACCACTAGGGGGCGGGGAGGGGTTAAGTATGTCCTAGGGGAGTGATTACTAACTGTAGGGGGATGGGCTGTGTGTGTGACGTCACTCGATCTCTGCTCCGATGACAGGGAGCAGAGATCGAGTGACACTTGTCACTAGGCAGAACGGGGAGATGCTGTTTACAGTGAGGCGATCGCGGGTATCCCCGTGGCGATCGAGTCCACGGGACCTGCGACCCGACTCAAGGAGCTCCCAGCCGGCGCGTGCGCGTGCCGCCGGCGGCGTGCACGCAATGGCATGGCGGGGAATTCAAATAGACGTACCTGTAAGCCCATTTGCCCAGCCATGCCATTCTGTCGACGTACATCGGCGTGCGCCGGTCGGGAACCGGTTAAAGTTCTTGTATCTCTATTGCGGATGTCCCCTCTATTATTGTTCTAGTATCTCCATTGGAGATGTTCCTTTTATTAATGTTCTAGTATATCCATTGGAGATATTCTCTCTATTAATGTTCTAGTATTTCCATTGGAGATGTTCCCTCTATTAATGTTCTAATATTTCCATAGAAGATGTCCCTTCTTTTAATGTTCAAGTATCTCCATTGGAGATGTCCTCTCTATTAATGTTCTAATATCTCCATTGGAGATTTCCCCTCTAATGATGTTTTAGTATCTCCGTTAGAGCTGTCCCCTCTATTAATGTTCTAGTATCTCTATTGGAGATGTCCCCTCTATTAATGTTCTAGTATCTCCACTGGATATGTCCCCTCTAATAATGCTTTAGAATCTCCATTAGAGCTGTCCTCTCTATTATTGTTCTAGTATCTATATTAGAGATGTCCTCTCTATTAATGTTCTAGTATCTCCATTGAAGATGCCACCTCTATTAATGTTCTAGTATCTCCACTGGATATGTCCCTTCTATTAATGTTTTAGTAACTCCATTAGAGCTGTCCTCTATTAATGTTTTAATATCTCCATTGGAGGTGTCCTCTCTAATAATGTTCTAGTATCTCTATTGGAGATGTCCCCTCTATTATTGTTCTAGTATCTCCATTGGAGATGTTCCTTTTATTAATGTTCTAGTATATCTATTTGAGTTATTCTCTCTATTAATGTTCTAGTATTTCCATTGGAGATGTTCCCTCTATTAATGTTCTAATATCTCCATAGAAGATGTCCCTTCTTTTAATGTTCAAGTATCTCCATTGAAGATGTCCTCTCTATTAATGTTCTAGTATCTCCATTAGAGCTGTCCCCTCTATTAATGTTCTAGTATTTCCACTGGATATGTCCCCTCTGTTAATGTTTTAGTATCTCCTTTAGAGCTGCCCTCTATTAATGTTTTAATATCTCCATTGGAGGTGTCCTCTCTGTTAATGTTCTAGTATCTCTATTGGAGATGTCCCCTCTATTAATGTTCTAGTATCTTTATTGGACATGTCCCCTCTATTAATGTTCTAGTATCTCCACTGGAGGTGTCCCGTCTATTAATGTTCTAGTATCTCCATTGGAGATGTCCCCTCTATTAATGTTCTAGTATCTCCACTGGATATGTCCCCTCTAATAATGTCCTCTCTATTAAAGCTGTACTCTCTATTAATGTTCTAGTATCTCCATTGGAGATGTCCTCTCTATTGTGTTCTGGTAACAACTTTTGAATTTTCTTTAATTTTCACTCGGTAATAAAGTTACCAGAACAAATGTATAGAGGGTGGATCTACCTAACAGGGATACAGACAGTTCTCTTATCATAAATGTCCAGAATAATGAACAACCATCTTTTTTATAATTTGGCTAGATTGCTTTGATGAGGCTGCTCCCATACAATAGGAGCACTCCAGAACAGGAGAGGAGGGTTTGTGGAAGATCCAAATATGCAGATGGATGGGTCTTATACTGCACAATATGCTGATATTACCCTTTTGAGCTTCACAATCTGCTGATACTGTTTCTTCTTCAGAGATCTATAAATATTTTAGAACTGTCTTTGAATCCAGGCACTGTTGTCATATCTTTCTCAAGCCCTAAGGAAGGAGGAGTGTGTGAGCCCCGAAACATACCTCTTTTTTTCTGCTAATCATATAATATTAATATTATTATCATTATTATTATTATTAAGATAGATGTTCACACTAGGGGACAACTCCCCAGCACCAGACCACTGCCCCATATTTATATCACAGGATTAGTGGGCAAGACCCAGAGAAGAACCCTCCAAAAGACCAAAGAACCGGGAAAGACATTAACTCTTACCCCCCTGACCGACACAGCGCCTAACTAGCTATTTTAACCTGCTTACACGCTTCTATTTATTATGTAAAACCTTATCCCAAAAGGAAAAAAAAGTGTTTCTGTAACTTCCTAAAAAGAGTTACCTAAAGCTCAGCTTTAATTTGTTAATCACTTATGTAAAGTCCATTTAAATCTACTAGTCCATCTAACGCTATCCTCTCCAGACTGTCCAAGGATGTCCCCATTGCTTATCCATAGATAGAGGAGCCACCTTGACATGAAGTGTGTTACTGGCCAGACCTAGTAAAAATAGAGGAAATAAAACATAAAATCAGAAAACTAAAGCAGCCACACATCCAAAGGATTGGTGATTGGTAAGCTGCAATATATTAAATGTTTGTTTTTGGGTTCAGATATGCTTTAAGTCATTTATTTGGGATGGGACAAAGTCTGAACGTGCCTCAATTGGAATGTGTTCATTTTAACAAAGAACAACTGGATCCTTAAAATAGCATATGGTTTATTTTCAAATGAGGGTTGTATACAAGATATGTCTGTGAAGCTTCTCATTCATCCGGGTCATGGTACAACTAAAATTAGTTTATCACATTCAACTAGACTTTTTCAGTAATGTTGAAGGACAATTCACTACTCATCCAAGTAGCTTCTTCAGCTTTTGAGGTCAGCAGGATTACAAATATTGATTGTAGGAGGTTGCGAGATTTAAGCAGACAGGAACCATGAGTTAAACAAGCTAGGAGACAGCCGAGAATACAGGAACAAGAACTTGGCAATGGTAACTAGGAACACTCAGAGTACAGGATACCATTGCAGGGAAGAGAGGACAGGATACATTGCAGGCAAGTGTTATCAAGAATTTTGTGCTTGGTGCAGTGACTCAATAAATAAGCCCGGCATAACAAATTCCTTGCTGTAGCATCTCATAGATGCCAAGAATGCTGTCAATGCAAAACATGAGCCAAAAAGATGAACCCAATTTTGTTTTATTAAAAAAAAAAAAGAGAGAAACAGCAATGATTGTTTGACTGTGTACGTTACAATGGCCAAGTAGGCGCTCCCATTGAAGTCTATAGGAACCAAAAACACGTGACACTGACCCAAAGAAGCTCATTTACTTTTTCCATGTTCGAGTAACAAGCTTTAAGTAACATGATGCTCAGGTGTGAACAGGTACAAGGGACTGGAGATGGGGGCTCATAAGGAAAAGTTCTGTATTGGGATGGGGTTTCCCATCTTCGCCCTGGACACTGGATGACCTTGTCCCAGCACTGATTAGATATAAAGAGTAAAAAAAAATAGCTTTCTTTATATCTTTTTTGTATCTTTAAACATTTTTATAGTACTTGTGCCAGTTGCATCTCAGAAGACTACACCGTATCAAGTGAAATACATACATCTTTATCAAATATGGAAATTTATTCAAGCATACAAAATATAGGAGGTTACAAAGGGGATTTTTTGTGCTTTTGGGGATGATTTGCTTATGCATTTCTGAAAACTTGTACTGTGAAAGAAAAAAACATTTATACTTTTTATACTATTTTTATACTATAAAAACTTTTATAGTTTTCCTTTAAATAAAAAAAAAAATCAGTTAAGTTTCTGTGACTCATTTACACAAGAGGGGGGGTATATATAAAAATGGTATATAGTTGTTCATCCATCTAAACTGCATGTCATTTTGTTGTATAGTCTTAGCAGGCTATATTCTCGGGCCTCATCTTTGGAAGTACATGCTCCTGCCCCTCTCCATGCTTTCCATAGATGTTTTCCCGTCAAGCCTTGTGCCCCTCCGAGGGGTCGTTGAGGAGGGGGTACTGTCAGGGCTGGGCTCCTGCTATTTACTAGCAGCTCATTTTATTCAGTGCACTAGGCTGCTTAGCTAACGGTTATTATCAGCCACTCGTTGTTTCCACAGTGACTCACCTAGTTACCATTTCCTGCCTCATCAGTCCAGCCTATAGCCAGCCCCTTTTGGCCATTTAAACAGCATTGCTTATTCCCTCTGTGTCCTCGCATGGTCCACATCTCCAGTGTGTTCTGCTGTGTTTCTGTGTATGACTTGGCCTCTTTTACATCTTCTGAAAATAGCTGCTAGTAAAAAGCAGGAGCCCAGCCTTGACAGTATCCCCTCCTCAATGACTCCTCCCGCTTGGAGGGGCACAAGGCTTGACGGGAAAACATCTATGGAAATCACGGAGAAGGGCAGGAGCATGTACATCTGAGGATGAGACCCAAGAGCGTTCATCTGGACCATAATCCCTCCAATGAACAAGGTATTGTATACGTCCACGAAACCTACGGGAGTCAATGATAGATTGTATCTCATATTCCTCATGGTTATCAGCCTGAACTGGGCGAGGGCGTGGTACCGAGGTGGTATAGCGGTTGCACGCCAAAGGTTTTACTAAGGATACATGGAACATATTGGAAATACGGATGTTGGAAGGAAGAGCTAATGCGTAAGCCACTGGGCTAATCTTACAAAGAATGCGGTAAGGCCCAATATACTGACAGTATATATATATACATTTTGACGGTATGCAAGGTGATATAGTGGATAATCACTATATTTCACCTTGCATTCATTCTGTTGTAAGGGATTGAACCGGAATCCAACCCAGGTTTTTCCAGCCTCTGTGGCAGGCTAGGTTCTGGTCCGGATGTTCTGTTCCACTTGAGCCCACACTCAGCTGGACTTTAAATGACCAGGAAGAGAGCTCAATAGAGCTCCCTGGTTTGGAGACTCAGAAAGGAACCTGAGTGAGAGGAGCCCTGAGTGTTGGACTAACTATGTTTTGTGGGTGACGGGGACCAGCCCCGCACTGTGTAGAGAGGAGACTATTTGTTTAGTTATAGCCGGATTGCAAGGATTCAGAGGCGGTTCACACGGGGGCGACTTGTCAGGCGACCTAGCCGCCTGACAAGTCGCCTCCCGTTCTGTACAATGGAACCGTTCTAATCGGAGCGACGCAAGTCGCTCCGACTTAGAAGAAAGGTTCCTGTACTACTTTGGGGGCGACTTGCATAGACTTCTATACAGAAGTCGTCTTGCAAGTCGCTGCGGCAGTCGTGTGCAGGTCGCCTCGGTGAGGCGACCTGCAAGTCGTGCCGCTTCTAATGTGAACCGGCGCTTAATTTACTGTTTGTTTGTTTTTATTTTGCAAACCTCCTGCAAATAAACCTGGCATCTGCCAGATTTTGAAGAAAGTATCTGTTTGCTGACTGTCATTCAGAAAAAAGGTGATCCCCACAAGCTAATTCCCCACACGTGGTGAATTCAGCGGGCAATTTCTGAAGATGGAGGAAATGATAAAGGCCCTGCTACAGGCCAAGGCAGCTCAGCGGGAAACCAACTGCCAAGTTGCAGAGGCTGCTGCAGCACAACAGGTGGCCCAGCAGGAGATGCACCGCCAAGTCGCAGAGGCCGCTGCAGCACAACAGGCGACCCAGCAGGAGATGAAGCGGCAGTTCGCAGAGGCTCTAATGGAACTGAAAAAAGGAGTCCGCACCTCCTGTGCTAGTGGAACCAAAGATGGTACGTGCCTCCTACCACCTACATTTTCTGAAAATGAGACCTGCCGATGATGTTGAAGCATACCTTGCGACTTTTGAGGGAGTTGCTGTCCGCAAAGGATGGCCAAAAGAACAGTGGGTGTCTGTTGGCCCCATTTCTGTCAGGAGAACCTCAAAAGGCCTATTTTGATCTGGAACCGGATAAGGCCCAGGACTTTGAGACTCCGAAGACAGAGATACTCGCATGCTTGGGTGTCACTATGGCGGTCCGGGCCCAGCGCGTGCATCAATGGACCTACTCCAGCAACCAGCCAGCCCGTTCTCAAATGTTCGATCTGATCCACCTCACCAGGAAGTGGTTGCAGCCGGAGACCTTGACAGGCCCTCAGATCGTGGAGCGTGTGGTAATGGACCAGTACCTGCGTGCGCTCCCTGCTGCTCTGAGGAAGTGGGTCGGACAAGGGGATCCCAAAACTGCAACCCAGTTGGTGGACCTAGTAGAGAGGTACATCGCTACTGAGGACTTGGTGAACCCGTCTACGCCCCACTTCGGTGTGTCTAGGGGTACAAGATCGCCCGGCCATTCTGGTAAGACTGTTCCGGGGTTCAAGAGCATGGGGAAGTTTGATAAGACTGTTGTTACAGCTGATGAGACTGTGGGTCCTATACCTGGAAACTGGCCAAAGAAGCCAGGAAGGTCTTTGGGACCGTTAAGGGGACCTGGGGGTAGAGCATATACGGTGTTTTAATTGCCATGCATTAGGGCATATTCCTGGTCATTTAAAGTCCAGCTGAGTGTAGGGAGATGTTCTCGAGTGGAAAGAAGGGTTCTTTAGACAGGGCCTCCAGAACAACTGAAACATCCCAGACTGGGAAAGAAGGCTTTCTGGGGGGTCTTAATTTTAGACAAGCCCTTTGGAACTGGATAATAAGGGGATGCTGAGCCCACTTGACTCCGGTCAAGGCGGATAAGGCTGACACTTGAACTTTCAGAGTGCTTGACCCAAGGCCTTTCTCCAGGCCTGACTGCAGAAACTCCAGAATCTGTGACGCTCATGGAAAGGATGAGTCCAAACCTTGCTGTTGTGCGAAGGTAACAAATTTTTCCCAGGTCCTCCTGTAGGTGCTGTTGGTGGTTTCCTCGGCCAAAAGGGAATCACAGCTACTACCGATGCCATTGATCTCTTGAGCCTGAGTGGGAAACTCGCTATGAGGGGAGTCGGGGGAAAGATGTAGCCCAGACAGAAATTCCAGGGGTGTTGGAGGCAGTCTGTCCCCTCCACTGATGGAAAGGGAATCCTTGACAAAAACCTCTGGCACTTTGTGTTCATTGGTGTTGCTGCTAGGTCTATATCCGGTGATCCCCAGGTCTGAGATATGAGGGTGAAGGCCTGGTCACTCAGTGACCACTCATTGTTGGATATGAAGTTCCTGCTTAGCGAGTCGGCCAAAAGATTCTGGGCTCCCGGGACGTAAAACGGCCTTAGGTCCAACAGGTTCAGCGTTGCCCATTCGATAACAGGACAGAGCTCCTGCATCATGGAGCTGCTTCTGGTACCCCCTTGACTTTTGATGTAGGCGACAGCCACTCTGTTGTCCATTTTCAAGAGGACCTGCTTCCCACTCAAGTAGGAGCTGAAGGCCAGCAGGGCTTGGAATGCTGCCCTCATTTCCAGGACGTTTGAAACGGTATCCTGCATCTTGAATGGCCAACGGCCCTGGGCTGTGTGGCTTTGATAGTGTGCCCGCCACCCCTCCATGCTGGCATCTGAGGTAACTACTTCTTGGAGAGGGGTGACTATGTGTTTGCATCTCCTCAAATTGTGTAGTCGTGTCCACCATTATAGTGACTGCTTGACTTCCTCCGAGATGGAAATTGGTTGAATCATCGATATGCCATCCCACTGGCGCAAGAATGAGGTTTGAAGAGGTCTTAAGTTCCACTGTGCCCATTGGACCATCGGAATGGTCGCTGACATTGAGCCTAAGACACTGAGGCACGCTCTGGCTGGTAATGCTGTGGCCAGGAGCAGCCTTCTTCTTTTCTGGACCAGGAGGGGAATTTTCTCCTGCGGAAGCTCCACTGTGTTCACCCGGGTGTCTAATAGACATGTGCACACTGAAATATTTCGTTTCGGAATTTCGTTTACGTCCGAAAAATAAATTTATTTAGTTACCGAAATTAGTTTTTATTTATTTTGTTTTTCGTTAAAAATTGCATTAGTCCGAAAATCCAAATTAAGGTCGAATCTGTCATTGAAGGCTTATGGTGTCTGTCGAATGTTCAAAGAAGATTCGATGGAGCAGCTAAACTGTACAACGCCGTATAGTTTACCTGCTCTGTCAAATCTTCTTAGAACTTTCAACAGACACCATAAGCCAAAGTACGTGTGTACTTAGTTCTAGCTAAGTTACTGCTCCTCCTCTTTGGTTACAATCAGCCAATAACATTCATCATCATCATTATTTTTATTTATCTTTTCTCCCCTTCGTCGAATCTTTACACCCCTACGTCGAATCTTTTCTCCCCTACGTCGAATCTTTTCTCTCTATGTCGAATCTTTTCTCTCTATGTAGAATAATCTTGGACTAATAGTTAAGTTAAGGTTAGGCACATTCGACCACAGGTTTGATGGACACAGATTGTTATTGTCATCATCATGTCGAATCTCCTATCTATATCGAACTGCTGTAGCAACGAAAACTAAAATAAAGCATTTGTTTATGTCGGATCTTTCGTTTTTCGGATTCTGCACTTTCGTTATCGTTTGTTAAAACGATAACGAAAATACCTGAAATTCGGACGAAAATGCATTCGGACGAAAATGAATGCACATGTCTAGTGTCTAACTCGACTCCCAAGAAGACCATTCTCTGGGTGGGCTGGATATTGCTTTTTCCCCAGTTTATCAGCCATTGCAGCCAACCCAGATTTTGCAGAGTGGAAATTAGAATTTTCCGATGGTGAATGAGAGATTCCTGGCTGTCTGAAAGAAGGAGGATATCGTCCAGGTAATGATGGACTCTTAGTCCTTTTTCTATTAGAGAGGCTATTATCGATAGCAGGACTTTTGTGAATGTCCTGGGGGCAGTAAAGAGGCTTTGGAATTGGAAGTGTTGACGGTTTATTGTAAAGCGGAGGAACTTCTGAAATGCAGCGTGAATAGGGATATGCATCTTGCAGATTGACTGAAAGCATCCAGTCTCCCAAGTTTATGGCCTGAAGGATCGACTGCAGGCTTTCCATTTTGAACGTTTCCACTCAAATTTTTCGGTTGAGGTTTTTCAGGTCCAAGACCGGACGCAGATCCCCTGACTTCCTTTTGACCAGAAATAGCGGGGAGTAAAAACCTTTCCATCTTTGCAGTAATGGCACCTCCACTATCGCCCGCTTTTGGAGAAGATCCTGGATGTACTTTACTAGTAGAAGTCTCCTTTCTTTAGATGCTGGGAAGTTGGTTGAACAGAACCGGTCCCTTGCGGCCCGTCCTTTGAACGCCCATCTGTGTCCGAATCGGATGGTGGCTACCGTCCACGGGTCTTCTATTGTTCCCGCCCAGGCCAGCCTGAATTTCATGAGCCTGGCTCCCACCCCCGCTGGCTGGGCGGACGCACCTTCAAAAGAACATCTGGTCACCAGAGGCAGGGGTTTTGGGTTTTTGGAATTTTAGGAAGGAGGGTTCCTCCAGCTCCTCCTATATTCCTTTCCGGGCCTATAGGCTTTTGCATCCCTATATCTTTCCGGGAGATTACGCCTAAAGGGTGGTGGTCTCTGCTGTTTTGGTCTTTTATTTGAAGGAAAAAGCCCTGACCTGCTGGTTACTTTTGAAATAGCCAAGTCCAGTTTTGCCCCGAAGAGGTTTTCCCCATCATACGGAATTCGGCACCAGTTGGATTTAGAGGCAGGATCTGCTGCCCAGGGCTTCAGCCATAATGCCCTCCTGGCCATTACTGAGGCCAGCATGGCCCTTGATGCAGATTTGATTGTATCCACGGATGCCTCTGCCACAAAATCCTCTGCGAGACTAAGTTCTTGCAAGGCTTTGATTATTTTTTCTTGATCCGCCCCCTCAGAGATCAACTTTTCAGCGTTTGAAGACCAGCTGGAAATAGCTCTTCTCACTGCTGCTAGCGCCACAGCTGGTCTACAAGCGCCTCCTGCGGATAGGTAGGCTCTTTTGAGGTCGGTGTCAATCTTTCTGTCTAGCACATCTCTGAATGTTACCGCATCCTCGATGGGAAGCGTCACATGCCTAGCTAGACGCATCAAAGATGCGTCCACTACTGGGGGTGAGACTAAGGTGTTCACTTTAGGCTCCTTGAGCGGATATAGTTTGGCAAGTCTGTTACTAAGACTGGTCTTTTTTTCAGGTTTCTGACACTCCTCTTTAATTAGCTCGTCCAACTCGTCGATGAACCTCTGGGTCTCTTTTGAGATTTGGGAAATATTTTTTCCGTTTGTGCTGGGTCTCTTTGGGTTCGTCCCAGTTTATCGCCTCTTTGACCGAATTCACAAAAGGCTCTATCAGCGAGAAATCGAAACCGGCTGATATTTCCAGCTCTTCATTGTCAGACGGGGAATCTTGTTCCCTTGATGTACTGGGAGGAGCGGGTGAGGCACTTCGAGCTGTAAACTCTGTATCAGGGGTTGAGACTTGCGGGGTTGAGATTACAATGGATTCCTAGGTGACCGCCTCTTTTCCTTTAGTGGCTTCATCGAAGCATCTGCGACAGGCCAGCTTATCCAGAAGAGCGATAGCCCTGCATATCCAGCAGGAGTTCCCAGGCAGGAAGGGGGTGATGCGCTGGCGGCGTATGTCTGCGTGTAGGGGATCTCCTATGATAGGAGTGGCTATGCCTTGAGCAGGACTTAGAGCGACTTCTTCTGCTACTTCCCCTGTGGCCTGAGCGCCTTCTTCTTCGACTTGAGCAGCTTCGCCTGTGACCGGAGCGGCTTCTCCTGTGTGAGGTCCCTCTGCGTCTTAAATTTGACGATCTTGAGGACCTGATAGGGCTGACCAGTTTAGGCAGCGTTAGATTCCTGCTCTCTTTTTCAATCTTCACTACTTACCAAAAAGGTCCCCCCCTTACCTATTAGGCTGGCGGTGATCTGCTGGGGCAGCGGCCTCCATAGAGAAAAATAGTGAATCCACCTAGGAGAGTCACAGAGGAGTAAAAGACATGCAGAGGAAGGCAGGAAAAGAGCATGCACCAGATAAGCCTCTTACCCAAAAGAAGGGAGACACCAGATAAAGATGCAGCGCAAGGGAGCAGTCAAACACTGTAGAATCAGGCGGAAGCAGTGGAAAAAAAAAGGGATTTGGGGCTTTTTAAATCTGCCGCCGTCGCCGTTGTAATGACGACACGTTAGAGCATGTGCCCTAGCGAGGCGCGATGCCCAGCGCCATTTTTTCGGAAGCTGGCAAAACGAGGAAGACGCCCAGAGACTGCATACTGCACATGCGCGGAAGCGCCGAGGCGCTCGGCGCACGCCGAGGACACATCCGTGGCACTACAGGGCTCAGAAAACCCAGTGCCGCTGCAAAATGTCTAAGCCTGTTTAAGGCTTGTAATGTAGCCGCTGACATACCCCTGAGACTACCAGAGTGGGGTTCCTTCCATCTAGCTCATTTAGAGGCTATACAGGCAAGGACTTCCATCCAGGAGAGGCTTGAACCTGGCTGGGGCGAAGCGGTAAGGGGGTGCTGATCCATTTGGTCCTGACAGGTGAGGAAAAGTAAGAGAATACTGGGGCGGGGGCCTTCTCTGCAATTTATAGTTATGTGGTCCTATCAAGTTGTGGGGGCGGAGTCACAACCCAAAGTGTATGCTGTCATGATGTGACAGGAAATTATGTTTTTATATATGAAGATGTGGTAGGGAATAATGTATGTATAATTACTGCACATTTAACTAAAAACTTGTGGCCCTATGAATAAGCAGGGGAGGGGAGAGAGAGAAAAAAAGCAGACAAAGGCGGAGGTATTGTAGTCCAAAATAGCAGTGACTACTTGGTGGAAACCAGCCGCCTGCTGTCCGATGACAATACATACAAAAAGTTGCGCAGTGACCCTCTACCTAATTTCATTATAGAAGTCAAAACGCTTACGGATAAGGCTAAAGACAAAGACATCATCTCCAAACATGAGTATGCCTTTTTCAATAAACACTATTTTTCCACTCCGTATTTCTATCAAATCCCCAAAATACACAAAAGTACTCATAACCCTCTAGGTCGACCAATTGTCGCAGCTACAGACAGTATTACCAGCCCTATTTCCCAGTATATCGATCAGTTTTTGCAATCTCTTGCTACAAGTCTTCTCTCTTACATCCGAGACGGTATACATCTTATGGAACAACTAGAACATTACACATGGGAGCCCACATACATGTGGGCGTCCCTTGATGTAAATTCACTTTACACCTCTATTCCACATGATATAGGCCTCGGAGCAACTGCAAGTTTCCTTTCCTCTGATCCTTTACTCAATCCGGGCCAGGCAGAATTCATTTTGGAGGCCACAGAATTCTGCCTGACCCACAATTACTTTGAGTTTGATGGAGAATTTTATCTTAAAGTAAAGGGCACAGCTATGGGGGCAAATTTTGCCCCCAGCTATGCCAATTTGACCATGGGGCTCTGGGAAGCCAATTACATCTGGCTTAACAATCCCTATACCTCCCATATAGTTTTCTATGGGAGGTATATTGACAATATTATCGTCATTTGGGACGGCCCAGAGCCCCTCTTCCTTGATTTCCTGAAACAATGCTTATGGTTTAACATTCACCTCGGAACATGATTCATTACAATTAGCTTTTTTAGATTTAACGTTATTTCATCAAGAATGTAAAATTTTGGCCAAAAATTATACCAAGCCTACAGCTGGCAATTCATTTTTACACCATCGCAGCTGTCACCATCCGAGGTGGATTTCCAATATTCCAAAAAGCCAGTTTTGCAGGCTTCCTAGGAATTGTACTAGAGAATCAGATTATATTTCTGAAGGGTTCCTTTTAAAACAAAAATTCATCGAAAAAGCATTTCCACCTAAACTTATTGACGAAGCTTTTCAATTCTATTTGTCTGAGCATCCTGTAAAATCTAGAGTCACAGACCAGTCTACGGTACAACCAGTCAGGTTTGTGACTCAATTTCACACTCAACACAAAGCAATGGAACGTATCCTGGACAAACATTGGGCTATTCTACTCCAAGACCCACAGTTAAAATCCATTATTACACCAAAACCAACATTTACGTATAGGAGGGCAAGAACCATTAAAAATCTGGTAGCACCCAGTAAATACAAATCCCAACAAGGACCGCAAGGTGTATTTCCATGTGTCATCCCCTTGGTTGGGATGTATCAGTGTCGCAAAAAACTATGCTTGACATGCAAACGCCATTCATGGTCAAAAAGAGTTCACAAATCAAGGTAAAACCTACCAGATTAGCAGTTTCTTTAACTGTTCTACAGAGTTTGTAGTCTACTGCCTGATCTGCCCATGTGGCTTGCACTATGTGGGTAGAACTATATGTACTTTGAGGAAGAGGTTTGGGGAGCACCGCTGTCTCATAGAGGCAGGAGATGACACACACAGTGTTCCCCTACACTGCCTCAAAAAACATGATCATTCCTCGTCGGACCTTAGGGTCTGGGTTATAGAGTCCATTTCCGGTGCTCTCCCGCTGGCAGAGCAGTTTAAACGTCTCTGTCAGAGGGAGACATATTGGATTTACATCTTGGACTCTCTTGCCCCTGGAGGCCTGAATGAGGTAATAGAGGTGAGTAGTCTAATCTGACCACTTGTCTCTTCATTCTTTCCTTCATTCACTGTAGTCACAGTACTCCTATCATCATTGCTCCTTTGGGTTTGTCCCTGTCTGCACAAGAGCATAATATACCAGCCATACATTGACATACCATAGCCATCCTAGTGACTTTTAAGTTTACATTTTCAATAAATTTTCTTCATCCAGGCTGTCTTTTTCAGTTTTAATTAACTATTTTTTGATGGGACCCTTAGTGTCTCCTTCTTCTATAAGTAAGCAAAGTCGTCTGCATATAGCATTTTTGCAGTATAGTTCCTTATTTGTCAGTATTATTTTTCCACTTTCAGTTCCCTTTTTCTCTCTCTCCCCTCCCCTGCTTATTCATAGGGCCACAAGTTTTTAGTTAAATGTGTAGTAATTATACATACATTATTCCCTACCACATCTTCATATATAAAAACATAATTTCCTCCCTTTTTCCATTTTATATTATTATCATGTATCATTATTATTATTTTTATATTTATTTTTACTTTTATATTTATTTTTATTTTTTAGTTACATTTCCTTTTATTATTCTGTTCTATTAGTTCTCCCCCCCTTTTTTTTCCTTCTTTGTTCCATCATTTTTATCAGCATATTTGTTTTATCCTGTCCCTTTTTTTTTAGTTATTACTGTTACCCCATTGACCTGTCATTCAGGGAGGCTGAGTGATCAACATCAACACAACACACATTTTCTTTTCTTTTTTCCCTGGGGTTTTTTTTAATTGTCTACATATGCCCCTTTATTGGTAAAACTTGCAATGTGAGTTGAAAGTGCTTTAAGGTGTTTTTAATTTTGTTTTCTAATTAATCAACTATTTGTTATTTTAATTAATTCATATTTGTTACATTTTGTATGCTTTTCCCTTCTCTTTTCTTTTTTCTTTTTTTTTGTAATTCCTTTATTAGTATAAAGAGTCATAGAAAAACATATACAATGGAAATATGAAACTTGGTACATTGACAATAGAGACTTCAATATATTGATGGTTGAGAGTGGATAAGAAAATCCGGATAGCCGCACACCAGGAAGATATTATCCAAAAAAATTTATTGTAAAATCAGGATCATACCGTATACAAGACACCGTGGCAAAAAAATACAGGCAATCACTAACGCGTTTCGCACTTATGCTAAGTGCTTACTCATAGCTATGAGTAAGCACTTAGCATAAGTGCATAAGTGCGAAACGCGTTAGCTGATTGCCTGTATTTTTTTTGCCACGGTGTCTTGTATATGGTATGATCCTGATTTTACAATTAATGTTTTTGGATAATATCTTCCTGGTGTGCGGCTGTCCGGATTTTCTCATCCACTCTCAGCATGATTCAGCATTAGCCAGCACCTGGGGCTCTTTACTCCTGGAGAGAATCATTCACTTTCACCTGGTTTGGATCCACACTGGTGTGGGGGAAACTCTTTCGCTACATATGGATGGTTGACACGACAAAAGAAAGGCAAAGGGCAACTGTCCCAGAGGTAGTATTCAAGATGCTAATCCAATACCACGACTGTAGCAAATACAATATTGCTCTCTCATAGGTCAGGAGAGCAAACATCAAAAATATTGTCAATGAACAAGAAATGGCACATATGGTAAGGTTATGCGTGTCGGTAAATGGAGGACCATGAGTGGTCTGAAAGGTTCCACTCAACTAGCATTGTGTAATTGGGAAGAACAGGGAGAGAAGAGAAAGAGAGCAGAGAAAAGGGGAGCAAACAGGGCCAGAGAGGATGTGCGGAGGGAAGGAAAACATGGGGGGGGTAGGGGGAAGGAGAAGGCGGAGGGGTCACCTGGTCATCCCTCTCCCTGGGTAAGGCAAGGTATGCGGAAGTTTACTGGGTGGTGGATAGCTCATTGAGGTAGGCATCAGTATACACAAAATAATTCCATGGCCTCCGTGTTTCCGTACACATCTCTTCCGTGTTACGCAGTGTGGCTGTGAGTTCTTCCATGTCTCGTATGTTGTTGACTTTGGCGAACCACAGAGCCTTCGTAGGGGGGTCAGCATCTTTCCAGCAAAGCGGAATGCAGGCCTTCGCTGCATTTAGGAGCTGCATTGTGAGAGAAGATTTGTATTTTTTAATGGGTCGCTTCGTCAAATGCAAAAGACAGGCCGCTGGGTTAGCATGCAGATTTACAGCTGTAAGCTGTTTAATGATGGTGGTGACATCTTGCCAAAACTGTGACATTCCCAAAAAATATGGAGCATAGTCCCACACGCTGAGCCACAGCGCCAGCAGGAGTCCGGGACCTGGGGGAAGATGTGCTGAAGTTGGGTGGGGACCCTGTACCATCGAGTAAAGATCTTATAACTAGTCTTCTGTACCCGCGTGGCATTGGATGACTTTTGAGCAAAATGGAGTATCTTTAGTCTTTGGGCTGGAGTAAAACTCAGTGCCAGATCGGTTTCCCATTTAGTGAGAAAAGGAGGGACATGTTCTTCTCCATGGTGAATCAGGGAGGAATATATCAAGGAGAGGGAATGCTAATCAGTCATTGTTTTATTTATAATGTTATGCTACGAGCGTCCATGTTGTTATCCAATGCATTGTGAGTCATTATAACCTATCAGCGTGTTCCGTTAGGCCTAAAGAAGGAGCGTAGCTCCGCAAACGCGTCGCCTACTGGCTCTAGTTTGTGGAAGTGACCTTATCCTCGTGGTTGTCGGCGTGTGCTCCAAGGACAGGAAGTGTCAGCAATCATCGAGGCAGCCTGCTTCCCGGACACCGCCATCATCCAGCCCACGGATCTGATTCACCTCATGGATATCCGGCAACTTATGCTTACATGTCTGTCACTTGTGTACCTTTGTGAGTACCGTGTTTACAGCTTTCATTAAAACATTATTAGATTTACTGCACTTAGAGTGGCACCTTTGTTCTATTCCTAGTTCTGCCAAGAAGATTGCTTCTTACTCTTCAATGGGGCTGCCTTCTAAAGCTGCTATTTTTTCTACAATTATATGGACTTTTTTTAGTCAATGTTTTTATTATTTTAATTAAAAAAAAAAAATATGCCATAGTTTTCATCATTTGTCTTTTAATGTGAGTAATTTGGTTGGTGGCTAACATTGTGGTGGTATCTAGCGCTCACTTCATCTCTTTATTGAAGCAGGACTCACGGCCAACCCAAAAAAATGTGCCATAGGCCTGGAGGAAGCCAAGTACCTTGGGTACGTTATTGGCCAGGGACTTGTCAAGCCTCAGATCAATAAGATTGAGGCAATTCAAAAGTGGTCCCAACTAGTAAAATGGAAAACAAGTTCGGGCCTTCCTAGGCATTACGGGGTATTACTGACGGTTTATACCAGACTTTGCCACCATTGCTGCCCCTCTGACCGACCTGATGAAGGGTAGAGGATCGGTCATGGTCAAAAGGAATCCTGAAGCCGAGAAGGCTTTTCAGAAATTAAAACAGGCCCTTTGTGTACTACCGGTACTGGTGACCCCGGACTTCACAAAGCGGTTTGTGGTACAGACAGACGCTTCTGAGGTGGGCCTAGGTGCTGTTCTATCCCAGAACAGGGATGGTGAGGAGCACCCGGTTGTATACCTGAGCCGAAAACTGAATAAGCATGAAAAAGCTATGCTATTGTCGAGAAGGAGTGTCTCGCCATTAAATGGGCCTTGGAGTCCCTGAAGTATTACTTGTTGGGTAGGTCATTTAAGCTGGTCACCGACCATGCTCCCCTAAAGTGGATGTGTGACAACAGGGAGAAAAATGCCCGTGTGACAAGATGGTTCCTGGCTCTACAGCCCTTTAAGTTTACAGTAGAGCATAGGCCGGGCAAGCTCTAAAACAATGCAGATGCCCTCTCCCGCATGCACTGTATGTTTGGGTCAATTAATCAGCCGTAGGTGCTTGAGGAGAGGGGGAGGATATGTGACGGTATGCGAGGTGATATAGTGGATAATCGCTACAATTCACCTCGCATTCGTTCTGTTGTAAGGGATTGAACCGGAATCCGGCCCGGGTTTTTCCAGCCTCTGTGGCAGGCTAGGTTCCAGATGTTCTGGACCACTTAAGCCCACACTCAGCTGAACTTTAAATGACCAGGAAGAGAGCACAACAGAGCTCTCTGGTTTGGAGACACAGAAAGGAACCTGAGTGAGAGGAGCCCTGGGTGTTGGACTAAAAAGGTTTGCTTTTCTGCATGTTTTGTGGGTGACGGGGACCAGCCCCGCACTGTATAGCGCCAGACAGCAAGGGTTTAATTTACTGTTTGTTTTTATTTTGCAAACCTCCTGCAAATAAACCTGGCATCTGCCAGATTTTGAAGAAAGTGCCCGTTTGCTGACTGTCATTCAGAAAAAGGTGATCCCCACAAGCTAATTCCCCACAACATGTATATACATACACATGCACACACACACATATATATAAACACACATACATACAGATAGCTTTTTTAAAAATCTGCAGCACTGTACCTTCACTCTCTCTGGCAGGTATTGCACTGTAGGGGGAGGCAGAGAGCACAGCACACACTGTGCAAGACACCTCTCCTTTGCTTTCACCTGCTTAGGTGTAAACACAGTCTGACCGAGCTCCCGGAGTGCCGATTAACAGTTTGGCTAAGGATGGGGGAGCACGGTCTCATGTGACAGCCTTTCTCTACCAGGATGCTGTGGAACCCCTGGTGACCCCAAGTGGCATCCTGGGGTGCCACCGTACCCCGGTTGAAAAAGGCTGATCCGTACCATATTAGAGTTCTTATGGTTACTGATTATTTTTAAGCCCTGAAGAAAGGGGAGGTCTTTGAGCCCCCAAAACGCATTGGCTGTACTTTGTTTTTTTTTTAATCAATACTATTTTTAAAGGTTTTTGGACTCTTGGACTGTTTGTTTGGCGCTCTCATTGCACTTTGTACACACGAATCTTCAAATTAACAGTGCCTTGAAAAAGTATTCATACCCCTTTAAATTAGCCACATTTTGTCATGTTACAACCAAAAACGTAAATGGATTTTATGTGATAGACCAACACAAAGTGGCACATAATTGTAAAGTGGAAGGAAAATGATAAATGGTTTTCAAAATTTTTTACAAATAAATATGTGAAAAGTGTGGCGTGCATTTGTATTAAGCCCCCTTTAGTCTGATACCCCTAACTAAAATCTAGTGGAACCAATTACCTTCAGAAGTCACCTAATTAGTAAATAGAGTCCGCCTGTGTGTAATTTAATCTCAGTATAAATACAGCTGTACTGTAAAGCCCTCAGAGGTTAGTTAGAGAACCTTAGTGAACAAACAGCATGATGAAGGCCAATGAACACACCAGACAGGTCAGGGATAAAGTTGTGAAGTTTAAAGCAGGGTTGGGTTATAAAAAAATATCCCAAGCTTTGAACATCTCACGGAGCACTGTTCAATCCATCATCTGAAAATGGAAAGAGTATGGCACAACTTCAAACCTACCAAGACATGGCCGTCCATCTAAACTGACAGGCTGGGCAAGGAGAGCATTAATCAGAGAAGCAGCCAAGAGGCCCATGGTAACTCTGGAGGAGCTGCAGAGATGCACAGCTTAGGTAGGAGAATCTGTCTACAGGACAACTATTAGCCGTGCACTCCACAAATCATTGTGGCACCTTTTATAGAAGGGTGGTAAGAAGAAAGCCATTGTTGAAAGAAAGCCATAAGAAGAAGCCATGGGACCGGTGTTGTGTCCATCATAGGAGCCGGGCCAAGGGGCGGGACTGCGAGACGAGCCAAGAGGAGCCAAGTACACAGGACATCCGGCTCTGTCTATCTCAGCGGCGGTGACATTTAAAAACGATCATGCTGCAATTTTGGGCAAGGTTGCAGATGGACACTGATGGGCAAGGCTGCAGATGGACACTGTTGGGCAAGGCTGCAGATGGACACTGTTGGGCAAGGCTGCATATGGATACTGATCATTCTGCAATGATGGGCAAGGCTGCAGATGGACACTGATCATTCTGCAATGATGGGCATTTAAAAAGTTATTTCCTTAACCACTTCCCGCCCGCCCTATAGCGGATTGACGTCCGGGAAGTGGTTGTGTTATCCTGACTGGACGTCATATGACGTCCAGCAGGATAACATGCCGCAGCGCGCCTCCGGGGGCGCGCATCGCGGCGATCGGTGGAGCGGTGTGTCAGTCTGACACACCGCTACACTGATCTTGGTAAAAAGCCTCCGGCGGAGGCTCTTTACCACGTGATCAGCCGTGTCCAATCACGGCTGATCACGCTGTCAATAGGAAGAGCCGTTGATCGGCTCTTCCTCACTCGCGTCTGACAGACGCGAGTAGAGGAGAGCCGATCGGCGGCTCTCCTGGCAGGGGGGGTCTGCGCTGATTGTTTATCAGCGCAGCCCCCCCGCAGATCACCACACTGGACCACCAGGGATCGCCACTAGGACCACCAGGGAGAGGGGCAACATGTGGATGGCCAGGTATGTACCCCATGGCCATCCACATGTGCCCAGTGTGCCAAATCTGTGCCAATCAGTGCCCACAAATGGGCACTGATTGGCACAATTATGTTGCAGTGATGCCCAGCAATGCCACCCTTAGGGGCATCACTGCAAACAAGCAATGCCATCAGTGCCACCCATCAGTGTCCATTCATGCCACCTGTGAGTGCCTATCTATCAGTGCCCATCCGTGCCCATCTGTACCAACTATCAGCGCCACCCATAAGTAACCATCAATGCCACCTACGAGTGCCCATCAATGCCACCTATGAGTGCCCATCAGTGCCGCCTATAAGTGCCCATCCGTGCCACCTATGAGTGCCCATCAGTGCCGCATACCAGTGCCACCTATCAGTGCCCATCAGTGCCACCTATCAGTGCCCATCAGTGCCGCCTATCAGTGCCCATCATCAGTGCCCGTCAGTGCCACCTCATCAGTGCCACCTCATTGGTGCCACCTCATCGGTGCCCATCAGTGCCGCCGTATCAGTGCCCGTCAGTGCAGCCATATCAGTGCCCGTCATTGAAGAAGAAAACGTACTTATTTACAAAAAGTTTTAACAGAAACAAAGAAAAACTTGTTTTTTTTCAAAATTTTCGGTCTTTTTTTATTTGTTGCGCAAAAAATAAAAACCGCAGAGGTGATCAAATACCACCAAAAGAAAGCTCTATTTGTGGGAACAAAATGATAAAAAATTTGTTTGGGTACAGTGTAGCATGACCGGGCAATTGTCATTCAAAGTGCAACAGCGCTGAAAGCTGAAAATTGGTCTGGGCGGGAAGGTGTCTAAGTGCCTGGTATTGAAGTGGTTAAACTTCCCTCCTAAACTTGGGGTGCGTGTTATACGCCGATAAAAATGGTACTTATTTGTAAAACATTATGAAAACCACTTATCATTTTCCTGCCACTTCACAATTATGTGCCACTTTGTGTTGGTTCATCACATAAAATCCCAATAAAATACATTTACGTTTTTTGGTTGTAACATGATAAAATGTGGAAAATTTCAAGGGTTATGAATACTTTCTCAAGGCACTGTAGGCCTCCTGTTTGAGGGACACCTTGTTTTCTGCGAGATCTACCTCACCAGAGCCACTGTGCCTTATTACAAGGCATGACAATTTAATTCCCGGAATACCCCTGGTGTAGCATTATGGTGGTGAGTCACACAGCCATTTGTACTCGAGTGTGTTCTGACATGTTCTAACTTGCACTCTCCTCCTGGTTCGCAAACCAGTTGACTCAGTATTTATGGAGTAGTAGATGAGACAGGAATGTGAAGCAGCAGATTACCATCAAATTTTGCATGAAAATTGGAAAAACTGCGAGTGAAACTTTAGCTCTGTTACAACATTCAATGAAGAAATCATGAATTTTTGAATAGTATAGGCGGATTAAGGAGGAGCAGGAAGATGTCCACCATGATGCAAGAAGTGGGCAGCCAAAAACACAAAGGACAGATGTAAATGTGGACAGGACGCAAACCCTCGTATGCTCATGCTGGTGTTTTTTTTTTATTATTATTATTTTTTTTTTTTTTTAATCACTACATAGAACAAGGTACAG
Organism: Aquarana catesbeiana; assembly: GCF_042186555.1. Lineage (NCBI taxonomy): Eukaryota > Metazoa > Chordata > Amphibia > Anura > Ranidae > Aquarana > Aquarana catesbeiana. Next base: position 71,824,497 of record NC_133335.1, on the reverse strand, counting down.
CGGTCAAACAACATTGTTTCTTGCAAATTCTGAAACGGTTACGGGAATCTTTTCGGAGGAACTGTGGCCTGTCAAGCAGATTCTCCACTATGACAATTTTCCAGCACAAACATTTTTTTACAGTCCATTCCAGGAATTAAATTGTCACACGTCATATATTCTGACCAATATCTACCTTGTACATTACCAATACAATTATCTTATGATCATTTGAATTCAGCGCCTTTTCTCTTATTGCGCCACACTTCTCTTATTGCCGGTGTTGGCTGATTTATACCTAGCAACTCTTTCCTGTCATTGGCATATAAATATACAATTTGAATAGATACTGTAACTTACATTCTCCTTTATATATTTATTTGTCAAATTATTTATATTCTTTATGTCTTTATATGTAATTGTTTTCCCAAATGTATACTTTTTTTTATGTCTCCACATTTTCAAATTCACCCTGGGGTGCCTTCTTATATTTTATATTCTTCCTGCCTTTTTTCAAAATATGTTATATTTCAGAATATTTTTATATATTGTATACTTTTTACTATAGTTTTAGAACATTTCATCAATATTTATACCATGACACTTACTGCAGGGTAATATTGATTAATGCAAAATTCAATCGCTACAGATTTGAAAAGTTAAGTCGAAATATTTGCCTTGAAATTGAAACAACACTACTGCACAGTCACTGCTGGAAGGGTGAATACATTTCTGTGCTTCTTCCAGGAATTTCAAGGAAGGATTGTTTCACCCTGCTTGCAGCCACAGAGGGCAGTGAGGGCTTGTTAAGGCTCCATGCACACTAGCGTTTTTCAAAAGCTCAAAAATAGCTAGAAAAAAATGATAATAGCATTTTTGTGCCAGCTTTTAGGAGCATTAGCGTTTTAATTACTACCAGAATTCATGGTACAGTGGAACCTTGGATTACGCGCATAATCCCTTCCAGGAGAATACTTGTAATCCGAAGCACTCACATATCAAAGCGAGTGTCCGCATAGAAGTCAATGGAAACGAAGATAATTCGTTCCGCATTGACTTCTATTACATGCAATACCGTATGTGGCCAGAGGTGGGGGGGTGCCGGAGAGCCTTGGAAATACTCGGGGACAGCTCGGCTGAACTCGGAAAGCCTCGGAAACAGAGTATTTCCGAGTGATTCTGAGTATTTCCGAACGGCTCCGAACCGTTCCGAGTGTCCCTGGCGCCCCCGCCCCTCTGGCCAAATGCAGTACTGCACACCCCATTAGCTTGAATTCTGCTCGTTTTGCGAGACAACACTCGCAAACCAAGTCAGAATTAAAAAAAAAAAAGTTGCTCATCTTTCAAAACGCTCGTTAACCGCGTTACTCGTAAACCAAGGTTCCACTGTATTTATAAATAGGTAGAAATCTGGGTAAGGATGTATTGCATAAATGCCATAAATAAAGACATTTGTTACTATGTGATAATGCAAATTTGGATTTGTATTAGGGGTTAATGACCCCAAAAGGTAAACTTTTACATATTATATAATTCTGGAAAGGGACCCAACACTACCGTTTTCTAAGATATTGAGGTGCCCTAGGACCACCTGCATAAACTCGATCTACACTTAAACTGGACGACATTTCGTTTAATAAAGCATCATATACAATTGCCAATTTTATTTGTATAATTTACCTTTTTTTTTTTTTTTTTTTTAACCCCTTCCCCCCCTCAACCCCCATTTGCAGAACTCCCTTGTAGCTCCCTACTCCTCCATGGCAAGCATTTCAAATAATTAGGAGTGGTGACATCACTCCCATGGTCATGTGACAATGCTCAAGCATAGTGATTGGCTGTTAGGCCAAGGTACCGTCACAGCAAGTCACATGCTCCCTCATAGCCGGAAGTGCTGGGCATCCTTTCCAGTTATGGAGGACTGAGTAGCCATGAGCGAGCACAGGTAGGGTGAGTATAGTGTCTCTTCAAAGAGTTTAGATACACAAACGTACAATATGTACGTCAATATGATTAAACTCCTAATCAGACAAAGGACATATGCAATGGTTATATCTGCAGACCCAGACTCGTTTTATAGCCTTGTATGTATGTATGTATGTTGGCTTCTAGTTAAAAGTTAATGATGCACCAAAACGCTAAAGTGACACGTGTTTATTTAAATAGCAGTAGCGCCATGTTTAGACAAAATGTCATTCTTCTGTGACGGAAAGCGTACGTCTTCAATGTTCACCACTGCTGGTTATACTGCACAGACTGCAAAAAAAAAAAAGAGTCAGTAAATGTAGGAAGAAATTGATTTCTTTTTACAAAATACTTTGATGTTTTAGGCTGCTGACTTGACATTTAAAACAGTAATTACAGTTTTTTTTTTTATAAACTATGACTTATTTCTCAAAAGCTTATGTAGGAGTGTTTTTTTTAATAAATATATATTATAAAGCCCATTACCCACTTGCCAACCAGCCACCGTCTTTATACTGCAGCTGGTTGGCTCTATTGCGTGAATCGCCGTAGGTGTACGTCGCTTCGTGCAATAGATACAGTGGGCGCGCCCATGGCACATGGCCGGAGCCGATGCGCGTGTCAGAGAGCCAGAACGGGGATCTGTCAATGTAAACAAACAGATCCCCATTCTGTGGGCATTCTCACTAGTGATTAGGAACAGCGATCTCTCGCCTCCTCCATTCAGTCCCCTCCCCCCACAGTTAGAAACACCTCCCCACGGAACACATTTAACCCTTTGATTGCCCCCCTAATGTTAAACCCTTCCCTGGTAGTGTCATTTATACAGTAATCAGTGCATTTTATGCACTGTAAAAATGTCAATGGTCCCAAAAAAAGTGTCAAAAGTGTCCAATTTTCTGCCGAGCGAACGATAAATTGAAAGGTTAATGTGCTTCCCGTCCGAACTGCTTGCACTAGGCTGCTTGCACTAGGTATATGTAAAAAAACTAACAAAAAATTGATCCATTTATGTCCACTGAACGATTTATCGGTCATTACAAGATGGCACTATCATTTGCTCTCACGGCCAAATGTTCGTTTTTCAAAAATGGGTTTGGCCGATTTTTCGTATAGTGTATGGCCAGCATAACTCTGTGAAGAACCCACACATTTACCTCCTTTAATTCTGTGACATGTATTTACTATGCCCTGTGAGTAGGCACTGCTGTGTCACACAATTCACAGAGCCTGCCTTCTGAACTACAGAAGCGCTGAGAGGAGGAGTTTTAGGAGGCAGAGTCAGTATAGTAATCACTGCTTGCAGGCAGCAAGGTACCATGGGATATGTAGTTCTTAGAAATTGTAAGCTACAAAGCATGCAGAGAATCCAGGGAGTTGTGGAAAGAGATGGCCAGCAGACAGGCAGAGCTCACAACATGAAAGGAGATTTTTCAAGTAATCTTCTATTCATAGGCATGCGCCCCATGTGCATCGCTCTGCCTGGCCCTAGTAATTCTGTATGGGTTCCCGGCAGAGAGAGAGGAGCCCAACTCACAAACTCTGGGCACCTCTGCTCTGCAGCTATTTAAAAATAAAAAACAGCCCCATTGCTTATCTGCCTGGCGGGGCCAAAAAGGGACTATTTAACCACTTTCGGTTGCACGCGCCGTGATCTACTGCACTGTGGTTCCTGACAATTAAATTAAAGTCCCAGCTTCCCGCTTCTTCTATAACAATCTGCCGGGGCTTTAATCTAATTGCAAACAAAGACTGTGGAAGATTACTCCACCTGCTCCTGAACTTGGATAAACAGTCCTCCTTTGGCAAGAGAAAAATATCCTGGACGGCCGCACACCATAGAAGACATCTTTATTGATATGAAGAAATAAAATCCAAATGCAGTCACCTCATGTACAGGGAGGAACAGGAAAGATAGCTAACATGTTTCACGCCCCATCATGGCGCTTATTCATAGCTGTCCTCCTTTGGCCCCAGACTCCGATGCCCAGCCCAGCCCAGCCCAGCGCAGTGCAGTGGATGGAGTGGTGGGTCTGGGATGGTGAAGAATCCCAGTGATCAATGCTGTGCCCGGCTCTCGGTGACTGACATGGAGCAGCGGGCGCAATTGCAGAGGATGGCTGGCTGTGTGGATCCCTCCAGTGTATCCCGGGTCCCTCCCTTGAGATGCCGACTCACCCCCCCAACCCTCAAGTGGATGTGCTGCAGGAAGAGATTGGCTACACTGCTGGTTGCCCAAAGCGTACCAGCTAACCCTCTAACCCTGCCAGGCTATCTGGGGTCCCCTCTGGCACTGTTCTCTGCTCCACTCCTGACCCTGTGCCTATACTGACCTACTCTACAGCACCCTGCACCCCTCACTATGCACCCTGCCCCCACCCCACAGAACCCTGCACCCCTCACTGTGCACCCTGCCCCCACAGAACCCTGAACCCCTCACTGTGAACCCTGCCCCCACCCAACAGAACCCTGCACCCACCCTGCCCCCACCCCACAGAACCCTGCACCCCTCACTGTGCACCCTGCACCCACCCCACAGAACCCTGCACCTATTACTTTGCACCCTGTCCCCACCCCACAGAAACCTGCACCCCTCACTGTGCACCCTGCCCCCACAGAACCCTGAACCCCTCACTGTGAACCCTACCCCCACCTAGGGTGGCCACGTGTCCTGGATTGCCCGGGATTGTCCCTTATTTCAGCTTTTTGTCCCGTGTCCCGGGTACCTTCATTCCGGGACAATACAGTGTCCCGGAATGAAAAAAAACCACACCGCCGGGGCTGGCACCAGTCCGACTCCGTCTCCGAGTCCGCCACTCTTATACAGTAGTACACAGTAACATGTAACACACACCATGCAGCTTAACTGGTTGCTAGGCTAGGGCCGTCCGCCCCGCGTCTAGCAACCAGTGACGTCAGCTGGCACCGTCCCTCACCTCACGTGATAGTCAGTGCAGCGCGCCTCAGTCCCAGAGAGAGAGCAGCCGCTGAGCCGCCAGCCTGCCACACTGACTTACTAGCCTGCCCTGCCCTGTGCCCAGCCCCAGGCAGTGGTGCCTGCCAGTCCCGGACCTGGAGCCGCCGAGCCGACTACTCCAACACTGCAGCCGGTGATTCGTGAAGCAGAACTTGAAGCACATTGCCAGCCAGCAGCGCAACCCGGGCCGACTCCGAGCTGCTCCAACTTCTCTCCATCCTGACTGAGCCGCCTCGTCCGAGTCCTCACCCCGTCTCCCTCCCGCCCACGAGGTCCGCCCGCCACCGCCAGACAAACTTCAGGTTAGTGTAACTTCCACTACCTTTCCTCCATGTCCCCCTCCGTTCTGCTGCTGTCCCCCTCCGTTCTTACTCCGTGTCCCCCTCCATTCTGCTGTCCCCCTCCAGTTTTCCTCCGTGTCCCCCTCCATTCTGCTGTCCCCCTCCATTCTTCCTCTGTGTCCCCCTCCATTCTGCTGCTGTTCCCCTCCGTCCTGCTGTCCCCCTCAGTTCTTCCTCTGTGTCCCCCTCCATTCTTCTTCTGTGTTCCCCTCCATTCTTCCTCTGTGTCCCCCTCCGTTCTTCCTCCGTGTCCCCCTCCGTTCTGCTGCTGTCCCCCTCCGTTCTTCCTCCATGTCCCCCTCCGTTCTGCTGCTGTCCCCCTCCGTCCTGCTGTTCCCCTCCGTTCTTTCTCCATGTCCCCCACCATCCTGCTGTCCCCCTCCGTTCTTCCGCTGTCCCCCTCCGTTCTTCCTTGTTTGCCCCTGCGTTCTGGCAAAAAAAAAAAGTATCAAAAACCATCCTTTTTGGGCGGGCGCTGTCCCTGAATGGCAGTTTGGAAATGTGGTCACCCTACCCCCACCCCACAGAACCCTGCACCCACCCTGCCCCCACCCCACAGAACCCTGCACCCCTCACTGTGCACCCTGCCCCCACCCCACAGAACCCTGCACCTATTACTTTGCACCCTGTCCCCACCCCACAGAACCCTGCACCTATCACTATGCACCCTGCAACCACCCCACAGAACCCTGCACCCCTCACTATGCACCCTGTCCCCACCCCACAGAACCCTGCACCCCTCACTGTACACCCTGCCCCCACCCCACAGAACCCTGCACCCCTCACTATGCACCCTGCACCCACCCCACAGAACCCTGCACCCCTCACTATACACCCTGCACCCACCTCATAGAACACTGCGCCCCTGTCAGGCTTAGGCCCTAGCTCTGTCAGGGGGAGGGAGCTTTGTCAGGTAGACTGTATCAGGCCCATGATTTATGACAGTGGCCCTGTCGCTCTGTGTGCTGGCGGGATGATGGGAATGCTCTTCCTCTCTTCTCTTTCACTATGCGGGTGGGGAGATGAGATGGAGAGATATATTATATCCTCACACCCACACGCGTGTTTGAGCTTTGGGGTGCATACCCTAATGTAATAGGCTGTGCACGCCTATGCTTATATTGGACTGTCAAAAATAACTATTGCTTGTATTGTTGCTACAATGCTGATGTAAAATTAAAGTGCATGCTGTGACGATAGATCTCCTTCATTATTAAATATAGAGGTTGCCTTTTTTACAAACTACATAGCAGTTTTTGGCCAACAAACTTCTATGCAAACCTTACAAAGTAAATGTAAACAATTAGGGAAAGATTGCTGTTCTTTCTCATTGTATGTTGCTATTTTAGACATGAGAGCTGATGATCTTTTTTCGCAAATTCAGTTTGCTGAACGTTGTTCTAATTTACGTAAAGTGAAAATTCCCTTTGAAAAAAACACATAATCTATGTGCTACAAAAAAAAAAACAGGAATTTTCCTTGTACATGATTAGATGATGGAAACCATCACACCTTCACTTCATTAACTAAGCTAAAGGTGGCCATACATGGACTGAAATTCAGCCGGTTCAGCAGAGTCTGGCCGAATTTCGATCCATGTACGGGCAGGCTGGTTGTAGTGTGAGGGTGAGTGTGTGGATGGGGGAATCGTGTAATTTCTTTACGTTCAACCTACTGGTTTGAATGAAAAAATTGAATACTGTTGAAAACTGTATGGCTTGCTTAAAGTACAGTATATGTAAACCCTCACCTTGTAAAACAACCCATTCAGTTTTAAATATTTTTAATTATTTTATAAGTGATCTCATACCCTCTGTTTCAGCTGATATTCTCAGTGAATGGCTGTGTGCGGGGTGGGGGGGTGGGGGGGGGCAACAACTGTAATCTGACAGCAGGACCTATCAGCTACATGCATGGGCTCAGGAGGAAAGCACTCCAGTTTAAAACAAATAAAAGTCATCAAGTACTAATACTGTAGCTGCTGACTTTTAAGGAAAGGACATTTTCCAGTCCAGGAGACCAATGCGGTCTTTACTGGAGCCAATCCTTCACTGGGCTTTTGATCCCCGGTGCTGCCAGCTTGGATGATGGAGTTTCCTGTGACTGTTTAACAGCCGGCTTCCCTCTGCACATGTGCAAGATTGTACTGTGATTTCAGACTGGTCTTGCAGCGGATGTGGGAGGGTGGGAGGTGGGCCAAGCTGGCATAACTCACGCCTAGGCCAGAGTTGCAGAAGTGGGAGCAGGTACTTGTCAGAATCGGAAAAAAAATGAAAAACCTCCAGGCAGGCCAATAGTGGCTGCAATGGAAAGTGTGACCACAGGTTACAGTCAATATATAGATCGGTATTTACAGCCAATGGTTGTCAGGGCTGGGCTCAGCCCTTCCTTCTCTGAGCTGGCCGCTCAGCTGTCGGCTAATTGCCAGCTCCTATCTCTCCACAGTGACTCACCTGTTGATGATATCCTGCTCGTCAGTCCTGCCTACTTAAGACATCCAGCCCAGATGATCTCTGCATTCACCTTGGTCAACATCACAGAGACTCCTGCGTTCCTGTTAAAGACTTGCTTGGCTGACATTCCTTCTGGCTGCAGATCCTGCTTGCTGTTCCACTACGCTGATTCCTGGCTTCCTGACTTTATGCCTTGTCTGACTATCTGTTCCGGTTACCAAAACTTTGGCTATGTTTTGACTACGTTTGTTCTATTTACTTTTATTATTAAACAAGTGTGATTTAACTGTACTTCTGTCTCAGTCTGATTCATGGTTTCTGACAATGGTCCATCAGCTGCAATCCTACATCAGGGATGGTACACAACTCTTAGAACTCCTGTCCCCATACAAGTGGGAGCCCACCTACAGTATCTCACAAAAGTGAGTACACCCCTCACATTTTTGTAAATATTTTATTATATCTTTTCATGTGACAAAACTGAAGAAATTACACTTTGCTACAATGTAAAGTAGTGAGTGTACAGCTTGTATAACAGTGTAAATTTGCTGTCCCCTCAAAATAACTCAACACACAGCCATTAATGTCTTAGCCACTGGCAACAAATGTGAGTACACCCCTAAGTGGAAATGTCCAAATTGGACTCGATTACCCATTTTCCCTCCCCAGTGTCATGTAACCCCTTTGTGTTGCAAGGTCTCAGGAGTGAATGAGGAGCAGGTGTGTTAAATTGGGTGTTTTGGGTCACTCTCACTCTCTCATACTGGTCACTGGAAGTTCAACATGGCACCTCATGGCAAAGAACTCTCTGAGGATCTAAAAAAAAGAATTGTTGTTCTACAGAAAGATGGCCTAGGCTATAAGAAGATTGCCAAGACCCTGAAACAGACTGGAGCACGGTGGCCAAGACCATACAGTGGTTTAACTGGACAGGTTCCACTCAGAACAGGCCTCGCCATGGTTGTCCAAAGAAGTTGAGTGCACGTGCTCAGTGTCATATCCAGAGGTTGTCTTTAGGAAATAGACGTATGAGTGCTGCCAGCATTACTGCAGAGGTTGAAGGGGTGGGGGTCAGCCTGTTAGTGCTCAAACCATACGTCGCACACTGCATCAAATTTGTCTGCATGGCTGTCGTCCCAGAAGGCAGCATCTTCTTGCACAAGAAAGCCCGCAAACAGTTTGCCGAAGACAAGCAGACTAAGCACATGGATTACTGGAACCATGTCCTGTGGTCTGATGAGACCAAGATAAACTTATTTGGTTCAGATGGTGTCAAGCGTGTGTGGAGGCACCCAGGTGAGGAGTCTATAGTCAAGCATGGTGGTGGGAGTGTCATGGTCTGGGGCTGCATGAGTGTTGCTGGCACTGGGGAGCTACAATTCATTGAGGGAACCATGAATGCCAACATGTACTGTGACATACTGAAGCAGAGCATGATCCCCTCCCTTCAGAGACTGGGCCGCAGGGCAGTATTCCAACATGATAATGACCCCAAACACACCTCCAAGATGACCACTGCCTTGCTAAAGAAACAGGGTAAAGGTGACTGGCCAAGCATGTCTCCAGACCTAAACCCTATTGAGCATCTGTGGGGCATCCTCAAATGGAAGGTGGAGGAGCGCAAGGTCTCTAACATCCACCAGCTCCGTGATGTCATAATGGAGGAGTGGAAGAGGACTCCAGTGGCAACCTGTGAAGCTCTGGTGAACTCCATGCCCAAGAAGGTTAAGGCAGTGCTGGAAAATAATGGTGGCCACACAAAATATTGACACTTTGGGCCCAATTTGGACATTTTCACTTAGGGATGTACTCACTTTAGTTGCCAGCGATTTAGACATTAATGGCTGTGTGTTGAATTATTTTGAGGGGACAGCAAATTTACACTGTTAAACAAGCTGTACACTCACTACTTTACATTGTAACAAAGTGTCATTTCTGCAATATTGTCACATGAAAAGATATAACAAAATATTTACAAAAATGTTTTAAATAGATAGGGGGCGCTACAGGCTATACACAAATAATTAAGTGCATAAAAAGAGCGAACAACAAAAAAACTCCGCTTAAAGGAGTGAAAAAATAAATAAATGCTAACAATGACAATTAACATTTGAGTTACACATTGTAGTGATATCAATAATAGTGATTAATTGTCCTCATAAAATAAGTGATTGGAGTAGTATCTTGCAATAGTGTCACAGTCTTGCTGTTGTAAGAAAAAATTCCGTCACCAGAAGAGAAAGAAAGGAATACACCTTGAAATAGTAGATATCTGCTTACCAGATACCAGTGACTCCTTTAGTTAAAAAGAGAGTCACTAGCGCTTGCGCAGGATTGTGCCTGCTCACATGGACGGCTGGACAATGGATGGTATTATAGGCATGGATCGTTCCTGTCACATTCGTTCAAGATATGGATATATAGGAAACAAAAACAGTCTCCATAGCGTAAAACCATTTTAATAAATGGTTTTACGCTATGGAGACTGTTCCCGTCACATTCGTTCAAGATATGGATATATAGGAAACAAAAACAGTCTCCATAGCGTAAAACCATTTATTAAAATATGAACAATAAAAATAGCCAAGTGGCCACTTGGCTATTTTTATTGTTCATATTTTAATAAATGGTTTTACGCTATGGAGACTGTTTTTGTTTCCTATATATCCATATCTTGAACGAATGTGACGGGAACGATCCATGCCTATAATACCATCCATTGTCCAGCCGTCCATGTGAGCAAGCGCTAGTGACTCTCTTTTTAACTAAAGGAGTCATTGGTATCTGGTAAGCAGATATCTACTATTTCAAGGTGTATTCCTTTCTTTCTCTTCTGGTGACGGAATTTTTTCTTACAACAGCAAGACTGTGACACTATTGCAAGATACTACTCCAATCACTTATTTTATGAGGACAATTAATCACTATTATTGATATCACTACAATGTGTAACTCAAATGTTAATTGTCATTGTTAGCATTTATTTATTTTTTCACTCCTTTAAGCGGAGTTTTTTTGTTGTTCGCTCTTTTTATGCACTTAATTATTTGTGTATAGCCTGTAGCGCCCCCTATCTATTTAAAACATTTTTGTAAATATTTTGTTATATCTTTTCATGTGACAATATTGCAGAAATGACACTTTGTTACAATGTAAAGTAGTGAGTGTACAGCTTGTTTAACAGTGTAAATTTGCTGTCCCCTCAAAATAATTCAACACACAGCCATTAATGTCTAAATCGCTGGCAACAAAAGTGAGTACATCCCTAAGTGAAAATGTCCAAATTGGGCCCAAAGTGTCAATATTTTGTGTGGCCACCATTATTTTCCAGCACTGCCTTAACCTTCTTGGGCATGGAGTTCACCAGAGCTTCACAGGTTGCCACTGGAGTCCTCTTCCACTCCTCCATTATGACATCACGGAGCTGGTGGATGTTAGAGACCTTGCGCTCCTCCACCTTCCATTTGAGGATGCCCCACAGATGCTCAATAGGGTTTAGGTCTGGAGACATGCTTGGCCAGTCACCTTTACCCTGTAGCGCCCCCTATCTATTTAAAATATTCCAATTTTTTGACTTTTTCAAAAAAAATTTGGGGGAGCAGCTTGTATAGGTTGAACAATTTTTATTATTTTGCTGATTTATATTTTCACTGCTGGGAATGTTTTTTAATATGTGATTCACTTATGGTTTTTTGATTATTGACACCACTGGCGCGGAGGTTACTGTTTTTTATTTACAAAAATGTGAGGGATGTACTCACTTTTGTGACATACTGTACTTTGGTGGTTCCATCCGCTATTTCACAATAGCACCCTTCTATTACTATGTCTTATTGCTGTATGGTGTGTGCTGGACTGTTTGTTTTTATAGTCACAGAACAAATGTTCTTCTTACTGTACTCCACTGTGTGCAGCTTATTTTGATATTTTATTTAACTACCTGTACAAGGTTTGGTGATGTCCATCTTCTCTAATAATATAGTCTATATCTCATAACCTTACATGTTGCACCAATTCAGTACTACTTACATCGTATCGACTTTTCATTTTGGCTGAATATTCTTCATCACAGGTTGATATTGGATTGTAGGTCCCTTGGGTACAGTGCTTACAGTACTTCTCTGTAAAACAAAAACAAAAAATCAGTGCCTTTTCTGATACATTGTACTGCAACTGTTATTAATGTCAGTCTGCTCTGTTGTAGTCAAGGATGCACCTTCCCCATACCTCGCTTTGTCTTGGAGTTTTCTTTGTTGTTCACCTGGTTGGACGAATAACCAGGAGGCTGGACATTAGTATTTGTCTGTCAAAAACAACAATTTCATGTCGTGATTATCCAGAAAAAAAGGATATAGTGGACACATATATAAAATATATCATATGCAATAGGAATCAGCCAAAGTGTGCCCATTTGGGCTTTAAATGGATGGGTGAAAGGGGATACCCAAACTTCTGGCCTGCGAACATCATTGATGTAGAACGTGCATTTATGTAGAGTCCAATAATTCACAATAAACCCTGTGGGAAGGCATCTGACCAGGAACAATCGCAGCAAGCAACAGCAATGTGTAGCAGAGCAGGTCTAATATGTGCCCGACAACATCTGTCTTGAGGAGCGGAATATGGCCTGGCTGGTCGGGACCCAAATGGGGAGGTCTACAGGTAGGATAGCTTGCCCCTATCCTTTCCCTGCTAGTCTGGATCTTCTCTCTGCTACTAATCGCTATCCCTCTCCAAAAGATGACCTGTCCCTAAACTACCCATATGCAAAATGTGCACCAAGCCTGGGAGTCAGGGCTGTAAATAGGCTCTGCCTGACCCAAGATGGCTGATAGAATCACACGGGGAGGCAGCATCCAATCGGATGGCCTCCAAAAATGACCCAGGAAATCATAGAGGAGCTATGTTCCTCTTGATCTATTCCTCTTGACTTCCTTTCCCCCTGCAATGCCACTGCGGTTGAACGCCACCTGCAGTAGAGAAAGTAGACTGCACCTGCCTACACACTTTTTCTTTTTTAGATGCAGTAAAAAAGGGTTAAAATCCCTGTCAGGTTATTTGCCCCAGTGCACGAGGCTTGGGAGTTTATGTACTGGTAATGAGAACCGGTGCACCGTCCAGCTCCACTGCCTGAAGCCTGTCAAACTCTTTGAGAGGTTGACAGCTGCTGCAGTTGGATGGGACTGGACGTTTCACCTAGCGGTACTTACATTTAGGGCAGTATGTGCCCAGGGACAAGTGCCTCTCATAGAGTTTGACAGGCTGCCAGCTGCAGGGCTGGAAGGTGTATCTGTGCACTTCGCCATACCTAAATGCCAGAGCCTCCTGGGCTAAATGCATAATTTACATGGAGTCTTAAATACATTTCTACCCTTCACCAATTCATGAAGGTCATTCTTTCAGAATACAAAGTTTTGCAAAGAAAAAGCAACCATAAGGATCCATATCTATATTCAGCACCACAAATTTATACATATGATAGTTTAAGGCATAAATGCTATCCATAGATTTATGTACTGTTACCTTCCAAGTGCTGTGACTTTGCTTTGTACTAACACGATTGTACATAACCCTACATGACAATTAACAGGTCAGCATTGCAGTAGCTAGATTGTGGGTTTAAAATCAGCCTTAAAGAGCACAAACACCATTTCAATTTTTGAAGTTGATGAGTAGGGATGGGGTTTGGTTTCAGATCGAAGCAGGATTCTGTCCGAACTTTTCCTATATATGACTTCTCCAGCTACAGCAAGAAGTCATATGTTTAGCAGCGATGTTACTACTGCTGTTAAATGTTACAGCTTCCCACTCAGGACTCCTACTGTAGTTGCTAGGAAGCCAGCAGCCGCTGTCGCCCTAACAACTAGTGACGTTTTCTCACACAGCCCATTCAGCTGTCAGCAGAGAATTCCCTGAATGTAAAGTAGAGCACAGGGATGGTGGCTGACATCACTGAATTAATAAGGACATGGCTATATTTGGTCATTGACATCAGCCACCATCCCCACCCCTGTTCACAGACAAGCTGAGGGTCCCAGGATCTGTCATTCTCACTTAGGACTGTGATGGGAGTGCATCAGCTTTGTAACATGTTTTAATGTTTCACTTTAACCCATATTTAGAGTGCTGCAAAACAGTATACCGTATTTATTGGCGTATAACACGCACTTTTTTCCCCTTAAAATCAGGGGAAAATCGTGGGTGCGTGTTATACGCCGATCCCCGCGATCTCCGCTGATTTTTTCAGATCGCGCCGACATACACATCCGAGTGCACAGATTCAAATATGCAGAGCAGAGCGAGCGCCGCAGAGATCGGAGGGACTGGGCGGAGCCGAGATACACATACCCGAGTGTACTCGGCTCTTTTCGGCTCCGCTCACAGTCACGCCCAGGGCTGCATTGATGGGCATTTAAAGGTAAGTTTTTTCCCTTAAACTTCCCTCCTAAAAGTTTTTTTCCTTAAAATTCCCTCCTAAACTTGGGGTGCGTGTTATACGCCGATAAATACGGTATATATAGTGACATGGGGGATTGTTAGCTCTAATGGTAGATGCGTTTTTCAGTGATTCAAGCCAGTCAGGAACTATATTTAAGGGCATGGCAGCTCATTTTAATAAAAGGCAAATAAAAAGTCTTTAACAGGTTTCCCACGCAGGGGTTCTTATCCAGCAAATGCACATAAACAGAAAAATGCTAGCCCACCTGTCTCTCTCTTTAGCAGTACCTCTGCTCTTTCCATGGGTCACACAGACCACTGGTTCTGCAGTGTTGATGGGTACACTCTAATGCACACAGCTCATCAGGCCTTAGTCCTCAGACAGCTTATTGTCTCTTGCAGACAATCATATGCTGGCTGCCTCCAGCAGCCCTTCAGACTCCTGGAGAGGAAAGAGGTTCTCCTGACTCCCCATGCACAGACCTCCTGTCTGTTGGGTGGAGATGTCTCCAAGTGGGAGCCCTGAGGTATTCCCATACCTTCATTATAAGGGCTGTATTATAAGGGATACCCTGCTGGTCATCTACAAAATCTGCACACAGAGTATGAGATTCCGTCCCACCCAAGACACTATGGAATCTCCCAACTACAGAGCCCCATCCAGGTATACCAAAACCTGGAGAAAGCTGCAAAAGCAGTTTTCTCCGCTCCATAGCTACAATCTGTAGTCCTGCACTGAGCCTATGTGCGCACTCTGGGGTTGATTTACTAAAGGCAAATCCACTTTGCACTACAAGTGCACTTTAAAGTGCACTGAAAGTGCACTTGGAAGTGCAGTCACTGTAGATCGCTGTAGATCTGAGGGGAAGCTCTGAAATGAGGGGAAGCTCTGCTGATTTTATCATCCATTCATGTGCAAGCAAAAATGCTGTTTTTTTATTTTCCTTGCATGTCCCCCTCAGATCTACAGTGACTGCACTTCCAAGTGCACTTGCAGTGCACTTCTAGTGCAAAGTGGATTTGCCTTTAGTAAATAACCCCCTCTGTGTCCTTTAAGTCACCAATTTCGCAGTGACAGCATCTCGTCCTGTCACTATATATATAAATACAGTTTTGCAATAGTAAATATTTGCTATGGCAGTGCTTAACCACCCCATGCCATTTGTTTGAAAATGTTCTGCCTATTAGCTTTGGAAACCGCCACAGTTTACAATGAACTTTAAGGCATCATGCACACTGGACGTTTTTTGACATTTTTACAGCAGCTGTTTTTGGCTGTAGATGTTTTTTTCTACAGTCATTAAACTCTCCATCATGTTATCCTATGTGTCCATGCACACATAGGCTGTTATCAGCAGCTTTGGGCACTGGCGTTTTTGAGCAGCAAAAAAAACAAAACAAAACTAGTGGGTTCTGAGAGACGTTTTTCAGCTGTAAAAACGCTCTAACGCTGATAAACGCTGATAAACGTCGGTAAATGCTCAAAAACGTCACTCACAAGCGTTTTTTATTGTTTTTGATCCATTAAAAAAAAATTTTTTAAGTTTTTTCTTAAAAAAAAACACTAAAACGCTAACGCAGAAAAACTCTAAAAAACGCGAATTAAACGCTAAAAAGCGCTATTGCAAAAACGTTGAAAAAAACTTTAAAAAGTTGAAAAACTCACAACAAAGCTACTGACGTTTTTATAACGTTATTTTAACATCCAGTGTGCATGAGGGCTAAAGATTCTGCCCCAATTGACTTCAGTGGGGTTTGGATTAACGCTGGAACTTGTGAGTGATTTGGTGATCTGCAAACCAAATCCAGGTAAATTCTCAGCCCAATTTATGGGTAATTTTCATCTTTTGAAAATGGATACTATTCAATTAACAACTAGTCCTGTCAATATAAGAATTGAGAACAATGCCAAAACCTTCTTTGAAAATATTAAGTATCCCTCAAATTCACAATATACATGAATAGAACAAAGACAAGTTAAAGGTCTAATTTTGACACTAACGTTGCCCCCTGGGTCTCATTCACAAATTAAGAATATGAATATCCCACTTTGCTAATAGTATTTGATTGGGGCATACAAATGAGATATTTTCCTATTGGTGCCTTGCTTGCATTTTTACCAACAAACATGACATGGCTTAAAAAAGGCAAACTACAATCAAGATATATTACTCACCGCATTCTCAAGCTTAGCTCTTCTCTGGTCCAATACATGCTGCTTGCGCCTTGCTTCCCAGTGATAAGCTGACATGGTGTTCAGAGTTCTGTATAAATTAAAACTTAGGAGCCTTACAATTGCTGAATTGTATTGATTCAAACATTAACTGTTCTGCAATATATAAAAGTGCAATGAAATCCAAACCAAACCAAAGCTTGTCCTCTATTTTCTATCTAAAAGCAAGTAGCAAGATATGGTTTCCTGATAATTACCCTGAGAAGCTGGTACTTTGTTAATCATTAGAATACAGACTGATAGACGGTGTGTAATGGAATCAGTTTTCAGTTCATTAGTATTAGCCGCTCTACCCTCCCCTGCCACAGGCTGATCTCCCTTGCATTGACATAACAATGCAGTGTCCAAGCAACTGCATACACTCATCAAGCTTCACAAAGAGGAAGGCTGTTTGTGTTAAATGACACCAAGAGGACAGAAATAAAGGACTTCTAAAATGAATTTATTTTTATTTTTAAAAAGCCAATCCAAATATGCATGACATAAATATAATTTGAAATATTCTACTGTCCAGGATTATACTTACCTTCTTACACAGTAGTTTAGATAATAATTACTGTATATTATATCAATATTATAAAATAATGATTATTCATATTATTATTATTCATGTTATATAATGATTAAGATGATGATGATGATAATTATTTTACAGGATTTATATAGCACCAGAGTTTGTGCAACACTTTACAAAATCAAGGGAGATAGTAGAGCTGCAATTGAATCCAATCCAATAGCGTTTAGAGGGCCATGAGGGTTTATAATCTAATGGGAGAGGCAAGGAAAGGGGGGAGTAGCTAATTACGAAAGTTAAATTACAGTTGTTAGGAAAAGGTAAGATAGACTTTCCTAAAAGGGTGTGTTTTAAATTATTTCCTATAAGTGAACAGAGTAGGAGATAGCTGTATGGATTGGAGTAGGGAGTTTCAGAGGTGGGGGAGGGGGGGGGGTTCTGGAGAAATCCGGAAGACAAGCAAGAGGAGGAGAGGAGGTGATGTGAGCTAGAGAGCAGGAGATCTTGGGAGGAGCGTAAAAGATGGTTTGGTTGATATTTGGAGTTGAGGCTGCTGATGTAGCTTGGGGTAGACTTGTGGATACCAGTATAGGGATTGGCAAAGAGGGTTGATAGACACTGATTGGTTGGTTAGGTGGAAGAGTCTGGCAGTAGCATTCATGATAGACTGAAAGGAGGATAACCTGTGGCCAACAAGGAGGTAGTTGCTATATTCCAGGCGAGGATATTCTGACAGCAGAGGAGTCCTGCTATTAGAATATAATGGCACAGGAGGGAGGATTACTCCATCCATGTCACATTAATTTTTCTTTAATTATCCTTCTGGCTGATTAAAAAAAGGGGCATCTATGGCCAGGCGTATTGATTGCAATGCTGGCGATCTTGATGGAGAAGGATTGGAAAAAAACTTTAAAAAAAATATGAAATAACCCTCATATTTACTACCCGCACTCCATCATTTTTTATGTAAGCAGTGCTTAAAATGAAAGGCCTTCTAGACCCAAGTGCTTCTACGAGCAGCAGTTCACCAACTGGATGAAGTAATATGTTGCCACCAAATCTGTCCTTTAGTCTTTAATGTCTCTGTTGAGCTCCCTGGAACTGGGTATAGGCCTAGTTTCAACCTATAGCACAAAGCATACACAATGCAGACATGCAGAAACATTTTTTAAATTTGTATCTCTATAATGCTTAAAGCTGGGGTCCACATATCTATCGTTTTTTTCTTTTTAGTTCATTCACAAACTTTTCTTCTCAGCATTACATACTCACATATTGTGTGTAATATGTCCGCCTGTGTCAGATTTCGTCGGAAAGAATGACTTATATTATTCACTGCAGGCGGTTTCCATCTTCATTGTGGGGATTTGAAGCCCACAAGCATTTATTTCCTGGATGTGGTGAATGCTGTGCTCCCAGCATTCACCGCTTGTTCCCGCACATGCTCAGTGGCATCCTGGGAAGCCTGAGACTAGCTCCCAGGAGTCTGGGAGAGGCTAGAAACACGCCTACTCCCACGGGAGGAGAACCAGGAAGTGCAAAGAAGAATAGAAAAATAAAAGGTAATTACGGCAATTTAAATTTTTTTAAACGGCATGTCAGCATCTAGGCAAGGAAGAGAATACATACAGATATTGTTCAAAATTTGGGTGGAACCCCGCTTTAAGGTGCTCAAAGTGCTTAAGAGGTGAGGTAGCCATCTTGTGCGCACTCAGCTGAGCCAAATAGCCTACCAGCATGCCTTGGAGTGTGAGAAGAAACCAGAGTATCCAGAGGAAACTCAAAGAACAAGGAGAACATACAAACTCTATGCAGGTAGTGTCCTGGTTGGATTCAAACTAAGGACCCTAGTGCTAGAAAGGTAGAAGTGCTAATTACTTAGCCTCTGCAACACACAGCATACACAGCAAAGTGCACATACAGTACAGGCAGCATAACCAGCATATGGAAAACACAGAACATAGAATATACCACATACACAGCATTAAACATGCAAAACACACACAGATAATAACATACAGAACATAGAACATGTAGGGCACAGTTGCCTGTGTAGCGGCAGCTATGAGATCCCCCCAACTACCCACCCCCCCACCTGGAGCTGCCTGCTGTGTGCAAAGAGTGGGGTGTATGCTCTGGTGACAAACTACAAGGGCCACAAATCCCTGCAGACAGAGGAGAGACACATGAGGTTTCACAGGCATTCTGGAGTGACCGGAGTCTTTTGCCGAGGGGAAGCCAAGCTGAGCAGACCTGTTGCTGGACTCGTCAAAGCCGCACCAAAGGGACAGTCGCAAAGAGTCTTCTGCAGCGAGCCTAAGAGAGAGAATCTGCTGTGTGTGCCTGTCTGCCTACATCAAAGAGAACGGGACCAAAGGGCTAAGACCTGTGAGCCTTGTGAGGATCCAAGGAGAGACTGAGCCTTGTGGGACCTTACTTAAGAGGACTACAGTGCAGACCACCAAGTGATCTGGGCTTGATTCCTGTGTGCTAGGAGCTGTGAGCTGAGCATCTGTGCTTATTTCAACACTAGGGCGGACTGACAACTCATGGGGTCCCCAGACAATAGGAGATCATGAGGCCCCCTATGTTCCCAACCACCCTCAAGCCACACTAACACAAAGGCCCAGCTACATATTGCAGATCAGCTGCATAGAAGGGGCATTTAAATATCTACTGCAGCATAGTGTATGGTAGTTTCTAGATTCTTTATGTAAAAGGCGCTGGGCACTTCCAGGTTTAAAGATGGCTGCTACGCGGCAGCCATCTTTATGATGCAACCAGGGGAGTTTTATGAAAGCAGTGGGCCTGTGTGGAAGATCATGCTTTGAGCCCTAAAGGCAGAGAAGGAAATGCAGTGCGCCATGGAAAATATTGGGTGTGGTTTTTGGGGGCTGTAGGTAGCGCCTGCTGCTTACATAGTACAATAAAGATGCCCGATGATTTAGGATTTAAATGCCATGTTCAGCTGGTTGGCTCTAACTCAGCTAATTTCTGACAGGGTTGCCAACCCCCCACAACTTCTTATTTACACTGAGAAAACATGGAAAATCTACTGAAAAGTTTATATAATTAATACGCTCTACATTTTTTCTATATATGCACGGTAATTTCAGTAGCTTTATTTTGTCTGCTCCCATGCTCGCACAGCGACATATGCCTCGATGCCGCCATGATGGTGGCTGGCTAAATCTAACCTGACCTTGGAGTAAGTGTCCTCCATCCCACTCCTTGGAATTTATATAGTCTGCCTGAACCTTATGGTCTGCATAGAATACTTCCAGTGTCTTAGTCCCTCTGTCCTCTTTAAGGGAAACTGTGAAACATGTCGAGTTGACCCTCTACACATAGATATCTTCTCTGGAGTAGCTTCTCAGGTAGAAGTAACCTCAATACTGGGGGTGTAGCAAAGGGATATTTCTGTATATTAGGTAATTTTATGGTCTTTTTGTATTGTGCTATAAACTATTTGTATACAATAAAATTGATTATTTTATAAAAACTTCTTTGTAATGTCCTATGATGGTACCGATAAAATACTGTCACCCCAACCCATCCATGCTTATTTCAATGCGGCTACCCTCTCCTGCTCAATGTCTATTTTCTCATGTGTTCAATGGACAGCCACCACTGCAAGTACTGGAGGGGGCAATGGAGGGTGCTTCGCTTAATGCTATGCCTACCCTGAAGTTAATGTGTAAAGTATGAGATACTGTTAAGAAAATTATGGGGTTTTCTTATCCTACTAGATACACCCCCATATGGGGTAATGATAGACTTCCTGAACTCTTGATTCTCTGGCGCTCAATTATATGAGAATGGT
Source organism: Aquarana catesbeiana (assembly GCF_042186555.1). Taxonomy (NCBI): domain Eukaryota; kingdom Metazoa; phylum Chordata; class Amphibia; order Anura; family Ranidae; genus Aquarana; species Aquarana catesbeiana. Next base: position 71,803,774 of record NC_133335.1, on the reverse strand, counting down.
TTTCTCAAAACTTTTGAACAGTTGAGGAAAGAGTTTTCCTTACAGTGGAGTTGGTTTTATCAATTTCTTCAATTGCGCAATGCTTTACGTGCTCAATTATCTTCAGCTGAAGTGTTCTTTCCCTCCACCATTGCACTGGATAGAAGAGTACAAGCAAGGTCAACCAAGGGTCTTACTTCTGTGACATATATGGCGCTGTTAGATATGTTTTTATTAAGTTTTCCTATTCGCTCCAGTGCTGGGTGGGAACAGGATATTGATCCTAATCCCAAGGAGGTTTGAGAGGAAATCCTTCAGTCCCTGTCTCTTGTTTCCCTTTTAGAGACACACACTGTTTAACCACTTCAGCCCCGGAAGGATTTACCCCCTTCCTGACCAGAGCACTTTTTGCGATTCAGCACTGCGACGCTTTAACTGACAATTGCCCGGTCGTGCGACGTGGCTCCGAAACAAAATTGACGTCCTTTTTTTCCCACAAATAGAGCTTTCTTTTGGTGGTATTTGATCACCTCTGCGATTTTTATTTTTTGTGCTATAAACAAAATAAGAGCGACAATTTTGAAAAAACGCATTATTTTTTACTTTTTGTTATAATAATTATCCCCAAAAAATATATTAAAAAACATTTTTTTTCCTCAGTTTAGGCCGATACATATTCTTCTACATATTTTTGGTAAAAAAAATCACAATAAGCATTTATTGATTGGTTTGCGCAAAAGTTATAGCGTTTACAAAAAAGGGGATAGTTTTATGGCATTTTTATTAATAATTTTTTTGTACTAGTTTTAGTGGCGATCAGCGATTTTTATTGTGACTGCGACATTATGGCGGACACATCTGACATTTTTGACACATTTTTGGGACCAATGTCATTTATACAGCAATCAGTGCTATAAAAATGCACTGATTCCTGTGTAAATGACACTGGCAGTGAAGGGGTTAACCACTAGGGGGCGGGGAGGGGTTAAGTATGTCCTAGGGGAATGATTCTAACTGTAGGGGGGAGGGACTGTGTGTGTCACTACACTGATCTCTGCCTCGATGACAGGGAGCAGAGATCCAGTCACACTGTCACTAGGCAGAACGGGGAGATGCTGTTTACAACGGCATCTCCCCGTTCGTCCTCTCCGTGCGGCGATCGCGGGTATGCCTGCGGCGATCGAGTCCGCGGGACCCACGACCCGACCCTCACAGAGATCGTGGCAGGCGCGCGCGCACACGGCGGCAAATTCAAAGTAACATACGGGTACTTTTAGCTGGGCTTTATTAGAACTAGCAATAAGCCCTGAAAAGAGATAAACTGATTAACAGAATACCAATATTAAATGCAATGATATAATACAACTGTTCAGTAAAGGAAAACAGGATTTGTGTTCATTCACTTTAACCGCCAGTGGGAGGCCTTGCCTGAAATGCACTGAACGAGTGGTGAACAAAACTGTACAATACAATACAAAAATAATGTTCAACAATTTCCCCAAAGTGATATTACTGACTATAAGATCCTACCTAGGTCTTGTAGGTTCTAGCTAACCACTGGCCACACACACACAGAGTCTGCCAACGTTGGGACCCTTTAAATCCTGTGTTTGAGTACTCAGACTTTTGTGACGTAATATTTGTAATCCACAGAATGGAAAGGGGTAACTTCGCAAAGTGTCACAAAGATTAACAGATGTGATGATTAGGGTTGCCACATCATCCCTTTAATCTGATTGGCTGATTGAGGTGGTAATTTCTGCTATCTGCATTAAATCAGTCTCGGAACCTGTGTAATTAATATGTGTACTGGATTAAAGGGATGATGTGGCAACCCTAAGGGGTACTCCTTAGTTAGGAACGCATACTGGAACTGGATGGTAATGTGCACACAAGGACCTTTATTTTCATGGCTTGCTTGATGCCAAAACGTAAACCCTGTTTGCACCAGTTAGAATTTGGTTTTGCATTGGTAAGGTTACATTTATTGCCAGCTTATAGGTCAGTGCTCATTTATCTAGTACAGCATCTTGATTGCCTGCTTGATTGCCTGTTCATTGGTTTATGCATTTAACTGCATCCATTAACTTACATCTATTTACCTTACCACCAAGTTTGGCCTATTTCCTGTGTACTGTCATAAAGTGGTAAAATACTAACACTAAGTTACTCTGGTGTGAGCATCCTCCAACCTACAACTAGGTGTGTCAGTGGGGACCGAGCAGCTTTAAGAGTCGTGGCAGAGAATCCATCATCACCCTGCGGGGGGGTAAGCACTACACATAAACATACAGAGCACAAAGAATACACAGGAAAAAACCCATGGAAAATGCCTCTTCTGATTTGGCAAGCAAACATTTTGAAGCATTTTAGTCATCATCATATGACCAAGGCATAAATGTAAGGGAACACAATTTTATAGAGCTCCGTTGAAGGTTTCAGAGGGCTACAAGCAGTTGTCTTTGTGTCATACACAGGAATATAGAGTTATTCTTGCAAGGCCTTTCGAAGTAAAGGCAGTGAGAACATAACACTGCGGCTGCACTATGCTTATGTATCTTTTATGAGCTAAGTGCTGTCATATTAATGAAGCCTTTATGTTGCTAGATGGCCATGTTAAATAATTTCAGCATTTGAAAACATCCTCCTCCATGTTAGAGAATTACCTTTTAGCTCAATAACACATAGCTCATCATATATAGATGTTTGACCATGGCTCATTGCTTCTCCCTGTGGCTTTGAGGCCTTGTTAAAAAACATTTTTACACTAAAGTAAAACATTACAAAAGCCACATAATTACTGACACTGGACATTTTAATTTTTACACTTCATTACGGTGCGTTAGGGAATGCGCTTTTCATGCGTGTTATCATATGTCTGTATGTCCTGTCAAGTCTGTATTGAGTTAGCATATTTAAACAAGTTGCCCGTCTATCACAACTCAGCAAAAACTGGATAGGGACATTTTTTTGTTGACCTAGTGCACCCCAACACTGTGCGTTTGGGCTCAGGTCAACAGCCATTGTTTTCCTGTGTTTGCTGTGTATTTGGAACACAGAGGTCAGCAAAACCCCATTGACTGTACTTCAGCAGTACACATGGCAGTACAAAGGCTGCGTTTGATCTAGGTTACAACATGTTCTAGTAAGGAGCATCTAAACTGCAGGCAAAGAGGGTCAAATACAGCCTTTTCTTATCAAATGCTGCATTTTCCATTTGAATGCAGTGGCATGCGTTCAAAATAAAAATGGAGCCTTTGACTAGAACACCCATTGAGATGAACCCTTATGCCGCGTACACACAATCAGATTTTCTGAAATGTTGAATGTGAGCTTGTTGGCGGAAAGTCCAACCGTGTGTATACTCCATCGGACAATTGTTGTCGAACTCTCCGCCAACAAATGTTGGCTAGCATGTTCTCAAATTTTCCGCCAACAAATGTGTGTTATTGGACTTTCTGATCGTGTGTACACAAGTCCGTCGGACAAAAGTCCAAAGTATAAACATGCATGCTCAGAAGCAGAAGCGGTCGGTCTTGTAAACTAGCGTTTGTAATGGAGAATTAACATTCGTGACGTGGCAAATTATAAAATCTCCAAATGCAGCACACAATTCTCTTCTTCTTTAATGTGATAATAATGCTGGTGATACTGATGGGGTTATTGCAAACATATTTTCAAAGGCTTTGTTTTTCTGTGATATCAACTTCTCCCGAACTGGACTGTTAGTAAATTTTCATTTGATCAGCACTGCAATCAATCAGCTGTAGTGCAGTGCTGTTTCCTAAGTGTACCAGGACAGGTTGGTCCAGATCCAAGGATGTGGAACTGCACCCCCTCACCCCACTCCTAATACATGCTGTAGAATGACTGACCTGCCCTTCTCCCATTTTCTGCCCCCTTGTTCCAGATGTCCATAGTTGGCAGGGAGTGTGCACGCATGGCCAATTGCTTGCTTTCTAACAACTAGAAGGAACAGCTAGAAGAAGCTGTGGGAGGATGGCATGGAGAGTGGGTATGTTGGAGCACAATGCGGCAGCAGTAGCTATCAAAGCAGACATGAAGACACAATCCGCTCATTGCTAGGCAATGATTTGGAGTGTGCGTGCGGTGAGGGGGTGCGCCTCCTGCCCATCCTTTGTCATGCCCTTGGCCATACCTATATAGTATTTGTACATCTCATGGAAGCCTAACTGCAGATACTAAGAACCATCATTGTGTAGCAATAACTCTCGGTGGAGCTGCTGGTTTAAAGCGGGCTGTTACCTTCACTTTCGCCACCTCTATTTCACCGGCACCGGGTCTAGGGTCCCGTTAAGATTACCTACAGACAATGTAGCACCAGACACTTGAGTATCTTTTCCAATGCTTTAATGAACAGGTAATAACGGAAGTAGCAGGAAAGAGGCAGAAGGAAAATTGCAGGGAAGCTCAAATACCTTTTCTTAGTATTCTTTAGTACATCATTAGGAATTGAACGCTTGTAGCTGAATGTACTCCCCTGGTGGGATTCAATCTTTGCCCGCCTGGATAGGTTTCTCTCACTCGCCTAGCAGTCAGTGCGCAGCACGAACAAAAGTCTCTGCCACAGACTTGTTTGGAGCAAAACCCGTATGATCTCTGCCACAGGATGTAATGGTTTACGGTGAATATAAGACACAGTACTTGAACCTTTAAGCCGACCCGGCAGTACTATGCAGTAAGATTACTTCAGGATACGTCCTCCAACCAAGTCACCAGGCCCCTCTCCAGACCAGCACTCTGCATGATCCTTCCATGACGGGTCCTCGCCTGGGATCTCCTCAGTTGTCCAGCTTCTTCACTCAGGATAGACAGCCCAGGACCATTCCTCTGCCGCTGTGGTAGGCCCCAGACAAGCTTTTGGGCCCACCCACACGCTGGATCAGAGGACCACGAGGTGATACTCCTAACGCATACCTGTCAGCCAGGAAGGCCAGCAGGTGGCTGAAAACGAACCCCTAAACATGGCGTCTGTCCCATAAATACCCTCTCCCAGAATGCAACTCGGAGGACCACCTCCACCGAGTTGTCTCCGGGACAGAGGAGCACTCATAGCCTTCAAAACGTTGCCTTTCCAACACTGGCCCCTGGTGACAACGACACCCACCAGCACAGTGTGAAACTACACGCAACTCAGCCAAGCTGGAACAGAGGCAAATCTAAATTCACCTAACAAGTAACCCACTAGATTTACCTATCAGCAGTAGATTAGAAATCTACCAGCGCTACAATTGTTTATAGTTTTCTACATTTTGGATTACAGGTTTATGGTGTAACTGTTAAGAAATAATGAATAATATTGGATTTCATTTAGATATCTGTACTATAGCCCTAGAGCCTTATTCTCACGTTTGTTTTGCTCTTTTGAGTTTAGTATATCAGCCCTTTAATGGCTGCAAGGGCCTGTTAAAGACAATTTGACCTAATGATTATAAAACTCTGCTGAGATGTGAAAGTACCAGTAGTATATTCACCAAGAAACTGATATCGGTTGTGTAACCCTGTTTTGTAGGTACCTAGAATAACCAGAGTCTTCGCTAAGTGGAAAAGTGGGTTTAATAATAAGTTTGGCGGTGCCTGCACTTAGGACAGGGCATCTGTGAGCAGAGGGGATCCCCTTTCTGGGAAATAAACTAGTAATCTAATCAAAGTAATTGGGAGTACTGCACCAAGTATATTATAACTACACATAAGCATAGAAATAATGCACTGTTGGATCAATGGTGATGAAGAGATCATGCAACCAGCATTTGATCAGCCCGAGAAGCTGCCTCTTACTGTGAAGCAAAAACCTAAACTATTAGAAAACAGGAACACGTGCCTAATAGTCTCTGCTCCTGGTCTGCATGATATGATCATACGGCCTCATTTTTGCATGGAAGCCTTACTATATAATAATATTACAGTCCACCAGTCTGACCCAGCTAGCAGGGACAGGAAGTAGATGTTCACCACTAAGTTGGAAGTGCTTCTCTGTAACCAGCTATCTCTGTGATAATTAACAAGCAACAGCTATTTACAAATACAGGTACCAGAAAAAAGCCAACTCTCTGCACACTCCCCCTGGTCTTTATGTCCTGTCAAAGACAACATAATACACTTAAGCCCCATACACACTATCAGATTTTCTGCTGATTTTTGTCTTCAAATTTACCAAAACCATGTAGTGCAAGGGCCTGCCTGATTGCATAAAATTGAAACTCCTAAGGTTTGACCTCATATTATATGGTTTTGGTAAATCTGAAGACAAAAACCAGTAGAAAATCTGATAGTGTGTATGGGGCTATAGTCAACATCAATTTAAGAAAAAGTTAAATGCAATACATTGCGAAGTGAAGCAAAAATGGGCAACATATTGACCAAATTGGCAATTGCTCCTTCCCAAGGTGGTACAGATGAGGCTGGGAGATAAATCTTGGATCAAGATGGTAGTCTGCCTTGTTCTTTTCTCTGTACTTACCTCCAATGTAATCTTATGTTTTCAGCCACTGAACTAAGAATTTGAGTCATGGGAAGGGATGGCACACTCACTGACTAAGGATCAAACTGCTGATCTAGGGTTCAACACTCTCTTGGATGAAAAATAGCTGTTGGACTAGAGGCCTACAGTCCAATCACTATTATTGATATCAGGAGGATAAGATGTAATGTCTGCCTGGGGCTGTTAACATTGTCATCAGAGCCATCTATCACTGAATTGTGGAATAGGCAACTGACACCTTGTGCTGGTATCCTGTAGAGCAGGTGTAACCAGATATATGAGGCTACATAGAGAGGACCGGACTAGGTGAAGTAATACATTTTTTTTTAAGAATGCACGCAAGCAACAACAAAAAAACATAACCACAATGAAATATATGTACAAGCATCAGTGAGACACACACTACCAAAGTTACCAAATTAAACTAAAATGACAATAAACAGAGCTTTATACAAGCAGCATGCACAGGAATCAGGTACAGGTATGAGAATCAGGATGACTGATAGAGGGGGCAAGGCATGCAGGAAATGGTACAGAAAGCAGGATCAGAAGTCTGGTACAGGGAGCAAGGTATAGGAGAAGCCGATATGGGCATCAGAAGGATTAAGGTGAGGTACACAGGAAGCAGAAAAAAACAAGGAAAGGGGCGCCTCTGAGTATGTGTCATAAAAACAATTTATTAAACAATAATATCCATTCACATGGAGGAAAGAAGAGTTGCATTCAAATCCGGTTGCTGGGCTAAAGAGATGAGATGGAACTGCAGGTCACAGCAGATCCTGAAAGGCTGGCACCACATCAAATCCAGGCAGGAAAGGGTGGGATGGCTGAGCACAGCGCGGTCTCCTTTCTGTGATCCAGACTTTCTCATATCACAGTCAGATGGAGTGAGATGGGGTCCATCGGACAAGGATAAATGTTCCAACAGTGGTTAGTGGTGGAGGACAAATGCCAGTGCTTCTGGCTAGTCGCGCCACGGTGTTCAGTCTGCCTCAGTAGCGTGGAGAAAGACACGGCCGTGTAATCATGATCAAAACGAGGCTTGGGGAGCAAACACAGCATGGTGCCTGGCAATGACGTCACAAAACCGCAACGCGTTTCAGAACTAGCATGCCATGCCGTTTCAGAACTAGCATGGTGGAAGAATAGCCGCGTTCCTTTATCAAGCATCAGTACACAGGAAGCAGGGTCAGGCAGCAGAAACAAAGTAGCTGGTACAAGGAACAGCAGATCAGAGAGTATGGTCACATAGATAAAAAACTGAGGCACTGTAAGACCCCCGAGGGCTACTCAGAGACACCCTTTGGTGGAATTGTTCTCTTTAGGTCCAGGGACCACAGTGTCACAAGCAGGTGCTCTAATGTGTAACAGCAGCAAATGATTTTGATGCCATACTTTAACACTACTTTCTGGTCCCTTTATTTGATACACTGAGATCCTGGGCAATTTGTCCTCCATTATAAAGGTCTCATTCCACCATTCATCAGCAATTTTATGCTTACCAGATACTCCCATGTTTCAAAGAAAGACTCACTCACCTAGTTTAAAGTCTCTATATCTCACACAGAAATCAACCCATCTTTTATTCTTTTTGGTTTTTTTGGCTGCATTTTCTTCATTCATATGGTATGCAGACTTGAAGGTATCTTTTAGGTGAGCCTCATATTGGTAATGGCTTTGATGGCTAATAGCATTGCTGGAAACTCCTAGCAGTAGGTCAGTGGGCAATCTAGGCCCCTCCCAAACATCAGGAATTAGAGGGCGAATCATGTAGGGCGAAGGCATGGACAATGGCTTCAACCCTGCAGGTCTTTGGCCCATAGAGTACCTAGCATATCAAGCAAGATACTGCTGATTTTCTCAGAGAGAACATCACATTCATGGTGGAAAGGTGTGGTCTGGCTCTTGCAGATGTTCATCAGCTGGAGTAATTCTTTAATTATCTCGCTCTTTAAATTTCTGCTTTGATCTGAGTGCAACTCCATAGTAGGAAATGTTTTGGTGTATCAAGTAAAGTGGTTGGTCACCACCAGGACAGTACATTTCCAATTCCTTTTGAATCACTGTCAAAGCAGAGGAAATCTACGCAGACTACATCCATGAGACCTGAACTCTGTAATTGCCCAATTAGAGCAACTTGAACTGACAAGGCAAAATCTACAAAGACTACTCTCTGTATCTCCCATCCTGGGCCAGTAAAGAAAAAAGAGAAAGGTCTGGTGTCGCCAGTGACACACCTCCATCCCTGAATATATGCAACAAAACAGAAAATTCACCCTGGGACTTTAAATGAGATGAGCACAGTTTAGCCAATAAATGTAGCACCAGTAAATACAGTATAAAAATGTATTTAAGTAGAAATAATGCATGCATTTATGTCACCAACAAATGCCAATTCATAAGGGATACATATAAATAAATTGTGGTACATAAATGTAATAGCAATCATATACCACACAGGCATCTAGTGTATCCGACGCGTTTCGCAAGACCCAGCTCGCTCTTCGGGGGTGAATGCATGTAAAATGTACCTAGAATGAAAGAATATAAATTGGATGTATAGCCTAATATTGATTATATAGGCACAGGGTAAGAGGGGCCTTGATACAAGGAACTCCATTCTCACCACTGAACAAGACCAAAACAGCGGATGTACAGCTCCCAGAAGGCGGCAGCAGGTGTCTTGCCTGGGCCAGTAAAAACAATCTTAAACTAAGCCATATGTTTTTGCAGGTCCCAGATAGCCATAGTGGTCATGCAACTTTCTGTGGACCACCTTTTGGAAATAATATGGCAGAACAAGGTGGCGCCTCCCAATGTGGTCTTAATATAATCCCACACAACAAAGCAGGCCTTTACCTATCTTACACTTCTCCTAATCACTCAGGACCATGCCACACTTGTGGGTAGAGACTTCTTCAACATGTTCTGGCCCTTGGCATCCACGCCTCTATACATGGGGTCAGCCTTTTGATTCATTATAATCTGTTGTGGAGGTCTGGAGCAGTTCTCAAATAACCCCAGTGCAACATGGTAGGGGAACATGTCTGGCATCGTTTCTGTTCCTATTCTGTTGGAGTCTGTAAGCTGCATTTCAGAGAAGGCCACTTTGTCTTCAACTATTTCAGCCTACTATCTTCCTCCTGTTCATTGTATTTGGTAGCAGGGGTAAACCATGGGTGTTTAGAGCATCAGCTCCAATGTTCTTTGGCTGAGGTTTGTACTTTATGGTGAATTGATAGTTGGTTAAGATCAGCAAACAAGATGTCCTCCTGTGGCATTTAGTTTGGCTGTGATTAGTACGTAGTTTAAAGGATTGATATTTATTCTTACTTCAAACATAGCTCCCTACAGGCAATCTAATAGCAATGGCCCATTTACACTAAGAACTCCAACCAGTGAACTAGGTAGTTGCACTAACTAGGAGTGAGGCTTTGGCTGATAAAGACTATGGGTCGTAACCCAGCTGGATACTCTTGGTGCGGCACCCAGTCCTTCAAAATTAGCATCCACACAGAGCACATATGGCTTCTGGTCATTAGCATACACTAAGACTAGCTTCTGTCAGCTTCCTCTTCAATGTAGTGAAGGCCTCTTTACATACAAAAGTCCAGTTGTCCCAAAAACGACTTTTGGAGGACTTCTTTTGTTTCTTTTAAGCACACAAAATACTCTTCAGCAAGTCATGAATATGGTGGCTACTCCATCAGTTGAAATGATGCAACCTACTTAAGTGACCGAATACCTGCAGCACTTGCACTTATTTGCTGACAACTTCAGTCCTTCTTTTAGGTGATGTAGAACATATATGAACTGTTCTTTATATTCTTCTAATTTAGCCCCAATTACAATAATGTCATCAAGGTACACAAAACATTTCTTGGGCACTTGGTCATCCAAAATACTTACCATTGCCTTTGGAATAGAGCAGGCACACCTCTCATAAACTGATAGAAGACCACATGATTTTTAAAAGGCTGTATTTTCCTGTTTCTCACCAACTATTGGAACTTGCTGGTATTCAGACCTCAGATCTATCATGGTGGACCAATGATTTAGAGCCTCAAGAGTGTCTTCAATTCTGGGCAGTGTATACTAATCAGGTATTGTCCTCCAGTTCAGGGTTTGATTATCTACACACAGGCAGATGGATCCACACTTTTTCCTTAGTACCACAATTCCTTAGCCTTTAATCTGGTGCAGGTGCTGTCTAAGTATATCAACATCTTTTGGTGCTATCCTCTCTTGGAGATAATTGCATCAGTTACTCCAAAAGTAACATGTAAAATGGGACTTTTGAGGCACAACAACTTCATTTAAAACATATTAATATATTTCATTATCAAACATTTCTTAAAAGGATCAACATATATTTGCTCAATTCTAAAATTTACACAAAACATGTATGAGACAATATACAAAGAGTCTAGTTATACATTAACACGTGCTTGATGGCTGCAGCCTCCCACTGGGCATGCACAGTTATTCTCTGAGGAAGCGGCAGCCCACGTGCCATCCGGTGCTCCAGGCAGAGATTCACCATCTGTGGCCAATTACGCAGGGCTATATCAGTGGGGGACCCTACCTATACACCCAGGCTATTCCAATACCTCTGGTGTAATATGGCGCCTATGTTGTGGTGTGGCTGGCTATAAATTTGTGAAGCTCAACAGTTTCTTAAGGTAGGCCTTAGAAGGCTAAATGTATGGGGATCCATTTTTTCAGGGGTTTCTATAAGGATGTAATTCCTATCCCCAAGCAGCTTGGGGGCAACACTGGAGGCTACTCTCAATACTCTCTCTACCCCTGGTGGAATTTCCACTGCGCGTTCAACAACGTGAAACACCATTCAATGCCGATAGACTGCAGAAAGTACATTGCAGAGCTCTTTAATGTCAGATGATATATTAAATTAATTAAAAGAAGCAGTCTGATCACCCTCAAGAAACTACTGGAAAGCACTATGTACTGCTTTACAATTAGTGCCCAATATCACTGGGGTAACACGGACATCACCTGTGTTAGGACAAGTAAGAGCTATTATCTTCATAGGAAGAATCTTGTTCTTAAACCCAGGGACAGTCACAACTACTTGCAAGCTTCCATCAATGGGGTATGACTCAAATTTCAGACCCAACAATTCCAGTTGCCAAGTAGGCTGAAAGGGTATGCTGCTCAGATAAAGCTGGGATGGTATGCCCGCTGATAGTGACTATGGACCATGGACATCAACATAGAACCTATGAAAACTTCTTTGGCCTGAAACATTGCCATCTGTGTTTTAATTCCTGTAAAGGGAATGCAACCTCTTGCACTGTTCCTCTATAGCCCTCATGACATTATGTGGTAGAATGGCCAGTCTTGCCACAACTGAAACACCTTTTAGAATCCATCTCTGTGAAGCAGTTGTTTGAGCATCTGAAGATTTGGGTCAGTATGACTCAGGTTGTTCACATGTGAGTATAGCTGGAGGAGTGGTCAAGGGGAAAAAACAAATGGGAAACTAATAGTGGGTGCGTGCTACAGGTCCGCTAACCTGAAGGATGAAGAGGAGACTGATCTCCTCTTACAGATAGAAATGGTGGTGAATCGGGCAATATTATCATCATAGTGGACTTCAATTATTCGGATATTGACTGGGCATATGGAACTGCTAAGACACCTAGGGCTCATCATTTCTTGAATATTTTGCAGGACAATTTCATGTGTCAGTTGGTGGATGCACCAACTAGAGATAATGTTCTGCTTGACCTACTAATTACAAATCAAACAGAGCTGATTGCATATGTAGAAGTAAGAGATAACATGGGAAACAGCAATCACAGGGTAATTATGTTCACCATAAATTATAGGAAAAGGAGACACAAGGTTGGGAAAAGAACATTACATTTCAAGAGAGCCAACTTTACTAAACTGCACTCCATACTTCACAATATTAAACGGGAGGATATTCTATACACAAAAAGCAGGGGGAAAGTGAGGTAATTTAAGAACAAATTATTTACCAGTTCCGGACCAGCCGCTGCAGTTATACTGCGGCAGGTTGCCCTGGCTGCGCGAAACCACGTAGCTATACGTTCCGCGCGTGGCCCCCCCCCGCGACGATCAGATTCGATCAGAAACCGATCAATCCCCAGGCCAATGAAATCTGGCCTGGACCTGGCGATCGGTCTTGACGAATGAGATCCTTCCCCTGTCTGTGTAACTGTGAACACTGACAGGGGAAGTGATGTCATCTCTCCTCGTGTCGATCTTTTCCGTTCCAGACCGAGAGGAGAGAGCATCTAAAAGTGAGTTGCACCAACACTACACTGACACCAGGTCACGTAGGCACACAATTCACCCTCCGATCACCCCCCCCAGTTAACCGCTTCACCACCTGTCACTGTGTCACCCAGTACAGCAATCAGATTTTTTTTTGATTGCTCTACTAGTATCATTAGTGACAAAAATCAGTGTTAGGGTAATTAGTCTTAGGCCCAGATAGGTCTAGGACCCCCCCTAACCCCAGGCAGTGTCAGATTAGTGCCAGTACCGCTAACACCCACGCACGCACCATACGCCTTCCTTAGTAGTTGCGCCTGAGCGCGCCCCCGGACAGCGGCATGCACACCAGCGCCACCAGGTGAACGCATAGCAGCGCCCATAGAAGCAGGCGCCCAAGCACCCTCAGGACATCGCGCACCAACGCGCGACGACGCCCAATCAGGTAAGCTCTCTGACAGTGCCCCCTCCTCAAGGGCAGACACTGGATGCCCAATTGGGTCAACTTGGAGGCATGTGAGTCCTTGAAAGCTTGCAGGAGTTCCCAAATTATGCAAATTATCTTCTGGTTCCCATGAATTGTCCTCAGGGCCATATCCCTTCCACTTTATGAGGTATTGGGTTTGATTTCGTCTTTTTCTGCAGTCTAATATTGCCTCTACTTCAAATTCCTCCTTGTCATCTACAAGGATGGGTTTGGGTGGACCGACAGTACGGCCAACAAAAGAATTGGGGATAACCGAGAGATACATGGAAGACCGGGTGCACCTTCAGGGAATTCGGCAGATCAAGCTCGTAGGCAACATCATTAATTTTCCTCCTTACCAGGAAGGGACCCAGGAACTTAGGGCCTAGTTTTTTGGATGGACATGCCAGATTCAGATTGGCGGTAGATAACCATACTGAGTTACCAGGTTCCAACACAAGTTCTCCACGCCTCTTTTTGTCAAACACCTTCTTATAACCTACTTGGGCCTTGGCCATGGTATCTTGTAACAGCTTATTGTTCACCGAGAAGAAATTCAGGGTCTCAGATACTGCAGGAACAGAACATTCAGGTATTGATCCAGGTAAAAAGGTCGGATGAAAGCCATAGTTGGCATAGAATGGAGTCTGGTTGGTGGCTGAATGCAAGGAATTATTATAAGAGAACTCCGCAATAGGGAGTAGGGGGGCCCAATCGTCCTGGGAGAATGCGGAGAAGCAGCGGAGATACTGCTCCAGCGTCTGATTCGTCCTCTCAGTTTGCCCATTGGACTGGGGATGGTAGGCCGAGGAGAATGCCAACTCAATTTCCAAGGAGCCACAGAGGGCCTTCCAGAATCTGGAGGTGAATTGGACACCACGGTCAGAAACTATATTCTTCGGAACTCCATGTAGCCTGACAATTTCTTTAATAAACATATCAGCCGTCTCCGTGGCCGATGGGGTACCCTTCATTGGGAGAAAATGAGCCATTTTAGACAATCTGTCTACCATGACAAAGATGGAGGAGAAGCCTTCAACGACAAAATCCATTCAGATCATGCTCCATGGTCTCTCTGGGACTGGAAGAGGTTTTAACAGTCCCCAAGCTCTGGCCCGGCTGGTTTTGCTTCTAGCGCAAGTATTGCAGGAATCAATGAACCTTCTACAATCCCTGATGAGATGAGGCCACCAGAAGGTACGTAGAGCTCGTTTTTCGTGAGGCGAAATGTCCAGCTAATTTGTGATTGTGATACAGTTCCAATACCTGTACCCTTAATTCTTCGGGGACCACAAACTTGTTTTCATGCCAAAATAGGCCATCCTTGGTACAGGCCCCAGCGGGCGGCGTCGCCCCCATAGAAGCCCGTCTGATTCGAGAGATTAGATCTTCCTGAAGAAGCAAGAAATTCCCAGGGGGAAGGATGGTATCTGGAGGTGCGGTTTCTTCCGAATCATGGAACATTCGTGAGAGTGCATCAGATTTAATATTTTTGGATCCGGATCTGAAGGTGACATGGAACTGGAATCGAGAAAAAAAAAAGTGCCCCTCTGGCCTGCCGGGGTCTTAACCTCTTAGCCGTTCTCAGGTATTCCAGGATTTTATGGTCCGTGTAGACCAGTATGGGATAAGCAGCACCCTCCAGAAGGTAACGCCATTCCTCCAAGGCCGCCTTAATAGCTAGGAGTTCACGGTCACCCACATCGTAGTTTCTCTCGGAAGGTGAGAGTTTTCGTGAGAAAAACCCCACAGGGTACAGAAGAGCTTTGGTGCCTTGTCGTTGTGAGAGTACAGCCCCTACCGCAATTTCGGAAGCGTCAACTTCCAACACAAATGGTAGAGCTGGGTTGGGGTGTTTTAAAATGGTGGCTGAGGTAAATAGAGCCTTGAGTTCCTCGAAGGTCGGCTGCGCCTTAGGAGTCCAGCAAAACCGACTTCCTTGTTTGGTAAGTTCAGTAATAGGAGCGATTATCAAAGAGAACCCTTTTATGAATTTTCTATAGAAGTTGGCAAAGCCAATAAAACGTTGTACCCCTTTCTTATCAATAGGTGCAGGCCAGTCCAGGATAGCAGATACCTTTTGGGGATCCATCTTGATGCCCTCAGGGGAGATGATCACCCCAGAAACTGAATGCTTTGAAGCTCAAACTCACATTTCTCAAGTTTTGCATAGAGCCCATGTTGCCTAAGTTGGGTGAGGACATCTCGCACATGCCCGCGGTGGTCGGTCAGAGAGGCGGAGAAAATCAAAATATCGTCCAGATAGACTATGACATAGAGGTCTAGGAAGTCACGGAATACGTCGTTGACAAAGTGTTGGAAGGTGGCTGGTGCGTTGCACAGGCCAAAGGGCATGACAAGGTACTCATGGTGCCCGAATCGAGTACGAAAAGCTGTTTTCCACTCATCCCCTTCTCTTATGCGAATTAAGTTGTATGCCCCGCCGAGATCCAGTTTGGTGAAAACTCTTGCAGTTCCCAGTCTCTGGAATAACTCGGGTACTAAGGGTAACGGGTATCTGTTCTTTACAGTTTACTGCACCGGCTGGAGACGTGGAAGGGCGGATAAACCCTTTCTTTAAGTTCTCGTTAATGTAGTTTTAAGGTGCCCAGCTCCTGCTCAGTTAGTGGAAAAATCCTTCCAAAGGGAGCTTCGGTTCCAGGTAAAAGTTCTATTGGGCAGTCATAAGGCCTGTGAACTGGAAGAGTCTCTGCCCCTTCTTACTGAAGACACCCTGGAAGTCCCGATAGGCCTTGGGAAGAGATGGGCAAAGTTTGGTATCCGAATCCAAACAAAGACATTGAGTCGGTGAGACAGGGGTCCCACGTAAGCAATGTTGCCTGCAGTAGTCAGATGAGAATTGGATTCTTCCTGTGGACCAGTCAATGCTGGGGTTATGTGCCTGTAGCCAGGGCATTCCGAGAATGATTGGGAAGAGAGGGGAGGAGATGACATCCAAACGTAAGAGTTCCTGATGTTCCGGGCCTATGGTGGCCAGTAGCGGAACAGTCTCACAGGTGACTGGACCTGAACTGAGGGTAGAGCCATCAGCTAGGAATACTGCAAGACCCTGGGTCTTAGGTTGAAGAGGAATGCCATGATTATTGACAAAGGTTTGATCGATGAAGCCACTGCATGCTCCAGAGTCAATAATGACCGACACCGGGATGTTCTTTCCGGGGAGCTGTAATACAACAGAGATAGTCAAATGGTTACCAGGTTTGGGCAAAACAGATGCACAAGCGGAAGAAGACGTCAGACACTTACGTATCTTGTTAGGGCAGGTCCTCACAAAATGTCCTTGTTCCCCGCAATACAGGCATAAGTTGTGCGTACGTCTGCGCATCTTCTCTTCCGGGGTAAGGGATGGCCGGAGCAGACCAAGCTGCATGGGTTCGGGTGCTTCTGTGGCTGATGTAGAGGAGAGAGGCAATTGGTTAGGGGAACTGGGAACTCTAGGGAGCATCCAAATAGGACGAGGGTGACCAGAGGACCTCTCAGAGCATCTTTTTCTCAGACGTCGGCCAATTTGAATAGATAGGTTTATAAGTTCGTCCAGAGTCTGGGGTATCCCAACACGTGCCAGTTTATCCTTAAGGGGATCAGATAACCCCATCCGAAATTGATGACACAAGGCAGCGTCATTCCACTCTGTATCAGAGCTCCAACGACGAAACTCAACTGCGTAGTCTTCTGCTGCTCTGTGGCCTTGCTGCAGGGAATGCAGGGCTGCCTCAGCAGTAGTAGTAAGTGGAGGGTCCTTGTACAATTGGGACATTGCCAGGAAAAAAGCGTCCAGGGTATCTAAGGATCTGGACTTCTGCTCCAGTAAATGATGAGCCCAAGTCTGGGGCTCGCCGGACAGCAGTGCAATGACAAATCCCACCTTAGTGGTGTCCAGAGAGAACGTGCGAGGCTGTAGCGCAAAGTAGAGCTCGCAGGCGTTACGGAAGGCCCGGTATTTGCGACAATCTCCAGTAAATTTCTCAGGTGTGGGTACCCTGGGTTCAGGAGGGAGCATTACTACGGAGGGTGCTGAGGAGAGTCCGGCAGACGGTGCCCCTTGGGGGGGAGGAGCAGCTGAGAGGGCTTGGACCTGACCCTCTAATCTGGTGTAGCCTTCTTGTAGGCTCTTGACTGCTTGGGTAAGGCCCGCGAGGTGCCTACAAAGTTCATCCATGGGGGAGGCCCCCTGCCTGGACTCGGTCATGGCTGCCTGATACTGTCAGGTCTCTCACTTACCAGACCGGAGAGTCCACTTGGGCAGAGGGTAGGCTCCCTTACGTATCCGACTCGCGGCCCCTGGTAGAGCAGACAGGAGGCGCACGAGTGCGGAGTGGTATGAGAGCCTGTGCAGGAGTCCGTGTTCCGGAGGTTAGCAGTCTTCAAACAGCAGATGATAGTCAGCGGCACAGACAACAGATGCTGAGCAGAAGCTGGAGACAGGTTAGTGCACAAGCTGGGTTTGGCAACAGGCGGGCAGCAGAGGTACAGAAGGAGCAGGCAGAAGCGAAGTCAAAACAGGCCGGGGTCAAATGCAGGCGGAGGTCAGGAGAATCCAAAAGGCAAGCCGGGTCGTCAACAGATCAGGAACACAGGAATCACAGGAACTAGGAACAGGAAACAGGAACTAGGCATGGAGAGGTTGATCAGGCAGCACTGATCAGAGGGAGAAGCAAGCCTAAATAGGCTGATTGGCGGCAAACGTTCGCCCGAGCGCGCCCCCGGACAGCGGCATGCACACTAGTGCCACCAGGTGAACGCATAGCAGCGCCCATAGAAGCAGGCGCCCAAGCACCCGCAGGAAAGCGCGCACCAACGCGCCCCGGCGCGCGACGACGCCCAATCAGGTAAGCTCTCTGACAGGCACGTATCCTCCACCCCTGGATAAATAGAGGAGAGTCTATGCGGGGTATAGTACACTCTATGCAGAAACTTCAACTGCACAAATCTCTCTCTTGCCGAGATCATAAGTGGAATGCATTGCTGCCGTCCCTCTGACCAATACTCCTCAGTCAGGGCTAGGATATCTAGTTGCCATCTAGTGAATAATGGAAGCATTTTGGAGGTGTCTTTACAGGTAAATCTTAAGTAGATGGAGGACAATGTACAATCTATGTTAGTGGCAGTGACTAAGGATTCAACCCAGTGGATGGTGAGGTCTATCCCATTGGGGAACTGCGCTCAGGTGGCATGCCTGAGCTGCATGAACCTGAAGAACATCCAAGGGGGGAGTTGATATTTGCTTTTCAATTCTGCAAACGAGAAGAGGAGACACTCCTTAAAAATGTGACGCAATGTCCGGACTTCGTACCTGGCCAAAACCTGTGTGTCTGGAACAGATTGGAAGTGCGGCATTGTGGGGTTACCCCACAGTGGGTTATATGGGGAGACAGTATTTAGATTATTAAAATATAGGGATACTTGTTGCCATACCTTCACCGTCCCTTTCATGGGTGTAGTAACTTGGGGGCTATATCTCGGACCTCTGTACACTAGATTACTAAATTCAGAGTACGAGCCTAGAATTGCTGCCTCTAGATTGACCGCCGGGTTAGTGATATCCTGAGTAAACCACCGATGCATAGAGACCAACACCGCTGTCCATTAATATTTTTTAAAATTTGTTAGGGAGAGGCCTCCTTCTGTAAGTGATAACTGCAACATACGTTTAGCTACTCTGGGTGTTGCCCCTGCCCAGACAAAAGAGGTGACAGCTTGATCCAATTTTACAAAGAAAGAGTTTGGGATGGGGACTGGGGTATGATGAAAGGCATATAGAAATTTAGGGAGAAAGGACATTTTAATTAGGTTTACCCTCCCCACCGGGGTCAGTGGAAGTGTTTTCCACACTGAGCAGCGCTGAATAAATTGCTGAAGGATGGGGTATATATTATCAACTAGGTAACTCTGCAGATCAGTCTGTACCTGAACACCTAAATATTTGAATCGCCTAACCCTTTTAAGAGGGGGGGGGGGGGCCTGTCGGTGCCGGGGCATCTGTCAGGGAGAACAGGAGCGATTTCTCCCAGTTCACTCTGACCCCAGAAAACACACCAAAGCGACTGTTGGGCGTCACGAAGATATAAGAGCATATCGTCCGCATATAAAGAGACTTTTTCAGTTGGGGGGGAACGAAATGTCCCTCACCTCCGTTGCAGCTCTGAGAAGCACCGCCAGCGGCTCGATAGCCAGGGCGAAAAGATCCAGGGAGAGTAGGCAGCCTTGCCTGGTGCCTCGTGGAGGGGAAATGAGGCTGATAGGACACCATTTGTACAGACTCTGGTCGTTGGGTTTGAATATAGTAGGCGCAACCATAGTATGAATTTAGGTCCTATTCCGAATTTATGCAAAATAAGCCATAGGTATTCCCACTCCACCGAGTCAAAGGCTTTTTCTGCATCTAGGGAGGTCACCACGTTAGCCTCCTCATCAGCAGCCGAGCTTCCGATCACAGTAAAAAATCTCCTCTGATTAATATCCATCCCCTTGCCGGGCATGAAGCCAGTCTGATCTCCGTGTACCAGGGACAACATAACTGTGTTGAGCCGGGTTGCCAAAGCCTTTGCAAGGATTTTTGCATCCACATTAATGAGTGAGATGGGCCTGTACGAGGATCAGTTCAGGGTCCTTGCCCGACTTAGGAACCACCACAATAACAGTGGGGCAGGGAGGCAGAGTCAAAGGAGGCGGACAGGACCTCAAGTAGCCTGACAGCAAGGGTTTCAGCAAGTGCCTTGTAGAAATCTACTGGGAACCCGTCGTCTCCCAGGGTCTTTCCCGACTGAAGGGGATTGATGGCGTTTTGGAGCTCTTTCAGGGTTAGCGGAGTGTCAATTCTTCTACAGGTCGCCTCTGATAAGGAGGGCAACTCAATGTTCTCTATGTATGCATGAATCTCATCTGCAGAGTAACCTACTCTGGATGTATATAAGTCCTCGTAGAACGAGGCAAAGCCATTATTTATGTCTCTGGAATCAGACAGCAACTGTCCCAGGGCAACTTTAATATTGGCAACGGAGGTCGTCATTGATTGTTACCTGGACAGCCATGCTAGGAGTCGTCCGGTCTGCTCACCCTGCTCAAATATACACTGCGATTGGTGTAACAGCAGCTTCTTTGTGGCCGCTACCCAAAGGAGCGCCACTTCATGTACAGCACATTGCAGGTCAGCCCTATGAATCTCGTCTCTACTAGCAGAGTACTGAGCCTCTAAGTCGATAGCCCTTTGTTCAGCCTGAAGCAGTGCCGCTCCAGTCTGGTGTCAGGTGCGACTTATGGCCGTCTGGTAATGCTCTCTAGCATGGTATTTAAAGGTCTCCCAACTAGATGCGGGTGTCGTAGCGGGCGGGTTGGCAGTCCAGAATTCCTGCATAGCCAACTCTGCGCTTGGGGCTATACGATCGTCCAAAACCCAGAATCGGGACAGGTGCCAAAGGCAGTCAGTGGGAGCGGTATTCACATTCAGCCGTAGCTGGATGGGGGAGTGGTCATATATACCCCTAGGCAAGTGAGAGATATCCTGCACCTTAGTAAGAATGGGACTGGTGGTGAACACCAAATCAATACGAGACATGGCTCTATAGGCAGCTGATTGGCAGGTAAAGGCTCCTAGAAGGGGATCCTTCCAATGCCAGACATCCATGAGATCGAATGTGGAGACCCATTTAGAAAGGGGGGACTCCACAGCCATGTCCAGGGTCAGCCTATCCATAT
Source organism: Aquarana catesbeiana (assembly GCF_042186555.1). NCBI lineage: Eukaryota > Metazoa > Chordata > Amphibia > Anura > Ranidae > Aquarana > Aquarana catesbeiana. Next base: position 71,782,847 of record NC_133335.1, on the reverse strand, counting down.
TAGGACAGGGAGGCATGTTAAAATCCCTCGCCAAGATCACGCTATCAGTGGAACAGCTTGCTATAAATTTAGTAATTTTGTGTAATACCAGCAGTGATGCCGGCGGGGGTAGATAGAGCCCCACTACCACCATAGGCACATTTGTAATAACCGCATGAAGGATTACAAACCTACCCTCGGGGTCCGAGTGCAGGTCCAGCAGTGTAAAGGATAAGGCCTTATGGACTAGTACACTCACCCCCCTGGCATATAAGGGAAAAGGTGGCGTGATAATAGTGACCTACCCACGTTTTTTTAAGGCTAAGGACCCGGCCCCCCAGTGAGGTGAATCTCCTGTAATATGCAAATGTCTGGACGGTGTATTTTAAGAAAATTAAACACTAGTGAACGCTTTATTCGGGAGTTTGTCCCCCCGAACGTTCCATGAAATTAATGTTATGGGGGTCATGGCAAGACTGGGCAATTTGATTCAGCCTGTAGGAGAAGTGCACTCGGACCCCCAGGGAGGACAGTCCGACCCATCTCCCACAGATCATTGAGAAGCATTGCATAGGTAATTGACCAACATTGAACAGCAAGAAAACAGTACAAATTACATTCCTGTGAATAACTTGTATAACATTTCCCTTTCAAACTTAATCCCCCTCCTCCCCGCACACATCCCCAAACCAGAGTGTGCCTGTTCCCCAAAACTGGACATGGTCAGCGACCAATTGGGGTCATGAACCAAAGGGTTGAAAGTAGGTCTAGTCATGGCACAGAGGTCCAAGTCTGAAGATGATGCCGCCAAAAAGCCGGGATTCACAGAGTCTTCCCCCGGCCGAGGCCAGGGGCACATACTTGAAAATTAAATTATAAATAAACACCACCCCCCCCCCCCCGGAAGACAATCAGATTCAAGATGCGGTGAGTGAGTGAAACAAAACATTGCAGCCCTTTATCCAGGAGCAGGAAGGCAGCCGCCAAGGTAAACACTAACTAAGGACTGCAGCAGCCTGGCCGGCAGCTCCCATAGCAAACGGTCTTGTAAGGGACTCCGCCACCACAGTGACACCCCAAGGAGCAAGTAAGGCAACAGGGTGTCAAAAATCAGGACAATCAATGCAACTCCAGGGCGAACGGCGGAGAGTCACTACCTACAGGGAGAAAATGTGCCATTTAGGGTTCCAAATGATCATCAGGTTGTATAGGGGAGAATCGCCGAGTGGGGGCCCTGAGTCCTCATGCTGATCACAAGCCTCCCCATGAGGGAGCACTGCTGCCGGGCCATATTAGTAGTCAAGGGGACCAACACATGTTAGCATTTGCTCAGTGGGGGCTCCCTGAGGGCAAACTATAGGACTAGATAGCGGAATATCCTCAGAGAGCAGACAGAAAATATCAGGGTGATATCTCCATTAGTGACGGGGCAGAGTATTCAGCCACTGCGAGGCCTCACTAGGGGAGGTAAAGAACCGGACACTCTCACCGTCCTGTACACAAAGCCGGGCAGGAAACAACATACTGTACCGCATTCCCTTGACTCTGAGAGCTTGCTTCACCACGTTGCATGACTTGCGCTGCCTCTGGGTGTCCACCGAGAAGTCTGGGAAGAACATCAGACGGGCCGCCTCATGTCGGATGTCCGCCATCTTGCGAGCTTCACGAAGTACCAGGTCACGGTCTCTGAAATTGAGCAACCGAAATATAAACATGCAGGGTGGAGCCCCTGGGGGGCCACGAGCAGGCGGCATCCTGTGGGCCCTCTCGACAGAAAAGTATGGCGAAAAGGCTGCCTGGGGGAAAAAAGTGATCGGAGCAGCGCTCCGTGTAGGCGGACGTGTCAGAGCCTTCAGACCCCTCAGGCAGTCCAATTATCCTCAAATTGTTGCGCCGATTACGGTTTTCGGAAACCTCGGCTCTCGCTTCCAGATGTTCCACCCTCACTTGTAGGGTATGTAGGGAAGCCGAGTGATCCCTGACCGTATCCTTCGCTCCACCTCAGTAACCTGCTGCCGCACCTTCTCAAAATCCTGCCTGATGAGGCCAAACTCCAGCTGTACAGTGTCTATCTTTGTGGTGAGGGTAGACAGGGAAGACTGACAGCCCGTGATGGCTTGCATTAGGGCAGCAAAGTTGTTCTGCTCTGTGAGAGCGGGCTCCGGACCATCTGTCTGGGTTGCCATGCTGTTCACTGCTCCCACATGTGCGGTAGCACCTCCGAGATGAGTCTGGGTATTTCTCAGGCTGCGATGATCTAAACGCCTCCGACTCCGTGTCCGCATCCGCAGGGGGAGATCAGGAGCTGCTTCAGGTAGTTCTTGGTCACGCCCCCACATCATTTGATTTTTAGTCGCTGTTTTTCACCGAAGATCTCTATAGATCTATTGTGGACCAAAGCAATTTGTATGCTGGTCAATTCTTCGCCGCTAATCCCCAGCTGACCCTTGCCAGAAATTGGTAACCAATTACAGTTTCCGAATTTAAGACCTTTTCTGGGCCTATCCCTCCTCATGGGCATAACCAAAAAGAGTGAGTTGTGGTCATATTGGTCCATTGACCCAATTCATCATATGCCCTTGTTCTCTACCTCCATGCCTAGGACACGATATGAGCAGATCTTGCGGTTCATGCATTTCAATGACAATTAACTCTGTCGTCCTCGGGGTGACCCTGGATTTGATCGGCTCTACAAATTTGGTCCCTCGTAAACCACTTGAACCAACGTTTTGCAGCCTTGTTTAGTCCTGATCAAGTTGTCTTAGTTGATGAGACCCTGATTAAGTTTTCTGGCCGCTTGTCTATAAAACAGTATCTTCCCAGTAAGTGTGCCAGATACGGGGTCAAGATGTATAAGCTCTGTGACAGGGCCACAGGCTATACATGTAGTTTTATGGTTTACGATAGTCACGTAGAGCCGGAGAACTGCCCAGACTACATAGGGAGCGCTGGTAAGTTAGTGTGGGACTTGGCGTCACCCTTATTCAGAAAGGGGTACCACTTGCACGTGGACAATTATTACACGAGCGTGCCACTTTTTAGTCACCTTTTTGATTATGAAATTGGCGCATGTGGCACCGTGCGATCTAATCGCTGGGGCTTCCCCCAACGGCTTGTAGAATCCTGACTTAGATGGGGGAAGAGAGCATGCTTGAAGTGTAATAATTTGTTAGCAGTGAAGTGGAGGGATTCACGGAATGTTTTCGCTCTGTCCTCGCTTCACGCAGACCCGGCAGTCCAAATTCCTACGGCAACTGGTGTTGTGGAGAAACCCCTTTGTGTTCACGAATACAACCTTAACATGGGAGGGGTGGACCTCAACGACCAGTTGTTCGTGCCGTACCTAATTGCCCGTAAGGGCAGACGCTGGTACAGGAAAGTGTCTGTTTATTTATTTCAATTGGCTTTGCTGAACGCTTTTGTGCTATACAAAGCTTCAGGACGGACTGCATCCTTCCTTAAATTCCAGGAAGAGATCGTCGGAGACCTTCTGTTTCCAGACGGTGCTCTTGCCCACCTTCCCAACGCAAATGCAGTGAGCCGGCTGCATGAGAGGCATTTTGCTTATGTCCTCCCTGGTACCCCTACCCAAAGAACACCCCAAAGAAGATGTCGCGTTTGCAGCAAACGCGGATTTAGGTGTGACACCCGCTTTTATTGTCCTTCCTGTCCTGACCAACCTTGTCTCTGCATTGATGAATGTTTCAAACGCTACCACACACTAGTTGAGTATTAGCGTAGGGTACAGCACCACACAGTCATAGGCACACTAACACAGGGTCTCAGAAGATGTGATGGCCATCACATTTTGAGAGACCCTAAATTGCAACTTTCAGTTTGAAGTTTTTTTACAGTTTTTAAAATAAAAAACCCAAAAATAGGTGTGGTTGTATTTTTCTTCTCTCTCTCTATTGTTCTCTCTCTTATGTTCACTCTCTACTGTCTGCTCACTATTGTTCTATATCTATGATTCTCTCTCTGTTTTATTTTTACTATGTTTTATTGTATTTGCTTTGCAGGTATGGTATGTTATACTGTAATGTTTGTTTTATTATTAAACAACATTTGCTTATCAGGTACGCCACTCAGCTGCAACACGGGTTTATTTATCTTGACAGCAACAGCGTTTGCTCCCAGGATACATAAAGCCTTGACTCCAGCGCTATCAGAGGTGATTTCACCACCACAATTTAAAAAAAAGAGCATATATGCCGAAGCATGGGGGCAGGGGTGGAGGAGCGATTTGCTCCTAACTTTAGGGGCAGATTGCCTCCATGTGTCGGCATATATTTTTTTAGGCACAGATGTAATGTTTTATTTTTACTAATTTTTATTGTATTTGTTTTATGGTAAGTTAGACTGCCAAAAAGTTCCACACAGGTGGTATCCCCGTACTCAGGAGAAGCAGCAGAATGTATTTTGGGGTGTAATTCCACATATAACCATGCCATGTTTGAACAATATATCATTTAGTGACAAAGTGTGTAAAAAAAAAAAAAAAAAAACAGGAAATGGTAATTTTCCCGAAACTTGTGCTATCTTGATATTTCAGGGCTTCTGAAACTGTGATATGTAGTGAGGATGTGAAATCACCATTTTACGCCCTTAGAAAGCCGGAAGGCGGTGCTTGGTTTTCGGGGTCCTGTACATGGCTAGGCTTCCAAAAAGTCACACACATGTGGTATCCCCATACTCAGGAGAAGCAGCAGAATGTATTTTGGGGTGTAATTTCATATATGCCCATGGCATGTTTGAGCAATAGATCATTTACTGACAACTTTGTGCAAAAAAAAAAAAAAAAAAATGTAATTTGCCCGCAACTTGTGGCAAAGTATAAAATATTCCATGGACTCAACATGCCTCTCATCAAATAGCTTGGGGTGGCTACTTTCCAAAATGGGGTAATTTGGGGGGGGGGGGGGTTGTGCTATCTTGGCATTTTATGGCCTTTGAAACGGTGATAGGTAGTGAGGAGTGAAATCAAAAATTTACCCTCTTAGAAATCCTGAAGGCGGTGATTGGTTTACAGGGTCCTGTACGCGGCTAGGCTCCCAAAAAGTCTCACACATGAGGTATCCCCATACTCAGGAGAAGCAGCAGAATGTATTTTGGGGTGTAATTCCACATATAACCATGCCATGTGTGAGCAATATATAATTTAGTGACAACTTTGTGTAATTTTTATTTTTTTTATGTCATTTTTCAATCACTTGTGACAAAAAAATAAAATATTTAATAGGCTCAAGATGCCTCTCAGCAATTTCGTTGGGGTGTCTACTTTCCAAAATGGGGTCATTTGGTGGGGGGTTTGTACTGCCCTGCCATTTTAGCACCTCAAGAAATGACATAGGCAGTCATAAACTAAAAGCTGCATAAATTCCAGAAAATGTACCTTAGTTTGTAGACACTATAACTTTTAAAACTATATAAATATAACCATATATAACTATAACTATAACCAATAAATATATGCTTATTGATATTTTTTACCAAAGACATTGTGGCTGAATACATTTTGGCCTAAATGTATGACAAAAATTGAGTTTATTAAATTTTTTTTATAACAAAAAGTAGAAAATATCATTTTTTTTCAAAATTTTCGGTCTTTTTCCGTTTATATCGCAAAAAAAAAAAAGAAAAAAAGGACGCAAAAATCCTCCGGGGCTGAAGTGGTTAATGCATCAGCCAGTGTACAAGGTCATCTTAAACTAAAGATCACCCATCCACTCCTTGTTTTTGGATATTTATTTATTTTCCTTACCTACCTTTTTAGAAAGAATAAATTTACTTCTGTCCTAGCCCAGCCGCAGCACAGTATGTCACGTCCTCTTCTGCGGCCAGCCCTCCTCCTTTTCCCCTGCTGCCTTCTGGGACCTGTGTGTGTCCCAGAAGATGATCTGGCCATTCACAAAGCGTTGTGCGACTCACGCATGCGCAGTAGGAAAGCGGCTGTGAAGCCTGAAGGTTTCCCTTAGTTGGAATGGTGGTGCCTGCACCTGAATCGGCCTCGACGGCCTGACATCACGGGCTCCCTGGACAGGTAAGTGTCCTTAAGAAAAGTCAGCAGCTACAGTACTTGTAGCTGCTGACTTTAAAAAAAAAAATTTGCGGCTGGAACTTCGATTTAAAGAGAAAAGAGGACATGAGGACATTGTGAGTATTCCAACACTAGAATGCAATAAGAAATGTAAGTGCGCGATCAGGGCAGCAAAAAGAGACACATGGCGGAGAAGAGTAAAAAAAAACTCAAACATTTTTTATATATATTTAGTGTAAAATGGCAAAGCCAGAGAATAATGACCCCATTAAAGGATAGTCAGGGGAATTTGGATACAAGTGTGTCAGAAACCATGAATCAGACCGAGACAGAAGTACAGTTAAATCACACTTGTTTAATAATAAAAGTAAATAGAACAAAGGTAGTCAAAACATAGCCAAAGTTTGGTAACCGGAACGAATAGTTAGACAAGCCAAAAAGTCAGGAAGCCAGGGAACAGCATAGTGGAACAGCAAGTAAGATCTGGAGCCAGAGAGAATGTCAGCCAAGCAAGTCTTTAACAGGAACGCAGTCTCTGTGATGTTGACCAAGACGAAAGCAGGGATTATCTGGATTGGGCGGCTTAAGTAGGCAGGACTGACGAGCAGGATATCATCAACAGGTGAGTTACTGTGGAGAGATAGGAGCTGGCAATTAGCCGACAGCTGAGCGGCCAGCTCAGAGAATGAAGGGCTGAGCCTAGCCCTGGCAGTACCCCCTTCTCAATGACCCCTCCCCCTCGGAGCATCACCAGGCTTGAGGGGAAAACGTCTATGGAAATTACGGAGGAGGACAGGGGCATGTACGTCCGAGGATGAGACCCAAGAGCGTTCCTCCGGACCATACCCTTTCCAATGCACCAGGTACTTTATGCGCCCGGGGAACCTACGGGAGTCAACAATGGACTGTACTTCATACTCCTCATGGTTCTCCACTTGTACAGGGTCAGAATGAGGCACCAAGGTGGTAAAGCGGTTGCAGACCAAAGGTTTTAATAAGGGGACATGAAATACATTTGAGATACGCATATTAGAAGGAAGGTCTAATGCATAAGCCACTGGGTTAATCCTGCGAAAAATACGGAAAGGCCCAATAAACCGAGGTGCGAACTTCAGAGAGGGAACACGAAGTCGAGATGACAGCCAGACCCTGTCCCCAACCTGGTAGAAAGGTGCAGGCAGGCATCTGTGGTCAGCATGGAGTCTGTACCTATCATTAGCACGTCGCAAAACCTCCTGGACTTGTGCCCAAGAAGAGCTAAGACCACGGAGATGCTCCTCCAACGCAGGAATACTCTGCGGAACAAATGAGTCAGGCAACATGGAAGGTTGGAAACCATAGTTCGCCATAAACGGGGACAATCGGGAAGCAGAATTCAAGGCACTATTGTGAGCAAACTCCGCCCCTGGGAAGAGGTCTGACCAGTTGTTATGATGGTCAGAAATATAGCAATGTAGGAATTGCTCCAAGGACTGATTGGCTTGTTCTGTGGCCCCATTAGACTGCTGGTGATACACAGAGGAGAATGCAAGCTGAATTCCAAACTGTGCACAAAAGGCTCACCAGAACGGGACACAAACTGACTACCCCTGTTCGAGACAATCACCTTGGGTAACCCATGTAAGCGAAAGATCTCCCGAGCAAAAATGGAAGCCAGTTCCTTAGAAGGGGGCAACTTCTTAAGTGGAATACAATGAGACATTTTCAAAAACCAGTCAACCACCATAAGGATAAAAGTGTTGCCCTGGGAGTTGGGTAACTCCACAATGAAATCCATAGATAGGTGGGTCCAGGGCCTCTCTACATTGGGTATGGGTTGTAGGAGGCCCACTGGAAGGTGTCATGGAGTCGTACTTTGAGCACACATGGAACAGGCAGCTACGAAGGCGGTTACATCAGCACGTAGACTAGGCCACCAGAACTGTTGGGAAATGGCCCAAAAGAGTTGATTCTTCCCAGGGTGGCCAACAGCCTTGGGAGAATGGTAAGTCTGGAGCACAGCAGTAAAGGAGACTCTCTGGAAAAAAGCAGCGGTCACAAGGTTTCTCAGGAGAAGCATGGACCTGAACAGCAAGAATTTTGTCACCCAAAAAAGAAGTGAGACTGGTGCGAACCGTAGCCAGAATACGATCAGGAGGAATCACAGGAACCGGAACCGACTCCATCTTGGAAATAGAGGAAAATTGTCGTGACTTTGCATCAGCCCTTAGTACCGGGTAAGAATGAGACAATGTAATTGAAACTAGACAGGAAAAGAGCCCATTGTGCCCTTCTGGGAGAGAGGAATTTAGCCTCAGACAAGAATGTGAGATTCTTATGGTCAGTAATAATGGGTACTGGCACAGTGGTACCTTCGAGGAGATGTCTCCATTCTTTCAGGGCTAAAATGATCGCTAACAGCTCTCTGTCACCAATCTCGTAATTGCACTCCGCAGGTGACAATTTCTTGGAAAAGTAGCCACAAGGATGCATAGCGCTCTCAGAGGTAGGGCGGTGAGACAGAAGGGTGCCAGAGAAGCATCAACCTCAAGGATAAAAGGTAACGTATGATCAGGATGTGCCAACACAGGAGCAGAAACAAAGGCAGCCTTGAGACTCTCAAAGGCCTTAATGGACTCCAGAGGCTCTGTGGGTTACCATCCTTTCTGGTCATATCATTCAGGGGCTTGACCAAAGACGAGAAGTTACGAATAAACTTCAGATAATAGTTAGCAAAGCCAAGAAAACTATAAAAGTGAAAGGCCTTCGGGCTACTGTGATGTGTTCCGATAGTCTAATATAAGATCAAAGATAAATTAATATATGAAAACAACTGCCATAAAATTGTGAAAAAACCAAAGTGCGTGTGTGCAATTAAAGTGCAATTGAATATAATAAATGCTGTTTGCAGCAGGATCTAATAGTGTTCACATGACACTCATAAATAGAAAATCAATCAAATAATGATCCCGCGCTACAGCAATAAAAATAAAGATAAAGTGCAAACAGTGCCAAATAAATACAATTAATAAATGGTGTACAATTAATTAATTAATGAACTGGTGAATCGATCCAGGGGCATTGATAAATAAATTAAATTGAGTAAAAGTCAATGTGGTGATAATCTTCTGCTCAGAAGTTTTCAATTAATGTCCAAAATATTCCTTTGAAATGGGTTTAAACAAACCGCACATCTTACAAGCGAGAGTTATAAAATACCATCAATGAGCTCACAGAACCCTCACCTTAATGTCTTTGATCAACAGCAAAAATTGTGAAAAAGAATCTATTCCGCTATTCCGACATCCACCAATAGGGGGTCCTCCATTCCACTTAATGTGAAACTTGAATGGAAGCTTTAGATCCACATCCTCATATTGTTCTCGTACTCCCAGGGGGGGGAGAGAGTAGGGAAGGGATGGGAGAGAAAGAGAACTCCAATGGTGTAGTATGTTTAAAATGTAAAGAGCTTTTATTAAATAAATAAGCTGGACTCTTACATCAATACAAACAATAGTAAGCTTTAAAATCAGATCGCGTGGCATTTAGACGCCATTCTCACGTCACACCCGGTATCTAGTTAGCCTCCGGCCACTCCCTACGCGTTACGTCATCACATGACTTCATCAGGGAATTCCCTGATGAAGTCACACCATTTTTAACAAAAATTTGGGCGTGGGGCTCACCTCAAAATCCATCAGTATTGATTTGGGGGGACCCCACGCTGCTTTTTAAAAAATGTTGGCGTGGGGTTCCCCTTAAAAACCACACCAGACCTAAAGGGCCTGGTATGGATTGGGGGGGAACCATATGTAATTTTCTTTTCACATTTTTGTATTACCGGCAATGTTTTGTTTTTCTTCATTCAGCTGTCAGCAGGGAAGGTGGTATTTAATCTTCACTGGTATTTTTATTTTTTTGCTAAACAAACAACATTTTCAATAAAACATTTTTTTTTCTTAGTTTCTTTTATAGAATTTTGCAAATAAGTATTTTTTCTCCCTCACTGATGAGGCTGCACTGATGGGCACTGATAGGCTGCACTGATTGGGGCCGCACTGATGAGGCTGCACTGGTTACTGGCTCTCCTCACATTGCGACAGTGCATGAGTAAAGGAATGCTGATAACCGGCAAGTGTGTTTACATGTGATCAGCTGTGATTGAACACAGCTGATCACATGGTAAAGGGACACTGTGTTTGGCCCTTTACCCAATCTGTGTGGACATCCATGGATGCCCTCCCAGAACTAGACAAGCACGCTGTAGCCATCTTTTGGCTTTAACACGGTCAGGAAGTGGTTAAATAACGTGCCTGGGGGATGCCGTGAGCCTGCCTATAAAGTGGTGCATCTGCATGATAAATACCACCTGCTACTGCAATAGTGACATTTACAAAGAAAAAAAATGCACTTTAAATTACTCCTAAATGGCTGCTCCTTGCTTCGATCTCGATCTTTCAGGGTCCTGTTGTCTCATATTTAGCAACAATTTTTTAACAATAAATTATATGGACTCTTACGACAACTGTTTGTCACTCTTCTTGTCCATTTCCCTTAGATTTTAAGGGAGGGCATTGCTCCTTGGAGGCTTTCAAAATGTGGTAGAGCTGCTGAGGATGTCATCCAGTCTAACTCACACCCCTTGATTGATGGAAAAATAGATTCAAATCCAGTGCCTCACATATATTTTTTCTTGAAATGTAGGTGAGGGATTTAACCTCTGCATTGTTGGAATAAGGAGGTGAGCATTTCTGAGTGTTTAGTTCCGCTTCAAGGTCTATTGGTGTCGAAGACATTGTATGCACATAAGTAGGACACATGGTTACATGAATGGGTCCAGAGAGTAGTTATAAATGACTCATTCTCTAAATAGACTAAGGTTGTGAGTTGTGTGCCCTAGGGTTCTGTTTTGTGATAATGCTGTTCAACCAGTTTATTACCAATATTATTTTTTTAATTAAGAGCTCGCTTTCAGAGTTTGCTGATGGATACCAAACTTTCCAGATAAATTAATATGGCATAGAATATAGAAACGTTACAGGAGGACCTGTGGGGGGATGGGCAGCTACAATACAGATGAGGTTCAATGTTGAAAAATTTAAAGTTATGTACATGGGTTCTTAAAATATACACGCAAAATACTCATGAGGAGAGGTTACTCTGGTTGAATTGGTGATGGAAAAAGATTTGGTGGTCCTTGTAAATCACAGACTTAAAGCGGGGTTCCACCCAAATTTTGAACAATATCTGTATGTATTCTCTTCCTTGCCTAGATGCTGACATGCCGTTTAAAAAAATTTAAATCGCCGTAATTACCTTTTATTTCTCTATTCTTCTTTGCACTTCCTGGTTCTCCTCCCGTGGGAGTAGGCGTGTTTCTAATCTCTCCCAGACTCCTGGGAGCTAGTCTCAGGCTTCCCAGGATGCCACTGAGCATGTGCGGGAACGAGCGGTGAATGCTGGGAGCACAGCATTCACCACATCCAGGAAATAAATGCTTGTGGGCTTCAAATGCCCACAATGAAGATGGAAACTGCCTGCAGTGAATAATATAAGTTATTCTTTCCGACGAAATCTGACACAAGCGGACATGTTACACACAATATGTGAGTATGTAATGCTGAGAAGAAAAGTTTGTGAATGAACTCAAAAAAAAAAAAACGATAGATAGGTGGACCCCCGCTTTAACAATAGCATGCCTTGCCACAGCTAACAAACCTAGCAAAATTTTCTCATGCTTTAAAAAGGGCATATATTTAAGAGATAAATAAGTAATTCTACCTTTTTGAAAAATACTAGTACAGCCTATGTTTCAGTATAGATTTCCATTTTGGTCACCAATCCAACAATGTCCTAGAACTAGAAGGGGGAAGATGGACCTCAGCTAACAGTGACGGGATGTGCTAACCAAGAAGTGTCTACTTGTAACCAGCTAATTCTAAGATAATTACCAAGCAACAGCTATTTACCAATATAGACACCAGAAAAAAAGCTTTTTTTTTTTCTTCTTCTCCCTACTCCCTTACCTTTCATACTCCTCTACTGCCCTGTTTGTATTCCAAAGCACCCTGGAAATATCTAGTATTTCAAGGTATGGGTGAGCATGTGACACACTTTCCTTCCTCTCATGATGTAGTATTTAGCTCTTGAGTTGCCAATCACTAAGCCTCTGGAACTCTAAAGTGGGGGCCAGGGTAAGAGTCTTTATCCCTGTGTAAGCTCTGACCCAGACCAACCCAGAACTTACACAAGGCTTTTTGTCCACTTCTGGAGATCAGGACCAACTAACTCCAAATCCAATACACACCACTCATAAGCCAGGCAGAGCATGATGACAACCCCTCTGATGAAGTCCCCTCCAATGGACACAACACATAAGGGCGGAGTTATGAAGTTATCTCCTCATACTCGGCCGCTCAGCTTGGCTTGCGAGTGATATGTATTGGATTAAAATTAACTGGTCCCGATCTCCAGGGAAGGGGGTTTGTACTTTTTTTTTTGCCGGTTGTGGTAGTTTTACTGTGTGAGTAAAATTGTTTTTTTAACTTAAAAAATAAAAGGTGGAGACATTAAATTATGTCCTTCCTGACATATAATAAAGCCTGCCCTGTCCTATTATAATCTTGTTGTCATCTCCAATTTGAGAAGATTCACAGATATTCCAGTGGTGGTGTGGGAAGTGGTGGTTGTGTAATTATAAGAGGAAAATGCCTATCCAAATAAAATGTACCATTTATTGAAGATTAAGGATTTGTTTTTCTTTTATGCACTTTTATTTGTTTGATTTTTTCACTACTTTTTATGAAGATTTTGATAGACTTCATGGTTGTGTCACGTTATATGTATTTGTATAATAGGTATATTAGGTGTATTAGCGCTGCACAGATTTTTAGAACAAGGGATTAATCAAGATTAGGAGGACTTGTTCAGACATGTGGCCAGGGGGCAGTAAAAACAGGCAGGTAAAGCAGAATAAATCCCTCAATTAAACAAAAAAAAAGCTGACAGGCAGGGTTTTTATGTCCGTGGTAATGCTCTTCACTTAGGTTGGAATATACAGTATTTTCAGATTTATATTTTAGCCAGTTTCAAATCGCACTGTCTGAATAAAGATCTCAATTTTTTTACCCCTGACTTTAAGGCTAGGTTCACATTTGAGCTTGAACTTCAAGTGTTTTTGGAAATTTTTTTCATGCACATATATAAGCACATATGGAAGTTACAGCGCTAATAAAGGAATAGTTAAATAAGTGAAGCAAAAGCTGCGGCTCAAAGTGAGATACACACCAAAGCAAAAATAAAAACTAAAACTGAAAGAAGCCACGCTAATAGGTGAAAACATATAAATAAATGAACATTCAGTGGGTAGCCACAATTCAATATGAACTCAGTAGTGAATGATATGTATATAATCAATAAATCAAATAGAACTAATACATAAGAGTCCATCAGTTGCAAGTGAGATGTGAAAACTTGAATATTCAGACTGATTGACCAGCTTCTGAACACCACGACAGATTAGTGAACCTCCAACAAATAAAATGGGTGCTTACCAGAGGCAAGCTTAATCGTGCTTGTGGCTATCAACCCAGCCAGGGCCTTTATCCACGATTTGTTGAACTGTCAGCGAGGGGTAGAGAAGGAAGCGCCACCTGAGTGTAGTATTAACAAATTATGTTTAATGACACCAGGTAAAAACACACTTACAGGATAAAAACATATAAAAGGCTCATCTGTATAGGTATGTGGTCCTCGGTGTTCCCTCTGATCCTGTGGTGGTGACGCTGCAGGGATGCTGGGCTGCAGAAGGTGGATTACCATCCGGGAGCTCCTTCTGTGGCCATCAGGAAGAGACTAGGGGCCGGCGTGGAGCGTGCATAATGTCACAGGTCGTCCGTCTGCTTCTGGGTTCGGTATCCAGGGGAGGGATCGTCCAGGGAGGAGGGCTAGCAGGGAGGTTGAGAGAAAGCTACGCGCTCGGAGCCACTGCTCCTTCAATAGGCCTCTTGAATGAGCCTTTTTTATGTTTTTATCCTGTAAGTGTGTTTTTACCTGGTGTCATTAAACATCATTTGTTAATATTACACACAGGTGGCGCTTCCTTCTCTACCCCTCTCTCATCCATCACAGAGCCAGCTCTCTGAGGACAGCAGCCGCCTAGCCTACCAGCCTACTTTAACCATCACATTACCGGTTACCACTTAACCCTTGAACTTCCAGCCTGTCCCCTATGGACTAAGTTGCTCAGCCCTTTATATCTCCTGTTATATATGGACTTGTGTGTTTGCGCTTACAGTTACCAATACTCTGTTGAACTGTCAGCACACAATGAATCCTCAGTAGAAAATGAGGAGTGAGAGGCCCGAATAAAAGCACAGCTATTAGGTCCTTGTCACACTGTCGGACCGTTCAGGTCTGCCTGTCAGATTTGACGGCGGACCTGAACAGGCGCTCCATGCTAGTCTATAGAGCGACGGATGTCAACGGTGACATGTCCGCTGACATCCAACCCGGTCCAATCCGCTAAAATCAGACGGATGCCCCTACGTTCGCATCCGTCCCTGGCGGATCGGATCGGGTGAGATCTGATGAAAATGGACATGCTGTCTGTTTTTGTCCGATCTCTCCATAGTAACTAGCGATGCTCGACAAGCCCCTCCCCACTCAGTGAGCAGAGAGGGACCTGTCATCCGCCGGCTCAGCGGAGATCAACGGAGAGATCTCCCGCTGAGCTGACGGACAGAGGCGGACTCCGAGGCAGCGGATCCGCCTCATAAGAATGATGCCTTAGATGGTAATAGATTACCCAAAAGCCATCCATAGAAACTCCCACCTATAAAAGGAAACAAAAAACAGAAAAGGGGCGAAAGGGAATAAACTCAACACTGACCCCTAGTGTCAAAAATGTAATTAAGATAGGAGTAATTTACAACTCCTTGCCCTCATTTCCTCATATATTAAGTACTACCCAGTCCCACTCATAATAAAACCTCAAATATTACCTTATCACAAAGAAATATATTTTCTATATAGGGAAAATAAGGGGGGAAAAGGAAGAAAAAACTATAATAAGACCCCATTAGGATCAGAGAAAACCTCACTATAAATCCTGAACCCCATACAGAGGAATTCAAAATCATGACCTAACTTCAAGGATAGTCTAAGGGTAGCACTGGGTGTCTAGGTTAGTCCCCCAAATAAAATAAAATAACATAAAAGGGGTCAAACTTGAGATCTATCCCAACCAAGAGGGTTAAATGATATGATTTCCCCAATGTCCCTAAAAATAACACCACTGCCCAAGACACACATCAAGTTCACAATGCTCAAGGACACCCTAAGGGTTGTCAATAAGGGCATTTAAATCAATGTCCACTTTCAACCCAAAGGGAGCAAAATACTTAATCCTATGGATCCATGACATTTCAGATCTAGAAATTTCTCTCACTAGAGAGCTCCCTTTCCAGTGTGGGTGGTATTTGTCTATTCCCAGGAAAATTGCTTTCGAGGGATCCTTATTGTGGACCAACAAATAATGTTTGGAAACAGAATGTTTAAAAAAACCTATCTTAATGTTGGTAATGTGTTCATTTAATCTGCCCTGGAGGGGGCGCTTAGTCCTGCCCACATATTGAAGCCCACTCGGGCACTGAAGCACATAGACAACCCCCTCTGTGGAACATGTAATAAATGGCTTGATCTCAAACTCTATAGAGGTGCTAGTGGAGGTAAAATGTTGAGTTCTTCTATGTGTGCATCCATTTAGGGAGCATACTCGGCATCTGTCACATTGGTAATAACCTGTGAGGTTTTGAAAGAAACCCCTTCTTATTGATGGAGGATTAAAAATATTTGGGGCCACTCTATCTCTGAGGAATGGAGCCCCCTTATAGATTACTTGGGGTTTACTTGGTAAAACGGTATTTAATACACGAGGGGGCTCCATCCCTCAGAGATACATTACATTACCAACATTAAGATAGATTTTTTGAAACATTCTGTTTCCAAACATTTGTTGGTCCACAATAAGGATCCCTCAAAAGCAATTTTCTTGGGAATAGACAAATACCGCCCACACTGGAGAGGGAGCTTTCTAGTGAGAGCATTTCTAGATCTGAAATGTCATGGATCCATAGGATTAAGTGTTATGCTCCCTTTGGTTTCAATGTGGACGTTGATTTAAATGCCTTTATTGACAACTCTTAGGGTGTCCTTGAGCATTGTGAACTTGATGTGAGTCTTGGGCAGTGGTGTTATTTTTAGGGACATTGGGGATATCATATCATTTAACCCTCTTAGTTAGGATAGATCCCGAGTTTGACCCCTTTTATTTTATTTTATTTGGGGGACTAACCTAGACACCCAGTGCTACCCTTAGCCTTAGACTCTCCTTGAAGTTAGGTCATGATTTTGAATTCCTCTGTATGGGGTTCAGGATTTACCACATAGTGAGGTTTTCTCTGATCCTAATGGTCCGAGGTGTTATTATAGTTTTTTTCTTCTTCCTTTTTTCCCCTTATTTTCCTTTAAAGAAAATATATTTCTTTGTGTTAAGGTAATATTTGAGGTTTTATTATGAGTGTGACTGTGTAGTACTTAATATATGAGGAAATGAGGGCAAGGAGTTGTAAATTACTCCTATCCTAATTTAATTTTTGACACTAGGGATCAGTGTTGTGTTTATTCCCTTTTGCCCCTTTTCTGTTTTTTGTTTCCTTTTATAGGTGAGAGTTTCTATGGATGGCTTTTGGGTGACCCATTACCATCTAATAGTTGTGCTTTTGTTTGGGCCTCTCTCTCCATTATCCTGTTAGTATGTCAGCCTGCTATTGTGACTAAGCCCTCAATACAGTAGTAACTGACGGTTTTATAGATAATGTATTCTGGGTGGATATACCCGTATACTAATAGTTAGTTACTAATTACCTGTTAGAGATTGATCTAGGTAGACCTTTTTTAACAGTTTTTATTATTTGGTTAATTCTTTCCTTTTTAATAAGGTTAGTACTGGCGTAGGGGGTGATGTGCCACTCTCGTATATGGAGTTTTGAGATCCGCCACCTGAGACTCAGATCGAGCCTTGGCTCTTCCTGTGTACTATTTAGCTATGAGTCAGTGCGTCACCCGTGCCCCAGGACGACGTCAGTTTATGACGAAACACGCGTTGGGAGGAGTGGCGTGCTGATGTCATCGTGTTGTGATCTCAGGAGGACGGGTTTTCGCTAGCCTGCCGGCTTGTTTTACAATTGCTACTTTTTAATGTTTTTCATGTAAGTGCAACCTTTAATATAAAAAAATCTGTGTGTTACATTTTACATATGGCAAGTTTTTTTCCTTTTTGGGTGTACCTGCCTGGCTCATGTTTAAGACCATTAAACATCATATTGCCCTGGTCCAGATGTGAGGGTGATCTGCCTATTTTCTACTGAGGATTCATTGTGTTGACAATTCAATAAATCCTTGATAAAGGCCCTGGCTGGGTTGATAGCCGCAAGCACGATTAAGCTTGCCTCTGTTAAGCGCGCATTTTATGTGGTGGAGGTTCACTAGTCTGTCGTGGTGTTCAGAAGCTGGTCGATCAGTCTGAATATTCAAGTTTTTTTCACATCTCACTTGCAACTGATGGACTCTGTTATGTATTAGTTATAATTAAGTTTAGATTTAATTGTGGTGATTCACAGATTGCTTTTGTATCATTGGTGATTTATTGATTGTATACATATCATTCACTACTGAGTTCACATTGAATTGTGGCTACCCACTGAATGTTCATTTATGTATATGTTTTCACCTATTAGCGCAACTTCTTTTATTTTTATTTTTAATTTTGCATATGTAAGCACCTCCTAGCTGCCAGTTGTGGCCACACTACGCAGCCAGGGGCCTTACAGTACACCAAGACATTCATTCTGATGCTCGCTGCAGCATACAAATGCTGCCCTCTTTGTGTACTAGATAGGTGGGTTCTAGACAATATTTCTTCATCCTCATCTGTACAACTCCCCAAACGCCCAGAGCTTACTTTTGTAAGGCTTGTATATTGATGTGGTTACAGGTTAGGGCTTTATGATCTGACTGAATGTTGAAGGCCCATGGTACATGGGGATCCAGGTCACTTGGTGCATAACAAAATGAGAGGGAGCTATTTTGGTACCAGCAGGGGCAACCAATTTCCTTATCAAAAAGTTAAATAAATCAGGCAAAATATTTTAAAAACTGGCGCCACCACCATCCATCAATTTAAAAAATACAACGTTGTCTCAGGTTCCAAAAGTGCATTTAGACACCACACCCACATCCATACAGTCCAAAAATCTAACTCATGGAAGGTAATATAAATGATTGGTCATGGTAAGGGGCTGTATATGTATGTACCACATGTGAATTCCTCAAGAGTGGAAAAAAAACACTGTTGCAAAAAACAGGAAGGAAACCTACACAATTGTATGGGATAGATCTATGACATAAGTAGCCAATTAAGCAAAAGCTCTAAGCCTATTTGCCACAGTGAAACTGTTGGAAAAGTACAACAGCAAAGTCGCTTATATAAACTGACAATATATACAGTTGTACTCAAATGTTTGCATACCCTTTCAGAAATTGTGAAATTGTGGCATTAATATTGAAAATATGACTGATCATGCCAAAAAACTGTCTTATTTAAGGATAGCAATCACATGAAGCCATTTATAGAGAACGAACAATAGAGCGGACAATAGAGAGCTAACATAAGAGAGAACACTAGAGAGAGAAGGAAAATAAAACCACAGCTATTTTTGGCTTCTTCTTTTTGTGTGGTTTTTTTTTTGCACTTTTATATAAACTGTAAACTGTAAACATTCCAGGTTAGGGTCTCTCAAAATGTGATGGCCATCTCATCTTTCGAGACCCTGTGTAAGTGTGCCCTAGGTCTGTGCAATGCTGTACCCTACACTATTACTCCACTAGTGTGTGGTAGCATTTGAAACATTCACCAATGCAAAGACCAGGTTGGTCAGGACAGGAGGGACAATAAAAGCGGGTGTCACGCCTATATCTGCGTTTTCTGCAGACACAACATCTTCTTTGGGTATTTCTTTGGGTAGGGGTACCAGGGAGGACATACGGAAAATGCCTCTCATGTAGCCAGATCACTGCATTTGGATTGGGAAGTTGGGCCACAGAACCATCTGGAAACAGAAGGGCTGTGATGATCTATTCCTGAAATTTAAGGAAGGATCCAGTTCGTCCTGAAGCTTTGTATAGCACATAAGCATTCAGCAGAGCCAACTGGAATAAATATACAGACACTTTTTTATACCAGCATCTGGCCTTAAGGGCAATTAGGTACAGCGCCAACAGCTGGTTGTTGAGGTCCACCCCTCCAATATTAAGGTTGTATTTGTGGACACTGAGGGGTTTCCCCACCACACCAGTCGCCGTTTGAATTTGGACCATCGTGTCTGCGTGAAGGGAGGACAGATTGAAAACATTCTCCATCCACTTCACAGCAAGCAAATTATTACATCTCAAGCAGGCTCTCTCCCCCAGCCTAAGATGGGAATCTACAAGCAGCTGGGGTAAGCCCCGGGGATTAGATCACACGGTGCCACATGCGGCAATTCCATGATCAAACAAGTGACCAAAAAGTGTCACGCTTGTGTAATAATTGTCCACATACAAGTGGTACCCCCTTCCAAATAAGGGTGATACCAAGTCCCACACAATCTTACCAGCGCTACTTATGTATAGCCTGTTGCCCTGTCAGAGAGCTTATACATCTTGACCCCATATCTGGCACGCTTGCTGGGAAGATACTGTTTGAATGACAAGCGGTCAGAAAACTTAAACAGGGGCCGAATTTTGTAGAGCCGATCGTATTCAGGGTCCCCCGAGGACAACAGAGTTCATTGTTCATTGAAATGCATGAACTGCAAGATCTGCTTGTATCGTGTCCTGGTCATGGAGGCAGAGAACAAGGGCATATAGTGAATTGGGTCAGTGGACCAATATGACCGCAACTCACTTTTTGTAGTTATGCCCATAAGGAGGGATAGGCCCAGGAAGGTCTTAAATTTAGAGACCGTAATAGGTCTCCAATCTCTGGCAAGGGTCAACTGGGGCTTAACGGTAATTAATTGACCAGAATACAAATAGCTTTGGTCCACAATAGATCTATAGAGATCTTCCGTGTAAATCAGTGAATAGAAATCAAGTGACGCAAAATCAACTGTTGAATTCCGGGTTGGCCAGTGAATGGGGGAAGTACAGGTGCTGCAGAAGTGGTGGGCTCCCAATTCGCAATGGCAAATGCAGCAGGAAGGGCACTATGGGCTCGACTGGCCTGTCTTTGTCTTCTTGGAGGCTGTGGGACACTAGTTGTGGTAGCCACCTCACCAGCTTGAACTGCACTTATGGGACTTGCCACGTCACCAAGTGTTACTGCACTGCTGGATGTACGACCAGGATGTACTAGGCCGCTGGTGCTTGCCAGTTCACCAGAAGGATGAGCGGCACTAATACTGGTTATCTGCTCCATACGAGACCTCTGCAGTACTTGCAACAACAGTAGAAGAATGGGGTCGGGTACGCCTGACCTTGACAGGGACCGCAACTCCATCATTAGAGCTATCGGTCAGGGTGCCACTGCCGTCTACAGGTTCATATTCTTAGCCTGAATCTGACAGATGGGTGAGTTCCTCTTCACTCTCAACTGTCATGCTCAGAAACGTGTAGGCCTCTTCACTAGTGTACCTTCGATTGGACATTTTGGCCTCTAAATTTACTGGTACAACTAATGAGACTATTGAGGAAAAAAAGAGCACCTAACTGTCAGCGACTGCTTCAAACGCTACCAAAAAAACTGTAATGCCCCGTACACACGATAGGATTTTCCGACAGAAAATGTTTGATAGGAGTTTGTTGTCGGAAATTCCGACCGTGTGTAGGCTCCATTGGACATTTTCCATTGGAATTTCTGTCGCACAAAATTTGAGAGCTGGTTCTCAAATTTTCCAACAACAAAATCCATTGTTGGAAATTCCGATGCACAAAGTTCCACGCATGCTCAGAATCAAGCAGAAGAGCAGCACTTGATATTGAACGTCATTTTCCTCGGCTCGTTGTATGTGTTGTATGTCACCTCGTTCTTGACATTCGGAATTTCCGACCATTTTTGTGTGACCGTGTGTATGCAAGACAAGTTTGAGCCAACATCCATCGGGAAAAAAACATGGATTTTGTTGTCGAAAAATCCTATCGTGTGTACAGGGCATTAGCGTTCACAGGGATCAGGCCTGACCCTGTGAATACTGCAGTTATGTGTTTTGTAAGTGACAATGATCGATTCATACTGCACTTGGGTGGGCTGGGCTCGGCTGGGCAGGGGGGCCAAACACAGGTACTAGCAGGTATCTAGGCTGATCCTGCTAACGCTGGGTTTTTGGAAACCCTAAACTATTGGGGATGCTAATATAGTTCTGATAAGATCAAAGATATCAATTCGTTCAGACACTATACTACTAAGGGAGGTGTATGGGGCGTGCGTGGGTGTTAGCGCTACTGGCACTAATCTGACGCTGCCTGGGGCGACGCAGACCCTAACTGACAATAACACCTAACTGATATCACCCACCGGGTGATCAGGGGGTTAAACCTTTTATTAGGGTGCCCTGACGCTATAAAAGAATAACTAACTAACCAGCGTCACCCGTGACACTAATACAGTGATCACTTCAGTGGTGACAAGGGGTGATCAAGGGGTTAAAGCTTTATTAGGGGGGTTTAGGGGGGGTCCCTAGACCTATCTGGGCCTACTACTAAGTACCCTAACGCTTTTTAGTGTCACAAATGACACCAGTACAGTGATCAAAGAAAAATATGAACACTGCACTGGGTGACACAGTGACAGAGAGTGAAGGGGTTAACTGGGGGGCGATCGGGGGGTAAAATGTGTGCCTATGCTTACTGTGTCAGTGTAGTGTTGGTGCAACTCACGTTTGGATGTCCTCTCTCCTCTCTCAGGAACAGAAAAGAATTCCAGAGAGGGAGATGACATCACTTCCCCTGCCTGTGTTTGCACTTACAGGCAGGGGAAGCATTTCATTCATCAGAACCGATCAGAAATCATTGGCCTGGGCCTGGAGACTGATCGGTTCTGAAATCTGATCAACGCAGCCACCTAGGGGGCGCGCGTGCAAGCTCGACGCAAGGTAAAGTCGTTTTGCCCACCCGTGCCATTCTGCCGCAGTAAAACTGTGGCGGCTGGTCGGGAACCGGCTAAAATGGATCCAAAAAACTATTTGATAATAAACGGCTTCATGTGATTGCTATTCTTAAATAAAAGACAGTTTTTTTGGCATGATCAGTCATATTTTCAATATTAATGCCAAAATTTCACAATTTCTGCCAGGGTATGCAAACTTTTGGGCACAACTGTATATGCATTATACCTTTCTACCCAGCAGGTGGCACAGCAGTGTTATAATGTGTATTCTCTGTGGTAATAAAATAAAAGTATGTATTGTCTGTATCTAAGTGTGTACTTGTATACTTCTGCTTCCTGTTCATGTTTCTCCATGCTGTAAGACATGTAATATATTTCTCCATAAAAGTAAAGCCGTTTGCTGTATCCAAGAAGCTTCCAGCACTTAATTGCAATAATCTGCACAATAGAAACACTCCTCAAATGAGGCATTAAGGTGTAACCTATATGGAGTTACATAGGAGAAGCAAAATAGGGGAGGCATAGATTGCAGACAAAAATGATGATGATGATAAGTACACTGCTGTTAACTAAATGTTAATGAATGAGTCCATACAGGATTCATAAAAAAGGGTTACCTTCCATGAGTTCGATTTTTGGACTGTATGGATGAGGGTATGATGTCTGGATGCACTTTGGTATCTGAGACAACGTTGTCTTTTTTTTAAAGTGATGGTGGTGGTGGTGGTGACAGTTTTTAATGTTTTACCTGATTTATGTAATTCATAAAGGTTTTTGTATTTTCTCATTTTTTGACTCCATTTCATTATTTTGTATTGGTTCACTATACCCCTGAGGCTTAATGGTATGGTTATTTGACAGTTCTGTTTTCTAGTTCTGTCATCTTTTTTGGTACATGCTTTTTTTTTGCCATAGAGCCCCACTACAACCTGTTAGTGAGTTGGTTAAGTGAACTGATGGTACATAATGATACCCATATATGATATGCTCCCTTTCTCTATATATTTTTTATGTTGACAATTTCCTTATCAGTCTCAGCTCAGTGGTCAATCAGTGGTCAATCAGGTTTACACTTTACACAAAAAAGTATTTATGTTGACGGTGCACATTCTCACCTTTATCTTACTAGTGTTGGACTTGTTGCACTCATATACTTAGTCAAAAAAGAGGCATTATGACTTTTATGAACTTTTACTGAAGTATCAAAAAGCATTAAAGATGATCAGTTCTATAATTCTACATGGATGGCCATACAGTATAGTACACGTAGTATGAATGTGTCGAAAATATGGTAACCTGGCTGTAACAGATCTAAAGTGCCACTAACTCCACAGGAGTTGCTTTGGTGCTACTCACTAGTAAAGTCCTCAATGATGTCCTCTTCAGGCCAAAATGATTCCCCATCCACACAAGCAAGGTTGATAGAGAAATCTTCCCCACTGAGGCATACAATTCTGACAGTGGAGACTCTCTGCTGTCAAAATACTCTGATCAGTGGCTGTAGCTGCTGGTGGAGAATTTTTTTTTTAACAGAGTGGGAACACCCATAGAAGTTCGGGCAGTCCCTGCGGATCCTCATGGCTTCCAGTTCCCCAAATGGAAAGTGCATCCACTTTAATGTTGCATTCTGTTGTTCTCACTGCATATCCAGCCCAGAATGGCTCCTTCTCCCCTCCTATAAAGGCCCTGAGCCGAGCTACTAAGAAGCACACCACCACAAAAGGGTAGTGGCCATACCTTTAAGGGCAACACCTGTTTATACACAGTGCCAGATTTAGGCTTTGGGGGGGCCCAGGGCACTTCAAGTTGGGGGGCCACACAACAAAGAAATGAAATTATATGACAAATAAAAAATTCTACTGATGTTAATGATAAACTGCATTTGTTCTAAAAAAATTATTCAAAAACCCACTTGTTAGGAGTCAACTTTACTACTACACTCGGTGCAAGACACGTAAGAAAAGAATGTCCCCTACTCTTTGCTGATTTCGTCCGACACTCTTTCATTCTGGCCGAATTCTGATTCAGGTCCACGCCTGTCCCGAATTTGACCAATCTCATAATTTTGGGTAAAATTTTTCTAACAAAGTTTACCCTATTCGAGATCACGGAGTGTCAGATTCGTCCCTTGACCCAGTTGGGGTCAAGCGGGGGAGTGAGCTTCTCTCATGTTTCTCACTGCGATAAATTATTCTAACTTTAAGGCCCCTTTCACATGTGACTGTCCATTTTGACAGACTCCGCTTGCTCAGCAAGGATCGCTCTGTTAACCCCCACTGAGCCACCGGATGACAGGTCCGTCTCTGCTCACTGTGCAGGGATGGACCTGTCAGAGCCCCGCTCTCGTCTATGGGGGATCGAATGAAAACGGACTGCCTGTCCGTTTTCATCCAATCTGATCTGCCAGATGGATGGAAAATAGGGTTTCCATCCGTCTGCATTTAGCGGATTGGAGCAGATCGTATGTCATCCGTCGCTCCATAGAGGTGCATGGAGTGTCCGTTCAGGTCCGCCTGAAAAACTGACAGACGGACCTAAATGGTCCGCATATGTGAAAGAGCCCTTACACTGTTTCATGTGACAACACTGAAGAAATGACACTTTGCTACAATGTAAAGTAGTGAGTGTACAGCTTGTATAACTGTGTAAATTTGCTGTCCCCTCAAAATAACTCAACACACAGCCATTAATGTCTAAACTGCTGGCAACAAAAGTGAGTACACCCCTAAGTGAAAATGTCCAAATTGGGCCCAATTAGCCATCTTCCCTCCCCGGTGTCATGTGACTCATTAGTGTTACAAGTTCTTAGGTGTGAATGGGGAGCAGGAGTGTTAAATGTGGTGTTATCGCTCTCATTCTCTCATACTAGTCACTGGAAGTTCAACATGGCACCTCAAGGCAAAGAACTCTCTGAGGATCTGAAAAAAAAGAATCGTTGCTCTACATAAAGATGGCCTAGGCAAGTGATGGCGAACCTTGGCACCCCAGATGTTTTGGAACTACATTTCCCATGATGCTTCGGCACTCTGAAGAGTAAATGAGCATCATGGGGAAATGTAGTTTCAAAACTTCTGGGGTGCCAAGGTTCGCCATCACTGGTCTAGGCTATAAGAAGATTACAAAGACCCTGAAACTGAGCTGCAGCACGGTGGCCAAGACCATAAAATGGTTTAACAGGACAGGTTCCACTCAGAACAGGCCTCGCCATGGTCGACCAAAGAAGTTGAGTGCAGGTGCTCAGCGTCATATCCAGAGGTTGTCTTTGGGAAATAGACGTATGAGTGCTGCTAGTATTGCTGCAGAGGTTGAAGGGGTGGGGGGGCCTGTCGGTGCTCAGACCATACGGTGCACACTGCATCAAATTAGTCTGCATGGCTGTCATTCCAGAAGGAAGCCTCTTCTAAAGAAAGCCCACAAACTGTTTGCTGAAGACAAGATTACTGGACATGGATTACTAGAACCATGTCCTGTGGTCTGATGAGACCAAGATAAACATATTTGGTTGAGACGGTGTCAAGCATGTGTGGCGGCAACCAGGTGATGAGTACAAAGACAAGTGTGTCTTGCCTACAGTCATGCATGGTGGTGGCAGTTTCATGGTCTGGGGCTGCATGAGTGCTGCTGGCACTGGGGAGCTACAGTTCATTGAGGGGACCATGAATGCCAACATGTACTGTGACATACTAAAGCAGAGCATGATCCCCTCCCTTTGGAGACTGGGCCGCAGGGCAGTATTCAAACATGATAACAACCCCCAAACACACCTCCAAGATGACCACTGCCTTGCTAAAGAAGCTGAGGGTAAAGGTGATGGACTAGCCAAGCATGTCTCCAGACCTAAGCCCTATTGAGCATCTGTGGGGCATTCTCAAACAGAAGGTGGATGAGCGCAAGGTCTCTAACATCCACCAGCTCTGTGATGTCGTCATGGAGGAGTGGAAGAGGACTCCAGTGGCAACCTGTGAAGCTCTGGTGAACTCCATACCCAAGAGGGTTAAGGCAGTGCTGGAAAATAATGGTGGCCACACAAAATATTGACACGTTCGGCCCAATTTGGAAATTTTCACTTAGGGATGTACTCACATTTGTTGCCAGCAGTTTAGACATTAATGGCTGTGTGTTGAGTTATTTTGAGGGGACAGCAAATTTACACTGTTATACAAGCTGTACACTCACTACTTTAAATTGTAGCAAAGTGGCATTTCTTCAGTGTTGTCACATGAAAAGATGTAATAAAATATTTTCAAAAATGTGAGGGGTGTACTCACTTTTGTGAGATAGTGTACTTCCACTGAAGTCTATAGCAACCAAAAACATGTGACTGAGTCAGAGAAGTTCATGAACTTTGAGCTACAAGCAACACGTAATCTTCTATTATATGATTAAAGGCTTTTTTTGTCAACTGTGATGTGCTGCTGACGCTTTGATACTTCCTATGTCCAAATCCGTTCTCCAGTCTGATGTAACCCCTGTTTAAAGCACATTCCAATTTCTGAATGCTGGGAAGCTATATACTGTCATATTTTAGGTATGTGATTACTGTAATGGTATCCGTATACACTTTGATAAATGATCAACCTATTTTCCAATCCATAGGAAGAATCAACCTATAGTCAACAACCCATACAATCGATATACCACACATGGAAGAGTGGATTTTGATTGATAGTTAAGATGTGATTGTAATTTAGGATCATAAGTTAAGTTATAAACTGCATTTGTTTCCACCATGCAGTCTCATTGAATTGAATCAATCGAAATACAATTATAAGAATGAACAAAGTATCACAAGGATGTCGATTGTTACACAACGGTCAATAAATTTCCACACTGGCTGATCAGTTTGATCAAACACAAACTGATCAGAACAGAAGTTGTGTCTATTTGATTGTTTTAATCAAATCACAGATCAATTGGGTAATAAAATCAAAGCATGTTTGTCCACTCTTAAACTCAAAGCGGTTGTAAAGGCTTCATTTCTTTTCCCTAAAATAATAAACATATTATACTTACCTACTGTAAGTGTAATGGTATTGCACAGTGTGGCCCCTAACCTCCTCCTCTGGGGTCCTCCTCCTCCTTTTCTTTGTGTTCCCCGTAGCAAGCCATGTGCTATAGGGGCACACGTTCGAGTGCGCTCCCAAGCCCTACTGTGTGTGTGCATTATTATTATTGTATTTCGATTGATTCAATTCAATGAGACTGCATGGTGGAAACAAATGCAGTTTATAACTTAACTTATGATCCTAAATTACAATCACATCGTAACTATCAATCAAAATCCACTCTTCCATGTGTGGTATATCGATTGTATGGGTTGTTGACTATAGGTTGATTCTTCCTATGGATTGGAAAATAGAGTGATCATTTATCAAAGTGTATACGGATACCATTACAGTAATCACATACCTAAAATATGACGCGACTCGGCCCCCGCCCCTGCTCCCTTGTCACAGGATTTGATTGAAATCATCGGAAACCAATAGCTCCCGCTGCCCCACAGACAAGCCCACTGAAAATGGGTACAGCGCTGGATCAAGATAGGACTTGGGTATGTATATATGGCGGGGAGGTGATACAACTACTTGGACATTTTTTACCTTAATACAGAGAATGTATTAAGGTAAACTATGTCTTGCCTTTAGAATCGCTTTAATATTTCCTAATTTCCCCCATAACATAGCAAACCTCCACTCAGTTCCCATTTATTTATAAAATGAAGCACAGAGGACATCTAGTGGTGGAATGGTAAAACTTCCCATTCATTATCTTGTTTGCAATTGTGTACCTAACACATTTATTATTATTATTATTATTATTATACAGAATTTATATAGCACAAATTTACATATTAACCACTCGCATACTGGCCACTTTTAACCCCTTCCTGCCCAGGCCAATTTTCAGCTTTCAGCGCTGTCACACTTTGAATGATAATTGCGTGGTCATGCAAAACTGTACCCAAAATACATTTTTATACATTTTTTTCACACAAATCTTTTGGTGGTATTTAATCACCACTGGGTTTTTTATTTTTTGCTAAACAAATAAAAACAGAAAATTTGAAAAAAAACAAACATTATTCATAGTTTGTTATAAAAGTTTTTAAACAGGTAATTTGTCTCCTTCACTGATGTGCATTGATGAGGCGGCACTGATAGGCACTGATGAGGCGGCACTGATGGGTGGCACTGATGGGCACTGATAGGCGGCATTAATGAGGTGGCACCGATCAGGAGGCACTGATCAGGCTAAACTGATAGGTGGCACTGAAGGTCACTGTGAGGGGCCACTGATAGGCGGCACTGATGGGCACTGATAGGTGAAACTGATGGGCACTGGAAGGTGGCACTGCTAGGCAGCAATGATAAGTGACACTCATGAAGAGGCACTAATGGGCACTGATTGGCAGCACTGATGGGTACTGATAGGTGGCACTGATTAGCAGTACTGATGGGCACTGATAGGTGACACTAATGGGCACTGGAAGGCAGCACTGATAGGCAGCAATGATAAGTGACACTCATGATGAGGCACTAATGGGCACTGATTGGCAGCACTGATGGGTACTGATAGGTGGCACTGATTAGCAGTACTGATGGGCACTGATAGGTGGCACTGGTGGGCACTGATTAGCAGTACTGATGGGCACTGATAGGTGGCACCGGTGGGCAATGATTAGCAGCACTGGTCGGCAATGTTGGGACCAATGGCCTTTTAACAGGAGCCAGTTATCGGTTTGCCTCTTTGCTAGAGTGAGAAAAAAAAAGCCGATAGCCAACTTCTGTTTACATTGTGTGATCAGCTGTCATGCTTACAGCTGATCACGTGGTAAAGAGGCACTGTTATTGGCCCTTTACCCCGATGTGATCAGCTGAGTCCGAAGGACTCATGGGAGGACGTCCGTGGATGCCCTCCCGGCATTGTAAGCCCGCGCTGTAGCTGTCTTTCAGTTATAGCGTGAGCAGGAAAAGGGTTAATAAGTAAGGTTCCTTATATGACTATCACAAGTGCACACCCCCATTAATATAAGGGGAAATATTTTTTATTATAAAAAATTACACATCCCACTTAAAAATAAGATTGTGTGACCAAACTTTCATAAATTTATTTAACATCACATATACTATTTTGGTGCACCTGCTCACCAGTTTAAATAAATCCATTGATTTCTTCATCGGTTCATTGATGTGTTAAATGTTCTGGGCAGGGACATTGCAAATAGCCTCATAATGAAGCACATATTGGTGGAAAATATGTCAAGGTTCTAACTGTATTCTCTGATGATTCTACGTTTTAAATTTTCAATAAACCATTATACATTACATAGCTGCTCTTTAGACCTCATTTTATTTTGTGGACTTGGGTGACAGCTTAGGTAAAGCTGAGATAATGAGAAACAGCTGCGTATGGTCAGGATCCCGGGTGTTCAGTTGCAGTGTCATTTACATATCAGAAAGCTACTTTGATTACCGGTGGAGGATTAAGCAGGCCATACACAGTTGAATTTTGAACAAATTTTCTTTTCAAAATCAGAATGTTCGTTTTTTTTTGTGATCCGATGATGCCACCATTGATTTTAAAAATTCGGCCGACCAAGCCTTCAATTTCACCGCATGTTGCTACAGAAAAGAATTTTCATGGCCGGGAATCTTCTTTTCTCTCCATAAATTTTCTTTTCTTATTACATTTCTCGCATGATTCTACCATCGTTCGTTTCTCTAAAAATTTCCAACATGTCCGATTCCTCAAATTTGATTGCCGCACGAAAATCGGCCGTTGTTGCAGCCTACTAATGGTGCGAAATTCATACGAAAATTCTTTCATACGATTTTCGAAAGAAAATTCTTACGAAATTCGAACCGTGTATGGCTGGCATTAGTCATCTCTTTCAATTTGCTTTTGTTGTTTACCAGTGTATTTGTTTTCAACAATTAAAGCCTAAACCCAGCCATACATGGATTGATATTCATCCAGTTCAGCACGGCCGGCCTATTTTTGATCCAGGTAGGAAGTTGTACAGAAGTCGATCTACTATCAATGATCTCTTTGCTCTCACTGGTTCCTCATGAAAAACTTCACGTTTCTTGCAGATACACAAAGATCAAAAATATGTAGCAGAATACATATTAACCTAAATTGATGAAGAAATTTGATTTTTTACATTTTTTTATTGGATAGGTTTGAGGCTCAGTTCACAGTAGATGCTGCGCGAATTTACAGCGAATTTGCTGCAAATTCGCACCGCATCTAAATCGCAAACCTGTTCATGCAAACCGATTGCGGAGTGTAAATTAAGTTAACCACACTCCACAATCAGTTTGTGAACACCCATGCGATCCGATTCTGGTGCGGACCAAAAAAAGGGTTCTGCGCGAATTTGGTCCGAATGGGATGCAAATTCAGCCATACAGTTTGAATGGCTGAATTCGCATTGCACAGACATCGCATGTGATCTGCACAGCAATGCGGTACGAATCACATTTGATATCTGGCATCGCACCAGTGTGAACTGGCCCTGATAGCAAAAAGTAAAAAATGTTGCTTTTTTAATAAAATTGTTGGCCTTTTTTTTATAACACCAAAAATTAAGAACGCAGAGGTGATCAAATACCACTGAAAGAAATCTCTATTTG
Organism: Aquarana catesbeiana; assembly: GCF_042186555.1. Taxonomy (NCBI): domain Eukaryota; kingdom Metazoa; phylum Chordata; class Amphibia; order Anura; family Ranidae; genus Aquarana; species Aquarana catesbeiana. Next base: position 71,752,012 of record NC_133335.1, on the reverse strand, counting down.
TGGGGAAAAAAGCATATACATTTTATTTGGGTACATCGTTGCATTACTGCGCAATTGTCAGTTAAAGTAACGCAGTGCCGTATCGCAAAGAAAATGGCCTGGTCATGAAGGGGGGTAAATTTTACTGAGGTAATGTAGTTGTGTCACTCAACAGTTGTGTCTGCATCAGTGTCTTTGTGTACAGTATAATTATTTTTACAATTGTTTTTCTTTCTTGCAACCACCATCACGACCTATCATAGAACTTTTTGATGGATATTCATTTTTGTTTTGTATATTATCAACAGTAATTTTCTCACTATATACTGCGTGAAGGAATCAAGGCACATTCACAGATCAAGATTTATCAGTCTTAACTTATGTAGTTTTCCACATAAATGTTATCAAGTGTGGCAGCTATCCTTAAAGAGTAACTCCGTATTTGTTGAAAAAAAACAAACCCTCTGGGTGATCAATGTACATTGCAGTAATTTTAACAAACTTTGTAGCAGATTCCTACTTTTTGTTGCTTTGAAGAAATATCTGTTTGTTTTACCAGACTGATTCTAAATGAGAGGGTCTGGTTTATTATAACCAGGTGATGCACTTTCTGTGTTTTAATGAGGAAAACTGCAGTGTCTGCATCCTTTTATAAGTAATTAACCTTTAGGTCCCTTTCACACACGTGGATCGTTTGTCCGTTTTTCATCCATCCGTTAACGGATGAAAAATGGACATCAACACATGTCTATGGACAAACAATGTAAACGGATGATTATGCGTTTACCTCAGCATCCGTTAAAATCCTTTTTTAAAACGGATCATAGCTCTATTTTTGGTCCGTTTAAAAAATGGAAAGGGACCTAAATAGATGTAAGCTGACGATCGGTCCATTTTTGCATTAGTTGTTAGGAGCCGGCACCTGCTGGCGTCCTAACAACCAGTGACTCATCTCTGCTGTCAGCAGGCATTCCCGCTGACAGCAGAATGTAAACAAAAGATATAAAAAAAATGCAGCCACTGGGTGCAGACAAGGGGGGGGGGCAGTGTGCACAAGGAGGTGGCAGAAGAGGAGCAGTGTACACAGTGAGGAGGCAGTGTGTACAGACAGGCTCCCTCACTTGCCGGCGCTGACTGTCATTGCCGGATCTGAATGTAACTGCCAGCTCCTTTGTTTTGTTTACTTCAGCGCTGGAGAGGGAGCTGTCATTCGACCCTGCCACTAAAGTAGAGAAAGGGGAGAAAAAAAATAGAAAAATTGGCCCCAGGGTTCAAGCTAGTGGATGAGGGCATATTGCATTGAATTTTACAGAAAATTACAGTGGCTATAGATAGGAAAGGAAAGATAAAACATGAATAGATTGCATTCACACAGCGATCACGTGGTATCTGGGCCACTCACAGTGGGCCGATACCGAGCACCACAATCCACTGTGTTCAGAGGAAATCATGACGCTGTGCGCCTAGGGTGACCACATTTCAAACTACCATTCAGGGAAACCCCCCGACAACTCAAAAAAAAAGACAATTTTTGATACCTTTTTTTTTGCCAAAAGCAAATGGTGGCCACCAGTTTGTGGTATACAATGTGCAGTTTTCTCTGTCTCCTTCATCAATGTCCCCTCAGTTCCCTGTGTCACCCTCATTACTGTCATCTCAGTTCCCTGTGTCACCTTTATTAATGTCCCCCCAGTTCCCTGTGTCACCTTCATTACTGTCCCCTCAGTTCCCTGTGTCACCGTCATTACTGTCCCCTCAGTTCCCTGTGTCACCTTCATTACTGTCATCTCAGTTCCCGGTGTCAAATTCATTAGTGTCTCCTCAGTTCCCTGTGTATCCCCTTCATTAGTGTCTCCTCAGTTCCCTGCATGTCCCCTTCATTAGTGTCTCCTCAGTTCCCTGCGTGTCCCCTTCATTAGTGTCTCCTCAGTTCCCTATGTGTCCCCTTCATTAGTGTCTCCTCAGTTCCCTGCGTGTCCCCTTCATTAGTGTCTCCTCAGTTCCCTGTGTGTCCCCTTCATTAGTGTCTCCTCAGTTCCCTGCGTCTCCCCTTCATTAGTGTCTCCTCAGTTCCCTGCGTCTCCCCTTCATTAGTATCTCCTCAGTTCCCTATGTGTCCCCTTCATTAGTGATAAGTGATAGGACCTCTGCGCTACTAACTACCGTGAAATAAAATATAAAATTTCCATATGATGTGGACAAAAAAATCATAAAAGTGATGCCGCAAAATCAATGGTGTACACTAAATCACCTAATGGAAAATAAATTAAGAGTGGGATTTCGCACAAACACATATATAATGACGTCAATGTTGCGTGTGTCACGTGACCTGTGTACAGCAATGAAAGCAACAAATTGACAATAGTGATAAAATAAAAACCAAAAAATATATACAAAAAAGTATATAAAATAAGGCCCCTAGTCTAGGGCCAAATCATGGATGGTATATCAAATAATAACACAATCCATCTGCTAAGTATGGTGGCTCCAGTGATGATGGTTAATAATTGTTCTTTAGATTGAAATCAAATACATCAAAGTGCTTCATTCCCTCTGTGTGTGTGCTCACAATGCCCTTACCTCAAGGGGCTTAAAAAATAAGCCTTATTACAGATGTGAAGTGATGATCTAGGGGTGCCTGTTCTTCTGGTGGTGAGGTGATGTCCGCTGGTTACAGGTGAATGGATATCCCAATTACTCCTGAATAGGGGTGTCTTGCTCTGTGTGTTGATCTCCAGGCCACAGAAAAACGAAAGAAAAAAAGAGGGGGCTTCCAATGGTGTAGTAATTTTTAAAAATCCGGTTTATTAAAGTTAAAAAAGTGAATAAAATAACATCCACACTGTGGGTACAGTGTGGAACAGTGACAAGCAAAGATGGCGGCGGGACGCCGTCACCTGGTGCAAAACTTCCGGTTCACAGCTACAACGTCCGGGGTCGAAACAGCGTCGAATGTTGTGTGTATCTCTTAGCTAGATCCTACGCGTTACGTCACGTGACCTCGTGACTTCATCAGGGATTCTCATTGGTCCAAGCCTCCTTCCATTTATAGTCAATGACAGGAAATGGTTCAGGCGCCATATTTGTGTAGTCCGAGTGTAATGTTATTGCGCAAACAAGTATTGTCCTATTTCAATGCTAATGTGTGTGCATCTTATACTGGCTTTTAGTGAATATCCATAGTTTATACATAAGTGCTCATGATAATTAAATAAATCTTTAAATGTAATATCCTAAAAGGGTATCGCAAATCTGTACAGTGTAAGATTAAATATGCTGCCATCTTGTGGTGACTGTGAGGTTTACATGACGTTATTAAACGATAATGTGTGAGGTAAATAAGACTCTAAATACAAAGCTGGGTAAACTACCCCAGTCAATTATTCGCAATTCCAAAGTGCATAAACTTGGAAGAGGTTGATAAAAATAGGTTATATTAAAATATATAAATTACGAAATCTCTTCAATAATAGATGAGTGCGGTACTAGACAGTTAAAAGTGCTGCCATCATGTGGTTAAAATTTAAGCTACATTTGAGAATGTTCTTGGTTATAAGGCATAGCATTGCCAGATTGTGTTCTGAATAACTTGGAAGTAATCAACATTGATAGACTTAGGTACAACTTATAAATGGAAAAAAATTAATAATGGTCTGTAATCCGGAAAATTGGCAACAGGTTTACAAACAACATATATAATAACTGCATAATAAATCAATAGTCGCTGATAAAACAATTTAGGTCAAAGTCTATATTCAACCCATTTGGCACTAAAGTATTCATTTTATGAATCCACTGGGATTCTTTTTGACTTAGACTCCTCATTTTGTGGCTACCTCTCCATGATTTGTGATAACGTTCTATGCCCCAAAACATCATTTCGGTCGGGTTACTGTTATGCACCTCGGAAAAGTGTCTTGATACATTATGCTTCGGGAAGTTTTTAATTATGTTTTGCACATGTTCTTTGACTCTAACTTTTAAGGACCTTTTGGTCCATCCTACATATAGGTTTATCTGGACCAACTGCAGATAAAAAAACATCAAAGATCCAATTCATATTAAGAAGGGCATACAAACATTAATTAAGAGAAAAGACCTCGTGGTAAGACCAGCCGATAAAGGAGGAGGAGTAGTGTTGCAAAATAAAGCCAATTATCTTAAAGAGATTGAACGTCAACTTTCCGATGAGTCTACATATATCAAATTACAGAGAAACCCTACATCACAAATTAAACGAGGATTGGAGCAATTAGTCCAAAAGGGAGTAAAAAAAACAATACTAACGAATAAAGAAGCCAAGTACCTAGTACCAGAATTGTGTAGAATACCAGTAATTTATACAGTCCCAAAGATACACAAGAACAGCGAAAACCCACCAGGAAGGCCTTAGGCTGGATTTACACCTATGCATTTTTAGTGTTTTCTGCATTTTGCAGATTTTCACTACAGTCCATTTAACGGTTTCCTATGGAACACGTTCTGTAGTACAAATCTGCAAAATGCAAAAAGCACTAAAAATGCATAAGTGTGAATCCAGCCTTAGGCTGGATTCACATCTATGCACGTTGCTTTTGAGCGTTTCTGCAGTGCTTTTTGCGGTGCTTGCCGCGTTTTTGAACATGTGTTTTTGCCGCGTTTTTCGTTTTGCATTTAATTTTCACAGTGTTTTTTTTTTTTAATACACTGTGGTTGCTAAGCAACCAGCTATATACAGTATAAAAAAAAAAGAAATAACAAAAAAACGCAGATCGCGGCAAAAACGCAGTAAAAACGCGGTACTTGCATTTTGGATGTGGGTCCATTGAATTCTTTTACATGCAAAATGCTGCATTTTGCATGAAAAAAAGTCCCCGACCGTTTCCAAAAAAGCAGAGGCACAAAAATGCATTGATGTGAACATGTTCCATAGGAACCCATGTTAAAAAATTTCCATGCATTTCTGCAAAAAGCATCAAAAAATGCATTAGTGTGAATCGAGCCTAAGGCTCGAATCACACTAATGCGTTTTTTGATGCATTTTGCATTGGGCAATGTGTAAAAGGTAGGGGTCCGTGGATGTTTAGGTACCAAATAATTAAGGGTGTCTGTCAATCAGACCATGCCAGAAAGCCCCCGTGCACAGTTCTCTGAATTTGTTAATGAAACCCATGATACTGGTAAGTGAAATGGGTTGGTACCAAATGGAATTGTTTAATACTTCATAGCACATTGTTTGGTATTGGGTGTGTGACATTATCACTATGTTGCCACCTTTGTCCGATAGTTTAATGACAATGTCACGGCGTGTTTGTAGGTGTTGGAGGGCTCGCTGTTGGCTGTGGGTCAAATTAGGTGTGAAATCCTGCCAGTTCTTACTCTTGAGATCTTTGATTGATTGATGTAAGAAGGCCCAGATAGCTGGACAGGTCATCAAGTCGGGAAAATTTTGTGACTTGGGTTTAAAGGAGCCTTAGAGGGTGTAGGTAACAGAGAAGTGGGAGTGACAGTGGTTTTGTAAGGGACCTCACTTAGTTCAGGTTGTGAGTGTGATGTGTTATTTATGTTGCTCTCATCGTATAATAACATTAAGTCGCGCAAGGCGCGAAATTCCTCCATTGTAAAGTGTCTGGTGCGTTCCGTGAGTTCATGTTCCAAGTTAGTATTTTGATGGTTGGAGTCAAATAGAAACTTGTACGTTAAATTTCGTGCAAAAAGATAGAGGTCTTTGATAGTTTCTGTGATGTGTATGGGGTCAAGGGGACAGAACCCAAGACCCAATTGTAGGACAGAAAGTTTGTCAGAAGAAAGAGAACATGAAACCAAATTTATCACGTTCAACTGTGATGAGTGGGGGTGCTGGCTGAAGGTGTCGGGGGGGGGTTCCAAACAAATGTGTCGATTTTGGTTTGTTGGTGTTTTTTCAGATCCAAAGAAGTTGGGTCTAAAAAATCACCATCAGTGGGTGATCTTCTGGAGTTACCAGAAATACTTTCAAGGACTTTGGGGATAACATTGTGTAATGAAGGGGGGGCAACTCCGCCAGCCAACTGGGATGGGGGTGTGGATGGGTCCCCTGGTAAGTGCACTGACTTGTGTTTAGTAGATGTTCTTTTACCTTTACTAGGTGCTGCAGGAGAGGTACCACCACTGTGACGAGTATGTTTCCATACAGGATTAGAGGTGGAAGAACCTGAAGAGCGAGGACCTATTGGGTGAGAAATGGACGATGAGAGGGAAGAGTCAGATTCTGATTGTTCAGTATTGCCATTTGGTAAAAAAGTGTTGCGTGAAACCGCTCTTCTACCTTTCATTCTACCAGACCACTTATATGCGAACCCCTCGGAGAAAGCGAGTTTGTCTTTTACAAATTTAATTTGTTTATTTTTAATAATATCCTTAGTCAACTCTTCAATACGTTCCTTTTTTAGGGAAGGAGGGAGCGTCAAGGAGGTGTTGGTAATGTGTATTGAGTCTATCGATCTTGTTATCAAGCGAGGTCATGTCATGTTCATATTGAGTAACTAGGGTTTGCATGAGTTCTAAGCTACAATGAGTTAAGCTTTTTTCCCCAAGACGATTTAAAGGAAGGAGAGGGGTCCTTAATGGTGGGGAATAACTGGATTCTCAAGCCCAAAGGGCAAACTTCTTCCTTGATGTATAGTTTAAAGTACTCAGTATGCCAATGTAGGTGTGATTTATGTTTGAGGAGACTATACATACAATCAATCAGGTTTTGATTTCTTCATCAGATTTAGTGTTGTTGGTAAGACATGAATTTTGAATTTGAGTCATAAAGCCTGTCCAGGCCTTGCCTAAAACATCCATGTTGTGTTATTCACTTAGGCCAAAAATACAGAGTCTAAATAAATTTAATTCGAAATTGGTAAAATATCGCATAGGATTATGAAGAAAGAGGGTAATGAGGGAGGCCCTCCCCAAGTCATATGGGACGAGGGGAGTTAAGAAAAAATTGGCAATGGCCGCCGATGTAAGCCAACGAGGGCGCAGCGAGAGAAGACCTAGTTACAGTCGCTGCGTCGAAGTCGGAGGCCAGCACCCGACCGCACACAGGTGTGTTGTCCACCTAATTAATATAGAAAACGTATGGCCTCACAAAGCAAAATAGATAGGGTATAAATCAGTAAAATGTACCATCATCCAGATTGATTGAGAATGATCATTTGGGAGTATGGGCCCCACCCCTGACTCACCGAGGAAGAGGAGGCAAGTGGACTATTGTGGTACATATGAAAGAGATATACATATATAGTACAAATCACTGGTAAAAAAAATCACAAAATTTATTTATACAAAAATAGCAAAAGAACAACAAAACATATGAATTTAAAAGGGTTCAGATGACATGATATTTCAACATGTTTCGTGGGTTTACTGCTTCATCAGGACAATACATCTGCAAATATAGATGAGAATACAAAGATAAATACCATATAAAGGGCTTTTACAAGATTATGGAATGGGGAGGATGGAATAAGATAATAGGACTGCTTACCCAAGCCTTGGAGGGTGTGAATCAACAAGGTAACCTGACTAAGCCTCCCCCGGTGATTGGGAAGGGGATATGAGACACCAGCTAGCATCTGAGTGAAACAGTATGAAGATAGGTAATCAGATAACCAATATAAGTGTCAGTCATAAAGTGATGTGATTGTGATAGGAACACACCAACAATAATAAAAAGAGAACATGCCAGCATGTGGAAAAAATCACACCATGATTGGGGATAGGAGAAGGAAAGGAAGTGAAGGTAGGGGAAGTGAAAGAGAAGTAAGGAAGAGGAGGAGGGAAAGGAGATGGACATAAGGGACAAGAGGGGAACCAAGAATAGTCCAAAGAACCAACGAAGAGTAGGAAAACCAGAGAGAAAGGGGGAAAGAGACATGAGAGGGAAATGAATGGGGTGGGTAACCAGGGACCAAAAAACTCCACATGTGAGCATAATACTGGTGAATGTAGAACAAAAACCGTGAAGTTGTGAACATGAAACCAACCATGAAAACACGTAGTGAGGTGGGATAAGTGAACAGACTGAGCAACCTAGGAGTGTAAACAAACGGGTGATAAGGGTAAAAAATAAAACTGACAGTTATTTAAGGCCCTTTTCACACTGGGGCGGTTTGAAAGCGATATTGCGCTAATAATAGCGCCTGCAAACCGACACGAAACAGCTGCTGCTGTCTCTCCAGTGTGAAAGCCCCGAGGGGTTTCACACTGGAGGGGTGCGCTAGCAGGACGGGAAAAAAAGTCCTGCTAGCAGCATCTTTGGAGCAGCGAAGGAGCGGTGTATACACCGCTCCTGCCCATTGAAATCAATGAGACAGCGTGGCTATACCGTCAGCAAAGCCAGTGGCGTTGCGAGGTGGGGGCGGGGGGTGCGGGCCGCACCTGGGTGACACCCGCCAGAGGGGTGACACCCGTGTATTGCAGAACCGCAGCCGCTGACACCGCCCTCTGCCCTGTGTCTCTCATCTCGCTCACTCTGTGTCCCCCGTGGAGCGGACTGAAGCTGCCTCCTCCTCTGTTTACATCCTGTGAGGAGGAGGAGCTCTGAGTGACACACACCTCTGTGTGTATACGTCCGCGGCCACGCTGTACTGAGGTACTGTACTGTACACTCTAAGTAGATTAGTAGATGAGGTAGATGGACATGTGCGGGGGGGGGGGCACTATGGGAGGGGAGAGGGGTGCTTATACTGATGGGGGTCTGCACTAGGGGGATTCTATACTGATGGGGTCTGCACTAAGGGGGATTCTATACTGATGGGGTCTGCACTAAGGGGGATTCTATACTGATGGGGTCTGCACTAAAGGAGATTCTATACTGATGGGGTCTGCATTAAGGGGGATTCTATACTGATGGGGGCTCTGTACTAGGGGGATTCTATACTGATGGGGGCTCTGCACTAGGGGGATTCTATACTGATGGGGGCTCTGCACTAAGGGGGATTCTATACTGATGGGGTCTGCACTAAGGGGGATTCTATACTGATGGGGTCTGCACTAAGGGGGATTCTATACTGATGGGGTCTGCACTAGGGGGATTCTATACTGATGGGGGCTCTGCACTAGGGGGATTCTATACTGATGGGGGCTCTGCACTAGGGGAATTCTATACTGATGGGGGCTCTGCACTAAGGGGGATTCTATACTGATGGGGGCTCTGCACTAGGGGGATTCTATACTGATGGGGGCTCTGCACTAAGGGGGATTCTATACTGATGGGGCTCTGCACTAAGGGGGATTCTATACTGATGGGGGTCTGCACTAAGGGGGATTCTATACTGATGGGGTCTGCACTAAGGGGGATTCTATACTGATGGAGTCTGCACTAAGGGGGATTCTATACTGATGGGGGTCTGCACTAAGAGGGGGTGTCTCTATTGATGGGGGTCTGCACTAAGGGGGATTCTATACTGATGGGGGTCTGCACTAGGGGGATTCTATACTGATGGGGGTCTGCACTAAGAGGGGGTGTTTCTATTGATGGGGGGTCTGCATTAAGGGAGATTCTATACTGATGGGGGGTCTGCACTAAGGGGAGGTTATATACTGATGGGGGGTCTGCACTAAGGGGGTGATTCTATACTGATGGGGGGTCTGCACTAAGAGGGGGTGTCTATATTGATGGGGGGTCTGCACTAAAGGGGGGTCTCAACTGTGGGGGTCTGCACTAAGGGGGGATTCTATACTGATGGGGAGGGTCTGCACTAAGGGGCTGGATTCTACCCTGATGGAGGTCTGCACTGAGTTTGGAGGTCTATACTGATGGGGGGGTGTCTGTACTGATGGGGGGGGGTCTGCACTGAGGGTGGAGGTCTGTTGTTAGTGAGGGTGATCTATACTGCAGGATCTGTACTTAGCGGAGAGGGGTCTGTACTGAGGGGTGACTATATTTGGTGGAGGGCGGGGGGGAGGGGGGTGACACCAATTTTTTCAGCACCGGGTGACACCAACCCTAGTGACGCCATTGAGCAAAGCGCCTCTGCAGAGGCGCTTTGCGGTGGTAAAACTGCCCCGCTAGCGGCCGAATACCAACGGTAAAGCGCCGCTAACAATAGCGGTGCTTTACCGCCGACGCCGTCCCCACCCCAGTGTGAAAGGGGTCTAAGTCATAAAGATATTAGTGTATGGAGCCCAGAGATACATAGCCATGAGGGTCAATGCAAGTATGTATAGATCACGGGGTTGAGTAAGCCTAAGTTGACTGCATCAAACGTGCATAGCAACGGGCATGGAAACATTGGAAACAATGTCCAGGATCTAGGGGGAGTAAATATGTGATAAAAACATCATTGGTAATCAGTTAAATATATTAGTAGTAGCAAAGTGTAGTGCAGCCGTCTGTCACCTACAGAAGTACGGCCAGACACAAGTATAAAAATATAGAAAAAACTTACTAGTGCTGTAGTGTTCCAGGGCTTCTCTGGAGCCACCCGCCAGCAGTAAATGTACTAAAAAAATGTGTTGCACAAATTATTAAACGTGCAAAAACACAAAACATAATGAAAAGCAAAGTAAATGTACTGCTGTCAGTCAGCAAGTGGTTAAAGCCACCTTGGACTGTAGTCAGCACCTGAGTACAGCTTTCCCCTGATTACAGCCAGAGCCAGATTACATTCAGCACTTGATAATAGCGCCAGATTACAGAGAGTGCCTGATTACAGTCAACACCTGATTAGCCACTTCACCCCCCCAGGCCAATTCTGACATTTCTGTCATACATGTACAAATCAGCATTTTTTTGCTAGAAAATTATTTATAATCCCCAAAGATTATATATGTTCTGAAGGCAGAGACCCAGGAGAATAAAATGGTGGTTGTTGCAGTTTTTTATTTCATATGATATTTGCGCAGCCATTTTTAAAACACAAATTTTTAGTAAAAGATACACTTTGATAAATTTTAGTGCACATAAACAGAATTGAATATCCCAAAAAATATCAAAGCTGATTTATGCCAAATAAAAAGATATCTAACATGTCACACCTTAAAACGACAGTTTAAAAATCTCCATGGTGACAAATGAAGGCTTCTTTCACACTGAAAGTGCCAGGCATTAGTGCTAACGTGCTGCTTATTTTAGCAGTGCTTTAGCGCTGTTTAAGCTGCACTTTTGCGCAGCTTTTTCTGTCGCTAACGGGGTGCTTTTAAACCCAAAAAAAGGGTTAAGACCCCTTTCACACTGGGGTGATTTTCAGGCACTTTAGTGCTAGAAATAGCCTCTGCAAAGAGACAGAAAACCGCCACAGATTCAATCCAGTGAGTTTTTTCACACTGGGGCGGTTTGCTTGTGGGACGTTCCAAAAAATCCTGCAAGCAGCATCTTTGGGGTGGGTTGGGAGTGCTGTATTTAGTGCTCCCAAAACGCCCTGCCCATTGGAATGAATGGGCAGCGCATTCAAAGCACCTTAAAAGTGCTTTGAAAGCATTGTAAAACAGGAGTTAAAGGTTACAGGCACCCTGCTAGCAGCTGAAAAGCGGTGCAGCACTAAAACGATTGGCGCTTTAGCGCTAATGGCCGGCATTTTGGAAGCGCTGCCCATTCATTCCAATGGGAGCGCTGTATTTAGCGCTCCCAACCTGCCCCAAAAATGCTGCTTGCAGGAATGTTTGGTGCAAGCGCACCACCATAGTGTGAAAAGACAAACTGGAATGAATGGGAGGCAGTTTTCAGGTGCTTAGCAGAGGCTAATTCTAGTGCTAAAGAGCCTGAAAACCACCCCGGTGTCAAAGGGGTCTAAGGCTGGATTTACACTAATGCGTTTTTTGATGCATTTTGCATTTTGCAGAAATGCATGGAAATTTTTTAACATGGGTTCCTATGGAACATGTTCACATCAATGCATTTTTGTGCCTCTGCGTTTTTGGAAAGGGTCGGGGACTTTTTTTCATGCAAAATGCAGCGTTTTGCATGTAATAGAATTCAATGGACCCGCATTCAAAATGCAAGTACAGCGTTTTTACCATGTTTTTAGTGCGTTTTTTGGCGCGACTGGCGCTTTGCGTTTTTTTTTTATTTCTTTTTTTAAACTGTATATAGCTGGTTGCTAAGCAACCACAGTGTAAAAAAAAAAAACTAAAAAAAAAACAAAAAAAAACGAAAAACGCGGCAAAAACGCATGTTCAAAAACGTGGCGAGCACCGCAAAAAGCACTGCAGAAACTCTCAAAAGCAACATGCATAGATGTGAATCGAGCCTTAGAGTCTTTACAAGTTACCAGTTTAGAATAAGGCTCGATTCACACTAATGCGTTTTTGATGCATTTTGCAGAAATGCAGGGAAATTTTTTAACATGGGTTCCTATGGAACATGTTCACATCAATGCATTTTTGTGCCTCTGCGTTTTTGGAAAGGGTCGGGGACTTTTTTCCTGCAAAATGCATGTAAAAGACTTCAATGGACCTGCATCCAAAACACAAGTACCGCGTTTCTACCGCGATTTTGCCGCGATTTGCGTTTTGTGAGGGATTTTTGGGGTTTTTTTTTTAGCGGAACATTCACTGTATATAACTGGTTGCTAAGGAGAGGACCGGGAAGCCGGCCACCGTGTCCTTAACCACTTGCTGACCGGCTCACGCCGTTATACATCGGCAAAGTGGCACGGGTGCGCAAAATCCCGTATGGGTAAGTCGGCCCTTTAAGAGCCGCCACAGGGCGCGCGCGGGACGCTGGAGACATGTGCGCGCACGCGCTGCACGGCGGGGGACCCGATGCGTGTGGCCGGTGGGCGCGATCGTCACCAGCCAGGCGCGATCGCATGCACGAGCACCAGCACGGGGATTTGTGTGTGTAAACACACAAATCCCTGTGCTGTCAGGGGATAGGAGACATGTCGTTTGTTCCTAGTAAATAGAAACAACGATATGTCTCCTCTCTTACTCAGTCCTATCCCCATACAGTTAGAACACACTGAGGGAACACATATTTAACCATTTAATTGCCCCTAGTGTTAACCTTTTCCCTACCAGTGACATTTACACAGTATGGGCGGCACAGTGGTGTAGTGGATAGCACTTTCGCCTAGCAGTAAGAAGGGTCGCTGGTTCGAATCCCAACCACGACACTACCTGCCTGGAGTTTGCATGTTCTCCCTCTGCCTGCGTGGGTTTCCTCCGGGTACTCTGGTTTCCTCCCACACTCCAAAGACATGCTGGTAGGTTAATTGGATCCTGTTTAATTTGTCCCCTAGTATGTATGAATGTGAAATAGGGACCTTAGATTGTAAACTCCTTGAGGGTAGGGACTGATGTGAATGTACAATGTAAAGCGCTGCGTAAATTGATGGCGCTATATAAGTACCATAAATAATCAGTGCATTTTTATAGCATTTTTATAGCACTGATCGCTGTATAAATGTCAGTGGTCCCAAAAATGTGTCAAAAGTGTCCACCGCAATGTCGCATTCCCGATAAAAATCACAGATCGCCGCCATTACTAGTAAAAAAAAATAATATAATAATAAATGCCATAAAAATTACATACATTTTTCCCATAGTTTGCAGACGCTATAACTTTTGCGCAAACCAATCAATATACGCTTATTGGTATTTTTTTTACCAAGAATATGTAGAAGAATATATATTGGCCTAAACTGATGAAGAAATTTGTTTTTTTTTATAAATATTTTTGGGGATATTTATTATAGCAAAAAGTAAAAAATATAGTTTTAATTTCCAAAATTGTCGCTGTTTTTTGTTTATAGCGCAAAAAATAAAAACCGCAGAGGCGATCAAATACCACCAAAAGAAAGCTCTATTTGTGGGGAAAAAAAGGACTCAAATTTCGTTTAGGTACAGCATCGCAATTACCAGTTAAAGAGACACAGTGCCAAATTGTAAAACGTGCTCTGGTCAGGAAGGGGGTAAAATCTTCCGGGGCTGAAATGGTTAACAACCGATGAGTCATCAGCTGTCAGCAGGCTTCCCTGCTGAATGTAAAAAAAAAGAATTGCGGGCTAAAAAAAACTTGGGTCTTTTTAAAAAATGGCATGGGATCCCCCCAAAAATCCATGCTTGACATCGGCGAGGACAGATCAGTGGGATGCAGCATCGGAGGAGGGTCGTGGGCGGCAGAGGAAGAAGAACACCGGACAAAGAAGACAGAAGAAGAGCAGAAGAAGAAGCAGCAGAAGAAGGAGAAGCCCGGAGGAGGAAGATACGGGAGAAGATGGAGGAAGAAGCGGGGAAGAAGAAGATATTTTTAATAAAAGACAAAAACTGCCTACTATATTTTCTCACACTACACTACTTTTTTTTGGTGAATGGGTAGGGGTACAATGTACCCCGTACTCATTCACATGGGGCTGGGATCTGGGGGCCCCCTTGTTAAAGGGGGCATCCAGATTCTGATAATCCCCCCGCCCGTAGACCCCAACAACCACTGAGCAAGGGTTGCTGGGAAGAGGCCCTTGTCCCCAACATGGGGGCAAGGTGCTTTGAGGTGGGGGGTCACAAAGCCCCCCCCGCCCCAAAGCACCCACCCCCCCATGTTGAGGGCATGCGGTCTGGTATGGTTCAGAAGGGGGGGCACTCGCTCGTCCCCTCCTTTTCCTGACCTGCCGGGCTGCATGCTCGGATAAGGGTCTGGTATGGATTTTGGGGGGGACCCCACACAGTTTTTTTTTTCACAATTTTTTTTTAGCCGGCAATTTTTTTTTACATTCAGTGGGGAAGCCCGCTGACAGTTGCTGACTCATCGTTTGTTAAGGACGCAGCGGCCGGCTTCCCGGCCTCCTCCTTAGCAACCAGCTATATACAGTGTTAAAAACAAAAAGAAAAAACGCAAATCACGGTAAAATCGCTGTAAAATGCGTGTCCAAAAACGTGGCAAGCACCGCACAAAGCACTGCAGAAATGCTCAAAAGCAGCATGCATATATGTGAATCAAGCCTAAAGCTGGATACACACTATACAACTTTCTTTAGATTTTCTCCTTTAGATTTACCAAAAACAGTGGCGGAATTACCAGGCCCGCAACAGTTGCACTTGTGACGGGGCCCTGGCATTCTGTCACTGTCGGGGGGCCCAGCGGGTTTGCTATTCATACGGCCCTGAGCAGAGAGCGTGTCTCTCATGGAACAGCAGCACAGAGACACCGGCATTGACAGAGGACACAGCTGATCTGCTCCCCTTTGTCCCTCCTGTGTGCTCCGCGGGCAGTCAAATGTGAAGCTAACAAGCTCACATTTCCTGCGGAGCACACAGGAGAGGGGAGGGGGGAGAAGGGGGAGCAGATCAGCTGTGTGTCCTCTGTCATCCCGTGCGAGAGAGGATGGACAGAGAGGGAAAAAGAACTGTCAATGCCGGTGTCTCTGTGCTGCTGTTCCATGAGAGACACACTCTCCGCTCAGAGCCGTGCTGTCCTGAGAAGGCAGACGGAACTGATGGGCACTGATAGGATTCAATGATGAGCACTGAAAGAACGGAGGCACTGATGGGCACTGATAGAAGGCACTAATGGGCACTGATAGAAGGCACTAATGGGCACTGATAGAAGGCACTAATGGGCACTGATAGAAGGCACTAATGGGCACTGATAGAAGGCACTGATGGGCACTGATAGGTGTTGCAGCCTCTGGGGCCTTTCAAAAAGGTGTGTATATGTAATGACAGATCATGTGACACTTAGATTGCACACAGGTGGACATCATTTCACTAATTATGTGACTTCTGAAGGTGATTGGTTGCACCAGAGCTTTTTATGGGCTTCATAACAAAGGAATGAATACATACGCACATGACAATTATCCGTTTTTTATTTCTGATTTCTAATTTACTTCACCAACTTAGACTATTGTGTTCTGATCCATCACATGTAATTCAGATTAAAAAAACATTGAACCAAAGGCTGTAATGTAACAAGATAGGTTAAAAGCCCGGGGGGGGGGAGGATACTTTTGCAAGGCACTGTATAGAGTCTACAAGCTATGGTGGTAATCATTGAAAATTGATCACACCTGATGTACTGACGGCCTTTCTCATTTCTTGAGACACTAACAATCCAGGACAGTATAAATACCCCGCAAATTACCCCTTTTTGGAAAGTAGACATTCCAAAGTATTTAGTAATGTAGCAGGAATACACGGTTCGAAAATCGACCGATCGCTCGACCGCCAACCAACAAAACAACGTTGGTCAAAATTGTCGCCAACATTAACCAATCCAAAAAATTCTTTAAAAGAGCAATCGATTTCACACGTAGTGTTGACATCTCACGTACAAGTGGTGTCATCTACTAGTTTCGCTCATGCGTGATAATGTTCAAGAGATGTTTTACGGATGACCTTCACACCAACTAATAAAATATCGTTCGTTCGCAAACGATGCAATTTTTCCATTTGTTCAATCGGTCTTTTTCGTTCACAATATCAATATCAGGTATTACTTGCTGGGCATCAACGAGTAGAAAATCAGCCGATCCTTCGCAGAATGGAAATTTTTGCCCAATTTTCTTATCGTGTATTCCTGCCATAAAAGGCATAGTGAGTTTTTTGAAGTTGTGATTTTTTTTCCCACAATTTTTTGCAAAATTAATATTTTTCTTTTTCCACAAAGTTGTCATATTAACAGGTTTTTTCTCTCACATGGCATATGCATACTTGCAACTACACCCCAAAATACATTCTGCTACTCCTCCTGAGTATGGCGATACCACATGTGTGAGATTTTTTCACAGCCTGGCCACATAGAGAGGCCCAACATGCAGGGAGAACCATCAGGTGTTCTAGGGACATAAATTACACATCTAATTTCCTGACAATCTATCATTTTTGAAGGCCCTTCATATTTCTAACACATAGCAGGTACATGTAGCAATACCACCGTAGGGGCTGCTGAAATTTTGGATTGTCTGTCACCTGGCCCAGCCCGGGGTTCACCTCTCAGACACTCAGAGACACAGAACAGTCCATATACTTTGCTTTTTTGTTTTATTGAGGGGATTGAACTTGGATGGGGTAAGGGAAATATGGGATGCCCAGTAAAATCGGTAGCACTTGCTTGGGACAACTATATACAGTCCAGTATATACACTCCATTTCTCCTCCTGCACATCACTTCCTCTTTAATCTTCAGGTCTTTCTCCTCCAGCACATCACTTCCTCTCTAATCTCCAGGCACTGCTACCATAAAGTTCTTAGGCTGGACACTGGCTCAGCCAGGCCTTTAGCAATTTCCCTTTGCAGGCAGGGACTGCGGGCCCCAATGGTGTAGCAAAATAGAAAGTCTCTGGTACTAGCTGTCCTACCCGTGGCTACTGAGCCCAGTAAGCCATCTTCAGGCCCTGCCAGCTCACCTGGCTGCAGCTGTTTTTTCCACTGCCCCTTTCACCACAGTCCACACTTCTGGTTCTGCACCCATCCCAGACTGCAAGCTCCCAGTCCTCTCAGGCGTGCCTCTCAAGTCCTCCCGACTGTGCCTCACCCAACCAGCCCTCCTGGCTGCTACCAGTTGTCCTCCCTGGAGTCTCTTAGTAGTGCTTTCTCCCATTGACCTTTCCTTGCTCTCTCTTGTACCTCCAGTTCAGGCCCTCTTCGTGTGTTCCTGAAATTGGTCCCGACTGCACCCGAGCTCAGACTGGTTAGCTCCCTCAAAGGCCCCGACAGTCTCCACACTCTCTCACTCCAGTGCTTCCACCAGACAACTCCTCCCCCAGCTGGGCTGACCCTGGGTATTTAAGGAGGCCTGCAAATCCAAGTTGGGGATTGGTCAAGGCTCCTTAGAATACCCCAGGCAGCTCCACCTCTCCTCTCCTCATCTCTTTCCAGAATCTTCTGAAAATAAGAGGGAGGTCTTGGTGATGCTGCCTGTGAGTCACCAGCTGCTACCCTGAGCCACTGCCAGCCCAGAATGAAAACAAAACGGACAGGCCTGACGACCAGCCAGGCCTGCCTAAATTTACCTAATCCTAACCAAAAATCTTCACTCTAGCACCTACCTAGAGAGTGCTACATACACACCAAGAATTACACCCCAAAATAAATTA
The DNA here is from genome assembly GCF_042186555.1 of Aquarana catesbeiana. Lineage (NCBI taxonomy): Eukaryota > Metazoa > Chordata > Amphibia > Anura > Ranidae > Aquarana > Aquarana catesbeiana. The sequence goes on along the minus strand of NC_133335.1, from coordinate 71,734,046 downwards.
TGCTGAGCAAAGGGTGAACCTAAGATTACCTGTGGTTTTAGTAGTGCAGTTGCCCACAGAGAAGAGCATTGGTCCAGGCAGCAGGCAGGGACGTGGTCAGCGACAGTGAAAGTAATTGTCCAGGCAGCAGGCAGGATTATTGTCTATAGTCAGTGCAGACAGCAGGCAGAGATATTGCCAGCACAGCCAAAGCATTAGTCCAGGCAGAAGGCAGAGATGTGGTCAGCAATAGCCAAAGGAATTGTCTAGGCAGAGACATGGTCAGCACAGGTAAAATATTGGTCCTGGTAGTAGACAGGAACATGGTCCATAGTACAGGTAGCAGGTAGCAGGCAGAGGTGTGGTCAGTTCGTGTGGCATTTAGAGACATGATGGCAGTAAGTCAGCAGGGGCAGAAATATCAGGCTTAGGGCCTTGGTCAGGTAAAACTTGGGCACAGGGGTAGAGGCTTCTCCCGTCCAAATCTCTTTGAAGCCTCTGGTCTCCAGACCCTGATCCGGAAATTACAAAAACTTGGACCAAAAAATTTGTTTTCTCTATCTGAAAAAACAATTCTGGAGCCCCTCACATATGTGAGACCCCTGTGTACTACAGTAGCAGGGCAACAGATCAGTCCAAGCGGTAGGCAAAAAACATTGTCAATTAACAGGCCAAGGCCAGTTCACATGGAAGACAGAAAAGTGGTGGATAAACAATGCAGACGGCAGGCAGAAGCATAGTTGGTAAACAGGCCAGGGTCAGTTCACGTGGAAGTCAGTGGCATGGTTATTTGAGGAAGCAGGCAAATGGTCAGAACAGATGTTGAAAATGGGGAAATGGCAGGCTGTTTAAAATATGGGCTAAGATTTTAGGGATGTGTGAAAACGTCGGAAGCATTCTCCAATGCATAGGTTGGGTTAGTAGGGACACTGGGGACAATGATAGCTGGTATCTCTTCTAACTCCTCCTTTGCTGCATACGCAACAGAGAGAAGGTTTTCTGGGGGGGGTCTTTGCTGGTAGATGAGGGCTGTGACTTTTTCTTCTATGAATTTTAGGAAGGGGGTGGGTCTTTCTGTGGATTTGGTGTAGGTGACATAAGCATTGTAAATGGCCAAATGAATAAACTAAATGGCAACTTTCTTATACCAGAAATGGGACCTCCTTGTTGCCAAATAGGGCTGAAGCGTTTGATCGTTGAAATCCACTCCCCCATGTAAAGATTATAATCTTGGATGCATGTAGGCTTTTGAATGGGACCGTGTCTTCCGCAATCTCCACTGAGGTGTCATTTTGTATGGTGAACAGGACGTAGGCATCCCTCTTATGCTTCCACTTCACGGCCAACACTTTGTCGTTTCTCAGACTTGCTGATTCCCCCCTTCATAGCCTTGTGTTCACTAAAGTTTGTGGGAAGCCGATCCTGTTTTTTCTGGAGGTACAGCAGACCAAGGTTTTTGCATAGTGTAGGTGGCGGAAAAGGGGCAGGCTGGTGTAAAAGTTTTTTGGAGAAGTGGGTATGCCAGGTCCCATACATTTTTTCCACTTATGTCATTGTAGGTTGGGCACTCAAGGGGCTGGAGCTGGTAATCTCTTCTTTCCTATATGCAGAACGCATACGGATGTCCTGTGACTCTTTCACAAAGATTGTAGATTTTTATTCCATATCTGGCCCTTTTGCTTGGAATGTATTGTTTATTTCCTAGACGGCTACTGAAGTGTACAAGGGACTCATCCACCCATATATTTTGATCAGGGACATAAAGTTCAGCAAATCTTTGTGAAAAAAAATTATTCAGTGGGCGAATGTTGTATAATTTGTCATAGTTGGGATGATCTCGGAGGGGGCACTGGGTATTGCCACTGAAGTAAAGGAAGTGCATGCCTGACAAAGGAGCACGCATGCTCCGAACGCAAGCTCGACCACGCCTCCTGTCCATCATTGCTGACGCGCCTGCCGTGTGACTGTCTTCAGCCTCGGAAACCACCGCTGCCCAGCTGGACCACAGGAGCCCTAGCCTAACTTATACCATGCATGTTTATTCTACTCAAATGTGAGTTGATACTACGCTTATTAAAATTTTCATTTTTAACCGACTTACTGCACTCAGAGTGGTGCTGCTCTTTTTCTCTCTCTCTCGCTCATCTGAGTTTACACAGCCGCTTCTTCTCTCCACAGCTGGCTGCCCCCACTGACACAGACCAGAACCTCTAAACACAAGTCTGGTCCCAGCAGTTTATGAACTTTGCCTATTGGCACCCCTGGACCTTTGTAACTGTTTCCAGATCGCACTAGCTGCGTTTTTAGCGCTCCATCTTTTATTTAAGGAAGTGCATGATCATCTCATACCTGGGTATTACAGAAGAATAAATGGGCATGTGATGGATGGAGTGGGTGGACCAGTAGGCATGTCCTTCATTTTTTTTTTCTGTAAGCCCCATGTTAAGGGTAAGGCCCACAAACAATTTGAACTCCTCCAATGTTAGACATTTCCACTGATACGGACAGGCATAGGATGAACTGGGGTTGCTATCAATCTAGTGTTGAGCAAATAGATTTGTCTGGTCCACAATAAATTGGAGTAAAGTGTCAGGCAAAAATAAATTAAAAAGAAAATACATTTCTGAAAATTTTTTGTATTGGCCTGCACGCCTGGCTGTGCAGGGAAAGGAGGAATGCTTGCTGATCCCGAGTTGGAAGGCAGCCATATTGGGTTGGCAAGAACATCTGGGAGTTATGTATGGGCCCTGATTCTTGGGGGATTTGACATTCTAGGTACTTGGGGGATGTGACACTTAAATGCTGGTAATGAGGGATGTGACATGCCAGTGCTGGTACTTGGGGGAGGTGACACTCCAGTGCTGGTACTGGGCCTTTCATCCTAAGGTCTGTTGCCGTTGGCATTTGCTGATTGACCATTGGGGTGTGTGGTTGTCTAGTTTTCAGAGAGCTGTATCCTTTTAGGAGGGACCCTTTCTTCCTCCGATTCGATCGCTGATCCACTGCTTTTGACGGGTTCATACACCGAATCAGAATCAGACTGTAGGAACTCTCCGCTGCTCTCACCAGTCACGCTAAGGATCTGAAATGCCTCCTCACTGGTGTAAACATTTTTGGACATGGCTGGGACTGGTAGACTGCTGATGGTGGTTGTGTGATGGCTACTCTGGTGATGAGCGGCTGTAGGATGGGTACTCTGGTGATGTGGTTGTGTGATGGGTACTCTGCTGATGGGAAGCTGTGTGACAGGTACTCTGCTGATGGGTGGCTGTGTGACAGGTACTCTGCTGATGGGCGGCTGTGTGACAGGTACTCTGCGGATGGTGGTACTGATAGGCAATGTGCAACAGGTGCACTGCTGATGGTCACTGATGGGCAGGAGGTACACTGCTGATGGATGACAGGTGCACTTTATGGGCACTGATGGGTGACAGGTGCACTGGAGGGGCGATAGTAACACTGCTGATGGGCACTGATGAACACAGTTGATTGGCAATGTGACAGGTTCTCTTGTGTGGTGCTTGGTGCAGTACAATGACAAGAAACAGATCGGTAACTCACTGATCCCTGGCTCTCCTCTCCTCACACTGGAAACGGTGTGTGGGGAGAGGGGAGCCAGTAACAGCCAGTTACCGTTCTATGTTTACATTTGTGATCCGCTGTGAAGGGACACTCACGTGGTAAAGAGCCGCTCTTTACCAAGAACAGTGACGCGCCATCTCTGGGGGACACGCTGACACCGAGATCAGAGCGCTGCGTACCCTCTATGTTGATGTGCTGTAAGAGTCAGACGACGTCATAGAACAAGAGCGGTCCCGCCTCGCCATCATATTACTATATGGCGGGCGGGAGCTGGTTAAAGTGTATGCAAAAGTCAGCAGTTTTGGCTATATATGCACTGCAGTAAATGTATGAACATGTGACAATCATCATACTAAGCAATGCATTGTCTGACCCCTGGACTAATGCATTCAACAGAGCTGGTACCAGGGTTGCCAACCATCAGTAAATGTACTGACAGTTTGTAAAAATCACAGCTTTTTACAGCTGTCAGTAAATATCTGTTAGAGAAAATTAATGTCAGTAAAAATCAGTATTTTTTTTCAAATAGGTTAGTGCTGGCTCGGACTAGTGCGGACTTTTTGACCGAACTGGTTCGACGGACCGAGTCCGGTGGACAATTCGACCTTGTGTGGGCTTCAGTGGACTTGCAGTGGACTTTTTCGGTCGAAAATCAGACGGGCTTTAGATTTGGAACATGATTCAAATCTTTAAGTCAGAACTCCGCCGGACCCAGTTCCTATTGAAAAGTCCGCTCGTCTGTATGCTAGTCCGACGGACGAAAACCGACGTTAGGGCAGCTATTGGCTACTAGCTATCAACTTCCTTATTTTAGTCCGGTCGTACGTCATCACATACGAATCCGTCGGACTTTGGTGTGATCGTGTGTAGCCAAGTCTGTTCCTTGGGAAAGTCCGTTGGAAGTCCGCCAAAAGTCCGTCGGATAGTCCGTTGGACCAGTCCGGTCGAAAAGTCTGCTCGTGTGTACGTGGCATAAGATCGAACCCCTTGACAGCTTGATGCAGCACCAGCAGCCATCCAGGCAGAGTTTGGAGCCAGTTGGGATTATTTTTAAATAGAAGCAGGCTGCAGCTGGCAGCGGAAGGAGCAGCTGACTGCATTTGCTGCTCCTGCTCCTCTAGTTCAGGCTGTGGAGTGATCTCAACTGTGCTCCGCCTGCCACCTGTCTGCATAGATAGGTAGTTGGAACCTGGTGCTTATCTAGCAGCAACAGCTCCTGAAGCCTGTGCCCACGGCCCCACGGCTACACTACACTCTACTCCTGAGTAACCTATCTTGCTCTTCTGTAGCCACAGTTCTCTATCAGGTACTATCAAGGAGGGGGATTTGGGGGTGGGAATAGCGCACTGTACTGGGGGAGAGGGTGATTTGGGGGAAAGGGGGGCACCCATGAACCCTGCACCGTGTAAACAGTGCACCCTTGAACCCTGAACTCTGTATGCAGGACACACCCGAATCCTGCACTCTGTACACAGCACACACCTGAACCCTGCACTTTGTACACAGCACGCACCTGAACCCTGTACTCTGTTTGCAATTCACCCCTGAACTCTGTATGCAGTACACCCCTGAACGCTGCACTCTGTATGCAGTGCACCCAAAACCTGCACTCTGCATGAAGTGCACACGTGAACCCATAGCTCCCAACTGTCCCTGATTTTGAGGGACTGTCCCTAATTTGGAACAAAGTCCCTCTGTCCCTCTTTCCTCCTCATTTGTCCTTCATGTTGGTCTGATCTCTATAGTTGTATATAAAATTCTCTTTTGATCTTTCAGTAAGTGTTTCCCAGTGATAAACCTTTAATCCAATTTCTAAATTGCTGCATTTGTACATTTCAAAAGCCAATATAAAGGAATAGTACTGGTAAAACAGCACTTGTGGGTTTAACCAATCATCTTTTTATGTATTACTCTCCTTTAAGGGGGCATGGCAGGGGGCGTGTCCTATGCCTACATACTTTTGCTAATAGGTGTCCCATCTCAAAAAGTTTAAAGATATGGTGAACCCCGCACTCTGTATGTATCGCACATTTGAACCCTGCACTCTGTACATAGCGCACACCCGAACCCTGCATTTTGTACTTCTGGTATTTAATGCCCCTTTAAGACTCTCCCACTGTTTTTGCTGCCTCCTAAATGTGTTTCTTTTTTTCACCGAATGGGAATTTTGCTTTGAAAAACCGTGTCACAACTGCAAGCCAAGCACTTAGCCTGTGGCTGCAGCCTTAATGAGCAAGTTTGACAGATGATGCCCTCTGTGAAACTTGACATGTTCAGTTAAAATTGCCGCACTATGAAGCTAAGCATGGCAATGTGTACTCACCCAAGCAGCTGATATGTTCATTCGGAGGTAGGTGGTCAGAGAGCGGTTCTGTTTAATCATCCTCTTTTAGGCCACTCCTAGTATTAGATGCAATCTGGTCATGGCTCTCTTTGGCATGCATAACAGAACTTGTTTTTCAACTGTATCCCAGCAGGGTGGCTGATAATATGTCATGCTCTGTTGACTTTTTAAAGGTAAACCAGGCCAGTTATGGGTATTGTCAGAGTGTGATTGTGTTTATACTGTTTACATTTTAGTTCCTATTAAGAGTTCTATAATTTTTTCAAGCTGTCAGAAAAAAAAAGTGCTCTGTCAGTTAATTTTTTTATGCTTTGACAGCAAAAAATGTTGCAGGAGGTTGGTAACCCTGGCTGGTAAACTGATCAAAAGTAAGGTGGGGGTCACTCCAGGGTGAGAATACAGATAAAGGATAACATTTTCAGGATGCAGTTAGGATCAAGATTATGGGATATGACCATAAACTAGCAGGAGGAAAGTTCAATAATTAGTTAGAATAATAATTTTACAGAGAGAGTAGTTGATACTTTGAACTTCCAACAGAGGTAGTGAGTCAGTCAACAGGGAGACTTCATGCACATAGGCGTATTCACCCATAAAGCATGAAAATTGGGGGCATTTTGGCACCACAAAGGCACAGGTGGTGTATACAGCCCACTGCCAGAAGCCTGTTAAAATCAATGACAGGCTAAGATTTGCTTCGCTACATATGAATGGTATTCACTTACAGGCCGTATACACTTTTTTTTTTTTTTTTACAACAGCATCCTTCTAAGTGTAAGTAAAGTCAATTTTTTTTTTAAGTTTTACAAAGTGTAGGTAAGGGTTTGGATTTTTATTGCTGTCTGTCTGCCCATCAGGAGATTTACCCCCTGCTGGCCATTGCCTCATATATAGAAAGTGATGGAAAATCCAACAGACTTCCAGCAGAGGTAGTGGATCAGTCAACCGAAAGGGCTCATTCATGCCAGATGCGCTCAGTTGCGTTTGTGAGTGCATGGCAACCAAAAAATAATAGTTCCCTATGAATGCAGTTCACACCAGTGCGTTGTGCTTCATTGTATTTTCCCAGCACTGAAAAAAAAGTATGGCATGCACTACTCTTATCCAAATGCAATGCGATCAAATGCATGCATAACGTGCATAAGTACAACACACCGTAAGGCGAATCAAGGCAAACAAGGCATAAAAAAAACAAAAACAAACAAAAGGCATGTAAAATGAACCCCAATGCATTACAACACATTACAAAAAGCGCAATGCTCATGCGTGAACAGATGTGTTGTAGTGTGAATCCCTAAGGCCTCATGCACATGGAAGCATTTGCCTGTATAGCGTAAAAAAAGCCTGTATTTTTAGAAGATCTGCACTCTGGACATACTGTATGTCTCTCAATGCGAGTACTGCTGACATGTGTGTGTAACTCCACATATAGCCAAAGCGTATTTCAGCCTATCATTGATTTTGAAAGCTTGTTGGCAGCAGGCTGTATACACCACTTGTGCCTCCCTTGCGTTAAAATACGCACTTTTTTTATGCTGTATGGGAAAATGCACCCATGCAAACATGCTAGTAAAAAACAGATATAGGGCTCATGCCCACAGACGGTATGGACTCATGCCTGCAGGCGTATTCCTACTTACAATGCTCAACATGCTGGTATATTTTGGTACCTGAGAGCCCCTGTTGCTGTGTACAGCCATCAATAAACATGAATGGGTATAGGCATAGGCAGTTGTACAAAGATATGTGCCACTACATAAGGTTCCGAACACAAACTGCCTGCGTTTGGAGACTTACAGTGCCTTGAAAAAGTATTCACACCCCTTGAAGTCTGGAATTGCTGCACTTCTCTCTTTTGCCGCTAGGTGGTTGGGTACCCGGTGATATTAGAAAAGACAAGGGCAAAGGAAGGACAGATTAGGAGTATATGGGGTATCTCAGCCAATGGGCAGGGGTTTTCTTAAGTCCCTTGGCCTGCTAGGAGAACCTATATATTTGGGTGGAGTCAGGTGATCAGTGTTCTGTGCCACCTGGACAGCTGTCTGGGTGGGCATGTGTCGTATTGCCCGAGCTGTTAGGCCGGAGTTTGGGCCTATCCTGGGCACACCTGGCTGCTAGGCTGTTTGAGGGCCTATCCAGAAGCAAGAGAGCAGTGTAGGGTTAGGACTGCGGCTTGCAGTCCAACCAGAAGTGACGGTTCTGCTGGCTGGAGAACCTGTCATGGTCGGAGGTAGAGGGGAAGCTGTCGCCATTAAGGGACCAACCACCTTATTACCAGGGACCACAGTGAGTAGCTGAAGCAAGTCAGCTGGGCAGGCCAGTGGGGTGAAGCTTGAGAAGTATCTGGAGTGCCAGGCTAGAGACCCAGCAGAGAAGCGAGGGTGACACTTGAGGGAGATACTTAAGTAAAGATAGCACTAGCTCAAAGGATTCGGTGGCAGTGAATCAGCAAGTTGGTGAGAGAGACTGGGAGCTCAGTGGGTTGAGAACCTACAATAATTGACTGTATAAGAGTAAAGGAGTTTGTTCCAATATGTGTTAGGGACTGTTGCAATAGGAGACAGCATTCCTACACATGCAGATGTGGTGTCTTGCTGGATGCCTTTCCCTGCATGTCTGTCTACCTATAGAAGTCTCGGAGTCTGCCAATTAACATTGCAACTACCTAAGGGTGTCCCGGCCCTAAACCCTCTCTCCCAAAGTTCTGTTCAAGAGAAATAAAATCTCTTTGCATTCAAGAAGTGTCTGGCGCCCATGAATCTATCTTGTGGCCAATCAAAAGACTTGAGACTGGGGCGAAGGTTCACCTTCCAGCAGGACAATGACCCTAAACATACAGCCAGAGCTACAATGGAATGATTTAGATCAAAGCATATTCATGTGTTAGGATGGCCCAGTCAACGTCCAGACCTAAATCCAATTGAGAATCTTTGGCAAGACTTGAAAATTGCTGTTCACAGACACTCCCCATCCAATCTGACAGAGCTTGAGCTATTTTGCAAAGAAGAATGGGCAAAAATGTCACTCTCTAGATGTGCAAAGCTGGTAGAGACATACTCAAAAAGACTTGCAGTTGTAATTGCAGTGAAAGGTGGTTCTACAAAGTATTGACTCAGGGGGGCTGAATACAAATGCATGCCAAACTTTTCAGATATTTATTTGTAAAAAAATTGGAAAACCATTTATCATTTTCCTTCCACTGTACAATTATGTGCCACTTTGTGATAGTCTATCACATAAAATTCCAATAAAATACATTTACGTTTGTGTTGTGACATGACAAAATGTGGAAAATTTCAAGGGGTATGAATACTTTATCAAGGCACTATCTTTCTGTATGCATGTGCTACTTTATGCATATAGCAGTGTATACCTATACCCACAGCCACCTATACTTAGGGCCAGGGCTTTTTTTCTAGGAAAATAGGTACAGGAACTCAATCGCAACCCCCTGTCCCTTACATACACCCTCCAAACCGCATCAAATAGTGGGTGTGGTCAAATTTTACCTGCATCTCCCTTGTCCCCATCCTTCACTTTTGTGTTTTCAAGTAATAGTGGTCAGCAGGGAGCAGAGGGCCTGAGCCAGAGGTGGTGGAACTGAGTTCCACCAAGTTCCGGCTGAAAAAAAGCCCTGCTTAGGGCCCTTTCATACTGCTCCATTGACAAAAGCACATGCCTTTTTTATGCCTTTTTTATGCATTCTCTGCTTCCAATCATGCACCTGTGAAATTTGGGCATGTGACTCAAAAAGCATTCCAAAAATGCAACCAGGGTGCGTTTTTGATGCATTTTCCATTTATTTCAATGAAGAGGTGCATGTTGGTGTGCTTTTTAAACATGCGCCAAAAATGCAGAAAGCAGGACTTTTACGGCCCTTTCACATTGATCAGTTTTTTTTTTAATGCGCTTTTGGTGGTTAAAAAGCAGAACAAAAATGCATGAAAAATGTATCTTATTAAGTCATATAGAACTCTTCACACCAGTTTGCCGCGGCATCAAAAGAGCACCAAAAACACACCTCCCCCTGAAATCAATAAAAACACTGCAAACGTGCACTGGGGTTGTGTTTTTGGTGTGCTTTTTGAGTCACGTATCCATGTTGCACATGTGCATGATTGAAGTCAGGTAACCAGAAAACGCACCAAAACACATCAAAAATACATATGTGTTTTTACTGAGTTTTTTCAACAAAGCAGTATGAAAGGGCTCTTAAAAACATGCCACAGCATATTGGTGTGAAGTGTTCCTTAGGAGTTAACCCTTTTGCTATGTCGTACAGACCTGACAGCAGGGGGTTTCATACACAATCCAATGGCTGCACCACTGGGATTGTGTGGGAGCCCTGGTTCACACATATGCTATTCGGGAATTAGCATGATTTCAGTGCGGGTTCCCGCATCGCATCTACCCTGCAATCAGTTCACACTGCCCTCTGCGAATCTCTGCGGGTGTCAATGTAACGTTAATGACACCCCCAGATTGGTTCACAGATTGCAGTGCAAACTGTGAATTCAGAGAGGAATCGGATTGCATGGGTGTAAATACTCATGCAATCCGATTCCAGTGCGGGGGGAAAAACAGGTTCCTGTACCTTTTTGTGCAAATCCAATGTGAGTTCAGCCATACAACTATAGTACCCCGGGCTTTAGTCAGGGAGCTCCTCACCAAATTCCTTGTCAGGAGTAGCTACTGTAGTTAATTGCCAGAGGTCCATTAATTTCTCTCTAAGTTTGGCCTGGTTGTACTTTTCTCTTCTACCACCAGGTGGTCAGGCACTTGGAGATATTAGGTTGAGAAGGACTACCCAAGGTCCGGTTATGGGTATATGGGGTATCTCAGCCAATGGGTAGGGGTTTTCTTGAATCCCTTGGCCTGCTGGGAGAGCCATTATATTCGTCTGGAGTCAGGTGATCTCTGTTCTGTGCCACCCGGACTGCTGTCTGGGTGGACGTGTGTCATCTGCCCAGCTGCTAGGCCGGAGATTTGGCCTATCCCAGTGGCATATGGCTGCCAGGCTGTGTGAGGGCCTATCCATAAGCAAGAGGGCAGGGTTGGGACTGAGGGGAAGCGTGGGTGACTCTTGAGGGGATACCACCGCAAAAGCCTTGAGGATCTCATGGGATTCAGAGTCAGTGAATAAGAGGGTCCAGTGAGAGATTTGGAGCTCTAGGGGGCTGAAGAACTACAAGGAGAAGTTTTAGTAAAGCTGAGAGCACTATTACGTTTGAATTGGGAACTGTTAAGTACTGTTGCCATAAGAGACAGCAATCCTACACGTGCAGAAGTGGCACCTTGCTGGGGCCTTTCCCTGTACGACTGTCCTCCTAATGAAATCTCGGAGTCTGCCATTTGAATTTGAAACAACTTAAGCGTGTCCTGCCCCTATCCCTCTTTCCCTTGCAAAATATAAAAAAAGGACTATTAAAGAAAACCTCTTTTACATCCAAGAAGTGTCTGGCGCCCAATGACTTTTACCACCTTTGCACTCACTATGCCTCACAACCAACCATGTATTGAAGGATATTAGCCATCTGTGGCCTTGAAGGTTCCCATTAGACTGGACGAGATTAGAGATTCTGCTAAACAACTGTATGGCTGAATTCGCATTGCACAGACATCGCATGTGTTCGGCACAGCAATGCGGGTGCGAATCACATGCGATGTCTGTGTTTGCATATGTGTGAACCCCTAAGGCTGGGTTCACACTGGTCCGACAAACGCTCCGACATTGGGAGCTCATGTCGCATGACGTGTGAAATTTAATGTTTCCCTATGGGAGCCGTCCTAACTGGTCCGACACAAGTCGTTCCGACTTTAGAAATGCTCCCTGTACTACTTTGGTCCGACTTTGATCCTACTTCAGCCTATTGACTATCATTGAAGTCGGATCAAAGTCGGATTGCCGTCTTGCATGATCCGACTTCGGCACGCGACTTGTGCTCAGATGTTCTTGAGGGGGAACTCCGCGCCAAATTTTAAATAAAAAACCGGCATGGGTTCCCCCTCCAAGAGCATACCAGGCCTTTGGGTCTGGTATGGACCTTGAGGGGAACCCCCTACGCCGAAAAAACGGCGTGGGGGGTCGCCCCCAATCCATACCAGACCCTTATCCGAGCACGCAGCCCGGCCGGACAGGAATGGAGGTGGGGACGAGCGAGCGCCCCCCCCCTCCTGAACCGTACCAGGCCGCATGCCCTCAACATGGGGGGTGGTGCCTTGGGGGAGGGGGCGCGCTGCGGCCCCCCCACCCCAAAGCACCTTGTCCCCATGTTGATGAGGACAAGGGCCTCTTCCCGACAACCCTGGCCGTTGGTTGTCGGGGTCTGCGGGCGGGGGCTTATCGGAATCCGGGAGCCCCCTTTAATAAGGGGGCCCCCAGATCCCGGCCCCCCACCCTATGTGAATGAGTATGGGGTACATCGTACCCCTACCCATTCACCTAGGGAAAAAGTGTCAATTAAAAAAAAACACTACACAGATTTTTAAAGTAATTTATTAGACAGCTCCGGGGGTCTTCTTCCGACTTCGGGGGTCTCTCCGGTTCTTCTCCGCGCTCTCCGGGTCTTCTGCCGGGCTCCTCCGCTATTTTCTGCTCTTTTGCTATAGCGGAGGAGCCCGGTTTGCTGCCTTCTTCTCTTCGGGGGTCTCTCCGGTTCTTCTCCGCGCTCTCCGGACCTTCTGCCGGGCTCCTCCGCTCTCTTCTGCTCTTTTGCCGCTCTTTTGCTATAGCGAAGGAGCCCGGTCTTCAATCTTCTGCCTTCTGCTCTCTTCTCCTGATGTTGACACGACGCTCTCTGGGGCTGGAATGCACTCTGAGCGCTCCGCTCTGACTTATATAGGTGGTGACCACGCCCCCTTATGCCGTCACAGTCCCTGGGCATGCTGGGACTATGACGGCATAAGGGGGCGTGGTCATTGGGTGATGACCACGCCCCCTAAAACGTCACAGTCCCAGCATGCCCAGGGACTGTGACGGCATAAGGGGGCGTGGTCACCACCTATATAAGTCAGAGCGGAGCGCTCAGAGTGCATTCCAGCCCCAGAGAGCGTCGTGTCAACATCAGGAGAAGAGAGCAGAAGGCAGAAGGCAGAAGGCAGAAGATTGAAGACCGGGCTCCTTCGCTATAGCAAAAGAGCGGCAAAAGAGCAGAAGAGAGCGGAGGAGCCCGGCAGAGGGTCCGGAGAGCGCGGAGAAGAACCGGAGAGACCCCCGAAGAGAAGAAGGCAGCAGACCGGGCTCCTCCGCTATAGCAAAAGAGCAGAAAATAGCGGAGGAGCCGGGCAGAAGACCCGGAGAGCGCAGAGAAGAACCGGAGAGACCCCCGAAGTCGGAAGAAGACCCCCGGAGCTGTCTAATAAATTACTTTAAAAATCTGTGTAGTGTTTTTTTTTTAATTGACACTTTTTCCCTAGGTGAATGGGTAGGGGTACGATGTACCCCATACTCATTCACATAGGGTGGGGGGCCGGGATCTGGGGGCCCCCTTATTAAAGGGGGCTCCCGGATTCCGATAAGCCCCCGCCCGCAGACCCCGACAACCAACGGCCAGGGTTGTCGGGAAGAGGCCCTTGTCCTCATCAACATGGGGACAAGGTGCTTTGGGGTGGGGGGGCCGCAGCGTGCCCCCTCCCCCAAGGCACCACCCCCCATGTTGAGGGCATGCGGCCTGGTACGGTTCAGGAGGGGGGGGGGGCGCTCGCTCGTCCCCACCCCCATTCCTGTCCGGCCGGGCTGCGTGCTCGGATAAGGGTCTGGTATGGATTGGGGGCGACCCCCCATGCCGTTTTTTTCGGCGTAGGGGGTTCCCCTCAAGGTCCATACCAGACCCAAGGGCCTGGTATGCTCCTGGAGGGGGAACCCATGCCAGTTTTTTATTTAAAATTTGGCGCGGAGTTCCCCCTAATACCAAACAATGCCGGGCATTGGCGGGGATCCAAGTCGGATCCCCGTTCATTGAAAGTCGGACACATGCCGGCTTTATGTCGCAGGGCAAAGTCGGATCCAAAGTAGGATGGCTGTCGTGTCGCACCAGTGTGAACCCAGCCTAAAACTGATAAGCAGACTACTGCCTGTCAGGTGGAAGCATTCAGGCAGTTGCACTGCCACCTGATTGCTTCTACACACTCCCTGTAATGGCGCCCCTGCCATGTATTCCGGGCTCCGCTTGCCCATCTGCGGCCCGGGACCGACATGGCGGGTCCCGGCGGGTGGAGGGATGTGTTTCCGCTTTCCTCCCCTTTTTTGTTGGTGACCCGGAAAGCGGCGTGTATGACATCACTTCTGGCTCACCCTGTCATTTTCCCCCGGCTAGCGTAGAGGGCATTTGCATTGTAATACATCCAGTGGAGCCCAGAGGAGACATGCGGGATCTGAAAGAGAACCTGCCACCAAAAAATCACATAGACGACTCTTTGTCCCCTATGTGATGAAAAAAGTTAAACAAAAAAAAAATTATGTATGAAAACGTTGATTGCAATACACGTTACATATCTCCGCGCACGCTGGAGTGAGAACCATAATTCTATCACAAGACCTCCTCCATAACACTAAACTGATGACCTATAGGGGGCTTTTGAAGTGTCACCTATAGAAAATATAGGGTACTGAAGTTTGTCACCATTTCACGGGTCTGTACAAATTTTAAGGTTTGGCATGTTGGGTATCTATTTACTCGGTGTAAACTTTTATATTTTATCAAAATGTGAGTAATTTATTAAGTTCGTTTGCCCTAAAATTCACTTTAGTGTGTTTTTTACTGAACCTGCCAAGACCTCTGCGGTAATATCAGGTTACATAAAAAAATGGAACTTGATTTTTCCTAACGGCTCCATGTCAGCACAGCTGGGGGGGCAGAGCCTATACCCATCTGTGCTGCCATGGAGCTCGTAAGTAAAGGAAAATTACGGTAAGTATTTGAATTCAATTTTCCATTTTTAAACATGCGTGCAAAAATGCAAAAATGGTTCTGGCAGCAAAAGGTTAAAGGGATAAATACTATTAAATCTTATTGAACGCTTCACACCAGTCAGTTGTGTTTTGTTGCATTTTTGGTGTCTTTGATGCATGTTAAAAAAACACACCTCATTGAAATGAATAGAAAATGCATCAAAAACTCGCCTGCAGTTGCGTTTTTTGAGTCATATGACTAAGTTTCTCAGGTGCATGCTGGGAAATCGGCACCCAGAAAATGCACTGAAAATGCATCAAAAATATGGCACAAGTGCATATGTGTATTTATTGCATTTTTTTCAACGGAGCAGCATGAAAGCAGCCTAAAGCCTCATAAACACGCTTAGAATTTTCGGACGACCGAATGTCTGTTTTTTGTGGCATGCTAGTCTTATGTCAAAAGTGAAGAGGATGCTCACAATACAAAATTTTTTCGTATGACAGAATTTAACTTCAGAAGTGACGTAATGTGTTGACTAGTTTTGTATGTGTTCTTTCGTTTCTGAGCATGAGTAGTCTTGCTCTTACAATTTTATTCTTACGAAAACCATACTAATGAAACGAAAAAATCAGACGTTGAGTTCACAGCTGACAAAAAATGTATAGTCTGCACATCCAGCTTTTGTCCGAAAAAGCGAAATCGGCTGTCGAAAGCACCGTACTAACGATCCGAAAATCGTCAGACAGCTCGTCGTACAAATTTTTCCATCCGATTTTTATATCGTGCGTATGGGCCTTATGGTATGCAAATATGTTGTAGCATAAAATCCTGACTGGGAGATGCAGATGCATACTTGCCAACTGTCCCGGATTTCCAGGGACATTCCCGGGACTTAGACACCATTCCCGAATTTGTGGTGTCCCGGTAAATGTCCCGAGAAATCCGGTTCTTCACGATTTCGCATCCGCCGCCGCCGCTAGAGGTTCGCGGCCGGCGGAGACATTGTCTCTGCCGGCCGCCATTTTTCTGTAGTTTAGGAAGACGGCGGGGGGGGGGCTAGACAGAGCTCCTGCGTCGCCTCCCACCCTCCGCCCCGCTCCGCCTCGCCTTGCCCCGCTCTGCCTTGCCTACCCCCCTCCCCGCTCTGCCTCGCCCCGCCTACCCCCCGCCCCGCTGCCAGTCTGATATGGAAAGGGGCGGGGGTTCTAGCCATGCGGAGGACACCTCTGAGGTGGGGGGGGAGCACCGCTGTGGGACTCCTGATGCAAGGAGGACACCTGATGTGAGGGGTCCGCCGGGGACACCTGATGTGAGGGGGGGCTCCACTGGGGACACCTAATGTGAGGGGGGGCTCCACCAGGGACACCTAATGTGAGGGGGGCTCCACCGGGGGCACCTGATGTGAGGGGGGGCTCCGCCGGGGACACCTGATGTGAGGGGGGGCTCCGCCGGGGACACCTAATGTGAGGGGGGGCTCCGCCGGGGACACCTGATGTGAGGGGGGGCTCCGCCGGGGACACCTGATGTGAGGGGGAGCTCCGCTGGGGACACCTGATGTGAGGGGGGGCTCCGCCGGGGACACCTGATGTGAGGGGGAGCTCCGCCGGGGACACCTGATGTGAGGGGGGGCTCCGCCGGGGACACCTAATGTGAGGGGGGGCTCCGCCGGGGACACCTGATGTGAGGGGGGGCTCCGCCAGGGACACCTGATGTGAGGGGGAGCTCCGCCGGGGACACCTGATGTGAGGGGGGGCTCCGCCGGAGACTCCTGATGTGAGGGGGGACACCTGATGTGAGGGGGGGCTCCGCCGAGGACACCTGATGTGAGGGGGAGCTCCGCCGGGGACACCTGATATGAGGGGGGGCTCTGCCCGGGACACCTGATGTGAGGGGGGGCTCCGCCGGGGACTCCTGGTGTGAGGGGGGGCTCCGCCGGGGACTCCTGGTGTGAGGGGGGGCTCCGCCGGGGACTCCTGGTGTGAGGGGGGGCTCCCCGGGGACTCCTGGTGTGAGGGGGGGCTCCGCCGGGGACATCTGATGTAAGGGGGGCTCCGCTGGGGGAACCTGATGCAAGGACGAACTCTGCTGGGACATCTGACGCAAGGACGGAAGGCTGGTGGCAGGCGACGTGGCTAGTGACACGCTCAGGGATCCCACTGATTCTGCATTATGGTGAGTTGAATGATTGCATTTTATATTAATAATAGAAATAATGTACTTCAGTCATCCTGACACCATAACAACCATGGTGCCGGGATGATTGAAGTGCTAACACCAGGTGTTTGGAGTATCTTTATCTGCTGATTGTTAAACTTTCTAGAATACACACATTTTTATTGTGTAGGATCTGGGACTGCTGTCCCGTCATTTACCCTCTCCCCCTCTCCCCCTCTCCCCCTCTCTATCCCTCCCCCTCTCCATCCCTCTCCATCCCTCATTCATCTCAGACTCTAACCACACCCTCTTGAACCACGCCCATTTAAGTCACGCCCACTATGTCGCGTAAACCACGCGCTTCGCGTGCCGCACTTGTATATTCTTCGTAAGCCACGCCTACAAACGAATGCCCCGCCCCCTAATTATTGTACAACTCCGCCTACAGCCACAAAAGTGTCCCACATTTTTTTTTTACAATGTTGGCAACTATGCAGATGGTACATATAGCTCGCCAAAAAAAAAGTAAATAGCTGCATGCGGCCATACTCAGGTCAACAAATATGCCTTATCAGTAAGGATAAGCTCCGGCGTGTTTGCACACCCCACGTGCACAGCCAGGAAGTTGGCACTGCGCTGCGCTAATCACAGGCAGTGAGACATTTCCCGTTCTCTGCAGCCTCGCATCGGGACAATGTCTCACTGCCTGTGATTAGCGCAGCACAGTGCTGACTTCTTGGCGGGCTCTGCATGTGGGCTGTGGGAACACGCCAGAGCTCATCCTTACTTATCAGTAATTATATATGAATTAGGCCCCTTTCAGACCTGCGGATCCGTATTTAGCCATCCGCTTGCTCAGCGGGGATCGCTCGGCTGAGCCGGCGGATGACAAGTCCGTCTCTGCACACTGTTCAGGGACGGACCTGTCAGAGAGACCGCTCTCCTCTATGGGGGGATCAGAATCGGATGATTACGGACCGCCTGTCCGTTTTCATCCGATCCGCCAGACGGATGGAAAATAGGACATCCATCCGTCTGGATTTTGCGGATCAGATTGGATCGGGGCGGATCACATGTCACCGCTGACATCCGTCGCTCCATTAGAGATATATGGAGCGACCGCTCAGGTCCGCCTGAAAAAACTCACGCTAATCACAGGCAGTGAGACATTTCCCGATCTCTCTAGCCGCACAACGGGAAAATGTCTCACTGCCTGTGATAAGCGCAACGCCGTGCCGACTTCCTGGCGGGCTATGCACGTGGAGTGTGCGAACACGCCGGAGCTCATCCTTAGTAAACACTGATGCAAGAAAGCAGTGTTCATCTGAATATGGCCGCATATAGCCATTCACATCTATGGCTGGACATGTCACATTTTTGTGGAAAAAACACCAGTATTTTTCACGCTAGCTACAGCATACAAAAAGGTAAATAAAAAAAAAAAAGATTAGACTCGGCCTTTTTCTGTTGTCACTTTTTTTGTTTTTCATATGGGCCCACTTTTCTATTTTATTTACATGTTTAAACTGGCCTGGGATTGCTTATACATCATTTTATGTGTGTGAATTTCCAAACTAAGCTCAGTGTGTGCACTTCCTCATGATATCACAAGGTCTCTCTCCGCCTACAGGAGGTGCGGCCTGGTCAGGCTCAGTTCCTGAAGACACTACGTCTATTACATACCTTTGTACTAATACAGAGAAGTGCAGGTACTGAAGGAGTGCTGAGTGCAGATCTCCATAAACTTTTACTTTATAGCTTCATATTGTTATGTTACGTTTACAGCTCTGAGTAATCTGCATACTGTCATTTCTGTAGGTTGGGTTTCATGGTACAGATTCACTTCCACATTTGTCTGTGTAAGAAACACGGAAATCTTCATAATTTATGACAGCTGATACAGATGATTGTATAAAGTGGAACAGACGGCATCAATCTGCAGGTAACAGATTATCATCAGCCAATGATTTATTGCAGACTCGATCCTGCTTGATTTGCAAATAGCTTTTAAAGGTGTATGCTTGTATCTATATTGTCTGTTTTATTTCTGAGCTATAGGCCTCATTCACACAGCCGTACGTCAGAGCAGAGGGCCGAATTTTTGCACCCATCTGGTAAAAATTATGCAATCGGCTGTATCTTTCATCTCGTATATCCAAGTGTTTACATCCGTACAAGAATGAGGGCTCAGCTAAGGACGCAGTATATATGCAACTAGATCTATGCATCTCTCTTTTATGGCCTAATTTATATGGGGCGTATGAATCTGCACCCTGCGCTTGGGGCCATGCACCCACACGGATGTCACTTTGGGAGCAGCGACTGTGTCTAGGCAGCTGTTGCGTCCTAATTAAGGATGGGCTCGCAGCTCCAGGTGCCCAAGCCCGCCAGGAAGCTTACACTGTGCAGCGCTAATCGCAGGCAGTGAGACGTTTCTCTGCAGCTGCGGATCGGGAAATGTCTCGCTGCCTGTGATTAGCTCTGTGCAGTGTAAGCTTCCTGGCGGGCTCAGGCATGTGGAACATGCCTAAGCCCATCCTTAGTCCTAATTGACAGCAAATTGGGGGGGGGGCCCGCACAGGTATGCATGGAACACTTGTGCATCTCCGTATAGTAAACCTGGCTGTTATACTCTGTATGAATTTATGCGTTCTATGCGAAGCCATGTGACTCGGGCTCGGTTCACGCTACAGTCCAGTCCAGTCTTCATTGACTTCAATGAAGAAGCTGCAAAAAAAAAGCATGTAGTGTGTTTTTTTTTTTTTTTGCTGCAGTTTTTATCACGGTTAGCATTTTTTAGTCCACTCAACAACAAATTGGCCAAAAAAAAAAGCATAAAAAATGCAAAACGCTTCAAAAAATGCATCAAAAACATGTGCAAAAAGCACTGCAGGCATGGATCAAAAGCAAACTGCATAGGTGTGAACCAAGCCTTAGATTCTTGGATGTACAGGAATAGGGATGAGTGCAGGCAGGTTTGGACACAAGTCCAAACCTGCCTGAGCTGTCCCCCCGGGTGGTTGTCAAAGCCGACAGCCAATCCTAGGCATTCCCCATAGCCACACGTATGCAAGAGGTGAATATATGTGCAACTGCAGGGAATGCCTCCGCTGCCTATAAATTGACAGCTACCCAGTGGGATATTTCAGGTGGTTGGATTTGTGCCTGAGCCCATCACTGTATGGAAAAATTTTGTAAAACTGCTGCAGCCAATCCATTGATTTATACAGGCTGGCTGCACTCCTCGAGCCCATAAGCACAATACTCTGTACAAACATGCGTGTCTATGTTCACATTGGACTGAACGTTTTCCCACACCTGAAACTGGCTAAGCTCCTATTCACACCTGAGCATTTTGTTGTGTAATTCCTGAAGCATGACAGTTCTCGGGATGAGGAATCCCGTTATGCTCAATGGACCTGTTCACATTTGGGAGTTGTGTGACTTGTCGCATGAAGCTCAGAAAAATACACTGGCTTCTTTGGGGCAGAATCTTGTGCTGTTGGTTGTAAAGACTTTAATGGGAGCACCTAAAATATGCATTTTTACGCAAGTATTTCAGGTGCCAAAAAATGCGCTAGTCTGCTCCTAGGCTGTAGTGCAGGGTAACACATGTGCGTTAAATGTACCATCGTGGTCTGGCATGGTGTGACTGGGCCCTAAAGTGTTGTACAGAACTTTTCTACCCTTGGAAAGCACATACAGAAAATGAATCAAAAATGCACCACCACATGTAATGTCTGCTCTCCCCTCCAGTATTTATTGCGTTGCCAGAAGCCTCCAAACTCACCTCTTGAGTTAGGCTTCATGTACACGGGGCGTTGTTTAACCTCTCCTGAACGTTTTAACTTGACAGCTAGAAACCGGCCTCTAAAAGCATCCGTTTGGCCGCGTTTACATGCCGCGTTTAGTTGCGTTTTCATCTAGAAGCGTTTGTAAAGAAAAAAAAATATATATATTTAAATGAAAAACGACTGTAAACGAAACGCTGCGAAACGCGAGTTAGGCCTCATGTACACTGCTGCTGGTAAACAAACGTTTAGGAGCAGTTGGGTATTTTTTTCAACTGCTCCTGAACTCTCCTGTTATCTTATCAGTACATGTACACAGGTTCGTTTACAGTCATTTCTAGGCAGTTGAGTTTAGAGGCTTTTTTTGGAACCACAAAAAATGCGTTCAGGAGCTGTGTTTAGAGGCATTTCAAGCGCGGCTACCCGCGTTTTCGTCTACAAGCGTTTTTAAAGGGAAACCTTTTATTTATTAGCCTGGAAAATGCGAAAAACACACCAAAAACTCAATTATCACTGCCTGCAAGCTTGATATACCATGTGATATTCCCCTCATCAGCCAATAATGCTGTACAATACACAACTTGCATTACTTGACACTGAAGTTGAGTCACCAACAGACGTTCCTCTGGCGGCACGCTTTTCCTCATGTTGGTGTCCATGCGAACTAGATGGGGTTTAACCTTTTTCCAAGAGAACTTCAAAGGTGGCAATTGACATGCGTGTAAAATTAAAAAAAATTCTCAGGGTAATTATGCAGCTGAACATAGATATTAGAAAGTATCCTGTGGACATGTGTTGAGCCATCAATGGATGTGTCCAGTAGCGACAAACTCTGGTCCTCTCATGCAATTTTCTACATCTTTGGAGCCTCAGCAAAAGCAACGTCAGGAGCATTTCCTCACACATGTTCATCATGGGATCCATATTAACAAACCAACTAAAAAATAACAGCTATCTACATGCACACTGCTTTCTCAGCTGCTACTCACACTGTTCTCTCAGAGAATGGCTAAAATAGTTAATACTTGTTTTTAGTGCTTTCTAATAATTTGAGAGGGTCTCCTGAGGTTATCTTTAGGCCTCATGCACACGAGATGCTGTTAAACTCGTGTTCAGAGGCAGATGGACACTTTTTTTAACTGCCCCTGAACTCATTCAATGTTATCCTATGTGTCCATGTACACAGTCTTGTTTTTAGGCAGTTGCGTTTAACCTCGTTTTTCCAGAAGCAAAAAAATGGGTTCAGACGCAAAAGTTGTCCACGTTTCAGACGCCAAAAGCGGGGCCCCATATCTCGGGGCCACTTAATGCTAGGAACCCCAAATTTCCAAACTGTGTTAGCACACCAAATTTGGGGTTCCCAGCACTAAGGAACCCCAGGATATGGGGCCCCAAAGTCGGGTCACAAAATGTCAAGCACTTTTCTGCAGCAGAGAATGACATTTTGTGACCCGACTTTGGGGCCCCATATCTCGGGGCCACTTAATGCTAGGAACCCCAAATTTGGATATGTTGTAGTGCTCGTTCCACTGTGTTAGCACACCAACACAGGATTCCTAGCACTAAGTGGCCCCGAGATACGAGGCCCCAAAGTTGGGTCGCAAAATGTCATTCTCTGCTCTGCAGACGCTTCTAGACGCAAACGCGCCTAAACGCGGCATGCAAACTCGGCAAACTGGCATGACCATTGCTGGTGGTGTATCGAGGCGCTTCTAACATGCACATTCTCAGCAGTGGGATAAGTTCTTGTGGACATGTGCAGGACTTGTCATCCTGTGCTGGCTAATCAAGTCATCCAAAGACCCAACACCTAGAAGAAGCCAGGAAGAAGATGTCAGGGCCTATTCAGTCTCCATTGATCTGTACAGGTCCCCTTTATATGAGCATAGAAAGCAAAGGCATCATAAGTCTTGGTAGCCTTGGCCTGTGCAGCCAGGATCCTTAATAATGACTGGATCAGCTTCACCGTCCTATAACTGCGGATGCTGCTAAAGATCAGGTTCTGGGGTCACTTCCTGTTTTCCAAACTGTTCATTATGAAGCAAATATATCTTTGTAGGCTGTTTGCATAATAGTCTGCTTTCCTACGATTAAATTGTATCTACAGGCTAACCATTTCATTTCTTTCTTTCCTTTTTTTTTTTTTTTTTTTTTAATAGACTAGGGAAGGATTAAAACCCCCTGTTATGTTTTCTATTGTTGTCTGTATCCCTGATGGGGTGATTCTCCCTTTTTTTTTGCCAGATCATTTAATGTTGATGTAAATGTTCTGGTTCTTAGGCAGGCAGCTTCTACACCCCAGAGGATCTTCACAAGTATCAAGAGCTTGTAGTGTAATGCAGCCTTTCCCAACTGGGGTGCCACAGTGTCCTGGTTGAGAAATGACTGTGCACATTACTGCTCTCTCTGCCGACAATTGGCAAGTTGGGGAGACTTCATCCTGAGTGCTGACCTGCTCTGCCAGTTCATCTGGCTGTGCGGGGTGCCAAATATAAATTGAATGAAACCTGGAAGTCAGCCAGGCAGGAAGGTGTCTGGATCAGCCATGTGTGTAAATCTGCATTTTTTTTAACTAAAGGGTAAGTGTGTGTGTGTGTGTGTGTGTGTGTGTGTGTGTGTGTGTGCAGTGGCTTGAAAAAGTAGTTGTACCCCTTGAAATTTTCCACATTTTGTCATGTTGCAACCAAAAACATAAATGTATTTTATTGGGGTTTTATGTGATAGACCAACACAAAGTGGCACATCATTTTGAAGTGGAAGGAAAATGATAAATGGGTTTCAATTTTTTTTTTTTTTACAAATGAATATCTGAAAAGTGTGGCGTGCATTTGTATTCAGCCCCCTTTTACTCTGATACCCCTAACTAACATCTAGTGGAACCAATTGCCTTCAGAAGTCACCTAACTAGTAAATAGACTCCACTTGTGTGTAATTTAATCTCAGTATAAATTAAAGCTGTTTTGTGAAACTCTCAGAGGTTTGTTAGAGAACCTTAGTGAACAAACAGCATCATGAAGGGCAAGGAACACACCAGACAGGTCAGGGATCAAGTTGTTTAGAAGTTTAAAGCCAGGTTAGGTTATATTTAAAAAGAAGAAAAAAAAATCCCAAGCTTTAAACATCTCACGGAGCACTGTTCGATCCATCATCCGAAAATGGAAAGAGTAAGGCACAACTGCAAACCTACCATGACATGGCCGTCCACCTAAACTGACAGGCCAGGCAAGGAGAGCATTAATCAGAGAAGCAGCCAGTAAGCCCATGGTAACTCTGGAGGAGCTGCAGAGATCCACAGCTCAGGTGGGAGAATCTGTCCACAGAACAACTATTAGTCGTACACTCCACAAATCTGGCCTTTATGGAAGCGTGGCAACAAGAAAGCCATTGTTGAAAGCAAGCCATAAGAAGTCCCATTTGCAGTTTGTGAGAAGCCATGTGGGGGACACAGCAAACATGTGGAAGAAGGTGCTCTGGTCAGATGAGACCAAAATTGAACTTTTTATCCTAAAAGCAAAACGCAATGTGTGGTGGAAAACTAACACTGCACATCACCCTGAACACACCATCCCCACTGTGAAACATGGTAGTGGCAGCACCATGTTGTGGGGATGCTTTTCTACAGCAGGGACAGGGAAACTGGTCAGAGTCGATGGGAAGATGGATGGAGCCATATACAGGGCAATCATCAAAGAAAACCTGTTATGCCCTGTATACACGACCCCTTTTGCCATCGGAATAAACTCTGAAGTTTTTTCCGACGGAATTCCGCTCAAACTGTCTTGCATACACACGGTCACACCAAAGTCTGACTGTCCAGAACAATGTACGACGGGACTAATAAAAGGAAGTTCAATAGCCAATAGCTTTCGTCTCGTACTTGCTTCAGAGCATGCGTTGTTTTTGGTACGTTGGAACAGCATACAGATGAGTGGGATTCCCGATAGTAATTAGTTAGGAAATTAGGAAAAATTTAGAACATGTTCTCTAAGTCCGTCTGAATTTTCGACGGAAAAAGTCAGATGGGGCATACACACGGTTGGAATATATGATGAGAAGCTCCTATCAGACTTTTTCTGACGGACATTCCGCTCGTGTGTACGCGGCATAAGCCTGCAAAAGACTTGAGACTGGGGCGGAGGTTCACCTTCTAGCAGGACAACGACCCTAAACATACAGACAGAGCTACAAAGGAATGGTTTAGATCAAATCATATTCATGTGTTAGAATGGCCCAGTCAAAGTCCAGACCTAAATCCAATTGAGAATCTGTGGCAAGAGTTGAACATTTCTGTTCACAGATACTCTCCATCCAATCCGACACTCTCTAGATGTGCGAAGCTGGTAGAGACATCCCCAAAGAGACTTGCAGCTGTAATTGCAGCGATGTGGAAAAATGTGGAAAATATGCTGTGTGTATGTCTGCACATTACTTTTGACTCTGACCCCTACACTCTGTATAATCAAAGCTGCTTTTGTAATCTAGTGAGACTACTTTTTTATGGTTCGTGTACACTTGCGGCAAGGAATGCCTCTCTTCTGAAAAGCAATTCCTGCTCGCATCACTTTTCAGAGGCATTTGACAGGTGGTGAAGAGGCAACCTGTCCCCTCCTGATCGCCTGTTTTAACCCCCAAAATTCAGAACCACTATGCTCCAACCAGTTGCGATGTAGCCCCACTCACCTGAACGGGTCCCGGTCGGGGGCGGTAATGCCTGTTGAATGCAACGGGGGGTATAATTCCTGCCACGGCTGCAAAGCATCACAGCTGCAGCATGTACGGAGGAGTTTTTTGGGGGGGGTAAACGCAGGTGAATGAGTCCCTAGACTGAGGTACCTCGAGGCTGAAAATACTTTTAAATGGCGCCTTAGCTGAACAGAAGTTGAGAAACACTGGTATAATGTAACAAAAAATAAAACTGAAGTGTCACACTACTGCTAAGAGGGTCAGATACAAAATTATTCAAAGAAAAAGTCTGGGACTATCCAAAAAGTAGCTAACTGGTTTCGGGGGTCCAGGAGCACTCTCTTCATCAGGGCTTGATTGATCACAATGGGAACTGACTAGAAATGAACTGGACCTGTACTGTAATTTATTTTTAGTGTAATTACCAGCACAGGCTATATAATTATATATATAATTTATTATTCTATCCCAAACTAAAAAGAAAAGTTTTGCTATACTAATTTTTGCCGGGCCATCTGGCTTAAAGCCCAACTCTGTGTGTTTAAAAAAAAATGGTCCCTTGTTGTGGAGCTATACCTGCACTACAAGAATGAATTGCTTGATTAGGTCTAGGGAACACAAAAAAAAAACTGATTTTCTTTCCTGATTCTCCAATCCTCCCTGCTGCTGTACTGGTCCCTTCAGCATCTTCTCCATTGTGCGCCACTGGTCTAAGGTCCTGACGTCATCAAAACTATTTCAGGGTCTATAGTCCTGCACTGGATGTGAGGACACTGAGGAATAGTCCACCGTTGGAGGATCAGGTATGTAAGGCCTTTCACCTTTTTTCCCTAGATAAAACAGTTAACTTTTGCAGTGCAGGCTCAGCCTCACTCCAAGGGATCATCTCATAGTTTCCTGGAGTTGGACTTTGAAGGGTCCGTAAACCCATGTGAACATGCTTTAACCCCTTGCCGACCAGTGCACGACGATATCCGTCAGCACAATGGCACGGCTGGGCATTTGGACGTACAGGTGCGTCCCCTTTAAATCGCGGCGTAGTGGGCGAGCGCCCGCTGCTTACTCCGTGAGCATGCCTGCGTGTCCCATGGACTATGTCCGGCGGGGGCCCATGATCGTATCACGGAGCGGCAGAACGGGGAGATGCCTATGTAAACAAGGCATTTCTCTGTTCTGCCTAGCAACATGACAGAGATCTACTGCTCCCTGTCATCGAGAACAGTGATCGCTGTCATGTTCTAGTGAGACAATCCCCCCCCCCTACAGTTAGAATCACTCCCTAGGACACACTTAACACCTTGATCGCCCCCTAGTGTTTAACCCCTTCCCTGCCAGTGTCATTTACACAGTAATCAGGACAAAAAAAAAAAGAAGAGTAAAGCTATGCCAATCAGTGCCACATCCAGTATTGAGAACAAAGAAGAAAATCTCCCCTAAGGTGGCACATAGAAATTTATAGTTAAAAGAGTGTGTAAAGTATTTGTAATACAAAAATATTAATGTTTAGACATGATCATTAAAAATGGTACATGTACAAGTATAAAGAAATGTTTAAAAAATGTTGGGTGTTGTCAACATATTTTACAACGCATATGAAGTCCTCTTTGCATCCAATGCGTATAATCTCTCTCCTTCAGGGGTGTGTGAAGAGGAAAATGCATCTATAACATGGTTAAGGAACAGTAAATTTCTCATAGTATAAAATCTATAATCAAGTAAGCAAGTTGTATAAAAGGTTTACCCTATACTCTTACATAGTACTTTATAGCAAAAAAAAAGTTTCAACATTCCATCATGTGACATTTAAAAACAAGAGATGACATGTGGCAGTCAGAGCTGAGTCTGTAGATTCGCCAATATACAGTATCTGGGCATCAAGGTCAGTCTTTGAATGGGGTTATCTTTGGCTTGCATTTGAGGTTATCACTTAAACTGTCCTCTATTACAGGGTTTTCAGCTTGGGCCCCAGTATATCCCGCTGGCCAACTTCTTGCTGCGAGAGGAGTGCCCTCACCCCTCTCTTTGGGGACTCGTCATAACACCCTGTTCCATTCAAAGACTGATCTTGATGCCCAGATACTGTATATTGGCGAATCTACAGACTCAGCTCTGCCCCTGCCGCATGTCTTCTCTTGTTTTTAAATGTCACATGATGAAATGTTGAAACTCGTTTTGCTATCAAGTACTATGTAAGTGTATAGTGTAAACCTTTTATATAACTTGCTTACTTGATTATAGATTTTATACTATGAGAAATTTACTGTTCCTTAACTGTTATAGATGCATTTTCCTATTTACACACCCCTGAAGAAGGAGAAAGATTATACTCCGAAACGCGGTGCAAAGAGGACTTCATGTGCGTTGTAAATATGTTGACAACATCCAAAACTGTTTAAACATTCCATTGGTTTATACTTGTATATGTACCGTTTTTAGTGATCATGTCTAAACATTAATAAATATTTTTGTATTACAAATACTTTACACACTCTTTTAACTATATTTCTATGTGCCTTTAACCACTTCAGCCCCGGAAGGTTTTACCCCCTTCCTGACCAGAGCACTTTTTACAATTCGGCACTGCGTCGCTTTAACTGCTAATTGCGCGGTCATGCAATGCTGTACCCAAACGAAATTTGCGTCCTTTTCTTCCCACAAATAGAGCTTTCTTTTGATGGTATTTGATCACCTCTGCCATTTTTATTTGTTGCGCTACACGGAAAAAGACCGAAAATTTTGAAAAAAAATGATATTTTCTACTTTTTGTTCTAAAAAAAATCCAATAAACTCAATTTTAGTCATACATTTAGGCCAAAATGTATTCGGCCACATGTCTTTGGTAGAAAAAATGTCAATAAGTGTATATTTATTGGTTTGCGCAAAAGTTATAGCGCCTACAAACTAGGGTACATTTTCTGGAATTTACACAGCCTTTAATTTATGACTGCCTATGTCGTTTCTTGAGGTGCTAAAATGGCAGGGCAGTACAAAACCCCCACAAATGACCCCATTTTGGAAAGTAGACACCCCAAGGAATTTGCTGAGAGGCATGTTGAGCCCATTGAATATTCATTTTTTTTTGTCCCAAGTGATTGAATAATGACAAAAAAAAAAAAAAAAAAATTACAAAAAGTTGTCACTAAATGATATATTGCTCACACAGGCCATGGGCATATGTGGAATTGCACCCCAAAATACATTTAGCTGCTTCTCCTGAGTACGGGGATACCACATGTGTGGGACTTTTTGAGAGCCTAGCCGCGTACGGGGCCCCGAAAACCAATCACTGCCTTCAGGATTTCTAAGGGCGTACATTTTTGATTTTACTCTTCACTACCTATCACAGTTTCGGAGGCCATGGAATGCCCAGGTGGCACAACCCCCCCCCCCCCCAAATGACCCCATTTTGGAAAGTAGACACCCCAAGCTATTTGCTGAGAGGCATGGTGAGTATTTTGCAGCTCTCATTTGTTTTTGAAAATAAAGAAAGACGAGAAAAAAAAAATTTTTTTTTCTTTTTTCAATTTTCAAAACTTTGTGACAAAAAGTGAGGTCTGCAAAATACTCACTATACCTCTCATCAAATAGCTTGGGGTGTCTACTTTCCAAAATGGGGTCATTTGGGGGGGGGTTTTTGCCACCTGGGCATTCCATGGCCTCCGAAACTGTGATAGGCAGTGAAGAGTGAAATCAAAAATTTACGGCCTTAGCCTGAAGGCGGTGCTTGGTTTTCCGGGTCCCGTGCGCGGCTAGGCTCCCAAAAAGTCTCACACATGTGGTATCCCCGTACTCAGGAGAATCAACAGAATGTATTTTGGGGTGTAATTTCACATATTCCCATGGCATGTTTGAGCAATATATCATTTAGTGACAACTTTGCGCAAAAAAAAATAAAAAAAATAAAAAATTGTCTCTTTCCCGCAACTTGTGTCACAATATAAAATATTCCATGGACTCGACATGCCTCTCAGCAAATAGCTTGGGGTGTCTACTTTCCAAAATGGGGTCATTTGGGGGGGTTTTGAACTGTCCTGGCATTTTATGCACAACATTTAGAAGCTTATGTCACACATCACCCACTCTTCTAACCACTTGAAGACAAAGCCCTCTCTGACACTTTTTGATTACATAAAAAAATATTTTTTTTTTTGCAAGAAAATTACTTTGAACCCCCAAACATTATATATTTTTTTAAAGCAAATGCCCTACAGATTAAAATGGTGGGTGTTTCATTTTTTTTTTTCACACAGTATTTGCGCAGCGATTTTTCAAACGCATTTTTTGGGGAAAAAACACACTTTTTTAAATTTTAATGCACTAAAACACACTATATTGCCCAAATGTTTGATGAAATAAAAAAGATGATCTTAGGCCGAGTACATGGATACCAAACATGACATGCTTTAAAATTGCGCACAAACGTGCAGTGGCGACAAACTAAATACATTTTTAAAAGCCTTTAAAAGCCTTTACAGGTTACCACTTTAGATTTACAGAGGAGATCTACTGCTAAAATTACTGCCCTCGATCTGACGTTCGCGGTGATACCTCACATGCATGGTGCAATTGCTGTTTACATTTGACGCCAGACCGACGCTTGCGTTCGCCTTAGCGCGAGAGCAGGGGGGACAGGGGTGCTTTTTTTTTTTTTCTTTATTATTATTATTTTTTTATCTTATTTTTAAACTGTTCCTTTCATTTTTTTTTTTAAATCATTTTTATTGTTATCTCAGGGAATGTAAATATCCCCTATCATAGCAATAGGTAGTGACAGGTACTCTTTTTTGCAAAAATTGGGGTCTATTAGACCCTAGATTTCTCCTCTGCCCTCAAAGCATCTGACCACACCAAGATCGGTGTGATAAAATGCTTTCCCAATTTCCCAATGGCGCTGTTTACATCCGGCGAAATCTAAGTCATAAAATGCTCGTAGCTTCCGGTTTCTTAGGCCATAGAGATGTTTGGAGCCACTCTGGTCTCTGATCAGCTCTATGGTCAGCTGGCTGAATCACCGGCTGCATTCTCAGGTTCCCTGTTGAGACAGGAGAGCCAGAGAAAAACACGGAAGACGTTGGGGGGGGGGGCATTCACTCCCACTGCTTGTAAAAGCAGTCTAGAGGCTAATTAGCTGCTAGGATTGCTTTTACATGAAAGCCGATCGCTGGCTGAAAAGAATGATACCAAGATGATACCTAAACCTGCAGGCATCATTCTGGTATAACCATTCAAAGTCGTGAATGGCGTACCTGAAGACAAAAAAATGGTTAACAATAAAGCACAGTAAACGGTAAGGTATAAAAAATTGCATACCTGAAAAACAAACATGATAAAACATAATAACAATAAAACATTGCAGAATAGAATACAGTAAAAAAGAGCAGAACAAGAGAGAGAGAATAGAGAGAGAGAGAGAACAATAAAACGACAACTATTTTTTTTTTATTTTATATTTTTGTATGTGTTTTTTTTTTTACACTTTTTTTTGTAACTAACTTTTATAACTGTAACCGGTTCCAGGTTCGGGTCTCTCAAAATGCGATGGCATCTTGGGAGACCCTGTGAAAGTGTGCCTAGTCTGTGCAGTGCTGTACCCTACACTAATACTCAACTAATGAATGGTAGCGTTCAAAACATTCACCAATGCAAAGACCAGGATTGTCAGGACAGGAGGGACAATAATAGCGGATGTCACGCCTATATCCGCGCTTGCTGCAGACACAACATCTTTTTTGGGGGGGTTCGCTGGGTAGGGGTACTCGGGAGGACATAAAGAAAATGCCTCTCATGCAGCCGACTGCATTTGGTTGGGGATGTGAATGGGGGAAGTACGGGCGCTGCAGAAGCGGTGGGTTCCCAATTAGGATTGGCGAATGCAGCAGGAAGGGCACTATGGGCACGACGGGCCTGTGTTTGTCTTTTTGGTGGCAGCGGGACACTACTTGTGCTTGCCAGCTCACCAGCTTGAACTGCACTTATGGGACTCGCCACGTCACCAAGTGTTACTGCAGTGCTGGTTTGACTACGACCGGGGTGTACTAGGCCGCTGGTGCTTGCCAGTTCACCAAAACGCTACAAAAAAAACTGTTAGCGATCGCAGGGATCAGGCCTGACTCTGCGAACGCTGCAGTTATGCGTTTAGTGTTTTGTAAGTGTCAGTGATCAATCGATACTGCACTTGGGTGGGCTGGGCTGGGCCGGGCGGAGGGGCAAAACGCAGGTGCTAGCAGGTATCTGGGCTGATCCCGCTAACACTGCGTTTGTGGGAACCCTAAACTGCTGGGGACGCTAGTATAGATCTGATCAGATCAGATATTGATCCGATCAGATACTATACCACTAAGGGAGGTGTACGGTGCGTGCATGGGTGTTAGCGGTACTGGCGCTAACCTGACGCTGCCTGGGGCTGGTGCTTGCCAGTTCACCAAAACGCTACCAAAAAAACTGTTAGCGATCGCAGGGATCAGGCCTGACTCTGCGAACGCTGCAGTTATGCGTTTAGTGTTTTGTAAGTGACAGTGATCGATCGATACTGCACTTGGGTGGGCTGGGCCGGGCGGAGGGGCAAAACGCAGGTGCTAGCAGGTATCTGGGCTGATCCCGCTAACACTACGTGTTTGGGAACCCTAAACTGCTGGGGACGCTAGTATAGATCTGATCGGATCAGATATTGATCCGTTCAGATACTATACCACTAAGGGAGGTGTACGCTGCGTGCGTGGGTGTTAGCGGTACTGGAGCTAACCTGACGCTGCCTGGGGCTGGTGCTTGCCAGTTCACCAAAACGCTACCAAGAAAACTGTTAGCGATCGCAGGGATCAGGCCTGACTCTGTGAACGCTGCAGTTATGCGTTTTGTAAGTGACAGTGATCGATCGATACTGCACTTGGGCTGGGCCAGGCGGAGGGGAAAAACGCAGGTGCTAGCGGGTATCTGGGCTGATCCCGCTAACACTGCGTTTTTGGGAACCCTAAACTGCTGGGGACACTAGTATGGATCTGATCGGATCAGATATTGATCCGTTCTGATGCTATACCACTAAGGGAGGCGTATGCTGCGTGCGTGGGTGTTAGCGGTACTGGCGCTAATCTGACGCTGCCTGGGGCGACGCATATCACCGCCGGGCGATCAGGGGGCTAAACCTTTATTCGGTAATAAACGGCGGGTGCCCTGACACTATAAAAAATAAATGAACTAACCAGCGTCACCCGTAACGGTTATACGGTGATCAGTGGTGAAAGGGTTAACTAGGGGGCAATCAAGGGGTTAAAACATTTATTAGATAGTATATGGGGGTCCCTGTCGCTATAAAACGCTGACGGCGAACCTAAATATTTACCTCCCTAACTAGCATCACCAGCGACACTAATACAGCGATCAGAAAAATGATCGCTTAGTGACACTGGTGACAGGGGGTGATCAAGGGGTTAAAACTTTATTAGGGGGGGTATCCTAGACCTAAAGGGGGGTAATACTCACTGCCCTGACACCATGCAGTAATCAGAAAAAAAAAAAAAATACTGCTGGTGTCAGTTTGTGATTGGGGGGGGATCGGGGGGCGATCGGGGGGGGATCGGGGGTGTAAAGTATGCCTGGCATGTTCTACTGTGTGTGTGTGTTGTGCACTTACATGTCTTCTCTCCTCGGCGCTGGGACGGAAACTGCCAAGCCGAGGAGAGATGACATCACATCCTCTGCCTGTGTGAAACTACACACAGGCAGGGGAGGATTCCGATTGGCTGGGAGCGATCGCGAGGGGGGGGCCACGATCGGATGGTCTCCCCCTAGCCTCCCGACGCTCCCAGTCAAATGCCGACCGCCGCTGGCACCGGGGGGGGGTCCTATCGGACCCCCCGCCCGCGGGAGGCAGATCACGTACGGGTACGTGATTCTGCCTGCCCGTGCCATTCTGCCGCCGTATATGTGCGTTAGGCGGTCGGCAAGTGGTTAAAGTCCACCTTAGTGGAGTTTTTTTTCTTTGTTTACACAGTAATCAATGCATTTTTATAGCACTGATTGCTGTATAAATGACAATGGTCCCGAAATAGTGTCCAAAAGTGTCCGATGTGTCCGCCATAATGTCGCAGTCATGATAAAAATCGCAGATCACCACCATTACTAATAAAAAAATAAAATAATACAAATGCCATAAATACCCTATTTTGTAGATGCTTTAAAGCGGGGTTCCACCCAAATTTTGAACAATATCTGTATGTATTCTCTTCCTTGCCTAGATGCTGACATGCCGTTTAAAAAAATTTAAATCCCCGTAATTACCTTTTATTTTTCTATTCTTCTTTGCACTTCCTGGTTCTCCTCCCGTGGGAGTAGGCGTGTTTCTAGCCTCTCCCAGACTCCTGGGAGCTAGTCTCAGGCTTCCCAGGATGCCACTGAGCATGTGCGGGAAGGAGCAGTGAATGCTGGGAGCACAGCATTCACCACATCCAGGAAATAAATGCTTGTGGGCTTCAAATGCCCACAACGAAGATGGAAACCGCCTGCAGTGAATAATATAAGTTATTCTTTCCGACGAAATCTGAGACAGGCGTACATATTACACACAATATGTGAGTATGTAATGCTGAGAAGAAAAGTTTGTGAATGAACTCAAAAAAAAAAAAACGATAGATAGGTGGACCCCCGCTTTAACTTTTGCGCAAACCAATCAATATACGCTTATTGCATTGTTTTTTTTTCTTCCCATAAATATGTAGAAGAATACATATTGGCCTAAACTGAGAAAGAAAATTAGTTTTTTTTCTTTAATAATTTTTTTTTGGGATATTTATTATAGCAAAAAGTAAAAAATATAGCTTTTTCTTCTTTTTTTTTTTTTTTTTTTTTTTTCTTTTTTTTTTTTTTGTCGCTCTTTTTTTGTTTGTTCACAAAAAATAAAAACCGCAGAGGTGATCAAATACCACCAAAAGAAAGCTCTATTTGTGGGGGGAAAAAAAGGACGTCAATTTTGTTTGGGTGCAACGATGCACGACAATTGCACGATGCGCAATTGTCAGTTAAAGCGACGCAGTGCCGTATCGCAAAAAGTGCTCTGGTCAGGAAGGGGGTAAATCCTTCTGGGGCTGAAGCAGTTAATATGA
The DNA here is from genome assembly GCF_042186555.1 of Aquarana catesbeiana. Classification (NCBI taxonomy): domain Eukaryota; kingdom Metazoa; phylum Chordata; class Amphibia; order Anura; family Ranidae; genus Aquarana; species Aquarana catesbeiana. The sequence goes on along the minus strand of NC_133335.1, from coordinate 71,699,524 downwards.
GTATGTAGGCAGGTGCCAGCATTTTCCCACCAATTTTCCCGAGATTCACATAGAAAGGCTCACTGAAAGGCCCTGGGAGAGCTGCTGGGAAACCCTGCCAAGAGGTAGGCTGTTACTCTGTCAGTCTGTGCCCCCATCTGGGGTGCAGCAGTCGGGATTCCCTGAGGGGCTGGGAACCTGAGGACTCCATGGACTTCTAACTGCCAGCTGTTGGACGTATTGCCTTTATGGACTTTCTGCCAATTATGGACTTTGGATACTTAACTACCTCTTGTGGATCATTTGCCTTAATGGACACTTGCCTCTAAAGAACTATGGACTCTTCTGTTATTCAGGTATTATTACCTTATGGGCATTAGAACACCTTTGTACAGGAATGTGTGTAAGAAGGTGCTTTACAACTGTTCCTGTATGTTTACCTTTCTTCGGTAAGGTTACCATTAACTGTTAATTGCCTGGTTTTAGGTCTCTCAAAGGGGTGCATGCACGGCGTATCCAAAGAACAGGGCTTGCAATACAACAAGGGGACTGAGCTAGAGGAAGATGCAATACATGGGTCAAGGGTTGCCAACTGTCAGTAAATGAATGGACAGTTTGTAAAATCCATCATTTTTACATCCTGCCCATGAATGTTCTTCCAGACATGCAGATGTAAAAATCACTGATTTTTGCGTGCTGTTCTTTTGTTACAAAGTATGTTATTAGTGCTAGCTCATTGGTGTCCCCTATGCAGGATCCCTTATGGAAGAATCAAGAAAGTTCCTAATGTATAATATTGAGCTTGCACAGGGTGGCAACACAGAAGGATGGTGTTCAGCCACAGCAGGGTTGCCACCTTGCATAGGGGACACCAATGAGCTAGCACTAATAGACTTAGTACAGTTGTGCTCGTAGGTTTACAGACACTGGCAGAATTCAGGAGTCCAGAAACGCATTGACCTTTTTATACACACACACTAATTACAAGCACACAGATCACAGGTGAGGATGGTTACCTTTTAATAGCCATTCAACCCCCTTTGTGTCAACTTGTGTGCATGTTATCAGGCCAAAATCACCAGGGTATGTAAACTTTTGATCAGGGTCATGTGGGTAGTTTCTGTCGCCATTATGATTTAAAAAGAGTAAACACAGTTGATTGATAATAAATGGCTTCAGCCAAACACTAACCATAAATAAAAGAAAAGTTTTTGTGTTATCATTCATATTCTCTGAAAAATGGCCAAGAAATCATACATTCTTCCAGGGTATGTAAACTTATGAGTACAACTGTAAAAAAAAGAGCAGCACACATAGACAATATATTTTTTGATGCTTATAGAGGAACTTCAGGCTAGAAAATAAAAATGGGCGGACAGGCAGGATTAGCAGAAGCTTTGTCTCTTCTGCATTAACGCTACATGCCTACTTGTCTACTCCTGTACAGTAAGCTGTGCAAGCGCAGCTCACTGCACATGTATGGCAATGCCAAAGCTGATGGAGTGTGGAAGTGATGTCATCTCAGTCTGGTCAATGACCGCGGCTGGCAATAGAGACCTGGAAGCAAGGAATTCCGGATACAGTGCATCATTGGATTCAAGGTGAGTATAGTTCAGCTTTAAAGTTAATTTCATGTTATAGGTTTACTGAAACTTTACCTACTTCCAGCCCTTAGGACATACTAGTATGTCCTTGGTGGAAGTGCTTATACCAGGATCATGGCTGCACCTACAGCCATGATCCCGGTATCAAAATTTGCAGCCAGTGATAGGCTTTCTTATGAAGGTGATCCACGCAGCTCTATAGCTACTGGATCACTTTTATAGAGCGCAGAAGTGCGCCACCCCCTCCTCCTCTTCCGCCACCACTGTTGCACTGCTTCAACCTGTGTGGCTGTCTGAGTACAGGGCAAAGGAAGGTACAGCCTCTGCGACAAATTAAGCCAGAAACAACAAGGATTTTTTCACTTCTGGTTTTGGTTTGTTTACAAGCTGTTACTGGTTTGTAAAGCATCTTATCAAACAGATCTCAGTTTGATCAGACTCTTTTGAGGGCAGAGAAGAGATCTGGAATTATCCGTCTATTAGACCACAGATCTCTCAATAAAGAGTATTTGTCACTGCCCATGCCATTACAAAGGATATTGTTCTTCTCTTGTGATGGTAATAAAGTTGATCCAAAAAAAAAGACAAAATGAATAATAAAATAAAAAATGTAAAATGTTCCAGTCCTACTGTGCTCATCAGCAAATGCGAACATGTATGTAGGTTCCGCACACATATATGTAAACAGTGATCAAACATTTAGATCCCTTTCACACTGAGGCATTTTTCAGGTGCTAAAGGGCTAAAAATAGCACCTGCAAAGTGCCTGAAAAATGCCTACCCTGCCACCCCTATGTGAAAGCCCGAGTGCTTTCACACTGGGGCTCTGCGCTGGCAGGACGTTAAAAAAAAGTCCTGCAAGCAGCATCTTTGGAGCTGTGTATATACTGCTCCTGCCTATTGAAGTAAATGGGCACCACTGCTGAAGCACCTGCAAAGTGCTTTGGCAGCGGTGCTACACGCAGGGCCGTCTTTTGGCATGGGCACGCTGGGCAGTTGCCCGAGGGCCCCACTTGCCTGGGGGGCCCCACCTGCCTAGCGACCCCAGCCAGGGCCAGACTGGCCTACCGGGATACCAGGAAATTTCCCAGAAGGCCACATGCCCTGGGGCCTTTGAGTTGCGGCTGCAGCGCTCCGCTCTTTCCCTTTCTCCTCCTCCTGTGTATCATGGAGCTGGCTGGGTCTCTGTTCGGCGGCCGCACTGTAACAAGGTCCCACCCCCCTAGACTCATGTAATAGTAGATTGAATCAGTGTTCCGCCTATCGCACAAGCTGGTCTAGGGGGGCGGGACCTTGTTACAGCACGGCCGCCGAACACAGACCCAGCCAGCTCCATGATACTCAGGAGGAGATGCCAGCTGTGTGTGTGTTACCAGGCGATGGTGAGTCTGAATTAATTGGCACAGTGATGCTGCATTCATGGGAAAAGTGAGGGTGCATTCATGGGCACACTGAGACTGCATTCATGGGCACAATGAGGCTGTAATGGTGGGCACAGTGAGGGTGCAATGGGTGGGCACAGTGAAGCTGCAATGGGGGGCACAGTGAGGCTGCATTCACGGGCACAGTGAGACTGCAATGGTGGGCACAATGAGGCTGCAATGGTGGGCACAGTGAGGCTGCACTTATGGACAAATGAGGCTGCATTTGATGGGCACAGTGAGGCTGCATTCATGGGCACAGTAAAGCTGCATTTGATGGGAAATCGTGCATGATTGTGTAGACAGGGCCCCGTTGCACTGTATTGCCCGGGGGCCTATAATGCTCCTAAGATGGCACTGGCTACACGGCGCATTTAACCCTTTCCTTGGCCGCTAGTGGAGGTTAAAAGTGCCCCGCTAGCAGCCGAATAGCAATCGGTGTGAAAGGGCTCTTAAGGTATTGTTGTGAATGCAATAATTTTAATGCCAGGCCTCCTGTTTTAACTGTAAACTTGTAAACTGTAAAGCTTTGGATAGTTTAATGTACCATATTCATTCCACGGGTTTTCAAAATTTTGAAGCATCACATGTTGGGTATCTCTTTGCTCGGTATAACATCATCTTTTGTATTTTACCAGAAAAAAATAGGGATTATATTGTGTTTTGTTTGTACTAAAAAAGATTAAAGTGTATTTTTTCCTGAAAATGTGATTTGATAAACTGCTGCACAAATATTGGGTGACATAAAAACTTGCAACAACCACCATTTTATTGTCCAGGGCATTTGCTTTCAGAAAATATATAATGTTTGGGAGTAATTTTCTAGCAAACAAATGCAGATTTTTTTTTTCATGTATGTGAGAAATGTCAGAATTAGCCTGGTAGGCAAATGGTTACTACTAAAAGGGAAGATAAAAACTGTGCTCAGACTATAGATAGCAGCTTACACTCACTAGACATATAGTGTAAACATAACTAACAAATGATTGTGCAGCGCTATGTGTATATATGAAAAAAAAAAGGCATAATAAAACAAATGGTGAATAAACAAAAGTGGCGATTAAGCCAATGGGCTGGTGCAATAATTGAAAATATCAAAACATCAAGTCCATCAACAAATAGTGATAAAATGAATAGTTAAAAACTGTGCTATGTTCAAAAACACTCAAAGATCATGAATGCATTATCATTCAAGTAAATAAAATGAAATAGTCGACCATGGAAATGAAGTCCATAGAACAGAAAAAAAGACACCCATGTGAGGGCACAGTAGAGTTAAAAACTTCTCCGAGTTGTGCAGCCCCACACAATGTATTGAAAATGGCACGCTTACCAGAGGGCATGGATTCACATACTGATAAGTATTGAATCAAACAAGCATTTGTCCAGCTGTGCCAGATAGATAGCATGGATATCACCCCGTCACAGATTGAATGGAGAGGTTCCACTTGAAGCAATTAGGCTCCCAATAACGGCAGACATCAATGGGGAAAAGCCGCTCCCAGGCATATATGTAGAGAATAAACGGCCACACAGTCAAAAACTGCATAAATTATTTTAATGTAAAAACAGGTGTATACTTGTCAACATCCACTTGAATAGCGCTGTATATGCCAACATGGGATCAGAAGAGATTGCAATGACTCCACGAGCGTGACCTAACACGTTTCATCCAATTGGACATCGTCTGGGGTGTGAGGGTTGTACACAGTCACTGCAGTGTATATATATAGGTTTTCAATCCAATAGGAAATAGCCCCCAAATTGGCAAATGGGAACACCTGAATGCAGGGCTCCAAGCTGTTCCAAGATGGCACCGGGGTGCGTTCCACGCCTCACTATCATTCCCATTATGATGAAATGGAAAATGAAGGGCAATGGCATTAGATCATGCAATCCACGCCTCATTATCAAATTTGACCTGAACCAGAGGGAGCGCACCATTAAAACCGGAACTAAAACATTCAGGCGCCACCTCTGGTCACAGGGAGGGTTGGTAAAAAGACCGAATATGTCCTCCAAGCCTCATTGTGATCACAAAATTCCCATATAATAAATGAATTATAAAAAATCACTGGTTACAGGTCATAAAATATATATATATATATATAGATATATATATAGATATATATATATATCTATATATATATCTATATATATATATATATATATCTAGATAATGTGTAAATGGCCAAATCCTAACTTGGCCATTAAACAACATACACAATCAATAATCTTAAAGTAATAAATTTCATATTGACAAAATAAATCAATATACAGGTGTCATGAGCATTAAAGTGCCATCTAATGGATATATGGTAACAAGAATAAATCTTTTAAGTTAAATGGCTAAGAAGGTAAAATTCATTTATATTAAAAACCTACTGGATAGAACCTAAAATTCTAACCCAGTGGTCTATAGAGTGAATCGCTAAAGGGGAGGCACTAGAAAATTTGTAAAATTAAACATGAACTAGGTTGTTAATGGGGAAATATATGACCATTGATGGGCACATCACTTCTTATTAAAAAAATGCACTGATGTCCCACTGCACGTTCATACCACTATTTAATTTTAGAAAAAAAAATAAAAGGGAAAAATCATATCTAATTCCAATAGCCCCTCGTATTCCTATGATATATTATCTCCCCCAAAATCCATAAAAGCATCACACATCCTCTAGGTCGTCCCATCATTAGTGGGATTGATTCGGTTACATCAAGAATTGGGGGATATATAGACTTTTATTTACAAGCTCTAGCCAAAAATATGCCATCTTATCTGAAAGATACTAAAGACACGATCCAACTTTTAGAAAACCTAGAGGTCCAAGAAGGTTGTCTGGTGACTGCAGACATTGCATCTCTTTTACACCTGCATCTCCCATCAGTTAGGATTTGATGTGGTGCAATATTATTTATCCCAGGAGAAAACATTGCCCTATATCCAAAAATAATTTATTATGGAATTATTGTCCTTTGCCACTAGTCATTACTTTTGGTTTAATGGTCAATACTACCTCCAGAAAAAAGGCGTGGCCATGGGGAGCCAAGTTTGCCCCCAGTTTGGCCAATTTATTTATGGCCAAATGGGAGGAGGATGTCGTCTATGCCCAGAGGAGACCAGAATTGGTCCTCTGGGCTCATTATATAGACGACATCCTCCTCCTTTGGAATGACAGTTTGGACTATTTCCACTGTTACATGGCCACTCTCAATGCTAACGCTAGGGGCATAGCATTCTCAGTTGAAGCTAGCCCAGAGAAGATTCACTTTCTAGATTTGGAAATCAGAGTGGAAGGTACTAGGCTTGTTACCAGCAGATTTTTTAAATTGACAGATGGTAATTAATTTATTCATGTCGACAGCTGCCATCATCAGAATTGGTTGAGTTCGGTCCCACGCAGCCAATGCTTAACCGCTTCAATACCAGGCACTTTCGCCCCTTCCTGCCCAGGACAATTTTCAGCTTTCAGTGCTATCACACTTTGAATGACAAATGCGTGGTCATGCAACACTGTACACAAACTAAATTTTCTTCCCACAAATAGAGCTTTCTTTTGGTGGTATTTGATCATCACTGGGGTTTTTATTTTTTGCTAAACTAACTGAAAAATACCAAAATTTTTGAAAAAAAAAGTTTCTTTGTTTCGGTTATAAACTTTTTGTTTTCTCCTTCACTGATGGGCACTGATGAGGAGGCACTGATATGTAGAATTGATGGGCACTGAGAGGCAGCTGTGATGGGCACTGAGAGGCGGCTGTGACGGGGTTCTGACAGGTGTTACTGTAGGGCACTGATTGGCAATGTGATAGGCACTAATTGGCACTGACTATCACTTTATTGGGCACTGACAGACGATCCTGAGGGGGCACTGGCTGGCAGCTGATTGGCACCTTTTTGGCAGCTGTGATCGCACATCTGATGGGGCTGTGCTGATAATCAATGTGCTGATTCATCAGCACAGACCCCCCCTTCTGACAGGGAAAGCCGCCAATCGGCTCTCTCTGTCAGCGCGAACCGAGGAATGCCATTTAACGGCACTTCCTGGTTCACACGATAATCAGCTGTGATTGGTCACAGCTGATCAAGTGGTAAGAGGCTTCTTACCACGGTCGGAGATGCGGCGTGTCAGACTGACGCCGCACTTGCGATCGCCATGCTGCGTGCCCCCATGGGTGCGCGCCTGCATGTTATCCTGCTGGACGTCGTATGACACCCAGTCAGGATAACAGAACCACTTCCCAGCTGTCATTCTGTTATAGGCCAGGCGGGAAGTGGATAAGATTGCGTCGTAATTGTATTAGTGCTCAAGATTTTGAGGTACAAGCGACTACAATTAAAAGAAATTTTTTGGAGAAGGGATACTCTCCTGTCGATCTTTAAACTACACAACTTAGACAGACGCAAACTATTCCAATATAATCCCTGCAATCATAACTCCAAGTACCTCAAATGGTCTTTTTTTTTAATATTTTTTTTTTTTTTTTTTTTTTTTTTTACGTCTTTTTCGATCCAACATTGTGAAATTAAAGACATCCTTAACACACACTGGGATGTTTTAAAAAAATGACTGTATTATAGGGCTATTGTTGCCTGAAAGAGCTGATGTTATCTACAGAGGTGCTCCATCTTTACAGATGAAAGTTGCTGCTAATGTCATCAATCCTCCTTCTAGACCCACTTTTTCCATAATTTAACTGGATAGTAGCCATGTAAAAAAAATGTAATCTGTGTCTTCATAACACACATTGGAGAAGAAAAACTGAATTGTTTAGATCCAATGGATTTGGCTATTTACACATTATGGATATATATCGTTGATTGGTTTTATATGACCTGTAACCAGTGATTTTTTTTTTTTTTTGATTTATTTATTGTATGGGAATTTTGTGATCAAAATGAGGCTTGGAGGACATATTCAGTCTTTTTCCCAACCCTCCCTGTGACCAGAGGTGGCGCCTGAATGTTTTAGTCCTGGTTTTGATTATGCGCTCCCTCTGGTTCAGGTCAAATTTTGATAATGAGGTGTGGACCGCAGTGTCCATTCCTTTTTATTTTTTTCCCCCTGTCATAATGAGTAGTGACAGCGAAGCGCGGAATGCACGCTGGTGCCGTCTTGGAACGGCTTGGATAATGAGGCGTGGATCGCATAATCTAATGCCATTGGCCTTCCTTTTCCCTTTTTATCATAATGGGAATGGTAGTGAGGCGTGGAACGCACGCTGGCGCCATCTTGGAATGGCTCGGAGCCCTGCATTCAGGTGTTCCCATTTGCCAATTTGTGGGCTATTTCCCATTGGATTGCAAACCTATATACTGCAGTGACTATGCACAGCCCTCATACCTCAAATGATGTCCAATATTGCGAAACGTGTTGGGTGACGCTCGTGGAGTCATTGCAATCTCTTCCGATCCCATGTTGGATTATACAGCGCTATTAAGTGTACACCTTTTTTTACATTTAAAATATTTTGTGCAGTTTTACGCTATGTGGCCGTTTATTCCCTACATATATGCCTGGGAGAGGCCTTTCTCATTGATGTCTGCCGTTATTGGGAGCCTATTTGCTTCAAGTGGAACCTCTCCATTCAATGTGTGACAGGGTATAACAACAAAAATAAAAGTGTAGCGCTATATATTATACAGACATATTAATCAAAAAACCCCAACCCATAAGTGCATACAAACAGTAAGTAGAACCTTATCACACCTTGTATGACCATAAATATGGATTGCACAATAAAGTGACACTGTATTATTCAGCAAAACAGTTAGGGTGAAACAGTAAATAATAAATCTTAATTGACAATTATAAACAATAACTTATGTTTGAAAAACCGTGCAATCCATATTTATGGTCATACAAGGTGTGATAAGGTTCTACTTACTGTTTGTATGCACTTATGGGTTGGGGTTTTTTGATTAATATGTCTGTATAATATATAGCGCTACACTTTTATTTTTGTTGTTATTCCCTACCTTGAGGTAATAAATTGATTAATTAATTCAATTAATTAATAAATTAATAAATTGAATAGGTGTGTTAGCTGCTATTTTAGTGTTCCTTCTGGTTTTAGCGCAGCACTGTACTCATCTCCCCAATGTGTGACAGGGTGATTTCCATACCATCTATCTGATACAGCTGGATATTGTTGAGGTATCCCCTCACAAATGCTCGTTTGATTCAATACTTATCAGTTTGTGAGTCCACATCCTCTGGTAAGCATGCTATTTTAAATAAATGGTGGTGGACTGCACAACTTGGGGAGAAGTTTTTAACTCTACTGTGCCCTCACATGGGTGTCTTTTTTTTTTTTTTCTACTCTACGGACTTCTTTTTCATTATGGACTATTTCAAAAATGCATCATCATTCAATGAAAAATGAGAGTTATTTATTATAGCACAGTTTTTTACTATTCATTTTATCACTATTTTGTTGATGGACTTTGTTTTGCTATTTTCAATTATTGCACCAGCCTATTGGCTTAATCACCACTTTTGTTTGTTCACATTTGTTTTATTATGCATTTTATTTTTCATATATGCACATAGCATTTAGCGCTGCACTATTATTTATTTAGGAAATGGTTACTACTAGGACAAGGAATCCTTCTTTAAAATGTTGGTGGTATTCCCCTTTGGGTTTGAATGAGATACAGTCAAGCTGAACAGCAAATAAAACAATCAATTTCCTAGGTCTTAGTGTGGTTGATGCCAACTCAAGTGTCAAGAGAGCTAAGTAATAAAAAGGAACTGAAATAGAAGGGGGCCCTTTCATTCTTTCTGTATAAGCCAAGAAGTCTAAGTGACTCCAAGGATCTAGTGGAAGGAAGACTGGAGGCCTTCATCCACCAGTGGAAACAGATTTAATCTTTTCAAATTCCTTGCAGCATTACTAGAATGTCCACAAGAGATAGTGAATCAACAAATTTTAAATTTGTCCTGTCCTGAAACTAAAAGACCGATGTGATTTTATCTCCAAATTGCCGTTGAAGTTTTCTTTTTATTTTCAAACTGCTCACTTCCTTTCATTGATAACAAAAATTTGAAGAGGAAACCGTCTTATGAAAACTAAACTAATTCTTATGAAACTCCTTTAGTGTTAATATAATATAAATTGTGTTCTATGGAATTATCTATGTTTAAAAATACAGCAGTGTGCAAATGTTTTAGGCAGGTGTGAAGAAATGCTGTAAAGTAAGAATGCGTTCAAAATAATATGTTTAATTCTTTGTTTAGTTTACTCACTTTGCATTTTTTAAATTGATAAAACAGAAGAAAAATCCTAAATCACATCAATATTTGGTGTGTCTACACTTTGGCTTCAAATCGGCATCAATTCTTATGTTTGTACACTACAGGGATTTTTTAGATTTAGAGTCAAGTAAATGATTAACCAATAACACCAAGCAGGTGCTACTGATAATCATCATTCATATTTAGGTTGAAACACAGCCATTACCTGAAACAGCTGTGTAGGAGGCTTAAAACTGACAGGGTGATGAACAGCCAAACTCTGCTACTAAGGTGAGGTTGCTTCATGTCATGGGTCATACATCATGGCAAGACTTAGCACAGCAACAAGACACAAGGTAGTTTTTCTGCATCAGCAAGGTCTCTCCCAGGCAAAGATTTCAAAGCAGACTAGGAATTTAAATTGTGCTGTTCAAGTTCTTTTGAAAAAGCACAAAGAAACAGGCAACGTTGAGGATCGTAGATGCAGTAATTGGCCAAGGAAACTTAATGAAGCAGATTAAAGACACATCCTGCTTACTTCCCTTCTACATTAGAAGATGTCCAGCAGTGCCATCCACACAGAACTGATGGAAACCAGTGGTACACCCATCTACTGTCCAGAGAAGTCGGCCTAGAAGTGGTCTTCATGGAAGAATTGCAGCCAAAATAATGAATGCCTGCAGGCAACAGTGAAGCATTGTAGAGGTTCCTTGCAAGTTTGGGGTTGCATTTCTGCAAATGGAATTGGAAATGTCAGGGTCCATGGAGTCCTCAATGCTGAGAAATACAGGCAGATAGTTATCCATTATGCCATACCATCAGGGGGCATGGGATTGGCCCCAAATGTATTCTGCAGCAGGACGATGACCCCAAACGTACAGCCAATGTTATTGAGCACTATCTTCAGCATAAAGAAGAACAAGAAGTCCTGGAAGTGATAGTTTGGCCCCCACAGAGCCCTGATCTCAACATCATGGAACCCATCTGGGATTACATGAAGAGACGGATTTGAGGCAGCCTACACCCTCAGAAGATTTGTGGTTAGCTCTCCAAGATGTTTTGACCAACCTACCTGCCAAGTTCCTTGAAAAACTGTGTACTTAGAAGAATTGATGTTTTGAAGGCAAAGGATGGTCACACAAAATATTGATTTGGATTTCTCTTTTGTTCATCTACTTTTCATCAATTAACACTATTTCTGAGAGCATTCTTAATTTACAGCATTTTTTTTTCACACCTGCCTAAAATGTTTGACTAACCTTAACATATTTTCTAACCCCACCAGCCATAATCTGTTCCCCCCCTAAAGTTTGAAGGACACCTAACTGGCCCTTTGGAGACCCCTGCTTTAAAGAATGGGTTTGTCCTGTTTTTTTGGACTCATGTGGTGTATAACATTTAAGAGAGGATGTAGTTTTATGGGGCATGTGTAAACCTGTTATCACACTAGTTTGTGGGAAGGCACCAGCATTTGGACACCATGTTTGCTATTATGAGAAGAGACAAAACTGGCACTACCATTAACTAACATGTATGCCTTGGCAGGTTGAAGAAGCACTCTCACCAATGTCTGCGTGTCCATAGAAAACAAATGCCAGTAAGTACCTTTTATGAAGTATAATGGTGGACCTTCATCTTCACTTTCACCATTGCCCTTTTACCTTTCGAAACAGTAGAATTTTTTTCCTAGCTATTTTTTATTTCTGCTATTCAGCCCTGAATTTTCATTTTGGTGCATTCCCCTCAATGTTTTTTGTTGCCTGTCAGTATTACACCTGGCAATCCTTTCCATAGTGACTTAAGATTTTATTTCATACAAAAAAGTCTTATGCCGTGTACACACGGGTGGACTTTTCAACCAGACTGGTCCGACGGAACGAATCCGTCGGACAATCCAAACGTGTGTGGGCTTCATCGGACCTGCAGCGGACTTTTTCGTTCGAAAATCAGACGGACTTTAGATTTAAAACATGTTTCAAATCTTTCCGGCGGATTCGAGTCCGGTCGAAAAATCCGTTCGTCTGTTTGCTAGTCCGACGGACGAAAACCGACGTTAGGGCAGCTATTGGCTACTGGCTATGAACTTCCTTATTTTAGTCCGGTCGTACGTCATCACGTACGAATCCGTCGGACTTTGGTGTGATCGTATGTAGGCAAGTCCGTTCGTTCAAAAGTCCGTCGGGAAGACCGTCGGACCTTTGATGCCGAAAGGTCCGCCCGTGTGTACACGGCATTAGTGGTCATTGAGACGGTATATCAGATTTTTTTGCTGTTCTTCAAGAAAACTTGTAGAAAAATTGACCAAACCTGATTCATATGTTTACATCGTAGTAATGCACAGATCTTATTAATTTTAAACAGGACCCTAAGATACATACCCACACTGGACCTGCATTTAAGAGCACCAAACCATCTGAGCATTGTGGTGTGGTGGTCTAGAAAAAGCAGGTGCATTAAAAGGTCTGTTGTGATGCATTCTCAACCAATTCAGAATAAAAGGGATGGTCTACTGCATGTTAATGCATGACATAATGCATATTAATGTAACAGAAGGTAATGTTACTGGCTGCAGAACTTCTTTTATTTCCACAAGATGTCAATAGCAAGTCACTTTATTTAGCTTGTAACTGATTTTAGGCTATAGCACTCTGGGAGATGTAGTCTGGACGATGATCTGAGCCATGGCCATCACTAGGAAATCAACTACAATACTCAGTGATACCTGAGAGCAGGAGGGGTTTGATAAAAACAAAAACCCGGGAAGGAGCAGGGCAGTTGAGCGCCAACGGGAGAGAGGATGGGAGAAGAAATGCTGTGCTGTTCTGAGTTCCTCTGGGCGCTGTTGTATCCTGACTCAGATGGCTGGACTAAGCTGAGTCTGCTGGGCAATCGGCTGCTCCAGTGTCTGCCAACGCCCACTGGGGAACTGCAGGAGTAAACCAACAAACTACTCACCATTTCACTTGCCAAAAGTGATGGCCAACGAGAAGAAAGGGGGTCCCTCTTCACTCATCAAACCGACTGCTACAGGAAAACTGCAGAGAGCAAAAGTAGTGAGCGGGTCGCGGACCCACAGTTAAGCTGATTCCTTGTTGATCTTGTGAGCCCTCACTTGCAAAAAGCTGCAGATGTAAACTCTGCATCCATCATTCTGCTAAGTGTTCATGTTGTTGCTAGGCTAGGCCCAGCGCAACCAGATTACTTGTTCTGCTATTCATAGTGTTGCAACCATGCACACCCTAACATCTAACTACTACAACTGTGCAGAGGACCCAAATTAACCAGCAGCTCCTGTGGGGTTAGCTCTACATTAACACATGCAGTAATGCCATGCAAAGGTCTGAATCAAGTCTTAAGTAGTATCCCGGCATTAAAGGGGTTGTAAAGGTTCATTTTTATTTTTTTTTAAATAACTAACATGTTTATACTTAACCACTCTGTTCAAGGGTTTTGCACAGCGCAACCTGGATCCTCATCTTCTGGGGTGCCCTGCCGGTGCTCCCGGCTCCTCCCGCTTCATCGGGTGCCCCCACGGAAAGCTGCTTTCCATGGGGGTACCCATGCAGGCTCGCTCCCGAGTCCTGCTGCTGCATCCATTGACACAGGCAGCGGTACTCGGGCCCCCCCCCCCCCCACTACCGTGTCACTGGGTTTCATTGACAGCAGTGAGAGCCAATGGCTCCTGCTGCTATCAGTCTGTCCAATAAGGAGCGAGACAGCGGCTGGAACCGCTGTGCTCGTGCACATTGCTGGATCAGATTGGGGTCGGGCAAGAAAAAGGGGGGTCTTGGGCAGCTGCAGCAAAGAAGGTTTTTCACCTTTTAATGCATAGAATGCATTAAGATGAAAATCTTGAGACTTTACAATCACTTTAAACAAAATATTAACGGTCAGGTGAGTTTGAGAATCCTTAAGACTCTCACGTTGTAATTCTTCTCACTTTTAAAAGTGCACAATCAAAATTTCCATCTTTAGAAGCGTAATGTGATCTGATCTTGGCTGTGTGGGATATAAAATTAAAGCATATAAAAAAACTGTGAGCGCGGAACTAAAAAAAGTTTACTCAGGTCCTATGAATCCTGGTTTCAGATGCCCCCTCACAATGGTAGACTCAGATAATGCATTTTGGCCACTGAGCATTAGAACAGTTATACAGTATTTTGGTTAGTTTGGACCTTAATCCACATCTCTAAATCTGTGTTTTGATAAACTGACTGTGTTGTGGGAAACGAAGGGCAACTAAATTAGACAGATTGCTTGAACGTGGGATGATTTATCGATCTATGCTGGTTCCAATCTAGAACTATTAGTGACTGTGATGTTTGTTGAATAATCATTACTGAATGCTTATTATTTTCCTCTTTTTCTCCCCTTATAGTTCCCGGTGCAAATTTGTAAGGTCATCATGAAAAAATTACTGTCCCCTTTTAAGCGGTCAGACAAAGAAGAAAAGGACCCCATACTGGAAGGATCTGGATCAGGGAAATATCAAAAGTACATCAGCATTAACAACGATGCATCTGGATCAAGCAGTTCTTCTGAAGAGTCTCCCACAGTCACCTGTCCAACCTGCAGAGGGATAGGGAGGATTCCCCGAGGTACAGTGTTTTTATAGCCGTGTGTCTCAACCATTTTTCAGTCAATGTATGATTTAAATTTATGCCTCAGTCTGAAATGTAAAATACTAAACTAATAGTTTTACATATCGCAGCAGCATCCACACACATGGGCCACCCCACAGTAGAGGGGATTTACAAAGCAAATACACCTTTGCACACTAGTATTGACTAGTATTCAACATTTCTCTTCTCTTTCCATTTCTGTCCTTCACTCAGCTAATGTGACCCCAGTGGTGACAGAGGGGGGAAGGGGAGGTGCAAACAAGGAGGACTTCAGGCACCTGCATAGCATCCTTATCAACCAATGACGTCATCCATTTTTAGGATGCGAACGGTTGGCCTGTGTCCAAGGTTTTGATGCTGCACAATAAAAACATGTGGCTTTGTGTAACAAAAATGCTGGCTTGTTGACAATTTTTGAGTGATTTGAGACAATTTGTAGGCACTTTGCTAAGGCACCCCTAAAGAACCCAAAAGGCACTCCAAGTTGCCATGGCACCCTATTTAGAAAAGTCAGTTTTTATAGTATGGGGTGTTTTTTGGAAGTTTTTAAGTGTGTCTGGTTCTCTGTAAAAAAAAAAAAAAATAAATAAAAAAAATTAGACAATGCAAAAAAACGACTATAATCCTGGATCTAATCAATTAACCTATTTGGTTAAGTTTATCATGTACCCAAGGGCTGCAGAGTAGCCTGGATTTGGATTTCTAAAACCCATAGAAAGAGAATTTAATAGGTTTCTCTAAGTACTTTGGTCAACTCTACACTCGTGCCTCCCAAATTGCAACTTGTAAGGTAGGAACATTAAATTATGAACTTTTTTTGTGGGCAGGTACTGTGAATATCTCCCAAAATCTGCTTTATATTTAGGAGTAACACTAACTCAAGAATAAATGTTATAAAAATTTATAAGCAATGTACCAATTATTACAGCATTAAAAGAGCGCAAAACATATACATGTATACATGATAACTACTAATGCCAAACTATCATTTGTTAAAAAGTTATAGAATAAAATGGTATTCTGCTAAATTCTTTCAGTACATAGACCAAACTCTCTAAATTGGAATTTATGGTCAGAAAACTAACTCTGATGTAGTGTCTTCTCAGAGGACATGGTTCTTGATCACAGTAATCATAGTTAAATAAGTATGGTTATGGATCACCGGAAGACTAAGATGATAAATATGCAAAAAGGAGGAACATTTATTGAGAGAGCGAGATAGATAGAGATATATAATCTCTCTCTATCGCAGTTTGTTTCCCTGTATAAGACACAGAACATTAGATAATGCAGGACCCCATAAAAAACAGCACTACTCTATTTTAGGGACATGGCTTTGCACCTACATGTAATTTAGGGGAATAAACAATTATTGATTTAAAGCGGTAGTAAACTCATGTAAAAAAAAAAAAATTCTTCCTGCACGACAATATCATAATGTTACATAGTAAGGTTGAATAAAGACACCAGTCCATCCTGAGTGAATGTGGGTGCGTGTCTACAATTGTCCCGGTACATTGTGTCTCATTAAGATGCTCATCTATTATATTATTATTTATTTAAGGTACCCTTATAGCGCCGTCAATTTACGCAGCGCTCCACACATACATCGCACACTCGCATCGGTCCCTACCCTCAAGGAGCCAACAATCTAAGGTCCCCAACTCACATTCATATACTAGGGCCAATTTTGGACAGAAGCCAATTAACCTACCAGCATGTCTTTGGAGTGTGGGAGGAAACCGGAGTACATGGAGGAAACCCACGCAGGCACAGGTAGAACATGCAAACTCCAGGCAGGTAGTGTCGTGGTTGGGATTCGAACCAGCGACCCTTTTTACTGCTAGGCGAAAGTGCTAACCACTACACCACTGTGCCGCCCTAAGCACCCTGCCCACTGCCGCTAGTAAGCACTGCATACTATCATATTATAAGAGACATACCTTAAAACAAAGCCCTCCAGTGGCCTGTTACAGCTACAGAGGCTTCCATCTTCACCCGGTCTTCCTTCTGGGTTCACAGGCTGCCGCGACTTGATTGGCTGAGCTGCAATGATGACATTCCCACATGGGAGTCTCGGGCATGGCACACACAGCTCTGATGGAACGGCACATGTATGCCGTTGCTTCAGAGCGCATGCGCCGGTGACGTCACCGGCTGTTGCTCAGTAGAATACCTAAACCGTGCATGCTTAGGAGATATTTATTTTACATACAGGTAAGCTTTATTATAAGCTTACCTGTAGGTAAAAATAGAGCATTTACTACCAATTTTACACTTCTTATTTGGTTGAAGAATAGTGTTGCGCAACCCAAATAAACAATGAATTATGTGATAAATGTGCACTCTGCATATAGTAATAAAACATGAGAATTACAGCTGAAAAAAAATTAATGAAAGTGGAGTTCCACCCAAAAGTGGAACTTCCACTCATCGGATTCCTCCCCCCCTCCGGTGTCACAGTTGGCACCTTTCAGGGGGGAGGGGAGTGCAGATACCTGTATATTACAGGTATCTGTACACACTTCCAGCATAGATAGCCGCAGAATCTGCGGTTACTTACGCCACTTCCTGTTCCCCCCCGCTGTCTGCTGGGAAACACACGGGTCCCAGAGACAGCAGGGACCAGCCGTATTGCGCTGCGCGACTCGCGCATGCGCAGTAGGGAACCGGGAAGTGAAGCCACACGGCTTCACTTCCTGATTCCCTTACCGAAGATGGAGGCGGCAGCACCCGAGGACTGAGAGACGGTTCGGCCTCGGGTGCCGACATCGCGGGCGCCCTGGACAGGTAAGTGTCCATGTTTTAAAAGTCAGCAGCTGCAGTATTTGTAGCTGCTGACTTTAAAAAAAAAAAATTTCGGCGGAGATCCGCTTTAAATGCAGAAAAATATGTCAACAATACATAAATAGTGAAGCAATATTCTTTATACTAAAAAACGGAAAACAAAAGAATAGCCTAGTAATAAATGTGTAGATGATGAAACAGTCCTGCAGTGCGCCACAGAATTCAGTATCACATCAGTGCTCCATGCAAAAATAAATGTGCTCTACCTTAAATAGAACAACTCCACCAACAGGAATGCCCATTCACCTGAATCCTGGACCAACAGTGCCTTGAAAGTATTCATACCCCTTAAATATTCCGCGTTTTTTGTCATGTTACAACCAAAAACGTAAATTTATTTTAATGGGATTTTATGTGATAGACCAATAAAAAAAAGTGGCACATAATTGTGAAGTGGAAAGAAAATGAGAAATGGTTTTCAACAATTTTTTACAAATAAATATGTGAAAAGTGTGGTGTGCATTTGTATTCACACCCCCGAGTCAATACATTGTAGAACCACCTTTCGCTGAAATTACAGCTGCAAGACTTTTTGGGAATATCCCTACCAGCTTTACACATCTAGAGAGTGACATTTTTGCCCATTCTTTGCAAAATAGCTCAAGCTTTGTCAGATAGGATGGAGAGCGTCTGTGAACAGCAATTTTCAAGTCCTGCCACAGATTCTCAATTGGATTTAGGTCTGGAATTTGACTGGGCCATTCTAACCCTTTGAATATGCTTTGCTCTAAACCATTTGATTGTAGCTCTGGCTGTAGGGTCATTGTCCTGCTGGAAGGTGAACCTCTCAAGGCTTTTGCAGACTCTAACAGGTTTTCTTCTAAGATTTCCCTGTATTTGGCTCCATCCATCTTCCCATCGACTCTGACCAGCTTCCCTGTCCCTGCTGAAGAAAAGCATCCCCACAACATGATGCTGCCACCACCATGTTTCACGGTGGGGATGGTGTGTTCAGGGTGATGTGCAGTGTTAGTTTTCCGCCACACATAGCGTTTTGCTTTTAGGCCCAAAAGTTCAATTTTGGTCTCATCTGACCAGAGCACCTTCTTCCACATATTTGCTGTGTCCCCCACATGGCTTCACGCTAATTGCAAACAGGAGTTCTTATGGCTTCCTTTCAACAGATTTCTTCTTGCCACTCTTCCATAAAGGCCAGATTTGTGGAGTGCACGACTACATAGTTACATATTTACATAGTTAGTCAGGTTGAAAAAAGTCCATCCAGTCCAACCAAAAAAAAAAAAATAGAAACAAAAATATCATACAATCCCATATACCCAATCCCACACCCACAGTTTACTAATAGTTGTCCTGTGCACAGATTCTCCCACCTGAGCTGTGGATCTCTGCAGCTCCTCCAGAGTTACTATGGACCTCTTGGTTGCTTCTCTAATTAATGCTCTCCTTACCCGGCATGTCAGTTTAGGTGGACGGCCATGTCTTGGTAGGCTTGCAGTTGTGACATACTCTTTCCATTTTTGGATGATGGATTGAACAGTGCTCCGTGAGATGTTCAATGCTCGGGATATTTTTTTTAATAACCTAACCTTGCTTTAAACTTCTCCACAACTTTATCCCTGACCTGTCTGGTGTATTCTTTGGCCTTCATGATGCTGTTTGTTCACTAAGGTGCTCTAACAAACCTCTGGGGTCTTCACAGAACAGCTGTATTTCTACTGAGATCAAATTACATACAGGTGCACTCTATTTACTAATTAGGTGACTTCTGAAGGCAATTGGTTCCACTAGATTTTAGGGGTATCAGAGTAAAGGGGGCTGAATACAAATGCATGCCACACTTTTCACAAATTTATTTGTAAAAAATTTGGAAAACCATTTATCATTTTCTTTCCACTTCACAATTATGTTCCACTTTGTGTTGGTCTATCACATAAAATCCCAATAAAATACATTTACATTTTTGGTTGTAATATGACAAAACGTGGAAAATTTCAAGGGGTATCAATACTTTTTGAAGACACTGTATATACATAGTTAGTCTGGCTGAACAAAGTCCTATTTAGTTCAACCAGTAGAATAAAAAATATTATAGATAGATATCCAGTATAGTGGCCTAAATTTATGGGATGAGCCCGGAGGGTATTTAAGCAGCCCAATCGCCCATGCTCTTTGTCGGTTCAGTGCGCAATATCACTGTCGCAGGTGGTATTCAGTTGTTGTTGCTCATGTCCCGACATCATTCGGCACAGGCATAGTACATTCGTAAGTTCCTTCTGCCAAACATACAATTCATTTGTAAATCCATGCCTCCGAGCTGCTGTTGGTCGTTGTCCGATATCCCTCGCCATAGGCTTCACTGGTTATAAGATTCACTGTCCATGGGGTTGCCCTCTCATTCATTTGGAGATGAGCATGTATTGTTTGTACGGGTTCTGTGGCTGATTAAGGTGGTAATTAGACCCACCCGGTGCCTTGCCTTGTCTGCACTCTATTAGCCTGCGGAGCTGGGTGGTTGGTAGGTGTTTGGTTTCAGAGCAAGGGGTGGCATACACTCTACAACCAATTTGTATCAGATTAATTTATTGCTCCTTACTACCGATTCGTATCGGATTCATTTCATACATTTTGCAACGGATTCGTATCAGGAGTAATTTCTCTTTACAACCGATTCGTATCAGATACATTGCATACTTTCTACCATTGCCATTCGTTGTTTCCCCCATGACTGTTTTAGTTCCCGCAGCGGAACTTATGAATCGTTTGTACACGGTCCTTCCTTCATTTATTTACCAAACCAAAGTTATTTTCTGTAGGTCATGCACAATTCCACACCACACTCTTCAGATGTGTTTCACACCTGCTCCAGTCCAATGAGAACTCAGTCGCACAGTGACTGTCGCAGGTAGGATTCGTTATCGTGTTAGTCATGTCAAAATTCATGGCCACTCACGGTATCGCCCGTACCATGTGTTTGGTTCCCGCTGTGGAACTCATGAATCACCCCACCCCTGAGTGGCAACCAGTTTATGAAGCATGTCAGGATCCTCCTAAGCAACTTGGGCTTCAACCCCAGTCAATTCTCTCAACATTCCTTCCGGATTGGAGCAGCCTCAGATGCCTCCCAGCATGGAGTACCACACCATGTAATCAAGAAACTAGGCCGATGGAAGTCCGCTTGTTTTGCCACATACATCCCAAATCCTCAGGAAGGAATGGCACAAGCCTTCACCAAGCTCGCTCAATAACCACAAGAATCAAAAAAGTTATTCCCCCTATCTGAGTCTTTTGCTCCCGTTTTCTTGGCATACCGACCAGACCACCAAAGCACACTTCAGGTCTATTGATGTTGTAAGTCTTGTCACGTGATTGTGATCCACATCTCTCTCGGCCATAGGGCCACAACCATAAATAAGAAGGCCAGTATGGTGGCCTGAATTTATGGGAGGAGCCCGGAGGGTATTTTAGTAGCCCACTTGCCCATGCTCTTTGTCGGTTCAGTGCGCGATACCCTCCCGCCCTTCCCTTTTTCAGGGCACTTCTCAGCACATCCTTCTTCATAAACTACCCATTACTTACCTTGGGTATGTCCCCTTTTCCTGGTATACCGGCCAGACCACCAAGGCACACATCAGGTCTATTTATGTTGTAAGTCTTGTCACGTGTTTGTGATCCTCATCTCTATTGTATATTAATTAATGATTTTTTTTTATTGGTTGAACTAAATAGGACTTTGTTTAGCCAGACTAACTATGTATATACAATGCCTTGAAAAAGTATTCATATCCTTTGAAATTTTAATCATGTTTCAACCAAAAACGTAAATGTATTTTATGTGATAGACCAACACAAAGTGGCATATAATTGTGAAGTGGAAGTAAAATGATAAATGGTTTTACAAATTTTTTACAAATATATATCTGAAAAGTGTGGCGTGTATTTGTATTCAGACCCCTTTACTCTGATACCCCTAACTAAAATCTAGTGGAACCAATTGCCTTCAGAAGTTACTTTAATTAGTAAATAGAGTCCACCTGTGTGTAATTTAATCTCAGTATAAATACAGCTGTTCTCTGAAGCCCTCAGAGGTTTGTTAGTGAACAAACAGCATCATGAAGGCTAACGAATACACCAGACAGGTCAGAGATAAAGTCGTGGAGAAGTTTAAAGCAGGGTTAGGATATAAAAAAAAAAAAATATCCCAAGCTCTGAACATCTCACGGAGAACTGTTTAAACCATCATCCGAAAATGGAAAGAGTATGGCACAACTGCAAACCTACCAAGACATGCCCGTCCACCTAAACTGACAGGCCGGGCAAGCAGAGCATTAATCAGAGAAGCAGCCAAGAGCCCCATGGTAACTCTGGAGGAGCTGCAGAGATCCACAGCTCAGGTGGGAGAATCTGTCCACAGGACAACTATAAGTTATGCACTCCACAAATCTGGCCTTTATGGAAGAGTGGCAAGAAGAAATCCATTGTTGAAAGAATGCTATAAGAAGTCCCATTTGCAGTTTGTGAGAAGCCATATGGGGATCACAGCAAACATGTGGAAGAAGGTGCTCTGGTCAGATGAGACCAAAATTTAACTTTTTGGCCTAAAAGCAAAACGCTATGTGCAGCGGAAAATTAACACTGCACATCACCCTGAACACCCCATCCCCACCGTGAAACATGGTGGTGGCAGCATCATGTTGTGGGGATGCTTTTCTTCAGCAGGGACAGGGAAGCTGGTCAGAGTTGATGGGAATATGGATGGAGCCAAATACAGGGCAATCTTAGAAGAAAACCTGAAGGGGAGCAGACCAGAGGAGGACAGGGGGGGAACGGAGAAGGACAGGGGGCAGGGACCAGAGGAGCACATGGAGGAGCACAGGGGGGAACAAAGGGGGGTGCAGGGGACACTCAGGAACAATCGGTGTGGCGGCAGGGAAAGTTATAATCACCGATCTCCCTGTGTGCTTCTCCTCCTCCCCTCCTCGGCTTTCAGCTGCTTTATTGAAAGCCACATAGGGAGATCAGTGATTATAACTTCCCCACTGCCGCACCGATTGTTCCTGAGTGTCCAGATACCGGATTAGGCATCGGGAGCATCTGAATTTAGTTTTTTTAGCCAGTTTTCTCTGCATTTACAAACCTGATCTTTCCAAGCCTGTAGACTTTTTACCTCACACATGAGCCGTGTGTTTGGAATGGTGTCAAACACTTTTGCAAAATCTAAATATACCACGTCCACAGCCATTCCTTTGTTCAAATACTTGCCTCCTCATAAAAAGAAATCAGGTTTGTCTGACAACTTCGGTCTTTCATGAATCCATGCTGTCTGTTACTTAGAGGAGTTCTTGCTCAAAAAAAATATTCTATGTGGTCTTTTATTAAACTCTCCAGTATCTTCCTGACTATAGAAGTTAAACTAAAAGGCCTATAGTTATTTGGTTAAGACTTTGATCCCTTTTTAAATATAGTTACCACATTTGCCTTATGCCAATCCAGTGGTACCATTCCAGTCATTAACGAGTCCCTAAAAATTAGAAACAATGGCTTTGAAATGACAGAGCTCAATCCTTTTCGGATCCGTGATATGTAAATATGCAGGTCACAATGCGCCAATCAACAGTTGGTGCATCAGTCCATCCATTCCTATGATACCCAGGGCCCTGGTGTAACTGATGTTTCTTAAAACAACAGCAACGAGTCGGCTTTAAATGGATAACTGCATAACACCCTCTGCGATCAAGTTTAATCCAATAAAAATACACACGAACCGCTATAGGAATCTCACTCACAATGTTAAAATGATTAAAGTCACATGAACCCGGCGCAACTGCAGCATCTGATAGGTGCCATGGCTCCTCTGCCGCTGGGCTCGTCTGCTAAGCTTATGCTGGTGGGCACAGGGGCGGAGTCAATACCCGAGGGATTGGAGGCTCACCTTTTCCAAAGACCCAATAAACAAATGCCCACATATACACTTTTGCAAAAGGTATGGAACAAAGCTAAACAACTACAAAACGTTTTGGGCTTTACTAAGTATAGCCCGATATGGGAAAATAAAACATATGTTGAGCTTGCTAAGCTCCAACAAGGGCACAGATGACGCTGCAGGGGTATCACACATATGTACCAGATTTTCAGTAATGGAACATTGTTATCATTTAAGGATTTACAGGATAAATATTCTTTGCCTACCAGTATGTTGTTTTACTATCTACAATTACAGCATGCAATTAAAGCGCAGGGGGTTGCGACAGATTGGTCCCAATCCCCCACACCGGTTTTTCATATAATGCAGGAGGCATCAGAGACTAAAGGTATAATTTCACAATGCTATAATATGTTATTAGCGTCATTGTTAGAGGGGTACCCCACAAAGGCGGCTGCTCAATGGGAGGCGGATGTGGGCCCCTTGTCGGGGGGAAGTGTGGGAAGAAGCTCTGCAAGCAGTTAACACCTGCTCACTAAACGTGGCACAGAGGGTCTCCCAACTGTATATTTTATTGAGAGTACATTATACCCCTGTAAGGTTACATAGAATGGGCAAAGCTCCAGACTCATTATGTGGCAGATGCAGGGCGGCGTCTGGGGACCTGATTCACCTCCTCTGGCGTTGCCCCAAACTCCATAGGTATTGGACAGAGGTCCTGGCTACACTAAATCAGGTGTTCCAGGCCAATGTCCCCCTAGATCCATTGTGTTGCTTACTGGGAGTTTTGGAGGGGGTGATCACGGAGGAGGTGACGAGAGTTGCTTTTGCACGTGCGCTGTTCCAGGCTAGGAAGGTAATACTGATGGGATGGAAGTCTGCCACGCCACCTAATAGCAAAACATGGATACTAAATATGGGGAAAAACGCTTATAATGGAAAAATATATATACCAGCACAGGGGCAGCCCTGGAAAATTTGACAGATTGTGGGGCCCGTGGTTGGATGTGCCTGGAATAAGCCCCATGGAATTGGTACAGATGAGGCTGCTAAGAAGTGTTTAAAGATATGACAGGGAGATGCCGAGAGTGTGTATTGGAGAATGGAGGAGGAAGATGTGTGGATAATGGAGAATATATTGCCGGTTTAATCTGATGGGACATATAGTCCGAATGCTGACAGTTCTAAGATGTAAACTATAACACCTTATTGATAGCTATATTATTATGGGGGGAAAAAGAAATGCTGATTATGGTGCATATATAACTGTAATGTGTGTTTTTTCTTATGAGCAATAAAACCTTTTATGATTTTAAAAAAAAAAAAGTCACATGAACCAGCAGGAACAATGTATACTTTCGGTTCTCGACTCCGGACTGGAAGTGATGTCACTTTGGCTTCGCCATATGCATTATGCCACTAATCCATGTAGCTTCATTGTTACTTTGAGTTGCGCAAAACTATTCACTATTCTTCTGTTGTGTTGGTGTAGGAATACATACAGTGTTTGCAGCTTGTCAGCTTGTATGTACAGTATTTTATATATTTTTTGTGTGTTTGGAAGGTTGAATTTTTTTTTTTTTTTTTTTATCAAGTCTTATTCACAATACTTCTTGTTTGTTCGCCACCATTTATATACATGAACCAAATGGATGCCAGTGGTATTTTTTTTAAATACCCATACATACAGATTCTTTTACATGCAGTATATCACACGTTATTTTTATTGATCGTGAATGAACAGAAAAAGACATTGACACCATCTCAGTGGAAGCTCAGGATCCGTTTTCCCCTTGACCCTCCTTGGCACTCCTAACTCTTCTGATCGTATCTTGCTACTTCATGGCACCAGAGTCTCAGTTTTTGTGTATAAATACACCACATTATTCATAGTACAATAGAGTTGTGACATGAAAGTCGTGCAACTTCAGCCTGACATTGATGCAACTTTAATGAACGGGATCCGATTGATCCGACCTTGAGATGAGTGCAACTTGAGGGGAAACTCCACATCAAAATTAAAAAAAAACAGCACAGGGTCCCCCCAAATCCATACCAGACCCCCCCCCCAATGTTGAGGGCATGTGACCTGGTATGGTTCAGGATGGGGGGGGGGGGTGCTCGTTCATCTCCCCCCACCCCCCCTCCTTCTTGGCCTGTCGGGCCGCATGCTCTGATAAGGGTCTGGTATGGAGCACATTTCGTGCTCTCAAAGTCTGAGCTTTTCTTGCACCAGTGTGAACGGGCCAGAGGGTGGCATCTATTACTGTACTGTATGTAATAAACATTGGTCTAAATCTCGCACAATAATGACTCTGTCCCTCGTCTACTGCAGTGTATAAGATGAGACTTTCTTTTTGTTTCAATTTAGGCCAAGAAAAGGAGTTAGTAGCTTTGATTCCATACAGTGACCAGAGGCTAAAACCACGGAGAACGTAAGCTGGGATCCTTTATATTTATTCATTATATGTGTTTTAGTTGATTACTTTTTGTAATTGGGCATCAGATTCATTGCAAGAAAACAATATAAAAAGTAGTGTTGATTTAGTTTCTGTGGATTTTTGTTTCAATAGCTCAGTTTCCAGGTTGTATTGAATTTTATGGAATGTCAGGGGTCCCAGTAAACCAGGGGCACCTCTCATACAGATTAAAGTTTTGATGGGCTGGTAGGTTACCATAATGGCCAGTTTGGATCAAATAGAACAGGAGTCCTCAAACTTTTTAGACAGGGGGCCAGTTCACGGTCCCTCAGACTGTTGGGGGGCCGCACTATAGTATAAAAAAAATATGAACTAATTCCTAAATTCCTATGCACACGTTTTTTGTAGTGCAAAAGAATAAAAGAATGAATAATAAATAATAATATATATAGGGGATGAACAGGGGGACAGAGGGGCAGTGGGGTGGACAGGGGGACAGAGGGGTGGACAGGGGGACAGAGGGGGGGACAGTGGGGTGGACAGGGGGACAGTGGGGTGGACAGGGGGACAGTGGGGTGGACAGGGGGACAGTGGGGTGGACAGGGGGACAGTGGGGGGGACAGTGGGATGGACAGAGGGGTGGACAGGGGGACAGAGTGGTGGACAGGGGGACAGAGGGGTGGACAGGGGGGGACAGTGGGGTGGACAGGGGGGGACAGTGGGGTGGACAGGGGGACAGTGGGGTGGACAGGGGGACAGTGGGATGGACAGAGGGGTGGACAGGGGGACAGAGGGGTGGACAGGGGGACAGAGGGGTGGACAGGGGGACAGAGGGGTGGACAGGGGGACAGAGGGGTGGACAGAGGGGATGGACAGGGGGACAGAGGGGATGGACAGGGGGACAGAGGGGATGGACAGGGGGACAGAGGGGATGGACAGGGGGACAGAGGGGATGGACAGGGGGACAGAGGGGGTGGACAGGGGGACAGAGGGGGGGACAGAGGGGTGGACAGGGGGACAGTGGGGTGGACAGGTGGACAGGGGGACAGAGGGGGGGTCAGAGGGGTGGACAGGGGGACAGTGGGATGGACAGGGGGACAGTGGGGTGGACAGGGGGACAGTGGGGTGGACAGGGGGACAGTGGGGTGGACAGGGGGACAGTGGGGTGGACAGGGGGACAGTGGGATGGACAGGGGGACAGTGGGGTGGACAGGGGGACAGTGGGGTGGACAGGGGGACAGTGGGGTGGACAGGGGGACAGTGGGGTGGACAGGGGGACAGTGGGGTGGACAGGGGGACAGTGGGATGGACAGGTGGACAGGGGGACAGTGGAATGGACAGGGGTCCTCACTTGTTAGCAGGCTGTTGCCTGAAGCCTCCGCTCTCGATGTCACCCTCCGTGCCTCCTGTCTGCGTGAGGAAGACGTGAATCTGTGCTGTGAATCGCGCGGGACTGTGCAGGTAACTACACTTCCCAGCATGCAGCGCGGCACACGGAGCCCTCCATTACTGGGGTGGGGGAGGCGGCTTGAGCGGAGCGGATATGCTCCCTCCTGAAGCAGAGTGGACCTGCCCAAGCCAAGCCGACCTGGCCCCGGCCCGAGCCTGGCCTGTCAGGAATCCGGCCCTGGGTGGGGTGGGCCGGATAAATGTCCTCGGCGGGCCGCATGTGGCCCGCGGGCCGTAGTTTGAGGACCCCTGAAATAGAAGACTAATATCTAATCTTTGTATCTGAACAACAATTTGTCTAAAAACTGAAGTCACATTATTCTGACAAAATGGATAGATTGATTAATAGATAAATTAAATATTGTTTCAAAACTGTATAATGCATAAAATGTATGATCTCAAGCAACCCTGCTCCATCCTAATAAGATCACAGGTAGCAATAAAAAGCTGACACGGGTTCTGATCCCTCTCCACTCTATCCAAAATCTAAAAACATAGTTTTGCCTTCAGTTATACTTTAACAGCTGAAGTTTAATCTGCCTTTTGCTTCTCCTCGTTACTCCTTTTCAATTTTAATCAGCTTTTTAATAGCATTTTAAATAAAACCTTTACATTTCCACACCATACCTTATTTTATTATTATTATTATTATTATTATTCACGATTTATATTGCGCCAACAGTTTACGCAGTGCTTTACAATGTAGAGGTGGGACAGCACAATTACAGTACAATACAGAAGGGAATTTTAGACCCAGTCACATAATTGCTTATTCTTTTTTCTTCTCTATGCACTGCAGGCAGGTCATGGCTGGTGAGATGTGCTGTACATGCCCTGGTACTCCTCTCTAGAGCCCCCAGTCCTGATGCAAGCAGTGGGCTGGCTCTTGGGAGTAGTTATGCAAATATTAAAATGGCTTGATGGGTGGATGTCAGTCTAGAGGCATGGGCATTCCTTGGCAGACTGCCCTTGGTAAAATCAATATGCAATGCCAAACCCTCCCATGATTAAAACTGAAATTAAATAAATTAAAAGATCAGGCCAGGAACAGTAGGACTTCAGAGGAAGAGGGCTATATGATACTGTATGTAGTCCAGCCAAAAGATAAGATGAGCTCTATCTGACTTCCTGTACCTTCTAATGAACATTGTGGAAAGCTCAGTGTGCAGTGAAATCAGACCAAAGTGTTTTTTCTACAAGAAAGAAGCCTGTACAACTGTGCCAGACTGGAGAATTCCCCCATACAGATAGCTAAAAAGACCAATGGTATCAGTTATTACTTATGAGAGACAGAAATTTCTCAAGGAACCCCTAATAACCCTGGTTGGGAAAGGCTGCCCTAGATTCACACAACCCCAAATAAATTCATTCACATGCATGCTTTACAATTGGCAGGGTATTCTTGATGTTGAGTTTTTTTTTTTTTTTTTTTTTCGTTTACTGTATCTTGGCTATTGTTGCCAAGGAGTTACATTTTGATTAGGGCTGCAACTAATGATTATTTTCATAATCGATTAGTTGGGCGATTTTTTTTTTTTTTTTTTTTTTTTTTTTTTTTTTTAATTAATTTGATAAAATCATTAAAAAAAAAAAAAAAAAAAGTAATATGCAATTTTTTGTTTATTTAAAGTAATAATGAAAATGATGGGGCACTATTCCTCCCAGGAACACCAATGATGGGGCAGCACTATTCCTCCCTGGAACACCAATGATGGGGCACTATTTCCACCCACCCCCCAAAAAAATACTTAGGATCATGGGGCACTTGTCATAGAAATGAATGTACTGTACTGACTGTGTTATATAGCCATTAGCCACTACCTTATCACTTCACAGTGTGCAGCTTGGCTCTCACGGCTGCTTCTCGTCTCTCTCTGTCTATTCCCTCGAGGCAGCAGCGTGCGGGGCTGAGAATATCAGTGGGGAGCTGACATTGGCGAGGAGGAGAGGCTCGGACGTGCGGCACAAACGTGCCTGGTCACATACGGCGGTGCCGCCGCCTTGTACAAAGAAGATTCTAACGGACTCGCTGGGAGGGAGGTGCAAACCAACTAATCGATATTGAAAATCATTGACAAAGATTTTCATTATCGATTATTATCAATAGTATCGATTAATCGTTTCAGCCCTAATTTTGATTTTAACATCTCAACACGTGGTTCCAAAATGCCTCTAGCTTAGCTAGGTGTTGTGTTCTTCAAACATTGACTTTCTTGTTGAGGTCACAAGTGGCAATTAATTATTCCTTCAGGTCCTTTGCAGTAATATGTGGTTTTTCATTCTTGCCAAGACTACAACCAGTTCTGCCAGATTTTTCTTGAGCTTATACAACCTGTCTTGACTTTTCTTCTTCTATTTCTGTTGCTTAGTGACATTCTGGATGTGCATTGCATGAATTTAGATCACTATATAGCCCTCCTTTGCATATACGTGTGTGTGTGTGTATGTCTGTCTGTCTATCTATCTATCTATCTATCTATCTATCTATCTATCTATCTATCTCTATATAATTTTTTTTTATCCCCCACTCAACTGCTTAAAGGGAATCGCATGACTATCGGGGCACAACACCTTGAAGCTCTCTGGACACTATGGGGTCTATGTTTAAAAAAATAATCTTGCACAAATGTTTTGGGCAGTATTGTTTGTAATATGATTTGTCCTATGATTGTCAGCTCTATCTAGTGGCCATAATGGAGATAATTTTAATGTAGCACTACCCCTGTAGGGGTTGCAAATGACAGGGTTCACCACTGCTGCACAGCCAGGCCATGGGGAACTGTCTTTGAGCTTTTGTTTTTAGGTTTTTTGTTAATTTGGATGGGAATAGGAATTATGGGATGCCCAACATGATGGCGACAAAAACCAGAGACAACTTCCTCCCTATATACAACTCCAATTGATTCCTCCTCCTTGGTCTGTACAGGTCTGATTGATTCCTCTTTTAGTAACTAACAGTCTCTGTTAGATCAGCAACAGTCCCTTACAGGCTAGAAACTCTCAATCCCCTAGAAAATAGCACAATGTGTTGTGAACTACATCCTGGAGTACCTCCAATTCCCTTGTAGACACTGATCCCTGCTCTACCTCTGTAGAAAATGCTAGCCCACCTGGATATTTCTCCACCAGCTCACCTGGCTGCCTCTTTTTTCACCAGTCTACCTGAGGGACCCTGCAGAAATCTCCCAGGACAGGGTTATAGAAGATTTTAGCACACCGCTATCTTCATGAGAGACCTGCTACGTTTGGCAGTCTCTCCCCTTGTAAGTCCCAGCACTGTGCTGTAGTACTCACACTGTCGTCCTTGCACCCGTTGCCTCTCAGCGAAAAGGCCCCCTCAAAGCTTTTTCAGTTGTTAGGATCCTCCCAGGCCAGCGCCTGGGCCCGAGGCAGAGCACCCCCCCAAGACTGCGGGGTTCACCTCAAGTGCCACCGACAGTCTCCTCAGCACTCACTTTATCTCCATCTTAAACCCGACTCCCCTACCAGCATGACTCATCCATATTTAAGGACTCGCGTAGTCCCCTGCCGGGAAGACATCCTGGAGATTGGCTAAGCTCCCCTAAATATGCAGAACAATTCTCCTAGCCTCCGCCCTCCAGCTTCCAAAATGTTCTCCAACGTTCTAGAACCAGGGGGAGGCACCAGAGTGCTCCCTGAGACATTCAGCCCTGAACTCCAGTAAATCCTAACCCAGATTCCATGACTCAGACTTGGCCCTGAGTCAGATTATGGTTTACTTACTCTGATGCTAGTAGCACACTAGAGGGTGCTACATTAATATAAACAATATTTGGATCATTCATTGTGCCTGTGCAAATACTTAAATTGGATCTTCTCTGTAAGTACCACAAGCCAAAAACACTATTTGATTCATTTTTAATGTTCAAAGCAAACTCACTCATCCATCCATGTCACTTTGAAAAACATCCCCTATCATTTTTGTCTGGCCATCTTGAGTAAGGGCAAATGATGTAACTTTTTACTTCCTGAAATCCATCTGCCCTTAGCTCAAACATGCATGCAGGAGAGTGTGCTTAGCTAAGAAAACCCCTTCTCCTCTCCTCCCCTCCTGAAGACTCCTGTGATGTATGACATAATTTGCCTAGGCAAGAGACCAGGAAGTAACTAAAGAAAAGTAAAGAAAAGTTTAAAACAAGTAAATATAATCTACTTTCCTATCTATCTACTAATACTAGCAGCATAAGGATTATAATTAATGTTGATTGGGAGAGTGAAGTTCCACTTTAAAGGAGAAGTAGGGCCAAAGCTTTTTTGGCCCTACCTCTCCTGTGGGTCATAGGAGTGCACTTTGTTCTCCACTCTGGTGACCTGTTTTCAGGCAACAGTGGGCTAGAACCCATTCCTGGTCAACGTCACTGAACTGGTACAGTGTCAAGTCTGTAGTGTAAGGCCGGGTGGCTGAGTGCAGAGCTCTCCTGGGGTTGATACAGGGGATGCGATGCCCAAAGGTGCACGGGTTGTCAGGGATCCTGCAGGCTAGCTGGTTGGCAGTAGGTAGCTGGGGTGCGTTGTGGCAGCCGTGCGGAGAGAAGTCTTGAGTACGGAACAGCAGGGTAAACCAGGAACAGGGTTCGCAGACAGGCCAGGGATCAGGTACCAGAAGACACAGAAGACCGTCTGAGAGAAGTACAAGAACAAGCCGGGTCATACACAGAGGGCAGAGGATCGGAGAGTAGTCAGTAGTCAGCCAACCCGGGGTCAGAGCGAGGAGATAAGCAGGGTCACAGGTCAAGCCAGGCAGAGGTCAAACCAGGGGTCTTCAGAGTATACAAGGCACAGGAACACAGGAAGCTGTTTGATAATCCAGCAAACTGCAAGTGTCAGTAGTGGCTTTAAATAGGCTGGGGGTGTGTGCCTACAAGGTCAGGGCGTGTGCGCACGACGTTGCACACAGACTGCCATGGCCTGGCTGTTGCGCATCTGCGTGCACCCGGACGCAAGGGAACTCTTCTGGCGCAACCATGACGGTTACTGGCGACATTGCCCATAACACAGCCATTTCCCTGACAGTGCCCCCCCCAAGGGGCAGCCTCTGGATGTCCAAACGGACCCATCTTTCAGGGTAACTGACTCGAAATCTCTGCAGAAGTCTAGGAGCATGTATATTGGCTGCAGGTTCCCAAGAACTTTCTTCTGCTGGGTAACCCTTCCACTTTATAAGAATGATATTGAATAACTATCTCCTTTTATGAAAATTTTTGCTGTGTCTGCAGCAGAAGGAGTACCTGTCATAGGCAAGAAGTGTGACATTATGGACAGACGGTCCACAACTACTAGGATCATTGTGAATCTTTTGGAGGGAGGCAGCTCTGCTATGAAGTCCATAGATATATTTTCTTTCTCGAACATCACGGGACACAGAGCCACAGTAATTACTGATGGGTTATATAGGTATCACTGGTGATTGGACACTGGCACACCCTATCAGGAAGTTCAACCCCCTATATAATCCCTCCCCCTTGCAGGGATACCTCAGTTTTTACGCCAGTGTCTTAGGTGATGGACGTGTAAAGATGTCCTGTGCTGAGCTCCAAAGGGAATATCCTAAGATCCTATACTGGGGCAAGCCAGGCGAACCGGATCCATTCAAAGTGTCTTTTCATGGCCGAATTGAATGGTACCCGGGCCTCGTGTCCGAAGAAACGAGGTTTTACCCGTAACGCTTCTCTTTTTAGAGAGCTGGACCCCGCAGATCAGAAAATGGCTTTAAACTTCCTAATTTCTGGCGAGGTGCTTTACGGTCCCAGAACTGTTGGATCCCCCTACTGATGGGGGCCCCAGTCTCTGACGGTTTTTTCAAACGGAGCCCACCGTGAGAGGTGAAGATTGGGTCTGTGTAAACAGCACCCTGCGGCTGGATAAGGTAAGAGGAGATTCCACAGAATTTTTGAGTTCTAGTGGCTTTTCTCCTTTAAGGTAAATGCATGCTATGCCTATTGTGACCATCGGGGGCTGCAAGAGCACAAACCTGCACATGCTGACATGTCTGTCTCAGGTGTTGTAATCGCTGTTTATGTCCCAGCGTATCAAGCAGGCTGCAAACAGGTAAGGTGGAAAGGGGGATTTCTCATGTTTGAATGTTCCCCCCCAGGCTAGAGAGGGGCCGCAGGGGTCTAGAAAGTGGTTATACCACCCGGACTCTGCGGCCTAATGGCCACCATCTCTGAATCTAGCCGTTCAGGCAGATCTTGTACCAGTCTCTTCCCCCCCCCCCGCTCCCAGCCTTCCTCCAGAGACATGACAGGAGAGTCGGCCAGCGTGGGAAGCGCCTGTTTTTTTTTCAAAACTCGAAGGGGGGGCGGTAGAGGGGGAGGGGCGGGACGTCAGCACTGAGTGCTTAGACTCCCACTCAGGCCAGCTGCAGGCTATTAAAGGCACTCTGTACAGGTGCACTCAGCCTTCTGAGAGACACAGAGCTGACGGTCGCATGTAAGGTGGGACACAGGCAATCTCCTAGGCAGCATTTACTGAAGTAACACCAGACTGAGCATTGGGTAGCAAGGCTTTTAGCCAGACTACATCGCTCAGCGGGCAGTGTTCATTTGTATACCTCACACCTTGTTGCTTTGCACTATGGGTAGAAGAGGTTCAAGCACCCCAGGAACCAGAGACACTAGGGGATCTCGTTCAGGTTCTGAGGGCCCCCTGTCGGCAGCATCCTCCCCCCCTAAAAGATGGGCCAGGGACGGCTAGCCAGGGAGAGCCATCGGGGTCAGGGGCTACACCTGCTTCTGGCACTTCAGCCCCTGTATATATTACACAAGAGGTTTTTTCCTCAACCATTAATGGTCTAGAGGAAAGATTAATGGCCGTGATTACGTCTTCACTCAGTGGAAGAAAACGCACTAGGCTTTCCTCTGTTCCCCAAGACCCTCAGACAGAGGAGCTCTGGGATAAAGGAGATGAATCCCTTTCAGAGGATCGGGATGGGATGGATGATTCCTCTTCGGAGGATTCAGGTGGAGAGGGACCCTCTGCGACTTCCCAAGAGGAGAAAGTCTTAGTGCAGATCCTCACTGGATTGGTCCGCTCCACATTTAAGTTGCCCATACCTGAAACTGCTGAAGAATCCTCTTCTGCTTTGGGGTCACTGAAACCTTTCCAAGCAGCACATGCTTTTCCTGTTCATACTTTACTTGAAAAGCTTATTTATTCTGAGTGGGATCACCCAGACAAACGTTTTTTTCCGCCGAGAAAGTTTTCAACACTTTATCCGATGGAAGAAAAGTTTATTAAAATGTGGGGAATACCGGTTATTGATGCCGCCGTTTCCTCCGTAAATAATAGCCTGACTTGTCCTGTAGACAATGCTCAGATGCTCAGGGATCCTGTAGATAAAAGGATGGAATCCCTATTGAAGGATGTTTTCTCCTTAGCAGGATCAGTGGCCCAACCTGCAGTAGCAGCGATTGGAGTCTGTCAATACTTAAGAGACCATGTTAAGCAGGTCATCAAAGTATTACCTGAACAGCAGGCCCAGGGGTTTGCTAACCTTCCAGCGGCCTTATGCTTTGTGGTTGACGCCATTAGAGATTCTATCGTGCAAACCTCCCGTCTTTCACTGGGGTTGGTGCATATACGTAGAATCCTATGGTTGAAAAATTGGTCAGCCGAAGCACCATGTAAGAAGCTACTGGCTGGGTTTCCATTTCGTGGTGCAAGGTTGTTTGGAGAGGACTTGGATAACTATATCAAGAGAATCTCTTGTGGGAAAAGCACTCTCTTACCTGTCAAGAAGAAGAGTAAGCGTCCCTCTTTCAAACGGACTCTTTCTCCAGCGCCGGGGGCTTCAGCCTCCAGGCAGTCTCGACGGCCGCCTCCATCGGGGTCCAGAGACAAGAGTCAACCCCAGGGACAAAAGAGGTCCTGGGGAAAGAAGCCTACTAGGCAAAACACTAAGACCTCTGCATGAGGGGGCGCCCCCGCTCACTCGAGTGGGGGAAGACTGCGACAGTTCTCAGAGCTCTGGCAGGAGGACTTCCAGGACAGATGGGTAATCTCCACGGTAACCTTAGGGTACAAGCTGGAGTTTCAGGAATTCCCCTCTCCTCGGTTCCTCAGATCAGGTGTTCCAGAGACCCAGAGAAGTACCAGTCGCTCCTTCTAGCGTTAGGGCGACTTTTGTCGCAGGAGGTCATTATGATAGTTCCCGCAAAGGACCAGGGATTGGGCTTCTATTCCAACCCTTTTACGGTCCAAAAGCCAAATGGGGATGTCAGGCCCATTCTGGACTTAAGGGATCTGAACCGATTCCTAAGGATTCAATCCTTCCGCATGGAATCAATTTGAACAGTAGTTCCCACCCTGCAGGGAGGAGAATTTCTGGCATCAATAGACATCAGAGATGCATATCTGCATGTGCCCATTTTTCCTGCTCATCAGAAGTTTCTGCGCTTCGAGGTAGGAGGGCGCCATTTCCAGTTTGTGGCTCTGCCTTTCGGGATAGCCACTGCATCTCGAGTGTTCACAAAAATCTTGGCTCCTCCTCTGGCCAGATTAAGGGCTCAGGGTATAGCTGTCATAGCATACCTAGACGACCTGCTCTTGATAGACCGGTCGGTAGCCTCTTTGAATGGAAACTTGAGGACCACAGTCAGGTATCTAGAACACCTGGGTTGGATCCTCAACTTAGAAAAGTCTTTCCTAAAACCAGTAAGAAGACTGGAGTATTTAGGTCTGATTATAGATACAAGCCAGGAGAAAATATTTCTACCCCAGGCAAAGATCACTGCTTTGAGAGAGCTGATTCTGACAGTAAGGACCAAGAAGGGTCCCTCAGTCCGCCTTTGTATGAGGCTACTAGGGAAGATGGTGTCTTCATTCGAAGCAGTTCCCTATGCTCAGTTTCACTCAAGAATGCTGCAACACAGTATTCTGTTGACCTGGAACAAGAAGGTTCAGGCATTAGACTTTCCGATGCGCCTGTCGCATGCGGTGCGTCAGAGCCTCAATTGGTGACTCATACCCGAGAACCTGCAGAAGGGGAAATCCTTTCTACCGGTTACCTGGACGGTGGTAACAACAGATGCCAGTCTGTCAGGTTGGGGAGCAGTTCTGGAACAGGCTGCGGTCCAAGGGATATGGTCCAAGACAGAGAGGACCTTACCCATCAACATTCTGGAGATCCGGGCGATACATTTAGCTCTAAAAGCCTGGACTATCAGGCTACAGGGTTGTCCGGTCAGGATCCAGTCCGACAATGCCACAGCAGTGGCTTATATCAATCATCAGGGAGGCACCCAGAGCCGAGCTGCTCAAAAGGAGGTGAACCAGATCTTAGTCTGGGCAGAGATGCATGTGCCATGCATATCGGCAGTTTTCATCCCGGGAATAGAGAATTGGCAGGCGGACTATCTAAGCCGCCAGCAGTTACTTCCAGGGGAATGGTCTCTGCATCCCGACGTCTTTTGGGCCATATGCCAAAGATGGGGGGTTCCAGATGTAGATCTCTTTGCATCCCGATTCTACACAAAGATAGACAGATTTGTGGCAAGGACAAAAGATCCTCTTGCATGCGGGACGGATGCGTTGGTGATTCCGCGGCATCGGTTCTCACTGATTTATGCATTCCCGCCTATTCTGCTACTACCACGTCTCCTTCGCAGGATCAGGTAGGAAAGGAAGTCGGTACTTCTGGTGGCCCCCGCTTGGCCCAGAAGGACTTGGTATGCAGAAATAGTAA
This sequence comes from Aquarana catesbeiana, assembly GCF_042186555.1. NCBI lineage: Eukaryota > Metazoa > Chordata > Amphibia > Anura > Ranidae > Aquarana > Aquarana catesbeiana. Next base: position 71,662,354 of record NC_133335.1, on the reverse strand, counting down.
GGATGACGGTGGGTTCCCCGTGGACCCTACCGGTACGCCCAGACCTGTTATCTCAGGGTCCAGTGTTCCATCCTGCCTTACAAACGCTAAATTTGACGGTTTGGCTATTGAGACCCACGTTCTGAAGAGTCGTGGGCTCTCAGGTCCTGTCATATCTACCTTGATTAATGCAAGGAAGCCAGCTTCCAGGATGATTTATCATAGAGTCTGGAAGGCTTATATAACCTGGTGTGAATCCAGAGGTTGGCATCCCAGGAAATATGTCATAGGTAGAATCCTTGATTTTCTACAGATGGGATTAGAGATGAAACTGGCCTTGAGTACCATCAAGGTCCAGGTCTCTGCTTTATCAGTATTATTTCAGCGGCCACTTACTTCGCATTTTTTGGTCCGAAATTTTATGCAGGGGGTGAAGCGTCTTAATCCTCTGGTTAAAGCGCCCCTAAACCCCTGGGACTTGAACTTGGTCCTGGCTGTGTTACAAAGACAGCCTTTTGAACCAATAAGTCAGATTCCTTTGGTCTTGTTGACAAGGAAGTTAATTTTTCTGGTGGCCATCTCTTCTGCTAGAAGAGTATCAGAATTAGCAGCTCTTTTCTGTAAGGAGCCTTATTTGATTATACACAAGGATAGAGTGGTACTACGCCCTCATCCTAGTTTTTTACCGAAGGTAGTTTCTGATTTTCATTTAAACCAAGACATTGTTCTGCCTTCCTTTTTTCCAGATCCCTGTTCTCCGGAAGAGAGATCTCTACATTCGTTGGATGTAGTAAGAGCAGTTAAGGCCTATCTAGGGACAACTGCTCAGATCCGCAAGACGGATGTTTTGTTTGTGCTGCCAGAGGGTCCCAATAGAGGACAGGCAGCGTCAAAAGCTACCATTGCTAAATGGATTCGACAGTTGATCATTCAAGCTTACGGTTTGAAACAGAAGATTCCTCCGTTTCAGATCAGGGCACATTCCACAAGGGCTATTGGTGCTTCTTGGGCAGTGCATCACCGGGCCTCTATGGCTCAAATCTGCAAGGCCGCAACCTGGTCTTCAGTTCATACATTCACCAGATTCTATCAGGTGGATGTGAGAAGGCATGAGGATATCGCCTTTGGGCGTAGTGTGCTGCAGGCAGCGGTACAGGGTCCTCAGGTCTGATTGCACCCTACTTGGTCGTGGTTCCCCCCCCTCAGGTAGCATTGCTCTGGGACATCCCATCAGTAATTACTGTGGCTCTGTGTCCCGTGATGTTCGAGAAAGAAAATAGGATTTTTTAAAACAGCTTACCTGTAAAATCCTTTTCTTTCGAAGGACATCACGGGACACAGAGGTCCCGCCCCTCTTCTAATACACTATATTGCTTGGCTACAAAACTGAGGTATCCCTGCAAGGGGGAGGGATTATATAGGGGGTTGAACTTCCTGATAGGGTGTGCCAGTGTCCAATCACCAGTGATACCTATATAACCCATCAGTAATTACTGTGGCTCTGTGTCCCGTGATGTCCTTCGAAAGAAAAGGATTTTACAGGTAAGCTGTTTTAAAAAATCCTATTTTTCCATGGTTATGCTGGTACCGGCAAAGAATGTAGCAGACCTCAAGATTTAATGTTGGACCCCTTGTTTCGCTGGCAGGTGGTGAAGGAGCTGACATACTTTTTGCAATCCGATTTCAAGTTAGGCCACAAAGGATCACTGAATAAGATCCATGGTTTTCTGTACTCCGAAGTGGCCAGCAAGTTGGTGGTCATGTGATGTTTGTAAGACCTGGATTCTGGCTTGTTGCGGGACAAAGATCTTGTCCCAGTACCAGAGATACCCCCCTGGTTTCTTAAAGAGGAAGTCTCTGGTTCCTGGCATTGGAGGGAAGTCTGTTCAAGGGAAGACCTTAGATCAGGTTGAATCAAAGGAAAATTCTGTGGCGACAAGATTGTGCTGGATGTTGTTTCTTCTGGAGTATCAGGGAACATTCGGGATAAAGCGTCAGACTTTCCGTTCCTGGAGCCAGGGCGGTAGGTGATGTGAAAATTAAATGGTGAAAAGGACAGAGCCCAGCAAGCCTGACGGGGTCTCAGACGTTTGGCAGTGCGGAGGTACTCGAGGTTTCTGTGATCAGTGAATATCACTATAGGGTGCGTGGCCCCCTCAAGAAGGTATCTCCACTCCTCTAAGGCTGTCTTAATGGCCAGAAGCTCATGATCACCTACGTCGTAATTTCTCTCAGGCTGGCTCATCTTCCGAGAGGAGAAGGCCACGGGGTGAAGCAGAGACTTGGGTCCCAGGCGCTGTGAAAGTACTGCTCCTGTAGCTACCTCCGAGGCATCGACCTCCAAAATTTAGGGCAGGGCAGGATCAGGATGTTGATGAATTGGTGCAGAGGTAAACAAAGACTTCAGTTTCTCCAAAGCAGATTGGGCTTCGGAGGACCACAGGAAACGAACATGTAGGCGGGATTACTTGGGTTATGGGTGAAATGATGGAAGAAAAGTTCCTTATAAATCTTCTATAGAAGTTTGAAAAGCCTACAAACCTTTGTACCCCCTTCTTTTCAGACGAAGTTGGCCAATCTAGGATTGCCTGCACTTTCTGTGGATCCATAGCTACACCGCCAGTAGAGATAATTCGCCCTAGGAATTGTATTCATTGAGTCGCACTTCTCTGCTTTCGCGTAAAGTCCACGTTTCCTTAGTGTGAGTAATACTGTTTTTACACGAGTCCGATGGAGCTCCAAGGTGGCTGAGAATATAAGGATGTCATCCAGATAGATGACGAAGTAGTCAAGGTATTCCCGGAAGATGTTATTTACGAAGTGCTGGAATGTAGCCGGAGCGTTACAGAGCCCAAACGGCATCACCAAATACTCAAAGTGTCTTTCATCAGGGGTTAGTGCAGAACGTAACAGGCCAATTTGCTTAGGAGCTGATTCAGAGGTGGATGTACTGGCGGGCCTGCAGGTCCATGATCGTTCAGATTGTCTCTCTCGCAAACGTCGATCCAGTTGGATGGATTATTGGATGAGAGCTGCAAGGGTAGTGGGGATCCCGATCCTGGCCAACTCGTCTTTGAGAGATTCAGAGAGTCCTAGGTGAAACTGGTGTAATAAAGCTGCCTCATTCCAGGCTGTCTCTGCAGACCACCGGCGGAAGTCTACGGTATAGTCCTCTACTGGTCACCTACCCTGCTGCAGAGAATGCAGGGCGGCTTCAGCGGTGGCAGTACGAAGGGGATCCTCATAGGGTTGTGCCATAGCCACCAGGAATGCGTCCACAATGCTAATTAATGGACTCTTTTGTTCCCATAAACTGTGGGCCCAGGCCTGAGGTTCATCAGACAGTAAAGAAATGAGAAACCCAACTTTAACGGTCACTAAAGCAAAAGTCCGGGGCAGCAGGGCTAGGTACAGCAGGCAGGCAGTCCTGAAGGATCTGAACTCCGGAGAACCGTTTAGGAACGGGAACTCAGGGTTCTGGAGGAGGGAATATCATCATAGGAGCCGCAGAGGATTGATCGTGAGCAGATGCTGTGGAGCTGATAGAAGCTGGGACCGGATCCACAGGAGCAGATGAATCTGACAGGTGTTGCAGCTTATCCTTCACTTGAAGATAGCCTTCCTGCAACTTCTGAATTGCTTGGGTCAGAATAGTGTCTTGTTGACACAGCCTCTAACGGGGACGCACCTCTGCCGGCCTTAGTCATGGCTAGATTATACTGTCAAGTCTGTAGTGTGAGGCCAGGTTGCTGAGAGGGCGCCCCTTGTGGCTGAGTGCAGCGCTCCCCTAGGGTTGATACAGGGGATGCGATGCCCAAAGGTGCACGGGTTGCCAGGGATGCTGCAGGCTAGCTGGTTGGCAGTAGGTAGCTGGGGTGCGTTGTGGCAGTCATGCGGAGAGAAGTTTTGAGTACGGAACAGCAGGGTAAACCAGGAACAGGGTTCGCAGCCAGGGATCAGGTAGCAGAAGACAGTCCGAGAGAAGTACAAGAACAAGCCGGGTCATACACAGAGGGCAGAGGATTGGAGAGTAGTCAGCCTAGCCGGGGTCAGAGGAGATAAGCAGGGTCACAGGTCAAGCCAGGCAGAGGTCAAACCAGGGGTCTTCATAGGTTTAAATAGGCTGGGGGGTGTGCCTACAAGGTCAGGGCGTGCGCGCACAGACTGCCGTGGCCTGGCTGTCGCGCATCTGCGTGCACGCAGGCACATGGAAACTCATCTGGCGCAACCATGGAGCTTACTGGTAACATTGCCCATAACACGCCCATTTCCCTGACATACAGGCTCTGGAAGCATCCTGACTTTAACGTCGGTTTTCACCCAGATGCCTGGACTGGCAGCTGACTCCGCCTCTGAGCACGCCGCTGAAAGCCTTAGCCAGCTGCTCCCGCCCCATGCACAGCCCATCACTCCAATTAGTGCTGGAGGTGCAGAGCAGAGAGACGGTGACATTGGCCTTTGATCGCCTGGTTCTCGGTCTTAGAGGCAGCAGTGATTATAATTTTTTTTAGAATCCTGACCTCTTTTAAGGCATCCACACTGAATTTCTTTATACATAGACCCCTATGTGTTGCGTTAACACAGTGAGCTGTGTTAAGGCAGTCCATTCTTTTTTAATTGGCTGGGAGCGCGCCTAAACACTGCAGTGTGCTGCCTGCCATTGTAATAATATGTTGGGTGGCATTCAAAATGAAAGAAGCCATTTAGAATTAATTTAAAATGAATGGCATAAAAGCATATTAAATAAGGACATTAGGCAATGCATCCCATTGGGTAATAAATTTAAAAGAGCGAACAAAAGTCCTGGATGGCTTAGCTCCAATATAAAAATGCATACAAAAGCAAAGGAGAAGGCCTTCAAAAAATACAAGTTGAGGGATCATCATCAGCATTCAGACTTTATAAAGAATGCAACAAGAAATGTAAGGGTGCGATTAGGGCAGATAAGATGGCACATGAAAGACACATAGCGGAGTAGAGCAAAAAAAATCCCAAGATATTCTTTAAGTATGTAAACAGTAAAAAAGGGAGGACAGACCATATTGGCCCCATAAAGAATGAGGAAGGGCACCTAGTTACAAAGGATGGCAATATGACGAAAGGTATTGAATTTATTCTTCTCCTCAGTCTTCACGAGGGAATTGGGGGGGCTTCAGTAACCAAAACTGCAGAGTTTATCCTTATGACACATCACAGGAAGCACCTCCATGGTTAACAGAGGACAGAATTAAAATTAGACTTGGCAAACTTACCATTAATAAATCACCAGGACCAGATGGCTTGCATCCGAGGGTACTTGGGGAACTCAGTCAAGTAATTGCCAGATCATTGTTCCTAATTTTTACTGACAGTCTGACTGGAATGGTACCAGGTGGTTTGAGAAAAGCCAATGTAGCACCAATATTTAAAAAGGACCCAAAATACATCCCTGGGAATTACAGACCAGTTAGCCTAACATCAATAGTATGCAAGCTCTTGGAGGAGATGATAAGGGACTATATACAAGATTTTAGTAATGAGAACCGTATCATTAGCAGTAATCAGCATGGATTCATGAAGAATCGTTTTTGCCAAACCAATCTATTAACCTTCTATGAGGAGGTGAGTTGCCATCTAGATAAAGGAAGGCCCGTAGACGTGGTGAATCTGGATTTTGCAAAAGCATTTGACACAGTTCCCCATAAACGTTTACTGTACAAAATAAGGTCCGTTGGCAAGGACCATAGGGTGAGTACATGGGTTGAAACCTGGGCAAAAAGGAGTGGAGGATAAATGGGGAGTACTCGGAATGGTCAGAGGTGGGTAGTGGGGTCCCCCAGGGTTCTGTGCTGGGACCAATCCTATTTATTTTGTTCATAAACGACCTGGAGGATGGGGTAAACAGTTCAATCTCTGTATTTGCGGACGATACTAAGCTAAGCAGGGCAATAACTTCTCCGAAGGATGTGGAAACCTTGCAAAAAGATCTGAACAAATTAATGGGGTGGGCAACTATATGACAAATGAGGTTTAATGTAGAGAAATGTAAAATGATGCATTTGGGTAGCAAAAATATGAATGCAATCTATATACGGTGGGGAGAACCTCTGGGGGAATCTAGGATGGAAAAGGACCTGGGGGTGATGGTTAATAGGCTCAGCAATGGCATGCAATGCCAAGCTGCTGCTAACAAAGCAAACCGAATATTGGCATGCATTAAAAAGAGAATCGACTCCAGAGATAAATTGAGAATTCTCCCGCTCTACAAGACTCTGGTCCGGCCGCACCTGGAGTATGCTGTCCAGTTCTGGACAGCAGTCCTCAGGAAGGATGTACGGGAAATGGAGCGAGTACAAAGAAGGGCAACTAAGCTAATAAAGGGTCTGGAGGATATTGGTTATGAGGAAAGGTTGCAAGCACTGAACTTATTCTCTCTGGAGAGGAGACGCTTGAGAGGGGATATGATTTCAATTTATAAATACCATACTGGTGACCCCACAATAGGGATAAAACTTTTTTGCAAAAGAGATTTTAACAAGAAATGTTGCCACTCGTTAAAATTAGAAGAAAAGAGGTTTAACCTTAAATTACGTAGAGGGTTCTTTACTGTAAGAGCGGCAAGGATGTGGAATTCCCTTCCACAGGCGGTGGCCTCAGCGGGGAGCATCGATCGTTTCAAAAAACTATTAGATAAGCACCTGAATGCCCACAACATACAGGGATATACAATGTAATACTGACATATAATCACACACACACAGGCTGGACCTGTGTCTTTTTTCAACCTCACCTACTATGTAATAGCAATGCAATGCTTCATGATTCTTGTATTCCTGTAAATTGCAGCAATGGTGCGTTTTACTGCAGTGCAACAGAGTGAAGGGGACCTGAGAAATTCAAGACTCAGAAATTTTATTAAGGCAGGTCTTACACGGGTCGAATCTCGGCCATTTTAACAGATGGCGGCCCTGATTCAAACCATGTATGGGCAGGCTTAATGTACCAAGTTGATCAATCAACTCAAGTACAACCAGCATGCTGGGTTTTACTTGCGATTATCACTAGTGGCTGTTATAGCCGCTAGCAATAATCAGTCTTCTCCCAGCTCCCCCGTGCCCCCCTGTGAGGAGAAAACAATGGCCTGGCAGGAGGGATTCCCACATCAACTCTGTCTGTGTTAATGGGGGAATCAAGCAAATTTCTTTCCTGCAACCCGTGGTTGGCCAACCTTAGCCTTGGATTGTCTTGAACCTAAAACATAACGTAACACAAGTACATTTCAGTCTGTTGAATTCAGCAATTAAATGGCTTTTCAGCAAAATTAACAAAAATTCAAGTCAATCGCATCTGACAAACTTTATTCATTATTTTGATGCATGGTTTAGATTGTGTACATCGGCGGGGCCAACTCAACCTGCATGTGGGGGTAACATTCGCTGTGAATGCGCTCATCAATACACGGGGCCAGGCGGGACTGCGCTCATGTGAGACTCCAACATTATGTCGTTTCCCCGACTCAGAAGAGCTGTGTCACTGTATGCAGTAATAAAAGTACAGCGTTCCTTTGAAACATGTTGTCCGATGTCGCTACAAACCTTAGCTTGATGTATGTTGCAATTAGGAGGGACACCCCATGTCTAGACCAGTCCAGCGTACCTCAGCCACCATACTCCCAGTGACAGAATGGGGCCCTGCCACGCACCCACCACACCCCTACCATGCGTCCAGGTTATAGATCTCAGTAACGTGGATTCAGTTCCGGTTGCTATGGGAAACTGACCACTAGGGAGGGAGACTGGCCACTGACCCCATTTCGTCCGGAGGCACCATTTACCACATTTCACTACTGGCAGCAATTTACCTTGCACTAGTCCTTGGTTACCCATAGGAACGGCATTACAATTCCTGTTTGTCTTGCCGAGTAGACCTTTTGTAGTGGCTGTGCTTCATACCCCACATGTGCTTTACTGAACCAGTGTCCAGCCCTAAGTAACTAATGCAGGATGCACAGGCTCATACCTTTTTTAGAGAAGCAAAGTCCATTCAGCAAAAGTCCAGTACTGTCAGGCTCCTAGTCCAGAAAGCACCCCAGCAGGGTGACCCAGAAGGGGGCCAGGACTCCATGTTGCAGCAGATCCTCCTCTTTTAAATACCATGTGGAGGAGAGCGAGAGATGTGGGGGCAGAACTCAGGATGCCTGGGAAAAGAGGCTAGACACGGTTAATCCCTTCCTAACCCAGGCAGCCTGGACTGTCTGCATAGCTACACAGTGCAATTAATACAATGGCAGGTATACATGCAACGACACTTCGGGGAGATAGTGATCTGTGACGCTCTGCAGCAAAAAGTGGGTGTGGCCAAACATGGTAGTGGGAGGGGCTTAAGCACAGTGGTTGAGCACTGCACACGGACCATGACCGATTCAAGTGAATGGGGATGCCCTGCAAAGCACTACTGTTTTCAAATCGTACCACGCCAAACCACAGAATACTGCAGTACCATGTGGTATGGTGGCCGCAAACCTGCTGCTATTAACAATTAATGGCACCCATGCTTGTTCCACAAGGACCACATGGTTGCATGCAGTACAGGAAATGCGCACAGAATCCCCCCCCCCTGCACTATGTTCCAGTGTGAACCAACCCTTAGGGAGAGAAAGGGAAGGAACAATATGGTAGGCAGGAAGGATCACTATGCTGCATGGAAGGCAGGAAGGATCACTATGGTGCATGGAAGGCAGGAAGGATCACTATGGTGTATGGAAGGCAGGAACACTATGGTGTATGGAAGGCAGGAAAGATCACTATGGTACATGGAAGAAAGGAAGGATCACTATGCTACATGGAAGAAAGAAAGGATCACTATGGTACATTAAAGGCAGGAGGGATCACTGTGGTGCCTGAAAGGCAGGAGGGACCACTGTGGTGCCTGAAAGGCAGGAAGGATCACTGTGGTGCCTGAAAGGCAGGAAGGATCACTGTGGTGCCTGAAAGGCAGCAAGGATCACTGTGGTGCCTGAAAGGCAGCAAGGATCACTGTGGTGCCTGAAAGGCAGGAAGGATCACTGTGGTGCCTGAAGGGCAGGAAGGATCACTGTGGTGCCTGAAGGGCAGGAAGGATCACTATGGTACATGAAGTGCAGGAAGGATCACTATGGTACATGAAGTGCAGGAAGGATCACTATGGTACATGAAGGGCAGGAAGGATCACTATGGTACATGAAGGGCAGGAAGGATCACTATGGTACATGGAAGAAAGGATGGAGGGGTCACTTTAGTACATGGAAGAAAGGAAGGAGGGGTCACTATGAAAAACAAAACCAGAGAAAATTCCCAGCTCAACTTACCAGTCTGCTTACCAAACAAATTAACTTGTCCAGCAGTATGCGTAAAAACAGGGGTTAAGTTGGCACACATTTGCAAATGCATGCATAAGCTGCAAGGCCTCTTCACGGCATCCTGTATTACCTGCAGTCCTAACCCTTGTAAATTTATGAGCATCTCCACAGTGGGAGCACATGCATTCTAATGAACAGACTGGTTGATGAGTTGAGCTGGGAATTTTCTCTGGTTTTGCTTTTCATCCGTTGCCCTTCCATGTGCTCCTTGCTGTGAAGACCATAGGTTATAGGTGGGGGCAGGGACCATCTGTTTGTTACAGGAAGGATCACTATGACATACATAAGGCAGGAAGGAAGGATCACTTTGATACATGAAAGACAGGAAGGATGCAGGGGGACATGAGGAGGAGGTAGAGCAGACCTAGCCCCCCTCCTCTTCTATTTGTACAGGATGTAGAGCGGGTGGGGGAGGTGGAGGAACTATGCTGGCTGGGCACTGAGTGTGTCAGTCTCAACCTTGCCAGCTGCAGCGCGGCGTGCACTTGGCAGGTAAATTAGTGGAATTGAGTGTCGGAACTTGATCTGGCACTGGGCTCTGCTGCGGATTTCAGCCCAGATTTGCACCAGGATTAAAATCTTGAGGCAGTCCCGGCCAATCGGGGATGATAATGAGGTATGCAAAAAGATCATTCTATAGCTACCTAATCATGGTTTGACTTTAAAACATTCAACCTCCAAGTCTCTCTCCTAAAGTCAGTGGAGTGAATAAATTGGGATATTGGCACAAAGGCAAATTCAGTCTTCAGTCACCTTTCCCGTACTTCAATTTCTTACTCTAGGCTCCTCACAGTGTGCCTTAGACTTAGCAAGTTATATAAAACCCTTTCCTGGTTGGAGGACATCTAGCATCCTCTATTCCCTTCCTCCTGATCCTAACTACCTGACCTGCTCCTTTCATTTATTGGATTTCAACTATTTCAATCATGAAGCTCAGCATCACCTATGGCTTTACCAAGTGTGGTCTGCATACAAATGCAGCCTGCCTAAGAACACCCACTCCTCCAGACTGACATTCACCCATCAAAGCATTTTAATATTTGTATAACTTCTCCCAAGAGACAGCTCACTGCTTGTATCAGAGCTGACGGATTTTGAGTACTGAAGCGGGGTGCTGGGATGGTTTCAGGAAGTGATGTATAGTGCCTTGCTGGCCCCTCCTACCAGCCACGATCGTGTTTGTCACTTTTTTGTATACTTTTGTTTGGTGTGTACACGTTTTGTCACTGTGTGATGAGTAGGGTGTGGGTCCTCGGGCCTACCCTGAAAGTCTTGGGAGGGGGGGACATAGGCCTTTTGGCTTGGTTCGCCCTCTCTTATGAGGTCTCCCTATGGGGGAGTCCCACCGAGTACTTGGGTGGGTCTGTTTCGGCAGACCCTCCAGAGAAAGGGGTCCATCTGGTTTCGGCCAGATGGACCTAGTGAAGTACCTCAGTCCCCGTCAGGAGCCTAACGCCCCTGGGGGATCAGGGTAAGGTCCTTCCTTTTTTTTTTTTTTTAACATGGGTAAGGTCCTTCCTAGTGGAGGACAGTGTAACACCGTTGTACGTTTTGTGTTTCACTCTTTATGTGTGTGCAATTTTCTTGGCACCGGGTGGAGTTTTTGGGTGTGTTTCACACGCCACAGGCTTTTCAAAAATAGGGAAAAAAAAACAGCCACGATCTCACTGCTTTGCCTAGAGAAGTGCAAAGATCTAGTGATGATGTCAGAGTCTAAAATAAGGAATGTAATAAAAACTATTTTTTTTTTTTTTTTAATAAGTAAGTTGTTGGGAGTAGATTAAATTTAAGCTTTAATTTGGAAATAGGAAGGCTCAACAAAGGAAGATTTCCTAAAATGAACACCATACGCCTGGTTCTCTGGCTCTTAAAGTGGTTGTAAACCCTTACAGACCACTTTTACCTACAGGTAAGCCTAGATTAAGGCTTACCTGTAAGTGCCTACATGGTTTAGGAGATATTTCCAAAAGACAGGCACCAATGTCTACGGTGCATGTGCTGTAGACAACGGTGCTGTTAGTGGCGGCACCAGCACGCATGCGTGGGAGTGACGTCATCGCGGCTGCGCCCAATCACAGCGCCAGAGCCGCGATACCCGGAAGGAAGATGGAGGCTTCGTGGAAGAGGGGACAGCGGTGACATCGCAGGCTCCTGTGTCAAGTAAGTGACATATAATGGGCTACTATGTGATGCATAGTAGCCCATTATGCTTTACCTTTGCAGGGAAACAAAGAGGAAGTATACCCATCAGAGTTTACTTCCTCTTTAAAGACACTCTAACTTTTCTCTGGATATCCTTTGCAACTAAACTAATACTGTATATTGGAATGTCATTTTTGTGTGGTGTAAACGTGTTATGGGCACACTTTGTTTTTGGATGTTTTTCAGGAAGTGTTATGTATGCATCGCTGTCTTCTCCTGCCTGGTGATCTGCGCCATTGTTGCAGCTTTGCTGATTCAACTTTCTGTCACTGTGGATCATGCAGGGGTAAATTCATCACTTGTTGCCCATGATGCCTCCACTTCAACTGTGTACCTTGAAACCACAGTAAGTTGAGAATAATATCACTTCCTTTTATCATAGAGTATTCTGTGAAAAAAATATAGGATACCTGCACCTATAAAGTAGTGTACTTTGTGGGACTCAAAGGGAATTTGTCATATTTGCATATTTATTCTCTTTATCAAAAAGTAGTTTTAATATGTTCAGGAATGTCATTTGATGTGCATAGATTCTGCAACATGGGTGAACCATTCGCTAGTAGTAGTTTTAATATGTTCAGGAATGTCATTTGATATGCATAGATTCTGTAACATGGGTGAACCATTCGCTAATGGAAGGTGACGCGATCTGCCATTGGCTCCCGCTGCTGTCAATTACAGCCAGTGAGCCAATGAGGAGAGAGAGAGGAGGCGGGGCAGAGTCACGGCTCTGCAGGTGAATGACCACGCAGAGCAGCGGCTCAGGAGTCAGAATGCTTGGGTGCCCCCATAGCAAGCTGCTTTCTCTAGGGGCACTCGACAGGAGGGAGGGGCCAGGAGTGCCGGCGAGGGATCCGAGAAGAGAATTGGGGCTGCTTTGTGCAAAATCACTGCACAGAGCAGGTAAGTATAACATGTTTGTTATTTAAAAAAAAAACAAAACAAAAAAAATGCCTTTAATATCACTTTAAATAACAAAGCGTAATGCAGAAGATAAGCCTATGGCTCTTTACCTGCATCACTATTTTTTAGTTTATGTATAATTTTCCTTACCAGTTTGCAATAACCCCAAAGTTTGTGGCAGCTCCAAAAATATGGAGAAAAGGAACCCCTCTGCCCCTTGCATCTCTAATATATCAGAGATACTTGGTAGATTTGGTGTAGTGTGACTGGAATTCTATATCCGCTTAAAGTGTTACTAAACCCAGGACCCTGCATTCACTCTGGTCTCCCACAGAACACAGAAATAGGTCATAGGCCATGCAGATGTTACCTTGCATCATTTTTGTACCCCACTGTGATATATGGTGGACTCTGTAACTCTTATCATGCTACCCATTTTTAACCACGTTATTACCACTGTTTTAAGAATTGACGCCATGTGTATACCTATTTGTATGTATATGGAAATTGCCGTATTTAACGGCGTATAACACGCACCCGTTTTAGTTTTTCCTCTGAAAATAGTGGGCAAATCACGGGTGCATGTTATACGCCGACGGCAAACCTCGGAGGGGAAGGAGGGGGACGAGCGCTGCCGGAATTCACAAGCCGCCATCTCCTCTCCACTCGGCTCTCACGTCACACATGCAGTCCCGCCTCCGCCACCGGCATTGGACCAGTGTTCTGTCTATCACAGGAGCTGGTCCAATGCCGATGGTGGAGGCGGGACTGTGTATGTGACTGTCGACTGAGAGCCGAGTAAACAGGAGATGATGGCTCAGTGATTTCCGGCATTGGGAGATGGTGAGGCTTAATCGGGCAGCTGCATTGATGGGGTGAGTTGGGCGCAGATCAGGCTGCAGATCAGGCTGCAGATGGGCGCAGATCAGGCTGCATTGAGGGAGCAGACAGGCACAGATTAGGCTGCATTGATGCTCACTGACCATTATTTTGCTTCAAAGTGGTTTATTTAAAAAAAAACTTTTATTTTCCTGAAACTTCCCTCTTAAATTGGGGTGCGTGTTAAAAGCTGATAAATACGGTATGTGTGTAATTGAGTGTGTGTGTAATTTTCAATCACGTGCTTCGTTTAAAGTCCCACCCTCTTGCTCCTAATTTTAACAATTAGTTACATAGTCAAGTTGAAAAAAGACACAAGTCCATCCAGTTCAACCTTAAAAACAATAAATAAATAAAATAAAAAATAATGTACAATCCAATATACCCAATTTTATACCCTCAGTTGATCCAGAGGAAGGCAAAAAAACCCCAGCAGAGCATGCTCCAATTTGCTACAGCAAGTAGCAAGATCCAGGATCTTCCGATTATAGAAGTTAAACTAACAGGTCTATAGTTACTTTGATCCCTTTTTAAATATAGGCACCACGTTCGCCCTGCGCCAATCCAGTGGTACTATTCCCGTCATTAATGAGTCCCTAAAAATTAGATACAATGGCTTTGAAATTACAGAGCTCAATTTTTTTAGTATCCGTGGGTGGATGCCATCAGGGCCAGGCGCTTTATCCACCTTTTATTCTAAATAATTCTGGACCATATCACTTTTGAGCCATTGTGAATCATTTGGGGTGTGTCACTACCACCCCCATTATGGACATGAGCTCCCCCATGCTCTTTTGTATACACAGAGCTGAAGAAAGTATTTAATAAATTTGCCTTCTCTTTGTCCCCAGTCACCCACTCTATTTTGTAAAGGGCCTACATGCTCAGACCTGGCCTTTTTACTATTAATATATATGAAGAATTTTTTTGGGTTTGTCCTACTATCTTTTGCGATCTGTCGTTCGTTTGGAATTTTTGCATCCTTGATTTCCTTTTTACATATTCTGTTAAATTCTTTGTAACATTTAAACGACACTAGTGTTCCTTCATTTTTATATTTTTTAAAAGCTCTTTTCTTATTGTTTATAGCTTCTTTAACCTTGGCCGTGAGCCACATAGGTTTTGTTTTTAGCCTTTTAAAATTATTGCCCATGGGAATATACTTTGCAGTGAGGTCCCAAACAGTCTTTTTGAAGAATTCCCACTTCTGTTCTTTGTTTTATCAATGCAAATATTCCCTCCCAGTCTAAATCCTGGAGAGCAGCCCTCATCCTTGGAAAATTTGCTCGCTTGCTCCATCTCTGACAGTATCATTGTCAGGGATGGAGGCACATAACCTTACCAGGCCATGGCCTCATTTAAAGTCCCAATGTTTCACCTCCCCCTTTTCCCCAATTTTTGCACAGTACACAGAACATGCATATATTTTAGTAAATATAAACTGTTAAATACCTTTTCCTATCAGCAGTATATAGCAGTCTTGTTACTTCTATCTGTGTCTGGTTAAAGCTTTTAGGAAGAGTTTTCATTCTCTGACTGTCTTATGAGGCTGCATGACCCCTGACCCTCTGTCTGCGCCCTGTGCCGATCACATGCACTCTCCCAAGAAAAGAAAAAAACTCTAGCAATACACACTAAACTGAGGATGTGCAGAGTGCCCCCAAGGCTCTGTACTATCAGGAGATGGATTGAGGACTGTGGAAGAAGGGGAGGATCAGAGCCGACAGGGTCAAACAGCCTTTTTACACAATGCAGAGGATTAACATCTTGGGTTCTACAGTGAGTATAACAAGCATGCTTTACTGCATATACAGACTGATTTTACTGTTGTGGGTTTAGTAACACTTTCAAAATATTTTAAAACCAATCTCCTAGTACTTGTTTGAATAGAGGATTCATGGCGAATAATAGCATGCAATTCTTTTTTTTTTGTTTTGTGTGAAAGTTATTTGATTCTATTTCCCATGTCTGTGTGTGTGGGGACTAAACGGTTGAATCTGTATTCACTACCACAGAGTGAGTAGGGGACAAGGAGTATATGGTGGATTTAGGGTCTAGACATAGCTGGTAGGTTTAAGGTCAAGGCAAAGGATGTGCTATGTCTGAAATGTTAGTTGTATTTTGGAATCAATCTGAGATGGTGACTCATAGACATGTGCACTGCTGAAAAATTTGTTCGTTTTCGTTTCCGTTTCATTTGTTTGTTTTGTTTTTTTCTAGTTTTTCGGATCATTCGTTATGATTGAAATTAGTTCGAAAAAAAATTTGTAACTTTGGAAAAATTTGAATTATTTTCCATTCGTTTAGATGAGGTATTCGTAAATTCTAAATAATAACTACCTGTATTTATCGGCATATAACACGCACAGGCATATAACATGCACCTTCATTTTAGGAGGGAAGTTTCAGGAAAAAAAATCAAATTTTAAATAAAGAACTTTGAAGCAAAATAAGGGTCAGTGCCCATCAATGCAGCCTCGTCAGTGCCCATCAATGCAGCCTCATCATTGCCCATCTGCAGCCTGATCAATGCCATCTGCAGCCTCACAATTGCCCATCAATGCAGCTTGATCAATGCCCATCAATGCAGCTTGATCAATGCCCATCTGCAGCTTGATCAATGCCATCTTTAGCCTCACAATTGCCCATCAATGCAGCTTGATCAATGCCCATCTGCAGCCTCACAATTGCTTATCAATGCAGCTTGATCAGTGCCCATCTGTAGCCTCACAATTGCCCATCAATGCAGCTTGATCAATGCCCATCTGCAGCCTGATCAATGCCCATATGCAGCCTCACCATTGCCATGAATACAGCCTGATCAGTGCCCATCTGCAGCCTCACCTCAGATTACTGCTGCCTCAGAGGGGACAGGGAGGGGGGTGGGATGAGCGCCTTCAGATTACATACAGCGCGAACCGCCTGTTTACTCGGCCACCTCTTTAATACAAAGTCTCGCCTCCTGGACCGGCTTCTATGATAGACAGAACACTGGACCAATGCCAGCCTAGGAGATGGGACATCCTATTACAGAGGCCGCTGAGTAAACAGCAGATTCTCGCTGTATGTAAACTGATGGCGCTCGTCCCGCCCCGTTCCCTTCTAGGCAGCCCAAATTACAGTATCAGCGTATAACACGCACACACTATTTGAACCTGATTTTCAGGGTGAAAAAGTGAGTGTTATACGCCAATAAATACAGTAACTAATAATGGACTATTAAATTATAGGTAATGGAATTTCCTTTCAAATTTGGTTGTTTATGACCATAACAAATATGAATTTATCTGAAGTTCTGAATTATCTGAAATAATGAATGCCGCATCTAAATGAATGGAACATAACGAATCAATACTAATAAATAATAACGTATTTATTAGTTACGTTACGTTCGTTTAGATGCAGCATTCATTTCGGATAATTCGTAACTTCGGATAAATTCGTATTCATTACGTTCACTAATCGGCAAATTAGAAAGGAAATTCCAATACCTATAATTTAATAGTTTGTAATAGTTGTTGTTGTTGTTAGTTTTTGTTAAACTGGTTTTCGATTTGAATATTTACGAATTAACGAATTTGGCGAATTTCGTCGAAGAACGAATTTGAAACGATAAGAATTGCACATGTATAGTGATTCAACTCCTAAGCTTTTGCAAGGGTCTGAGTCATGTGCCAGCTTAACTTTTAGTTCCTTGATGGTGTGAATAAACTCCCATTGGAGGTAAAGTGACCTGAAGATACCCTTTTGATGTAGACGTTTAAGGTGTAGGTGTCCGCTGATCGGACAATTTTAGTTCTTTGGCCTATGTGGTTCCTATATTTAAAAAGGGATCCGTCTGGGGTCAGGCTTGGAGTACAGTAGCTGAAACAGCAGGCAAGTTTGTGGTTATTATCGGTCAAGGTTTGGTACAGAAGCAAGTGGTAGTATTAAAGGAGCAAGCAGGAGCATAATCGGTGACCAAGCCAAAGTCAATAGCCACATGTATCCGGTTTAAAGCAGAGAGGGTGGTTGGTAAATCTCCAGCCAAGGATCGGTACACGAGCAGTGGTAATAAGGATGCAGTGTTAGGGTAGCAACCAGAAGCGATACTGACAAAAGCACAATAATCTGCTCAACAGGAAGTGCAGAGCCTTAAATAGGAAGTTCAGTGGAGAACAATGAGTTCAGCAGAAAACGGTATCGATAAAAAGTGATCAAGAAATCAGACAAGGAGCTTTTCAGAGCTTCTAATGACTCAGTAGGAGGAGTCACTGTCGGACACAACAGAGAGCCTGCATGTAGAACCAGATCCTGATAATCCATAAGCGATAGCCACCATGGATTCATAAAAGGCCAACGTTTTCAATCAAATTTATTTCTTGATCAGACAGAGATTAAATGGAACTTGCAGTTTACTAACCCATTATAAAGTAGAACCAATAATGCACAATGGGGTCAGAATGGCAAAGAGCATGCATACACCGCAGAGTAACACCGCACAAGAGATAGTGAAAGCTGCACAAACATGGGCTCTTCAGATATTTCCCTGTGAGTCTCTGTTAGGCCCCGTTCACACTTGAGCGTTTTAGAGCTTCAAGCTGAAAATCGCTCAACAAATAAAATCCCATTCATTTCAATGGCCCAATTCACATCTGAGCATACATGAGCTTCTCTTTGGCAGAATACAAGCGCTTTTGGCCCCATAGACTTCAATAGAAATGCTTGAAAATGTGACATGAGCATTTTACAAACATTTTGCGGTGTGCTTTCTGCTCAAATAGCAGCTCTCCACCCCTAATCTCCTACCTCTAGTGCTTTTTATTGGCTAAACAAAAACCCCCTGAAGCTCTAAAATGCTTGTAATACATGTCTAAAAGGCTTTTAATACACTCCTAAAAAACGCTCAAAACCGCCTGAAAACTGCTCTACTCAGGTGTGAATGGGGGGCATAAGACTCTATAGCAACAGAGAGTCTGGTTAAAATCTCTACTTCAGTAGAAAAGTTTAGAACACAAAACCATTATATGCACTTATCCTTATAATTAGCATTCCTCTCAGTGCAGTCTAGGCTACTTTGTTAACACAGGCAAGCAGCTGGAAGGATCCCAGGCATAAGGACAAAATGCCACCAAACCGGAACTGCATGACTGATGTATTGCTGACTTATCGGCTGCCATGACCATGCCTGACTACCCACCTTATAAAAATAAGACACTTTAAAATGGATTTAAATGGCCATCGCAGCCTTTTATTAACAAACACAATTAAGAAATACATCTTTTATCACATTCCATGAAGACTGACTCTCTTTTTTAATGGATAGAGAAAAAGAGTGCAGTGCTGGATAAATACCACAAGTGGTGTGTGTGATATAGCAATGAATCAATAATGTACAGAAATAACTGATAATATCTAATAAATTCAAATAAATAATAGCATCAAATAAAAATGATAGATTATAACATCTAATGAAAAATAATCAGTTGGTGGTGCAGGTAAAAATATCACAAAAACATAATTAAATAAAAATTGTGTGGAAAACAGTTCATAAAGTGAAATAAAGTCCAAAAGTGAGATGTCCAATGGAAGACCCTGGGTCTGTATTTTCACCGCTAGTGCTGCCCGCCACCTGACAATAAAGCAATGGAGGCTTACCGGAAAGCCTGCGACCACCCTTATTTAGGGGGGTCAAAACAGGCTTAGTAGAGCAATCGGAGCCACAGGAAACACTGCTGGAGTCCCACCAACTTCCTTCATGGATAACCGATCAGCACCTTAGATGATGCATTCCCAGGAGGCAATTACCATACAGCAGCAGATGTACACTTCCAGACGGAGACTCTACAGATGCAGGGGTCCAGCACACCAGTGGCAGGGTTGGCACTCATTTTACAGACAAAGCTCAGTTTCCTGTACTTCCTCCCTGTCCCTTGTGTCCGTTCCGCTGTCCGCACACAGCTTCCCTCACCTGACTTACGCTATTAGTGTTACCACCGGCACGGTGCCCGCACTCTCAGCATACGGAAAGCCTTTCGCTTACACAATGTGCGTAATTGCCGCCAACTGTTAAAACAGATTGTGTAAGCAAAAGGCTTTCCGTATGCTGAGAGTGCAATATATTTTGGGAAAATAAAAATGAAAATACTTAAAGCGGAACTTCACCCAAAAGTGGAAGTTCTGCTTGTTTGCATCCTCCACTGCCACATTTGACACTTTATTTTGGGGGGGCGAGTACCTGATTTTGACAGGTACCCGCTCCCACTTCCAGTCAGATTCGCTGCGGCCATCTGAGCCAGGAGTTTGGTCCCCCCCTCCAGTCTCGCGCATGTGCAGTAGGAAGTCGGCTGTGAAGCCACAAGTCTTCACTGCAAGACTTCACTGCCTTTTTCCCTTACTTGAGATGCTGGCGCCTGCACCCGAAGTCAATTGAAGAATTTTCTCAGGTGAGGACATCTCTGGATCCCTGGACAGGTAAGTGTCCTTATATTAAAAGTCAGCCACTATGACTTAATTTTTTCGAGGGAGCCTGTAGTTCCTCTTTAATTGCAGGTAACACCAGTGTTACAAAGCTTCTTTTTTAACACTTGTGTTTTGAACTACACTTTGTTCACAAGCCTCTTTGTTAGCAAGAATGACTGATCAGCACAGCCTACTTATCGTAATATAAATACCTGCTGGTTTCAGGTTCATTGTTTTCATGACTGGCAATACAACTTGAGGTGCTGTTGATTTATTTCTGGTGCAGAAGAAATTTTGAGCCTACCATGTGCAAAAAAAAAAAAAACATGATTTATCGCAGTAACACTTTCCTTACCAAGCAAGGAAAGATCCAAACTTCCCCGCAATGGTCATGTAAAAAGCAAGAGAACTTGCATGATGTAATATAGTCCCCCTGATGACGTCTATTGGGACTAAAACGTGTTGGGCAGGGCTAACAGACGTGACGTCATCATGTACATCTTATATAGCACTGCACTTTTAGGACATATTGAGGTTGATTTACTAAAGGTAAATAGACTGTGCACTTTGCAAAGTGCAGTTGCACTCTGCAAGGGCAGTTGCTCCAGAGCTTAGTAAATGAGGTAAAGCTTCACTTTGCAAAGAGCATCCAATCGCGTGCAAGGAAAAAAAAACAGCATTTTTGCTTGCACATAATTGGGCGATGGAAGTCAGCAGAGCTTCTGCAAGAGCAAAGTGCACAGTGTTTTTGTCTTTAGTATATCAACTCCGTTGAGTTGGCTGCTACTACTTTAATAGTAGTGTACATATATACATAGCAACTACCTTTGTTGCACACAGAGACAATATTGAATATGGGAAAGATTCTGGGAATTGGAGGTTACATGACCTCCTCTCCTGTGACAGTGTTCGTGTCTTCAGCCAATCATTAGGGCCAAGCAATGTTGCATGATGGAGGCGGTGACATCACTGTACCCCCCCTTACCCTCAAGTCACCAACTCCAGACTACACCTTGGATTTTAGTTCGATGTGGCAAAGGCAGGAGCTGCGAAGAAGCGCTAGTAAGATGTGTATAAATGGGGCTAGGCTGTGCACCGGCATATTGACAGCGCCTGTTTAGGCAAACAATTTGCATACAAACGATCTTGTAATTTCACTGCATTTTTTTTCACAGAATAAATTGAATATAACTAATGATAACCTAATTGGGATAAAAATTCTGGACCTCAATGTTGAGGTTCTACACATGTCTGTTGTAGTCGGAACTCTCAACCTGAAAGAGGATGGAACAGTTGGCTCACGGGTAACTAACAAGGTAAATGTTTCCACTACTGTTAATCCAATACAGGATTATATTAAACGTATCTTTATTTCAAATCTTCTTTATTGATTTTTGCAAGGTTTACAGAGGATGATGCAAATGAAAATAACATTACAGATCTTACTTAGTTGAGTGTTATATAGGAGAGAAGTCCATCAGCTGTAGAGTATCAAGAAATTTCATTAGGCCTTACACCACAGTTCCGACCTATCACCTGAACAATCTTTGGCAGGAAATGTAACAAACGCCATAAAAGTTAACCGTTACATTACATCCCAACCCAGAGATGTACACTGGGTTCCATTTGGACACTCATATTTTACAACTCACTAACTAAAAACAGAAGAAAAGAAGTAAAAAAATCAGAATGGATTCAGGCTTTCTCTGTGAAGAGTAAGAACAATGTATCTGAGGTGTAACCAAGAATCGCCCGCCTTTCCTGTAGGTGTTCCAGGGTGCTCAGTGTTGATCGAATTTTGATAAGCATTCATCCTTATAGGCTATTATCTTCTCCAGAACATAAGTTTCAGATAAATGCTTAGTCACCTCTCCTGCATTGATTTCTACTTAGTAGAACCAGGCGTGCTGTGAACAGCACATACATGGTAATGGGCCTTAGGTCGGGGGGAAATTGTCAATGTTAACACTTAGTATAGCTTGTTTAAAGTTGACTATAGAGATGATACCCATTATACTTGCTATTAAACGATATACAGTATGGCATTTCAATAGCTCCGTATGTGCAGACAATACCATAACATGTGCAGCAGAGTGCCTCGCTGCCCACACCCTCTCCAGCATAGGCCAGAACTGCTGGGCTTAAATTTGGCTAGATCATAAGGTGTATAGTACCACCGGAGATGGACCTTTTCCGCCGTTTCCCAGTCAGTTGAACATTTGGAAGTAGTTAAGTTAACCTTGATGGTTTTCTGCCATTGCTGGTCTGAAGATCATTTAGGTAAGGGGGCAAGATTTAGTAAAGGAAAGTTTAGAATGCAGTTGGTTATAGAAAAGGGAGATGCCCTTGCGTTTGGAAGTTGGTGAGAGCAAAAACTGCCAAATGGGTCGTGGTTAAACTCATCTTTAACCAAAACGTTAATCAAAACTTTTTTTGGGAGTTTGGATGGGGTAGAATTTCCGCTTCGTGTCTGTCTGGGCAGGAGGATACTGGCAGCAATAAAAATCTGACGAAAGGATGGGCTCGGGGCTCACAGATTGAAATTCTAACCTTTCACCGTGATGATAAAAATTAGTTTTTGTTACTTTCCCTACTGGGGAAAGTTCCCTTTTAATTCCGTGTCTCTGGCCTGCAATGAGCAAAACAGGAGGGGGAAATTTTCCCCAACTGAGACACCATAAAATCACTTACAGAAATTCTAACCTCCTAAGTAAACCCCCCTCGTTTTCAGCCAAGGAAACTGCAATCTTTGCCTCTGTTTAATCTACAACTGCCATGATGTTGCACATGTGATCAGTTATGACACCAGCCATTGAATAGTTTGACAGTTTGGTTGAGAGCACAACCAATGGAGTGTTTTTTTTGTTCATGTTAGAATAGACCTGTTCACAGTTTGCTCCCCTAGGGGCGAATGGGTTTATTCTTGGCTGTTTACTATCTAGAAACCGAATTTGAAGGATTATTTACGTTTATTATACTGACTTAAAGGTGTTGTAAACCCTCATGTTTTTTCACTTGCATCTTATGCATTAAGGTGAAAAAACTTCTCACACTGGCCGGCCCCCTAGCCCTCCCGTTTTACTCACCTGAGCCCGTTTGTTTCTTTGGCGGAGACGCGCTCTTCATCTCTGTCCGTTGTCTCGGCTCTTGATTGGATAGATTGATAGCAGCGCAGCCATTGGCTCCCGCACAGGAGTTCACCAAGGGGGACTCAGGAGGGCACCTGCACGGGTGTCCCCCAAGGGGAGCGCTTCTTCAACTTAGACACTCGATGCAGGGAGGAGCTACCAGCGCCGCCGGGGAACCCCAGAAGTCGAGCATCGGGGCCACGCTGTGCAAAACTAACTGCACAGTGAAGGCAAGTATGACATGGTGTTTTTTTTTTTTTTTAAATAACAAAGAGCCTTTACAACACCTTTAATGTATTTATCAATGCATATGCTATACTATGTAATGGTGTGTATCCTGTTATACTTTTCTTAATGTCTTTATCTGTTATTTATGTTCTGATAACCAATAAAAAGTTGATTGTGAAAAAAAAACAAATTTCACTCTCTAGATGTGCAGAGCTGACTTGCAGCTGTAATTGCAACGAAAGGTGGTACTACAAAGTATTGACTCGGGGGGGGGGTTCTGAATACAAATGCACGCCACACTTTTCAGATATTTGTAAAAAAAAAAATTGAAACCCGTTTATCATTTTCCTTCCACTTCACAATTATGTGCCACTTTGTGTTGGTCTATCACATAAAATCCCAATAAAATACATTTATGTTTTCGGTTTTAACATGACAAAATGTGGAAAATTTCAAAAGGTATGAATACTTTTTCAGGGCACTGTACAGGTACTGAAGAAAGTGTAATTTGTGGCAGAGGAACATAGAGCACAGTGGCATAGTGGTTAGCTTTTCTACCGTGCAACACTGGGGTTATCGGATTGCGTTTTTCAGCGTTCATGTTCTTCTCTGTGCT
The DNA here is from genome assembly GCF_042186555.1 of Aquarana catesbeiana. Taxonomy (NCBI): domain Eukaryota; kingdom Metazoa; phylum Chordata; class Amphibia; order Anura; family Ranidae; genus Aquarana; species Aquarana catesbeiana. The sequence continues at coordinate 71,638,602 of NC_133335.1, read as the reverse complement.
TGTATGAGTTTTCTCCAGGTACTCTGGTTTCCCCTCACACCCCAAGAAAAGTACTATAAAACTTTATGAATTAGTTATTATTTCTAAAGAAGAACTTTAAGAATTTTTTTACATTGGAATATATTAAAACTTTTTGTGTCTTGAAATAAACTTATTGCGTTTGTTTCTCAGTTATTATAAAGTGACTTTTCTCTTTTTTTTTTTTTTTAGCAGATATTTTATACTGTGAAGAGTAACGTTCAGGACCCAAACACATTGTAAGTCACGAGGGACTGGGTAATCATTGTGGCGCATAACATGACATTAAAATATTGTGTACAGGGGTAGACAAAATTATGGTAACATGAAAATTGGTAAAAAAAATTTTAAGTAACTAAATCCTAAACACAACTGAAAAGGTGAGTCATATATGTTTTTTTTTTTTGTTTTTTTAGCAAGTGTACAGTTATAAAACTATATTAATTGACAATGTTTGCACTTTTGTAAATCAGCATTTTAAAACTACGAGGCAAAGCAAATAGCCTCAAAAATAACAACCTATGTGAATTGTGAAACATGGTGTATAAAAATGACTGCGTTACCAAAAAAAAGGCGGATAGCTTCTAACACTACAACGTGACAAGTTGTGTAAAGATCTATATAAAAAAGTGCAGTGCTGAGAAAATTGTGCATGTAAACGAAATACAAACACAATATGTTGTGTATGAGTAATAAGTGAATAACCACTGTTACATAAATGTGCAAGTAATGACATAAATAAATATATTCAATTAAGTGCATATAAATGTGTACGTTGACACAATAAATACGTGTAAAGTAATAAAGTGCATGAGTGCTAAAAAAATACATTAATTGATCGCCACAATGGACTAGGTGATCCAAAGCAGAATGTAAAGAGAAAGAACAAGTCCACAAACATCCGTGTTGGAATGAACTCACAACACACTATGCAAGTATGAGGGAGTAAGGAGATAGTCTATGCAAATAAGGATGATGTTGGGCAACCGTCTGTAGAAGAAACACCCGGGACTGTGCATCCACCACCTAAGGAGAGGGGTAGGTACTTACTGGAAGATGTGGACACACACCAGCCGCGGTGAGTCAGACAAGCATGGAATGGAAACAGGATCTCAAACTGCGGTCTCCAGAAATCTATACAACACCGAGTCTCTCATCCGTCAAATGGCTGGAAGTAGGGTCATAAAAAAAGAAGGCGCAGCTTCCACATGGCATTGGTCAAAAATATATGCATTTTATTGAAAAGGTACTAACATCATATGTGTACAATAAAATCGATGTGATCACGAAGTAATACAAACAAGCGCAATATGTAGAGCTGGCAAGCAGTGAGCTGACGCGTTTCCACCTAAAGGACTTCAGCTGGGGTATATTATAAAGAAGGCGACGGCTTCCACATGGCATAGGTCAAAAATATATGGGTTTTATTTAAAAAGTACTAACATCATAATGATGTGTACAATAAAATCAATGTGATCACAAAGTAATACAAAACAAGCGCAATGTGTAGAGCTGTCAAGCAGTGACATGACACACTTCATCCTAAAGGACATATTATATTATACCCCAGTTGAAGTCCTTTATATAACTTTGTGAGCACATCGATTTTATTGTACGCATCGTTGTGATGTAGGTACTTTTTAAATAAAACCCATATATTTTTGACTTATGCCATGTGAAAGCTGCCTTCCTTTTTTTTTTTCTTTTTTTTATGACCCTATTTCTAACCATTTGACGGATGAAACTCGTGGGTGTCGTTTGGATTTCTGGAGACCGCGGTTTGAGATCCTGTTTCCATTCCATGCTTGTCTGACTCACCACCGCTGCCGTGTGTGTTCACATCTTCCGGTAAGATGTACCTACTCCTCACCTTAGGTGGTGGATGCACAGTCCCGGGTGTTTCTTCTACAGACGTTTGCCCACCATCATCCTTATTTGCATAGACTCCTTACTCCCTCACACTTTCATAATGTGTTGTGAGTTCATTCCAACACAAATGTGTGTGGACTTGTTCTATCTCTTTACATTCTGCTTTGGATCACCTAGTCCATTGTGGCTATCGGTGAATGTATTTTTTTTTAGCACTCATGCACTTTATTACATTTACACGTATTTATTGTGTTGACGTATAATTTATATGCACTTGGTTGAGTATATTTATTTATGTCATTACTTGCACATTTTATATAACTGTGGTTATTCACTTATTACTGATGCACAACATATTGTGTTTGTATTTCGTTTACATGCACAATTTTCTTAGCGCTGCACTTTTTTATATATGTGTGAAATGTGAGCTTATAGACAGGGGTTTCTTTATATCACAGAAAATATGTATAAAACCATCCATGTGATGAATAATGCCCATTGTTTTGTTTGTAAGGGAAAAAATGTATTTTGTTCCAGGGATGCAGAGAGCAATAAAAAAGGAAAATGAAGTTTTAGCCTTTCATATCAGCCCATAGCTTAAAAAAAGAACACTTTTGTTGAAGTGGGCTTTAGAAACTTTCAAATGACGTCTTCTTCCACATTTTGCTTTTTGAAGTTTGAGGATGTACTGAGAAATTAAATATGAACTTAAGACCATTGAAAAAAAGTGTTAATGTTAAAGAAGAATTCCAGGTATAAATACAAAGAATAGAGCCGACAGCTCCAAATGTCCTTGTTGCTTCTTTATTGGTGCATGAAAAAAGTGAGTAAAAATATACAGGGGTCATGTGCTGCGGCTTACAAGCCTTGATCACAGCACCATTCTAGGTATGGTTTATTTTTATATTGTTACATTGGTCCAGCTTGTATATACAATACCTGGCTAACACGCCTGGGTAACCCAGATTCTCACCTGGTTCCTCTGCGGGGCCATTTCGTACCTAACTGGAGGATAACATTTGTCAGGCCTCCCATTTCCTGACTAATAGACAATGGGTTCCTTTTCTTTTCCAATAGGAACAAGACCTTCAAGTATCTTTCTCCCCTCCACATAGTCAGAAAATACTTAATTTCTCCCCAAAATCCTCTATATGTACCAGGTTGTAGGAAACCAACTATAAAATCTTAAAAGATGGTACAGAACCCCCACCTGTACTGCACAAATTCAGCCCAGATATCCCTGACACCTACTGGTGTTGCAACTCGGATATGGGCGCATTCCTTCACTTATTCAGGTCTTGCCTTAAACTGACCTCTTTTTGGAGCAGAAATGTACAAATGTACAATTTTTTTTTTTTTTTTTTTTTCCATCATCCCTTAATCCCCACCAAAACATATGCAAAATCCATTCTTCTGCACCTCTTGAATTCAGCTAAATCATGAATTCAGCTAGGGCATTCCCCTATGAAAAACACACACCCATGATTTACTTTGCTTATTAAAAAATCATCATCATCAATTTTATGGAGGACTTTGCAAACCAGCAACTTTCGTTTTATATGTTATAATATAGTAATGGCGACATGTAACAAATGTAAAATAGGTTTTATCACAATTTGGCTCCAAAAGTGGAAATACACTTTAAAATGTATGTTCAGCCAAATATTTATTTTTTGCCTCTATACCCGATTTGGATGTATTTCTTTATGAATGAGCACCCGGTCATTTATCTTCAATGTAGAATGCTGTGTATGTAAAACTGAAAACATGGCTCGATTAATACTGTACATTAACAACCTAGTTTGTGAGTTGCCCCTTCATAGTGTTGGAACACAGGCGTAGTTCACTAGAACAGTACTGTAGGGTAAAAGTGTGACTCCAGTTGGTTTGAAACCACCCGTCTGCACTCATTTTACAAAGGTTGGTTTCTCCATCTAGCCATCACTTTGAAGTCTTTGACTCTGAAGCAGATTGGGTTTGCTTTTATGTTGACACACACTGTGATCAGAATTAATGCACAATTATATACTGAAGCACTTTGCAATACAGTAAATTACCACACTTTTAAAAAGTTTTATAGAGAACATGTGACCCTAGAAATGGTTCAGATGACCTCTTTCAGCCTAATGCTGATCATAAGCCTAAAATGACCATTCAATGTAATGATCATTTCAGTAAAAGAATTATATCCTGGGCAAGCAAACCAGATTTGAAATGATCTGGAATCCTTTGGTACAATACATACCAATATGTGTGATACACAGCAAATGTGGTGATGTTTACTCCTAATGTCAGAAAAATTTTCACTCCCACTAGCCATAGTCTGGGCCCCCCTAAAGTCTGAAGGACAATAAACTGGTCCTTTCTTTAGCAAGTTTGGAGACCTGGGAGGACTAGGCCTGGAGCATGAGGGTGGCAGGCTGGCACCTGGCAGATGGGAGCGACTTCCCTTTCCTCTTACTTTCTCTTTCCTCTGTTTTCTTCTTTTTTTCCTTTGTCCTCGACCAAGCCCCTAACAGTGGGAATTGCTGGCTATCTTCTTATTGTTTTGGTTCATTTATGTGTTAATGGCCTTTGGCTGATGGTTATATCTGCCTAGAACCTCATCCTCTAGAACAGTGGTCTTCAAACTGCGGCCCTGGGGCCGGATGCAGCTCTTTGCTTGCCTTTAACCAGTCCATGGAGAATTATTCTTCCCACTGATATGAGACACTATTCTGCCAACTGACTCCAACAATGGGGTGCCATTTCTCCTGCTGACACCAATAAGGCAACACTATTCCTCCCAATGATACCAATGATGGGGCACTACTCCTCCCCTCAACACCAAATTTGGCAATGTTTATTCCCACTGATGTCAGGAAAATCTCCACTCCCACTGGCTAAAGTCCAAAGGACGATAAACTAGCCCTTTCTTTAGAAAGTTTGGAGACCCCATCTCTAGAAGACAGCTGGAATTTACCACCCTATAATGCCCCAGATTCTTGGGCAGCAAATACCATATGCTCCCGGATTATCATTGTATTACTGGTATATGTACTGCTTATGTGTTGTATCCCAGTGCTTACGAAGACCTGTCACTTGATCAATGAACCAAACAAATGTCTGTACTTCTTTTTATTGTAAAAATTATAAAATTATTGCAAAAGAATTCTCTTTAGCACCATGCTAAATATCAGAAAACTACCAGTCTTATTAAAAGGAAAATGATCATTTCTGGCAAAAAGTCTGATTTTTTTTTTTTTTTTTTGAATCGGCTCTGCAGCTGATCCAAAAAAAAAAAAAAAAAAAGACAGAGATATGAGACCTCTAACTGGTGTCATAGATACTGGGGAGAGAGCTAAGTGTGCTGTAATGCAGATGTCACTAATGTCCTGGTTCAGGCTAGTGAGTTGTGTTCACTGTAATGTACTATAAAGCCGGGTACACACTACAGTTGCATGAAAAAAACTGACAGCTCTGGTCGGAGCCGCTGTACTAACCATGCAAGGTTAGTTCAGCGATCTCCCCTGCTGAGCTGTTGTGTTTTGACAGAGCACTCCGATCAGCTCTCTATGACATTGGATGAGAGTGCTGATCGGGAGTCGGTCGGCTGTTGGTTTACCAGCTGTTGGTTTACCAGCATGCGCATCCGACAGAAGTCGGCTGAATTGACGGCTTCTGTCGAACAGACCGACATACGCACGGGCCAAATGTCTGCTGTTGTGTTTTTTTGTTTTTTTTTTTTGTTGTTTTTGAACTGCCTGTTGTCTCCCAACATTCGGCCTGTGTGTACAGGGCTTAAAGAGGAACTGCAGTCTGCTCACATAATTTGTAATAAAAACATCTTTGCCATTCTAATGCTTCCCTCCAACCACTTTGCATATTTTTTCATATATACTGTGATTCTGTACTTGCCAAATATGCTGCAGAAATCTCCCTCCACTGAGTCTGGCCAGTGGTGTCACTAAGGTTGGTGTCACCTGGTGCGGTAAAACATGGTGTCCCCTTCCCCCCCCATGTTTTTCCGCATCGGAGCGGCTCTCCTCCCCCTAGACTGCCATAGTGCTCTATCCTGCTGCTGTGGAGTGACAGCATGAGCAGGACAGAGCAGTAGACACTTGGAAGGCTAGCACATCCTGTCTAGCCTGCCACAGTGCACTTGATGGTGTCACCCAGGGCTCAACCATGCCCCCACCACAGGAGGGAGCACACTGCATGAAAGGGTAGGTGCTGCCGAATTGTGTGCTATGTGCAGGACTCAGGATTGCGTTATGTACAGGGTGCAGGGTACAGAAGGGCACTATGTACAGGGTGCAAGGCTCAGGAGGGCCCTACATACAGGGCACAAGGCTCAGGAGAGTGCTATGTACAGGGCGCAAGTCTCAGGAGGGCGCTACGTACAGGGCGCAAGTCTCAGGAGGGCGCAACGTATGGGGCGCAAGGCTCAGGTGGGCGCTACATACGGGGCGCAAGGCTCAGGAGGGCACTACGTACGGGGCGCAAGGCTCAGGAGGGAGCTACGTATGGGGCGCAAGGCTGAGGAGGGAGCTACGTATGGGGCGCAAGGTTTAGGAGGGAGCTACGTACGGGGCGCAAAGCTCAGGAGGGCGCTACGTACGGGGCACAAAGCTCAGGAGGGCACTACGTATGGGGCGCAAGGCTCAGGAGGGCGCTACGTACGGGGCGCAAGGCTCAGGAGGGCACTACGTACAGGGCGCAAGGCTCAGGAGGGCACTACGTACAGGGCGCAAGGCTCAGGAGGGCGCTACGTACGGGGCGCAAGGCTCAGGAGGGCGCTACGTCACAGGACAGAAGAGAGGACAGAGGGGCTGCTGTGGTAAAGCAGCTACAACTTACAGAGGGTGTGCAGTCTGGGCTTTAGAAGGCGCTACCACCGGGAGAGTAGAGCTGTCGTACACATCGCCTGCCCCCTCCCTCCCTCCCTCTCTCTGGGCAGTGTATATCTTTCCAGATCTCTTCCAATTGGCCGGCACTGCTGCTGTCAGTCCTATGATCCCTTTAGTTGGTCAGGAGAGATGAGGCGGGTGGTGTCTGCAGCGCTGCTCGTGTGGGGCACTGTGACCCGGCCGGAGTGACTTTGGGTGCTGTGTTGGGGGCTAATATGACACGGAGCTGCCCCAGCGCAGCTGCGTGGCTCAGATTTGTCCCAGATAACTCCATGTGTGCAGTGTGGTTCAGCACCGCACACATGAATGATGCGCCGCTGGTGTCACCCCTCTGGCGGTTGTTATCCTGGTGAGGGTTGCACCCCCCGCCCCCCCTATAGCGACGCCACTGAGTCTGGCTGCAGCCATTTTAACTTTGGGCAGCTGAAGCTGCTGCCTGTTCACTTCCTGGATTTACACAGGGGCACACATCCAGCTCTGCAGCTCTCATTGGCTCTCTCATGACTCATCCCCCTCTCCCTCCCTGGCAAACTCACAAGAGTGAGAGAGAGATGTGCATAATGTCCTAAGCCTTGTCATTTTACCAGACAAACAGGAAGTGGCTGTATAAGGTATTTACTGGCAGAAAAAAAAAAATTCCTATCCAAAGTTAAAACAACAAGGACAGAAGATTTAATAGATGGAAAGATGAAAAAATTCAGTGTTCAGTTTGTCCTCCTGCATTGCACTTGCTGAAGGTGAAGGATATCGATTACTAGTAGATGGAAACTTTTAGCATCAGCAGCATTACAGCATTTACAGTACTTGTTAAATATATTGTATGCCTAGAGTTCAGCTTTAAGCTGGTCAAAAAGCCACAAAAGGGCCATATCCTCTCTGACTTTATTTTGCTAGGGATGTTAAATGTAAAAAAATGGAATGGTAATTTTTCTGCTCAAAAAAGGATGAGGTTTTTGGTCATGCAAAGAGGCTACCCAAATTTAGATGAAATGTCTCAACAGGTAAAGGTTCATGTACTGTATGGCAATGGCAAAGGGTATATCATCATCTGAAATATATAAAAGATCTTTGCATCTATTGCCAGCATAAATGATGGTCACAGGTTTAAAAGGGATTCAAATAGAATACTGGAAAAGTTAGATTTGCCTATAAATATATTCAAGGGACCTGTTCAATTTCTTTGCAAAAAATGAACTGTCTTATAACAAAATTAGGAATGGTAATTTTTCCAACATATGCACTCTGTTCATTTTGATCACTATTGCATGATTTCTTAATTAAATTAACAAATAAGATTTAAAAATAACTAAATCTTTAGCATTTAAAATTATATATTTTTTTGTTTCAGTAAGGTCTGCACCTGGGACCAGATCAAAGTTCACAACATTCTGCTACTTATACAGTAAGTATACCGTGCAGTAAGTAGTAAGGAGGTTAGGGCTGCTACAATGTTTTTTTCGGAGTCCCCAGGATACAGGATTGCTTATGCCATGGCTATTGTAGAGAACAGCAAAGTCTCTACCACTTACTTTATAGCTGGATGGCTGTGAATGGTGTTGAGGTGTGCCAAATACCACCTCATTTGTCAGAGTGCAAGTATGGCCACATAACATATTAAACTGGTTCTAAACTCTAATGCCCCGTACACACGATCGGATTTTCCGATGGAAAATGTTTGATAGGACCTTGTCGTCGGAAATTCTGACCGTGTGTAGGCTCCATCACACATTTTCCATCGGATTTTCCGACACACAAAGTTTGAGAGCACGCTATAAAATTATCCGACAACAAAATCCGTTGTCGGAATTTCCGATCGTGTGTACACAAATCCGACGCACAAAGTGCCACGCATGCTCAGAATAAATAAAGAGATGAAAGCTATTGGCTACTGCCCCGTTTATAGTCCCGACGTATGTGCTTTAGAATGATCGGATTTTCCGACAACTTTGTGTGACCGTGTGTATGCAAGACAAGTTTGAGCCAACATCCGTCGGAAAAAATCCTAGGATTTTGTTGTCGGAATGTCCAATCGTGTGTACTGGGCATAAAGGTTTTTTTTAACCTTAATACGTTCTCTGTATTGGTAAAAAAAACCTTCCGGTGTTTGTATCCCCCTCCCTAACATTTACCTGACTACTCCATCATTGATCCAATGCTGTGCCCAGCTGCAGCTCTTCTCTCCCCTCTCCCATCTCTCACAGGCTTTGCTGAAAGCAGTGGGAGTCATTGGCTCCTGCTGTCAGTCAAATCCTGTGTGTGCCAAGCTGTGTGTGTGTGTCTATGAACTCGTACAGCTCGGTTCGGGAGCAGCCCGCATGTGTGCCCCCATAACAAGAGGCAGCACAGTGGCTAAGTGGTCAGCACGTTCACCTAGCAGCACTAGAGTCGTCAGTTCGAATCTCAAGCACGGGACTACCCTCCTGGAGTTTGCATGTTCTCCCTGTGCTTGCATGGGTTTCCTCCCAGGTTCTCTGGTTTTCTCCCACACTAAAGACATGCTGGTTGGTTAATCGGCTCCTGTCTAAAATTGGTCCTACCCTGTTTCCCCGAAAATAAGACCTAGCGTGATTGTCGGTGATGGCTGCAATATAAGCCCTACCCCCCAAATAAGCCCTACCCTGTTTCCCCAAAAATAAGCCCTACCCTGAAAATAAGACCTACAAGGACTACAATTAACTATGGCTTATTTGGGGGGTAGGGCTTATATTGCAGCCATCACCGACAATCGCGCTAGGTCTTATTTTCGGGGAAACAGGGTAGTATGTGTCTGTATGAATGTGAGTTAGGGACAATATGAATGATATATAGATATAGATAGAGATATATATATATATATATATATATATATATATATATATATATATATATTATAATGCACTGCATAAATTGATGGCACTATAGAAGTACCTGTAATCAATAAAATAATAAATAAGAGGCTTGCTATGAGGTCACATGCAGAAGAGGAGGAGCGGACAGCACTGGTGGGGGACCCAAGAAGAGGCGATAACAGGCCACTCTGTGTCATACCCTTGCACCTTGCCCAGGTAAGTATAACTAACTTCTTTTTTATTTTAATTTAAAAAAAAAATAAAGGTTTACTCTCACTTTAAATCGCATTCAAATTTAGATTTTCTACCCAGTATTTTCAAACGCAGAAAGCTATTGTGCAACCCAAAAATGTTATAAGTGAAACCACAGTATCCCCTCTCAAGCCTGCATTTAGGGTGTGATAATAGTAATGTTGACATTTAATAGAGAAACCATAAATTGCTCAGTGAGTAATGGCATAATAATGACAAGTGTAACATATAACTTCTGGTGCGCTACTATCATCAAAAATGGAACAAATAACTCAATAAATAAATAAATAAATGTGAATACGTATTCAGATACTGCACAACCCTGGTGATTGAATAAAGTCCTGGAAAAAAATCAGTCAATCCTGCAAAGACAGTCAATCAGTGCAAATCTCTGTATATGAGGTCCTTCAATGAATGAAAGACATCTCCTTGATCAAGGCAAGATCGACAAAAAGGAGGGGGAGGGGGGGCCACTTACCAGAAATGTTGGACCCCTATTATGGGGGTCTTACGAGCCCACAGATGCCGGATCAGGCAAGCAGGAACAGCTGATGTTATAAGTCTCCAATCTCTCACAGGCAATGGGAGTACAGCGAGAAAGCCAGTGCTTCCGTGGGATCACCGATATATAGGAGAGATCAAACAAACAGGAGATCCTCCATAGTGTAGTATTTTGGTTTCTTTATTTAAAAGATATATTGCGTTGCTGACATCACAGGCTGAGCAGAAAGTTAGGTAAACAAGCAGCACGGCCGCAGTGAAGCCAGCTAGCTGATTGTGTGGTGACGTCAGGTCTCGTGACTCCTGTCCAACGCGGCGTTTCTCCGTATGAGGCTTCTGCTGGGAAAGGAAATGACAAAACATAAGGTCACATGAAAGCACCAATAAACCATTATAAATGTGGTAGTACAAGTGAGCTTGTTCCAGAATGAGCAAGATCGGGGATATTCGAAACAAAGCTGAAGAATTGATGGGAAGTATGCACACAGGAGGTGCACGGAGGGTATGAGAGGGGGTAGTCCGTGCAGTAGAGGTTTGGTGAAGGTAATGAAGGGGGATAGTATGTGCAGGAGAGGATTGCTGACGGTGTCAGAGGGAACAGTATGTACAGGAGAAGGGTGCTGAGGATAACAGAAGGCAGTATGGGCAGTAGATGGGTGGTGAAGAAAATGGAGGGGGTAGTATGTAAAGGAGAAGGGTGCTGAGGATAATAGAAGGCAGTAGAGGGGTGGTGAAGAAAATGGAGGGGGTAGTATGTGCACAGAGGATTGCTGGGAATAATGGTGTGTGCAGGAAAGAATTGCAGAGAGTATGAGAGATGGTAAAAATTGAGAGTGTAGTTGATGCAGAAGACAGGTAAGAAGGTTGTGATAGTGGGAAGTATGTGCGCATAGGAGTGTGTACGGTATCAGTGTTGGGGATATGACATGGACAGCAGTCAGCACTTGCAGGAGATGTGCAGATTATGCACAAGAGTTGTGTGCGGAAGGTATGAGACGTAGCAGTAGATGCAGTAGAGGATTGAGAATACTGGAGGGGGCAGTATGTGCATGAGAGAACTGCTAAGGGTATCAGAGGGGGCAGTACGTGCAAAATAAGAGTGAGGATAATGGAGGGGGCAGTATACACAGGTTAGGATAATGCAAGAGTGGTATGTGTATAGAAGATTGCTGAAAATAATGGATGGGGCAGTATGTGGCAAGAATGGGCAATATGTGCAAGTGAGGAGTGCAGATGGTATGACAGTAGCCAGTATGCGCAGGGGAGAAGTGTGGTTGATATGACTGTGGGCAACATGCAGGGGAGAAATAAAGAGGGTATGGTGATGGACAGTATGTGCAGGAGACGAGTGAGAGTATGACGATCGATAGTATACACAAGAGAGGAGTGCAGAGGGTATGATAATGGGGAGGGCAGGCAGTTGGTGGGAAGGCAGTGTGCATGCTGGCCGGTCTGTGGGATAGCAGAGAGACACTAGCTTACACCTCTACCTGGGATGTCAGTCTGGCAAGTTTCTGGGCTTCACCCCTCCCTAATAGTGATGGTAACGAGTACCAGGGTTATATAGGATAATGCAACAAAGTTAACCAAAATCAGAAGACAAACCAATATAGAGGACTCTGTATACCAGAATTAATGCAACATAGAAACATTATAGCAGAAATAACCTATGTAATAATAGTTAAAACAAACTACTAAAAATAATAAGTAATAAAAACATGAATCTGCATTTCTAATGCCCCGTACACACGATCGGAAATTCCACCAGCAAAAGTCTGATGTGAGCTTTTGGTCTGAAATTCCGACCGTGTGTATGCTCCATCGGACTTTTGCTGGCAGGTTCTCTATTTTTCCGTCGGAAAACGTTCCTATCGGAAATTCCGTTTGTCTGTATGCAATTTCGACGCGCAATTAAACACTCATGCTCAGAATCATCGCTTTGTATGGGACTTCCCTTTTCTAGTGCCGTCGTACGTGTTGTACGTCACTGCGTTCTTGATGGACGTAGGTTCAGAGAACTTTTGTGTGACCGTGTGTATGCAAGCCAAGCTTGAGCGGAATTCCATTGGAAAAACCATCGAAGGTTTTTCCGACGAAAATTCCGATCGTGTGTACAGGACATAAGGTGCAAATCCAGAAAACTAAAATGACTAAACTTCCAATTTATACAGTGCATCCGAAAAGTATTCACAGCGCTTCACTTTTTCCACATTTTGTTATGTTTACAGCCTTATTCCAAAATTGATTAAATTAATTATTTTCCCCCGAAATTCTACAAACAATACCCCATAATGACCACTTGAAAGAAGTTTGTTTACAATCTTTCCAAATTTATTAAAAATTTGAAAAAACGAAAAAAAAAAATCCTATGTGCATAAGTATTCACAGCCTTTGCTTAATACTTTGGTGAAGCTCCTTTGGCACCAATCACAGCCTCAAGTATTTTTGAGTATGATGCTACAAGCTTGGCACACTTATTTTTGGGCAGTTTCTCCCATTCTTCTTTGCATCAACTCTCAAGCTCCATCAGGTTGGATGGGGAGCGTCGGTGCACAGCCATTTTCAGATCTCTCCAGAGATTTTCAATTGGGATTCAAGTCTGGGCTCTGGCTGGGCCGCTCAAGGACATTCACAGAGTTGTCCCGTAGTCACTCCTTTATTATCTTGGCTGTGTGCTCTGGGTCGTTGTCCTGTTAGAAGATGAACCTTTGCCCCAGTCTGAGGTCCAGAGCGCTCTGGAGCAGGTTTTCATCAAGGATGTCTCTGTACATTTCTGCATTCAACTTACCGTCGATACTGACTAGTTTCCCAGTTCCTGACGCTGAAAAACATCCCCACAGCATGATGTTGCCACCACCATGCTTCACTGTAGGAATGGTATTGGCCAGATGATGAGCGGTGCCTGGTTTCCTCCAGACATGACTCTTGCCATTCAGGCCAAAGAGTTCAATCTTTGTTTCATCAGACCAGAGAATTTTGTTTCTCATGGTCTGGGAATCCTTCAGGTGCCTTTTGACAAACTCCAGTCGGGCTGTCATGTGCCTTTTACTGGGGTGTGGCTTCCAGAGTCAGAGTGACCATCCGGTTCTTGGTCACCTCCCTGACTAAGGCCCTTCTCCCCTGATCGCTAAGTTTGGCCAGGCGGCCCACTCTATGAAGAGTCCTGGTAGTTCCAAACTTCTCCCAATTACGGATGATGGAGGCCAATGTGCTTATTGGGACCTTCAATGCTGCAGACATTTTTTTCTGTACCCTTCCTCAGATCTGTGCCTCTGTACAATCCTATCTCAGAGGTCTACAGACTATTCCTTGGACTTCATGGCTTGGTTTGTGCTCTGACATGCACTGTAACTGTAGGACCTTATATAGACAGGTGTGTGCGCCTTTCCAAATCATGTCCAATCAACTGAATTTACTACAGGTGGACTCCAATGAAGTTGTAGAAATAACTCAAGGATGGTCAGTGGAAACTGGATGCACCTGAGCTCTATTTTGAGTGTCATGGCAAAGGCTTATGTTCATTTTTTATTTTTAATAAATTTGCAAAGATTTCAAACTTCTTTCATGTTTTCATTATGGGGTATTGTTTGTGGAATTTTGAGGAAATTAATGAATTTAATCCATTTTGGAATAAGGCTGCAACATAACAAAATGTGGAAAACGTGAAGCACTGTGAATACTTTCTGGATACACTGTATAAAGTATAACAACTTGTAAAGCAGAAGATCTCTAATTTGATCTATATCTTAGAAAAAGCAAAATTTGGAAAAAGTCAAGAACCATATATTAAACATCCTCTAGATGGCACCATTGTATCAAGACCTTTAACCGCATAAGTCAGCTGAGCTTTTATAATTCCTCTAACCCCCTTAAATCCTAGACCATCCATAAAATCCATAAAACAATATTATTTTCCTATGACGTTTTATTAATTCAGTATCTACTTTACTTTTGTCGCTTGCAGGGGCTATCTGAAATTCTCACACATCGGTCATGAGGAACAGGTACAATTTTCTGGATATGAGTACCTAGACTGTAAAAATAATTCCACGGTTCCCCAGTGACTTTCGTCTGTTGCACCAAGAAGAATTTATATTTCTATGTACATTCTGAAAAATACCTCAATAGTCCCTGTTGGGGATCAATCTTATTTGCTAATACATGTCATTTTTCTAGACTGACTGTGGCAAATTAAATGAAGAGCGTTTTCTGTATCAATGATTACTTAAATCACTTATGGGCACTAAAATGCATTTAAAAAAACTCATAAAAATATGTAAATTAAACTTTTTCTTTTTGTTAATATTATTTGAGTAAAATGTTTTATTTATACTTCATTTCCTTTTGTACAAATAATTGTTTCTGGTATAGTATTTCATTCCATGTTTCAACATCTCCATTCAATGTTCCAATCTTTAGTTCTGTATCTAGCTGTATTTGCAGATAGATAAGATACAGGCTTCAATGTAGTTGTATATCAACCGCTATGATGTTCTACGCTTTACAAGCCAAACAAGACATCGTATTGCTGCCCAGTTTCCACATTTTATATTTTTATCAAACAGGATTTATATAGCAGTTTGTGCAGCACTTTACAAAATCAAGGGAGAGAATACAGTAACAATACAGTTCAATATAATTAATTCAAAGAGCACTGCTCATGAGAGCATACAAGTTATACAAAATAGTAAAAATTGCATGGGATGAGCTGATGGATGGTACACTATATTGTCAAAAGTATTGGGACGCCTGCCTTTACCCACACATGCACTTTAATGGCATCCCAGTCTTATGCCCTGTACACACCGTCGGACATTGATCGGACATTCCGACAACAAAATCCTAGGATTTTTTCCGACGGATGTTGGCTCAAACTTGTCTTGCATACACACGGTCACACAAAGTTGTCAGAAAATCCGATCATTCTGAACGCGGTGACATAAAACACGTACGTCGGGACTATAAACGGGGCAGTAGCCAATAGCTTTCATCTCTTTATTCATTCTGAGCATGCGTGGCACTTTGTGCGTCGGATTTGTGTACACATGATCGGAAATTCCAACAATGGATTTTGTTGTCGGAAAATTTTATAGCAAGCTCTCAAACTTTGTGTGTCGGAAATTCCTATGGAAAATGTGTGATGGAGCCTACACACGGTCGGAATTTCTGACAACAAGGTCCTATCACACATTTTTCGTCGGAAAATCCAACCGTGTGTACAGGGCATTAGTCCGTAGGGTTCAATCTTGAGTTGGCCCACCCTTTGCATCTATAACAGCTTCAACTCTTCTGGGAAGACTGTCCACAAGGTTTAGGAGTGTGTCTATGGGAATGTTTGACCATTCTTCCAGAAGCGCATTTGTGAGGTCAGGCTCTGATGTTGAACGAGAAGGCCTGGCTCGCAGTCTCCGCCCTAATTCATCCCAAAGGTGTTCTATCGGGTGCAAGCCAGTCAAATTCCCTCACACAAAACTCGCTCATCCATGTCTTTATAGACCTTGCTTTGTTCTCTGGTTCAAATTATTTGGTGGAGGAAAGATTATGGTGTGGGGTTGTTTTTCAGAGGTTGGGCTTGGCCCCTTAGTTCCAGTGAAGGGTACCTGTAAGGCGTCAGCATACCAAGACATTTTGGACAATTTCATGTCTCCAACTTTGTGAACACAGTTTGGGGATGGCCCTTTCCTGTTCCAACATGACTGCGCACCAGTGCACAAAGCAAGGATCATAAAGACACAGCTAAGTGAGTTTGGGGTGGAGGAACTTGACTGGCCTGCACAGAGTCCTGACCTCAACCCGACAGAATACCTTTGGGATGAATTGGAGAATTGGGAGACTGCGAGCCAGGCCTTCTTGTCCAACATCAATGTCTGACCTCAAAAATGCGCTTCTGGAAGAATGGTCAAACATTCCCATAGACACACTCCTAAACCTTGTGGACAGCCTTTCCAAAAGAGTTGAAGCTGGTTATAGCTGCAAAGTGTGGGCCAACTCAGTATTGAACCCTATGGACTAAGACTGGGATGCCATTAAAGTTTGTGTGCATGTAAAGGTAGGCATCCCAATAGTTTTGGAATATAGGGGGTTATTTACGAAAAGCAAATCCACTTTGCACTACAAGTGCAAACTACAAGTGCATAGTGCACTTGAAATTGCACTGAAAGTGCACTTGGAAGTGGAGTCGCTGTAAATCTGAGGGGTAGATCTGAAATGAGTGGAAGCTCTGCTGATTTTATTATCCAATCATGTGCAAGCTAAAATGCTGTTTTTTATTTTCCTTGCATGTCCCCCTTGGATCTACAGCGACTGCACTTCCAAGTGCACTTTCAGTTCAATTTCAAGTGCACTTTGCACTTGCAGTTTGCACTTGTAGTGCAAAGTGGATTTGCCTTTAGTAGATAACCCCCTAGTGCAGTGATGGCGAACCTATGGCACGCGTGCCACAGCTGGCACGTAGAGCCATCTCTGTGGGCACGCCAGAGGGTCCAGGTTCACGGCGGGAAGAACACGGCAGCAAGTAGCGGCGAGGTGCAAGAAACTGTCTGCACAAGTGAGTGGGCGGCCCCGCATCCTCCGCGTGGTAGGCTACAAGCATGACAGCGCGGGAGGGAGTGAAGAGAAGAGCTTCACCGCTTAATTTTATGGCCGAAGAGGGGCATCCCTGGTGCCTTTCGGAGCCTGGACTCCTCAAAGCTACAACAGTGAGTCCCGGAGAACAGACTGACTGTGGGCCCGGAAGACGAGGACAGGCGGAGAGGCGCAGGCTATGAGGGAGTCGCTGGATAGAACAGAGCAGAGGGCTCTCCCGGATCAAGTATGGAGACAGGTACCGGGCACAATTATACACTGAATAACTGCATACAAAGACTGGGGCATGGAGGCAGAGCAGGGATTGCAGATAGGGACAGAGCTAGAGGTCTCCCTTTCTCTCAGCTCCCCTCTTTTTCAGTCCCCCCAAGTCCCCTTCTTTCTGCTTCCCCTCGCTGTCCTCTCTCTCGGTGTTCCCTCTGTATGTGTGTGTGTGTGTGTCCCCTCTCTCTGTGTGTGTGTGTCCCCTCTCTGTGTGTGTGTGTCCCTTCTCTGTGTGTGTGTGTGTGTGTGTGTGTGTGTCCCCTCTGTGTGTGTGTGTGTCCCCTCTCTCTGTGTGTGTGTGTCCCCTCTCTGTGTGTGTGTGTCCCCTCTCTGTGTGTGTGTGTCCCCTCTCTGTGTGTGTGTGTGTGTGTGTGTGTCCCCTCTCTGTGTGTGTGTGTGTCCCTTCTCTGTGTGTGTGTGTGTGTGTCCCCTCTCTGTGTGTGTGTGTCCCTTCTCTCTGTGTGTGTGTGTGTGTGTGTCCCCTCTCTGTGTGTGTGTGTGTGTCCCCTCTCTGTGTGTGTGTGTGTGTCCCCTCTCTCTGTGTGTGTGTGTGTCCCCTCTCTCTGTGTGTGTGTCCCCTCTGTGTGTGTGTGTGTGTGTGTCCCCTCTCTCTGTGTGTGTGTGTGTGTGTGTCCCCCCTCTCTCTGTGTGTGTGTCCCCCCTCTCTCTGTGTGTGTGTGTCCCCTCTCTGTGTGTGTGTGTCCCCTTCTCTGTGTGTGTGTCCCCCCTCTGTGTGTGTGTGTGTGTGTCCCCTCTCTCTCTGTGTCCCCTCTCTCTGTGTGTGTGTGTGTGTGTGTGTGTGTCCCCTCTCTCTATGTGTCCCCTCTCTCTGTGTGTGTGTGTGTGTGTCCCCTCTCTCTGTGTGTCCCCTCTCTCTGTGTGTCCCCTCTCTCTGTGTGTCCCCTCTCGCTGTGTGTCCCCTCTCTCTGTGTGTCCCCTCTCTCTGTGTGTGTGTGTCCCCCCTCTCTGTGTGTGTGTGTCCCCCCTCTCTGTGTGTGTGTCCCCCCTCTCTGTGTGTGTGTGTCCCCCCTCTCTGTGTGTGTGTGTGTCCCCCCTCTCTGTGTGTGTGTGTGTCCCCCCTCTCTGTGTGTGTGTGTGTCCCCCCTCTCTGTGTGTGTGTGTGTCCCCCCTCTCTGTGTGTGTGTGTGTCCCCCCTCTCTGTGTGTGTGTGTGTCCCCTCTCTGTGTGTGTGTGTGTCCCCCCTCTCTGTGTGTGTGTGTGTGTCCCCTCTCTGTGTGTGTGTGTGTGTCCCCTCTCTGTGTGTGTGTCCCCTCTCTGTGTGTGTGTGTCCCCCCTCTCTCTCTCTGTGTGTCCCCCCTCTCTCTCTGTGTGTGTCCCTCCTCTCTCTCTGTGTGTGTCCCTCCTCTCTCTCTGTGTGTGTCCCTCCTCTCTCTCTGTGTGTGTCCCTCCTCTCTCTCTCTGTGTGTCCCTCCTCTCTCTCTCTGTGTCCTCTCTCTCTCTGTGTGTGTCCTCTCTCTCTCTCTCTCTGTGTCCCCCCTCTGTGTGTGTGTGTCCCCCCTCTGTGTGTGTGTGTCCCCCCTCTGTGTGTGTGTGTCCCCCCTCTGTGTGTGTGTGTCCCCCCTCTGTGTGTGTGTGTCCCCCCTCTGTGTGTGTGTGTCCCCCCTCTCTGTGTGTGTGTGTGTCCCCCCTCTGTGTGTGTGTGTGTGTGTGTGTGTGTGTGTCCCCTCTGTGTGTGTGTGTGTGTGTGTGTGTCCCCCTTCTGTGTGTGTGTGTCCCCTCTCTGTGTCCCCCCTCTCTGTGTGTGTGTCCCCCCTCTCTGTGTGTGTCCCCCCTCTCTGTGTGTGTCCCCCCTCTCTCTCTGTGTCCCCCCTCTCTCTCTGTGTCCCCCCTCTCTCTGTGTCCCCTCTCTCTGTGTCCCCCCTCTCTGTGTCCCCCCTGTCACTTTCTGTGTCCCCCCTGTCACTTTCTGTGTCCCCCCTCTCTCTCTGTCCCCCCTCTCTCTCTGTGTCCCCCCTCTCTCTCTGTGTCCCTCCTCTCTTTTTCTGTGTCCCCCCTGTCTTTTTCTGTGTCCCCCCTGTCTTTTTCTGTGTCCCCCTCTCTCTCTCTGTGTCCCCCCCCTCTCTCTCTCTGTGTCCCCCCCCCTCTCTCTCTCTGTGTCCCCCCCCTCTCTCTCTCTGTGTCCCCCCCCCTCTCTCTCTGTGACCCCCCTCTCTCTCACACACCCCCTCTCTTTCGCTTAGCACCCCTCTCTCGCGAATTGCCGTGTTGGCACTTTGCAACACAAAACCAACTTATTTATTTCAGTTTGGGCACTCGGGCTCAAAAAGGTTCGCAATCACTGCCCTAGTGTATATTAGGTGAAAGTGGGATAGGCGTTCCTGAAGAGATGAGTTTTCAGGGATCACCTAAAGGTGTCAAACAACAACAAGCTTACTTACCAACAAGCCTGCAACAAACCAAATTGTCCTGACTAACCGTTCACGTTACAAACAGGGGTTTAGTTTGCACACATTTTCAAATGGCCACTGGGTTGAACCAAAAAAGACTAGTAGTGCGTGAGGCTGTAGCCTGATTTCCCTGCAGAACTTGACAGAAGAAAGGGGAACCTAATACATACAGTAACTAGCATTCAGCAACTCGATGCACTGCATCTGGTCAACGCAA
Organism: Aquarana catesbeiana; assembly: GCF_042186555.1. Lineage (NCBI taxonomy): Eukaryota > Metazoa > Chordata > Amphibia > Anura > Ranidae > Aquarana > Aquarana catesbeiana. The sequence continues at coordinate 71,618,771 of NC_133335.1, read as the reverse complement.
TCAACAAATTAAGTGTAACTCCAGCAGCTGCCAAATCAATTTAGACTAGTCAGCTAAAGTTTGATAAATGTGTATGGAGGTAATCATGGGTTGAAGGGCAGATCCCATCAAGATGGACAAGACATTGCTTGCTACTTCATGTCAGTAGGGTCTTTAAAGGGCAAGTTGTCTATTATAGAAATAATCAGAGCTTTGTTAGGATGACACTGGTGGTTCAAATAGGGGAGAAGTCCATTTTGTGACAAACTCCTGCGCAGAGGTATAGAGCACCAGGAATAGTTTAGTGTTATAAGAACCAAGCCCATACACTGTGTCATAGGAAGGAACAGTGGAATCCTCTAATTTTAAGTGTAGCACACAGCCTAATTAGTTTTGGAGATACACCTGTCCACTGAAATTCAGCTGGTAGGGAAGGTAAGGGCTCAGCATTTGATAAAGAATCTTCTGAATGATCCCCAATGAGAATTATTACTGTCTACTTTTATCTCTATGATGTCAGATTTCACTGGGGGAGGTGGGCATAGGCCCTAATGCACACTGGTGTAGGATCTTTCTGGCAGAAAGCTGCCAGAAAAATCCAGTGAAAAAAAAATGCATATAATGTTCCCTACTGATATTAACTTTTATACACGTAGAGATGTGTAAACATTCATATGCATGTACATCCTCCAGCTCCCAGTTCAGTCCCAGAAATCTTAGAGTTCCCTGTGTGTGCACATAAAGTATTGTTTTTCTACATATTAGGCGTCCATTTTTTCCTGTTAGAGGTTCATGCGCTTGAGGTGCTATGTGCCTTTTGTTCTCCTGTTGCCTTTGAAGTTGAGGATGGATGAGAAGAAGCTTGAAGGAGTTAAAGGAGAGGGATCCAGGGGGACCATAAAGCCGGCCATAGATGGATCAAATCTCAGCAGGTTCAGCAAGGACTTTCTTTCCTGCGAACCCCTTGTCTTATAGATATCCTATGAACTTATTGTCACACAAATGTCTTTTTCCACTCTTGACTCTCTGTTCAAGATAATGCAACGGTGACTCCCCCGCATACAGTACCTACAGGACATAGAGTGTGTGTGTGCTAAGGAGCGAACCTTCTTGTACAATAAAAACCTCTTTTTGTTAAAACGCATTTTCTTTGGAATACCTCTTGTTTAAAACTTTAATGAAGAAGCATAGCCAAAGCTTGTTTGGCTGGACTTCTCCTATGGATCACAGGAGTGCAATTCGTTTTGCACTCCTGTGACCCGTTTTCAGCAGAGAGCGGGATGAAGTCCGCTTTCTGTTGACGTCACCAATGTCAGTCCAGGCACCGCGTCATCCTGACCATGGAGTCAAGATGGAGGGAGGAGGGTGAAGAGCAGAGAGCTGTGACTGAAAGTCTGGAGCTCTGAAAAACGAGCGATCGGCGGTGTAGAGGCGCCGGGTGACCGATGCTGCATACACCTAGGTAAGTCTGAATATGGAAAAAAAAATTCTTTTACCTCTCTTTTAATTTCTAGTAAAATAAAAACCTTTTTACAGTTTTCAGTCCTTGTTCATTAAAAACATTTTGTTGAAAATCTTCCATTCTTACTTTCTTGTGTGTTTGTAAGTTTTTCCAGATGCTTTTACATAGTTCTTCAACACCCAGGAGGGATAGGCAGATATGCAGATCCCCGCTGTGTACTGAATTTCTGCTCAAATTCCCTTGCACCTGAACAAATATATCTTGGTTAAAATGCTTGGTAATCTATATAGAAAAAAGCACCGCTCGCCAGTGGAGCCAGAAATAAGGTATTTCAGAGTTTTGTATTGCCTGTTGATCTCATGCTTCATGGTTATTTATAAATAAAGTGCACTTGGATCCTTGGGATTGAGAAGGCTTTTGTGCTGAGATTTTTTTTCTTGCTGATGTAGCGATGCAACATGCAAATGTTGATGCATCGGCATATATACTCACCAGTCACTTTATTAGATACACCTGTTCAATTGCTTGGTAACACAAATTGCTAATCAGCCAATCACACAGCAGCAACTCATGTAATCTAATGCATTTAGGCATCTAAACATCGTGAAGACTACTTGCTGAAGTTAAAACTGAGCATCAGAATGAGGAAGAAAGGGGATTTAATTGACTTTGAATGTGGCATGGTTGTTGGTGTCAGACGGGCTGGTCTGAGTATTTCAAAAACTGCTGATCTACTGGGATTTTCACCCACAACCCTCTCTAGGATGTACAGAGAATGGTCTGAAAAAGAGAGAGACTATCCAGTGACTATCTGGACAAAAATGTCCTGGTTGATGTCAGAGGAGAATGGGCAGACTGGTTCGAGATGATAGAAAGGTAACCGTAACTCAAATAATCACTCGTTACAACCAAGGTATGCAGAATACCAGCTCTGAAAGCACAACACATCAAACCTTGAAGCAGATGGGTTACAGCAGCAGAAGACCACACCGGGAGCCACTCCTGTCAGCTAAGAACAGGAAACTGAGGCTACAAATTCGCACAGATCACCAAAATTGGATAGTAGAAGATTGGAAAAATGTGGCCTGGTCTAATGAGTCTCGATTTCAGCTGTGACAGTTAGGTGGTAGGGTCAGAATTTGGTGTAAACAATGTGAAACCATGGATCCATCCTGCCTTGTATCAACAGTTCAGGCTGGTGGTGGTGGTGTAATGGTGTGGGGGATATTTTTATGGCACACTTTGGGCCCCTTCGTACCAATTGAGCATCGTTTAACCACTTCAGCCCCGGAAGGATTTACCCCCTTCCTGACCAGAGCACTTTTTACAATTTGGCACTGCGTCACTTTAACTGCTAATTGCGCGGTCATGCAATGCTGTACCCAAACGAAATTTGCGTCCTTTTCTTCCCACAAATAGAGCTTTCTTTTGATGGTATTTGATCACCTCTGTCGTTTTTATTTTTTTTCGCTATAAACGGAAAAAGACCGAAAATTTTGAAAAAAAATGATATTTTCTACTTTTTGTTATAAAAAAATCCAATAAACTCAATTTTAGTCATACATTTAGGCAAAATGTATTCGGTCACATGTCTTTGGTAAAAAAAATGTCAATAAGTGTATATTTATTGGTTTGCGCAAAAGTTATAGCATCTACAAGCTAGGGTACATTTTCTGGAATTTACACAGCTTTTAGTTTATGACTGCCTATGTCATTTCTTGAGGTGCTAAAATGGCAGGGTAGTACAAAACCCCCCAAATGACCCCATTTTGGAAAGTAGACACCCCAAGGAAATTGCTGAGAGGCATGTTGAGCTCATTGAATATTAATTTTTTTTGTTCCAAGTGATTGAATAATGACAAAAAAAAAAATTACAAAAAGTTGTCACTAAATGATATATTGCTCACACAGGCCATGGGCATATGTGGAATTGCACCCCAAAATACATTCAGCTGCTTCTCCTGAGTACGGGGATACCACATGTGTGGGACTTTTTGGGAGCCTAGCCGCGTACGGGGCTCCGAAAACCAATCACCGCCTTCAGGATTTCTAAGGGCGTAAATTTTTGATTTCACTCCTCACTACCTATCACAGTTTTGAAGGCCATAAAATGCCCAGATGGCACAACCCCCCCCCCCCAAATGACCCCATTTTGGAAAGTAGACACCCCAAGCTATTTGCTGAGTGGCATGTTGAGTCCATGGAATATTTTATATTTTGACACAATTTGCGGGAAAGTGACACATTTTTTTTTTTGCACAAAGTTGTCACTAAATTATATATTGCTCACACAGGCCATGGGCATATGTGGAATTGCACCCCAAAATACATTTAGCTGCTTCTCCTGAGTATGGGGATACCACGTGTGTGGGACTTTTTGGGAGCCTAGCCGCGAAAACCAATCTCTGCCTTCAGGCTTTCTAAGGGTGTAAATTTTTGATTTCACTCTTCACTGCCTATCACAGTTTCGGAGGCAATGGAATGCCCAGGTGGCACAAACCCCCCCCCAAATGACCCCATTTTGGAAAGTAGACACCCCAAGCTATTTGCTGAGAGGCATGGTGAGTATTTTGCAGCTCTCATTTGTTTTTGAAAATGAAGAAAGACAAGAAAAAACTTTTTTTTTTTTTTCTTTTTTCAATTTTCAAAACTTTGTGACAAAAAGTGAGGTTTGCAAAATACTCACTATACCTCTCAGCAAATAGCTTGGGGTGTCTACTTTCCAAAATAGGGTCATTTGGGGGGGGGGGGGTTGTGCCACCTGGGCATTCCTGTGCCTCCGAAACTGTGATAGGCAGTGAAGAGTGAAATCAAAAATGTACGCCCTTAGAAAGCCTGAAGGCGGTGCTTGGTTTTCGGGGTCCCGTACGTGGCTAGGCTCCCAAAAAGTCTCGCACATGTGGTATCCCCGTACTCAGGAGAAGCAACAGAATGTATTTTGGGGTGTAATTTCACATATTCCCATGGCATGTTTGAGCAATATATCATTTAGTGACAACTTTGTGCAAAAAAAAAAAAAAAATGTGTCTCTTTCCCGCAACTTGTGTCACAATATAAAATATTCCATGGACTCGACATGACTCTCAGTAAATAGCTTGGGGTGTCTACTTTCCAAAATGGGGTCATTTGGGGGGGTTTTGAACTGTCCTGGCATTTTATGCACAACATTTAGAAGCTTATGTCACACATCACCCACTCTTCTAACCACTTGAAGACAAAGATGGCGGACAAGATGGGTGAACTAGAGATACTGTTGTACGAGGAGGATTTGGATTTTGTGTTAATTTCAGAGACCTGGTTCAACAGCTCTCATGATTGGCTGGCAAACATTCAAGGGTATACCCTATACCGCAAGGATAGAGAGGGTAAAAAAGGGGGAGGGGTATGCCTATATATCAAGAATAATGTACAAGTGAATGTGAGAGATGACATCACTGAGGGGAGCTAGAGAGGAGGTGGAATCCTTATGGGTAGAGCTCCAAAGGGATAAAGCTAAGGGGAAAATAATACTGGGAGTATGCTATAGGCCCCCTAACCTGAGGGAGGAAGTGGAGACGGATCTCCTATCACAAATTGGAGTAGCAGCAAGGATGGGAAGTGTTATCATAATGGGGGATTTTAATTATCCAGACATAGACTGGGCGGAGGGAACCGCGCATTCATTTAAGGCTCGCCAGTTCCTTAATGTCTTGCAGGACAATTTTATGGGTCAGATGGTAGACGCACAAACTAGAAATAAAACATTACTGGATCTATTGATTACCAACAATACAGACCTGATCACGGATGTGGAAATGCGGGGCAATTTAGGTAACAGCGATCATAGGTCAATTAGTTTCAGTATAAATCACACAAATAGGAAACATAAAGGGAATACAAAGACACTGAATTTCAAAAGAGCCAACTTCCCTAAACTACAAACCTTGCTAAAAGGCATAAACTGGGATAAAATATTAGGAACAAAGAATACGGAGGAGAGATGGGTTTGCTTTAAGAGCATATTAAATAAGGGCATTAGCCAATGTATCCCATTGGGTAATAAATTTAAAAGAGCGAACAAAAGTCCTGGATGGCTTAACTCCAATGTAAAAATGCATATAAAAGCAAAGGAGAAGGCCTTCAAAAAATACAAGGTTGAGGGATCATCCTCAGCATTCAGACTTTATAAAGAATGCAACAGGAAATGTAAAGGTGCAATTAGGACAGCTAAGATAGAACATGAAAGACACATAGCGGAGGAGAGCAAAAAAAATCCCAAGAAATTCTTTAAGTATGTAAACAGTAAAAAAGGGAGGACAGACCATATTGGCCCCATAAAGAATGAGGAAGGACATCTGGTTACAAAGGATGGGGAGATGGTGAAGGTATTGAATTTATTCTTCTCCTCAGTCTTTACGAGTGAATCGGGGGGCTTCAGTAACCAAAACTGCAGTGTTTATCCTCATGACACAACACAGGAAGCACCTCCATGGTTAACAGAGGACGAAATTAAAATTAGACTTGAGAAACTTAACATTAATAAATCACCGGGACCAGATGGCTTGCATCCGAGGGTACTTAGGGAACTCAGTCAAGTGATTGCCAGACCGTTGTTCCTAATTTTTATAGATAGTCTACTGACTGGAATGGTACCAGCTGATTGGAGAAAAGCCAATGTAGCACCTATATTTAAAAAGGGCCCAAAATACATCCCTGGGAATTACAGACCAGTTAGCCTAACATCGATAGTATGTAAACTCTTGGAGGGGATGATAAGGGACTATATACAGGATTTTAGTAATACGAACGATATCATTAGCAGTAATCAGCATGGATTCATGAAGAATCGTTCTTGCCAAACCAATCTATTAACCTTCTATGAGGAGGTGAGTTGCCATCTAGATAAAGGAAGGCCTGTAGACGTGGTGTATCTGGATTTTGCAAAAGCATTTGACACAGTTCCCCATAAACGTTTACTGTACAAAATAAGGTCCGTTGGCATGGACCATAGGGTGAGTACATGGATTGAAAACTGGCTACAAGGGCGAGTTTAGAGGGTGGTGATAAATGGGGAGTACTCAGAATGGTCAGGGGTGGGTAGTGGGGTTCCCCAGGGTTCTGTGCTGGGACCAATCCTATTTAATTTGTTCATAAACGATCTGGAGGATGGGATAAACAGTTCAATCTCTGTATTTGCAGACGATACTAAGCTAAGCAGGGCAATAACTTCTCCGCAGGACGTGGAAACCTTGCAAAAAGACCTGAACAAATTAATGGGGTGGGCGACTACATGGCAAATGAGGTTCAAAGTAGAAAAATGTAAAATAATGCATTTGGGTGGCAAAAATATGAATGCAATCTATACACTGGGGGGAGAACCTCTGGGGGAATCTAGGATGGAAAAGGACCTGGGGGTCCTAGTAAATGATAGGCTCAGCAATGGCAGGCAATGCCAAGCTGCTGCTAACAAAGCAAACAGAATATTGGCATGCATTAAAAGGGGGATCAACTCCAGAGATAAAACAATAATTCTCCCGCTCTACAAGACTCTGGTCTGGCCGCACCTAGAGTATGCGGTCCAGTTCTGGGCACCAGTCCTCAGGAAGGATGTACTGGAAATGGAGCGAGTACAAAGAAGGGCAACAAAGCTAATAAAGGGTCTGGAGGATCTTAGTTATGAGGAAAGGTTGCGAGCACTGAACTTATTCTCTCTGGAGAAGAGACGCTTGAGAGGGGATATGATTTCAATTTACAAATACCGGACTGGTGACCCCACAATAGGGATAAAACTTTTTCGCAGAAGAGAGTTTACCAAGACTCGTGGCCACTCATTAAAATTAGAAGAAAAGAGGTTTAACCTTAAACTACGTAGAGGGTTCTTTACTGTAAGAGCGGCAAGGATGTGGAATTCCCTTCCACAGGCGTTGGTCTCAGCGGGGAGCATTGATAGCTTCAAGAAACTATTAGATAAGCACCTGAATGACCGCAACATACAGGGATATACAATGCAATACTGACACATAATCACACACATAGGTTGGACTTGATGGACTTGTGTCTTTTTTCAACCTCACCTACTATGTAACTATGTAACAAAGCCCTTTCTGACACTTTTTGTTTACATGAAAAATTTTTTTTTTTTTTCAAGAAAATTACTTTGACCCCCCCAAACATTATATATTTTTTTAAAGCAAATGCCCTACAGATTAAAATGGTGGGTATTTAAATTTTTTTTTTTCACACAGTATTTGCGCAGCGATTTTTCAAATGCATTTTTTGGGGAAAAAACACACTTTTGTAAATTTTAATGCACTAAAACACACTATATTGCCCAAATGTTTGATGAGATAAAAAAGATGATCTTAGGCCGAGTACATGGATACCAAACATGACATGCTTTAAAATTGCGCACAAACGTGCAGTGGCAACAAAATAAATACATTTTTAAAAGCCTTTAAAAGCCTTTACAGGTTACCACTTTAGATTTATAGAGGAGGTCTACTGCTAAAATTACTGCCCTCGATCTGACCTTCGTGGTGATACCTCACATGCATGGTGCAATTACTGTTTACATTTGACGCCAAACCAACGCTTGCGTTCGCCTTAGCGCGAGAGCAGGGGGGGACAGGGGTGCTTTTTTTTTTCTTTATTATTTTTTTGCTTTTTTATCTTATTTTTAAACTGTTCCTTTCATTTTTTTTTTTATCATTTTTATTGTTATCTCAGGGAATGTAAATATCCCCTATGATAGCAATAGGTAGTGACAGGTACTCTTTTTTGAAAAAATTGGGGTCTATTAGACCTTAGATCTCTCCTCTGCCCTCAAAGCATCTGACCACACCAAGATCGGTGTGATAAAATGCTTTCCCAATGGCGCTGTTTACATCCGGCGAAATCTAAGTCATGAAATGCTCGTAGCTTCCGGTTTCTTAGGCCATAGAGATGTTTGGAGCCACTCTGGTCTCTGATCAGCTCTATGGTCAGCTGGCTGAATCACCGGCTGCATTCTCAGGTTCCCTGTTGAGACAGGAGAGCCAGAGAAAAACACGGAAGACGGTGGGGGGGGTATTCCCTCCCACTGCTTTTAAAAGCAGTCTAGAGGCTAATTAGCTGCTAGGATTGCTTTTACATGAAAGCTGACCGCTGGCTGAAAAGAATGATACCAAGATGATACCTAAACCTGCAGGCATCATTCTGGTATAACCACTCAAAGTCGTGAATGGCGTACCTGAAGACAAAAAAATGGTTAACAATAAAACACAGTAAACGGTAAATTGTAAAAAATTGCATACCTGAAAAGCAAACAAGATAAAACATAATAACAATAAAACATTGCAGAATAGAATACAGTAAAAAAGAGCAGAACAATAGAGAGAGAATAGAGAGAGAGAGAACAATAAAACAACTATTTTTTTATATATATATATATATATATATATATATATATATATATATATATTTTTTTTTTTTTTACACTTTTTTTTGTAACTAACTTTTATAACTGTAACCGGTTCCAGGTTCGGGTCTCTCAAAATGCGATGGCATCTTGGGAGACCCTGTGAAAGTGTGCCTAGTCTGTGCAATGCTGTACCCTACGCTAATACTCAACTAGTGTATGGTAGCGTTCAAAACATTCACCAATGCAAAGACCAGGATTATCAGGACAGGAGGGACAATAATAGCGAGTGTCACGCCTATATCCCCACTTGCTGCAGACACAACATCTTTTTTGGGGGGGTTCGCTGGGTAGGGGTACTCGGGGGGACATAAAGAAAATGCCTCTCATGCAGCCGACTGTATTTGGTTGGGGATGTGAATGGGGGAAGTACGGGCGCTGCAGAAGTGGTGGGTTCCCAATTAGGATTGGCGAATGCAGCAGGAAGGGCACTATGGGCACGACGGGCCTGTTTGTCTTCTTCTTGGTGGCAGCGGGACACTACTTGTGCTTGCCACCTCACCAACTTGAACTGCACTTATGGGACTCGCCACGTCACCAAGTGTTACTGCAGTGCTGGTTTGACTACGACCGGGGTGTACTAGGCCGCTGGTGCTTGCCAGTTCACCAAAACGCTACCAAAAAAACTGTTAGCGATCGCAGGGATCAGGCCTGACTCTGCGAACGCTGCAGTTATGCGTTTAGTGTTTTGTAAGTGACAGTGATCGATCGATACTGCACTTGGGTGGGCTGGGCTGGGCCGGGCGGAGGGGCAAAACGCAGGTGCTAGCACGTATCTGGGCTGATCCTGCTAACACTGCGTTTTTGGGAACCCTAAACTGCTGGGGACGCTAGTATAGATCTGATCGGATCAGTTATTGATCTGTTCAGATACTATACCAAGGGAGGTGTATGCTGCGTGCGTGGGTATTAGCGGTACTGGCGCTAATCTGACGCTGCCTGGGGCGACGCATATCACCGCCGGGTGATCAGGGGGCTAAACCTTTATTCGGTAATAAATGGCGGGTGCCCTGACACTATAAAAAATAAACAAACTAACCAGCGTCACCTGTAGCGGTTATACGGTGATCAGTGGTGAAAGGGTTAACTAGGGGGCAATCAAGGGGTTAAAACCTTTATTAGGTAGTATATGGGGGTCCCTGTCGCTATAAAACACTGACGGCGAACCTAAATATTTACGTCCCTAACTAGCGTCACCAGCGACACTAATACAGCGATCAGAAAAATGATCGCTTAGCGACACTGGCGATGGGGGGTGATCAAGGGGTTAAAACTTTATTGGGGGGGGGTTAGGGGGGTACCCTAGACCTAAAGGGGGCTAACAGTAACTGTCCCACCACACTAACTGTCACAAACTGACACCATGCAGTAATCAGAAAAAAAACCAAAAAAAACTGCTTGGTGTCAGTGTGACGGGGGGGGGGTGTGATTGGGGGGGTAATCGGGGGGGGGGATCGGGGGTGTAATGTATGCCTGGCATGTTCTACTGTGTGTGTGTGTTTGTGTAACTCACAGTGCAGTCTTCCCTCCTCGGCGCCGGAACGGAAAATGCCGAGCCGAGGAGAGATGACATAATTTCCTCTGCCTCTGTGTACAATACAGAGGCAGGGAAATGATCCCATTGGCCAGGAGCGTTCGCGAGGGGGGCCACAAATGGATGGCCTCCCCCTCACCACCGATCGCCATGGAGGATTTGCCGACCACCGCAGGCACCGGGGGGGGTCCGATCGGACCCTCCACCCGCGGGCAGGCAAGGACATACCTGTAAGTCCTTTTGCCTGCCCGTGCCATTCTGCCGACGTACATCGTCGTGCGGCGGTCAGCAACTGGTTAAACACCATGGCCTACCTGAGTATTGTTGCTGACCATGTCCATCCCTTTATGACTGTGTACCCATCTTCTGATGGCTCCTTCCAGCAGGATAATGCACCATGTCACAAAGCTCAAATCATCTCACCACTGGTTTCTTGAACATGACAATGAGGTCACTGTACTCCAATGGCCTCCACAGTCACCAGATCTCATCCAATAGAGCACCTTTGTGATGTGGTGGAATGGGAGATTTGTATCATGGATGTGCAGCCAACAAATCTGCAGCAACTGCGTGATGCTATCATGTCAATATGGACCAAAATCTCTGAGGAATGTTTCCAACACCTTGTTGAATCTATGCCATGAAAATTTAAGGCAGTTCTGAAGACAAAAGGGGGTCCAACCCAGTACTAGCAAGGTGTACCTAATAAAGTGGCTGGTAAATGTACAGGTATATGCATTCATATGTATGTGATATCACTGTTGATTTATTAGGAGATTTGGGGGATTTACTATATAATATACCACTTGCCAGGGGCTTGGTATAGTAGGATCACACAGGAGAATCTTTGTGACATGTGCATATTAAATGTTACATTCAGAACACATATAACTTTTGTTCTTAGTAATCCGAGGTGGCTGACTTGATCCAACGCTACTAAGATTACTATAGGGTAGGAATTTAGGGCCGCAATGAGTCCTTATTTGGGTTCAATCCTTCCTTAACTGCTTGCCGACCGCATCACGAGGATGTAAGGCGGCAAAGCAGCTCTTCTGTGCCAGAATATGTACCTAGTATGTGATCTGGCACTTCCAGGTAGGGGACACGTGCGCCGCTTTTGCTATGATTTGTCACAGCAGAAGCCGATCAGCGGGTTCCTGGCTTGTCTAAACATATAGTGACTATAATTCTTACCTATTGACCCATCACAGTATAAGGGATGAATCCATCCCTGTAGAAATATCTTCTGCTGCTCTCCCTCTCCATCACAGCGTGAGGAGAAAAAAAAAAAGCTGATCACCGGCGGCTCTCAGAGGGACATCAATCCCGATCAAGGAGAGCTCCCGCCAGATCATCTGTGCCCACCTGTGCTACCTTCCAGTCCCACCTACCAGTGCCCACAGTGCCACCCATCACTGCCCACAGTGCCACCTATCAGTGTCACAAATCAGGGCCTCATCAACAGTGCTGCCCATCAGGGCCCATTAGTGACATCTTATCAGTGGCCATCAGTGCTGCCTTATCTGAGCCTATCAGTGCCACCTTATCTGTGCCTATCAGTGCCCACCAGTGCAGCCTCATCAGCACATATCAATGAAGGAGAAAAATTACCTGTTTTCAAAATTTTATAACAAACTATGAAACATGATTTTTTTTTTAACATTTTCCATCTTTTTTTTTTTAACATTTTCCATCTTTTTTTGTTTAGCAAAAAAAAAAAACCCAGCTGTGATCAAATACCACCAAAAGAAAGCTCTATTTGTGTGAAAAAAATGATAAAAATTTCACTTGGGTACAGTGTTGTATGACCGCGCAATTGTCATTCAAAGTGTGACAGTGCTGAAAGCTGAAAATTGGTCTGGGCAGGAGGAGGGTTTAAGTGCCCAGTAAGCAAGTGGTTAAAGTGTTTGTTAACCCGTGAATGTAAATCACTGGTAGCGCCTCTATTATAGGCAGGCATAGCACACTGTACCTGTCTTTAATAAAAGCGAGGCTTGTAAATACCGCTTTAGAATGACCTTCAGGCCGGTCACGTGACTCGCAGCCACTGTAAACCTATGATACATGGCTTCTGCAGGAGGGGCTGAGATCTGCCTCTGACGTCAGCTGGGGAGATCACATGGCCGCTCAGCCCCTCCTGCAGTAGCCCTGGAAACCAGCCGAGAGTCACATGACTGGCCTGAAGATCACGCTAAATCTGTATTTACAAGCCCTTGTTTTTATAAAAGATTAACCAGTTCCCATCCGCACTGTAGCCGAATGACGGCTACAGTACGGACCTACGTTGCCGTCAATTGACGTCCTCCCCGTTTGCACGCTCCCCGCACACCCCTGCGATGTGATCACTGAGTCAATGAGACTCGGGTGATCACAGATCGGAGTAAGGGGGCGATCCTGGCCCCTTACCACATGATCAGCTGTCAGCCAATGACAGCTGATCATGTGATGTAAACAGAAGATCAGTAATTGTTTTTTTTTTTTTTTTCTCCTCACGCTGACAGCATAAGGAGAAAAAAAGCAGATCGCTGGCTTCTGTGTAAGGGACATCAGTCTTGAAGAGGAAAAGGCACAGCCACTTTATCTATGCCCACCAGTGCTGTCTGCCAGTGCCCACAGTGCATATCAGTGCCACCAATCTGTTCCCACCAGTGTATAGCAGTGCCGCCTATCAATGCCCACCAGTGGTGCCAATCAGTGCTGCCTATCAGTGTCACCTACCAGTGCCCATCACTGCCACCCATCAGTGCCACCTATTAGTGCCCATCAGTGCAACCTCTCAGTGCCCACCAGTGCCACCTCATCAGTGCCGCCTATCAGTGCTGCCTTAGTGCCCATCAATGCAGCCTCATCAGCGTACATCAATGAAGGAGAAAAATGACCTGTTTGCAAAATTTTATAACAAAATATAAACCTGTTTCGTATTTTTTTTAACAAAAAAAAACAACCCAGAGGTGATCAAATACCACCAAAAAAAAGCTCTATTTGTGGGAAGAAAATGATAAAAATTTCATTTGGGTACAGTGTTGTATGAAAAGAGAGAAAGTGAGAAAGGTAACAGCGCTCTCTGCAGGGACAACTCAATCCATACGCCAGGTCCACTCACAGGTGCCGAGGCTCAATGTGTCCCAACACACTCCAATTCAACAGTAATAAGGAGAGCTGGCAAAACTGTAATCCTTGAAGTGTCATTTATTGGTACATCAGAGTGACAATAAAACAATAAAGCTGACGCATTTCGGCAATAGCCTTAGTCGTAGCTCAAGGATTACAGTTTTGCCGGCTCTCCTTATTACTGTTACAGTGTTGTATGAATGTGCAATTGTCATTCAAAAAGTAACGGCGCTGAAAATTGGTCTGGGCAGGAGGGGGGTTTAAGTGCCCAGTAAGCAAGCGGTTAATACCGTGTTCTATGCCTGCCTATAATACAGGGGTGGCAGTGATCTTTTCTACCTTTTTATTTGTACAAATAGAGGCGGGGGGGGGGTGGAGACAGAGACACAGCCACTAAGCCAACAGGCGGGGAGAGAGGAGAGCTGAGAGCAGGGCTGCGGATGATGAAGGGACATACACCGACCATGGTGGTCAGGGCTCAGCAGCAGGGATGAGCCCGATGTTCAAGTCGAACGTAACATTGGGTGTTCGCCAAACAGCGAACAATGTGCGTTGTTCGCGGCAAATTCGAAAGCTGCTGGGATACCATTAAAGTCGATGGGACACTAACATGAAAAATCAAAAGTGTTAATTTTAAAGGCTTATATGCAAGTTATTGTCATAAAAAGTGTCTGGGGACCTGGGTCCTGCCCCAGGGGACATGTATCAATGGATTTTTTTTTTAAAAACGGACGTTTTTTCTGGAGCAGTGATTTTTTTTTAATGCTTAAGGTGAAACAATAAAAATGAAATATTCCTTTAAATATCGTGCCTGGGACACCCCCAGGCACGATATTTAAAGGAATATTTCATTTTTATTGTTTCGCTTTAACCCATTCATGACTAAGCCTATTTTTGAAATTTGGTGTTTACAAGATAAAATCCGTATTTTTTGCTAGAAAATTACTTAGAGCCCCCAAACATTATATATATTTTTTTTAGCAGAGAATCTAGAGAATAAAATGGAGATTGTTGCAATATTTTATATCACACGGTATTTGTGCAGCGGTGTTTTAAACGCAAATTTTTGGAAAAAGGGTCACTCATGAATTAAAAAAAAACAAACAGTAGAGTTACCCCAATTTTTTTGTATAATGTGAAAGATGATATTACGCCGAGTAAATAGATACCAAACATGTCACGCTTTATAATTGCACGCACTCGTGGAATGGCGACAAACTACAGTACCTAAGAATTTCCATAGGTGACGCTTTAAATTTTTTTTACGGTTACCAGGTTAGAGTTACAGAGGAGGTCTAGTGCTAGAATTATTGCTCTCTCTCTGACGATCATGGCGATACCATGTGTGATTTGAACACCGTTTACATATGCAGGCACGACTTCCATATGCGTTTTCTTTGCTGCGCGAGCTCGCGGGGATGGGAGCGCTTTAAAAAAATTTTTTTCTTATTTATTTTTATATTTATAAATTGTGTTTAAAAAAAACTATTTTTGATGACTTTTATTGCTGTCACAAGGAATGTAAACATCCCTTGTGACAGTAATAGGTGGTGACAGGCACTCTTTATGGAGGGATGGGGGGTCTAAAAGACCCCCCCATCCCTCCTTTGCACTTCAAAGTATTTAGATCACCATTTTCGGCGATTCTGAATACTGTATATATTTTTAAAACCGGCGCCATTGGCAGCCGAGTAAACGGGAAGTGACGTCATGACGTCGCTTCTGTGTTTACGATTAGGAGACTGGAACCAGCCCACCCCCAGCCGCCGGAGGTGTCCGATTGGTCATCGGGCTTCCTGATGGAATGGGAAGTCAGGTAAGAGTGACGGGAGGCGGCGGGAGGGGGGACGTCCCCTCCTGCTCCTCCGGTATAACAGCCGAGCGGCTTTTAGCCGCATTGCTTATTATGCCAGGAAAGCCGATCTCCCGCTCTACAAAACAGTACCGGAATGATGCCTGCAGCTGCGGACATCATCCCGGTATAACCCCAGAAAGCCCAGTACGCACATCTGCGTACGCTCAGCGGGAAGGAGTTTTAAGCATTATTAAAATCACTGCTCCCAAAAAAAGGCTGTTTTTAAAAAATTGGGGACCCAGGTCCCCAAACACTTTTTTTGACAATAACTTGCATATAAGCCTTTAAAATTAACACTTTCGATTTTTCATGTTCGTGTCCCATAGACTTTAACGGTGTTCGTGTGTTCTGCCAAACTTTTTGCCTGTTTGCATGTTCTGCTGCGAACCGAACAGGAGGGTGTTCGGCTCATCCCTACTCAGCAGCCCTGATTTTCGTGGTCAGTGCAGGTTCAGGGAGGTTTTTTACAGTTTAGAGAGGGGCAGATTACACAGCACAAGCACTGTGCTGTTTGATCTGCCTTAAGGGACCAGGATCTGTATTTATTTTTTTTATTTTTTTTTGGGTTAAACACATTAAAGCTGGTCAAACTCTTGCAGAAGTATGGCACTTTGATTTTATAACAGCTGGAATTAAAGTGTTTGTAACCCTAAAAAAAAAAAAAAAAAGGCGCTCTTGTTCCCTTATAGCAGATTAAACAGCACGTGCATGTGCTGTCTAATCTGCCCCTCTCTAAGCTGTAAAAAACCTGGTTGATCCTGCCAGTTCCTCTGTGTCCTGACCACAAAAATCATGGCTCCTGAGCCCTGATCACTGTGGTCATTTTACGTCCCTCCTACATCCGCAGCTCTCCTCTGTCCTCCTCTCCCCCTCCCTCCCTGCCTGTCAGCTCTGTGTGTCTGTGTCTCTGTCCCTGCCCCCCCTGCCGCCGCTATTAGTACAAAATAAAAGATTACAAATTGCCACTTGCAGCCCCTCTATTATATCTAGGCATACCACACAGGGTGAGTGTTTAGGGTGGAGAGTCAGGGAGGGAGTTATTGTTAAGGGTGGAGAGGCAGGGAGGGGGGTTATTGTTTAGGGTGGAGAGGCGGGGACGGGGGGTTATTGTTTAGGGTGGAGAGGCGGGGAGGGGGTTAGTGTTTTATTAAAACAAAGCTTGTAAATACCTTTTTACAGCAATATTCAGGCCAGTCACGTGACTCCTGGCCGCTCTCCTACTCCGATCAAAGGCTACAGTGGGAAGGGCTGAGTGGCCAGGTGACCTCCCTGGCTGACGTCAGATGGAGATCTCGGTCCCTCCCGCTGTTGCCTTGGATCAGAGTAGGAGAGAGGCCGGGAGTCGCGTGATGGGCCTGAATATTGCTGTAAAAATGTATTTATAAGCTTTGTTTTAATAAAACACTAACCCCCTCCCCACCCTAAACAATAACCCCCCTCCCCGCCTCTCCACCCTAAACAATAACCCCCCTCCCCGCCTCTCCACCCTGAACAATAACTCCCTCCCCGATTCTCCACCCTAAACAATAACCCCCCTCCCTGCTTCTCCACCCTAAACAGTAACCCCCCTCCCTGCCTCTACACCCTAAACAATAACTCCCTCCTTGACTCTCCACCCTAAACAGTAACCCCCCTCCCCACCTCTTCACGCTAACCATTAACCCCCATGTTTAATGATGGGGTTAGTATGGGGGAGGGGTCCTGTCTAATAATGGGGCAGAGTATAGAGGAGGAGGTCCTGTGTAATGATGGGGGTGGTATGGGGGGCCCAATAAAATGTTAGTCCAGGGTCCAATCAATATTAATCACTTCCCTATCCGCCCATAGTCATATGACATTCACAAGTGGGATGTCCCATCCTGGCCGGGCGTCATATGACTTGGCTTCCCGCCGGTATAGGGGGTGCGCGCACGCCTGCCACCTCGCCCGGGAGCCGATGCACGTGCCCGGCGGCCGCGATGTCTGCCGGGCACCCGCGATTACTTGTGATAGAACAAGAACATGGATCTGTGTGTGTAAGGACACAGATCCATGTCCTGTCAGGAGAGAGGAAACCGATCGTGTGTTCCCAGTATATGGGAACACCGATCGGTCTCCTCCTTTAGTCAGTCACCTCCCCCAACAGTTAGGATCACTCCCTAGGTAACACATTTGACCCCTTGATCACCCCCTAGTGTTAACTCCTTCCCTGCTAGTTACATTTATAGAGTAATCGGTGCATATTTATAGCACTGATCGCTCTATAAATGTCACTGGTCCCAAAATAGTGTCAGAAGTGTCCTATCTGTCCGCCACAATGTCACAGCCACAATAAAAATCACTGACCACCGCCATTACTAGTAAAAAAAAAAAAAATAATAATAAAAATGACATAAATCTATTCCCTATTTTGTAGGTGCTATAACTTTTGTGCAAACCAATCAATATACGCTTATTGCGATTTTTTTTTTACCAACAAATATGTAGAAGAATACATATCGGCCTAAATTGAGGAAAAAAATATATATATATTTCTTTTAAATGGGGATATTTATTATAGCAAAAAGTAAAAAAAATTGTGTTTTGTTTCAAAACTGTCGCTATTTTTTTGTTTATAGTGCAAAAAATAAAAACCGCAAAGGTGATCAAATGCCACCAAAAAAAAGCTCTATTTGTGGGGAAAAAAATGGGTACAGTGTTGTCATTCAAAATGTTACAGCGCTGAAAGCTGAAAATTGGCCTGGGCAGGGAGGGGTGAAAATGCCTGGTAGGCAAGTGGTTAAAGATGTTCCTGGCTGCGCCTGTCCCTCTGTGCATACAGCACCCAGGGGCGGACTGAGCATTCAATGGTCAGTAAGGGGCCCCATGAGAGGTTCGGCGGTTGATGCAGTGTCCCTGGGAGAGGAGGAAGGACTTGTGCTGGCAGGGTTGAGAGGGATGGTGGAGCCATGGGAATGAGGGCAGCTGTTCCTGTTACTTCTCCTCCTGAGGGGTTCTACATAGGGACACACACTGCCTACTATCCCCCTCTGTGTTCAATGGAGGGGCGGGGCCACATTCCACATCTCCGCTGTGGGGAACAGCAAGTCGGTGCCAAGAAGAGAGGCGGAGGTGGCAGAGTGTGTGGAGCAGCAGTCTGCCTCGTGTGCAGGTCAGTGATCGCCCACTTTTGAGCTTGCACACGGCCCACTGCATACCTCCCAAAATTTTGAGATAGGAATGAGGGACACCTACTAGCAAATGTATGTAGGCATAGGACACGCCCCCCTGCCACACCCCTTAAAGGAGAATTAACCAAAAAAAAGGTTAATTAAATCTACAAGGGACTTCTTTTTTACCACTACTATTCCTTTATATTGGCTTTTAAAATTTACAAATGCAACAATCTATAATTTGAATGAAAGGTTTAGCACTGGGAAACACTTTTTGACAGATAAAAAGTGCATTTTATATACATCTATATAGATAGACCAAAATGAGGGACAAATAAGGAGGACAGAGGGACATTGTTCCAAATCAGGGACAGTTGGGAGCTATGCCACTGACTTTTTGATAAGCCCCTGCTAGATATAATAGAGGGGTTGCAAGTGAATTACATGTTTAAGGTAACAACCACTTTAATTCTAGGTATACCATACTTCATGTGTTTTGCTAAATCCATAACAATGTGAAATGATGAGGAATTGTGAATTATAGATTCCCATGAACAAATGTGGATTTAAATGAAATTACCAGCCTAAAAGATGTTTTCATTTGTATAATTATACTATATGAAGTGATGAAATTTTAGATGTCTTTTGAAATGATTATAAGGTACCTGTAAAAATCCAATTTTTGTTTACTGAATAAGGGATGATGTACAGAATGTTCTTTGGCATACGAATGCCTTGTCTTTTTACGAGCTGGAGCTGCGCTCCACCATGCCAAACATTATCCTATGAGCTCCTTCTCATACTTGTGCAATGTTGCAATCATGTCCTGAATTACCTCCCTAAAAAAGCACAGTATTAAAAACCGTATTAAAGACATTCAGTTAATGTTTATTCTACACTCTTCGGACACTTTATTAGGTACACCTTGCTAGTACCGGGTTGGACCCCCTTTTGCCTTCAGAACTGCCTTAATTCTTCATGGCATAGGTTCAACAAGGTGTTGGAAACATTCCTCAGAGATTTTGATCGCAATTGACATGATAGCATCACACGGTTGCTGTAGATTTATCGGCTACACATCCATGATGTCGCAGCTGAAATTGAGACTCATCAGACCAGTCAAAGTTTTTCCAATTTTGGTGAGCTTGTGCAATATGTAGCCTCAGTTTCTTGTTATCTGACAGGAGTGGCACCTGGTGTGCTGATTTTGCAACTGCACCTAATCAAGCTCATGAAATCAGCCTTTCTTTGAGTTTATAGCCTGTGTCATTATTTTGCCTAGAAGGCCATCCCCCAGTCACCATTATTGTGCCCAGAAGGCCATCCCTGCCCTCCACCAGCATGTGAAGTGCAATAAGGCAGAGTGAGAACATGAGGGTACTAATGGAAAGAATATGTTAACTCAGTTATGGGCAAAGGTTGCCATCATCCTGATCATTGTATCCAAAAAAATGAAATCCCCCTTTATTTTTGGAGTTTTATATTGCAACCAAACTCCTACATTTGTTATATAAAAATATACATTTTATTATTGTTGAAAGTTTAAAAAAGGAAAACCTCCATGAGGCTCCGATATATTAAAAACATCAATTGATCATACAACATTGTAGCACAACATTATTTTTCAATGGTGGTGATACCCAATACCATATGATACTGTAAATCATATATGATTTAATGACAGTTCAACAAGGAAAGGGATATCCAACACGTTTCAAACGGATCTTCATCAGGGATGTTTATCGCCACACTGAAATGTAGAAAGAACTACCAATAAATTGTGATTACATAGATCAACATATTACGCATCAAAAGCGATTACCAGTTTACTTACAAACAACTTGACTGTGCCAATGCTTAAGAGTCTGCCTAGGAACCTTCTACTGCCAGGAAGCCACAAGATAAACCTCCAAATGAGACCGCAAAAAATAGAAAACTTGGGCCAGCTGGACACAAGATAGATATCCCTGAAAGCCTTACATATGAGCGGATATAATGAATAACCATAAGTCTATAATAATAAAAAAATAATAATAATGATTGCAAAATGCAACAAAATCTAGAAAAATATGGATAAATCTGAAAAACATAAAATAGCAGTGTTGGAATAAAAAAAAAAAGGTTTTCCTTCTTTTCTTAAACTGTCAATAATAATAAAATGTATACTTCTATATAACAAATGTAGTAGTTTGGTTGCCGTATACAGTGCCTTGAAAAAGTATTCATACCCCTTGAAATTTTCCACATTTTGTCATTTTACAACCAAAAACGTAAATGTATTTTATTGGGATGTTATGTAATAGACCAACACAAAGTGGCATATAATTGTGAAGTGGAAGGAAAATGATAAATTGTTTTCAATATCTTTTACAAATACTGGTAAATATGTGAAAAGTGTGGCGTCCATTTGTGTTCAGCCCCCCTCAGTACTTTGTAGAACCACCTTTTGCTGCAATTACAGCTGCAAGTCTTTTTGGAGATGTCTCTACCAGCTTTTCACATCTAGAGAGTGAAATTTTTGCCCATTCTTTGTAAAATAGTTCAAGCTCTATCAGATTGGATGGAGAGCGTCTGTGAACAGCAATTTTCAAGTCTTGTCAAAAATTCTTAATTGGATTTAGGTGCAGACTTTGACTGGGCCATTCTAACACATGAATATGCTTTGATCTAAACCATTCCATTGTAGCTCTGACAGTCTGGATGTATGTTTAGGGTCGTTGTCCTGCTGGAAGGTGAACCTCTGCCCCAGTCTCAAGTCTTTTGCAGACTCTAATGCCGCGTACACACGGTCGGACTTTTCGTCTACAAAAGTCCGACAGCCTGTCCGACATACTTCCGACGTACCTTCGGCGGACTTGCGGCAGACTTTCTTACGAACGGACTTGCCTACACACGACCACACAAAAGTACGACAGCCTAGTACGCGGTGACGTACACCAAGTCCGACGAGACTATAAAACGGAAGTTCAATAGCCCGTACGACACCCTTTGGGCTCCTTCTGCTAATCTCGTGTTTATCTCGTGTTAGTAGAAGTTTGGTGAGAGACGATTCGCGCTTGTGAGACTCGTATTTTTCAGTTCGTTTTAACTGTTGTTCAGTCTGTGCTTGTGAGGTTTGTATCTGCTTTTCAGTGCGTTTGGTCAGTTGGCATTGAGAAATCTTTGTTTTATTGGCCGCTCGTTCCTGATTTTCAGGTCGCTCTTCACAGGCCTTGCTGTTCTTCAGTGCGTTCTGTTTAGTGCGTTCTGACCAGCCGACCGTTTTGAAACCATGTTACCTGTACGTACTCGTCGTCGAGCTCGTGCATTGTATGTGCTTGGTGCTGTAGTTTATTCTTCAGCCCAAGACCAGTCCATGAACAGGGCGAGGAGGAGTTCATGGACCAAGAATTGGTTGCTTCAGCGTGACCAGTTCTGTCACATGCCTTTGCTCCGTGAGATCCGTGAGAATAATCCTGAGGATTTCAGGAACTTTCTCCGGATGACGGACCCCGTTTTTGACCGTTTGTTGGCTTTGCTGACCCTCTATATCAGCAGGCAGGATACCTGCATGAGGCAAGCCATCACTCCGGAGCAGAGGCTGGTCGCTACCTTGCGGTATTTGGCCACATGGAGAAGCCTGCAGGACCTTAAGTTCTCGACAGGCATCTCCCCCCAGGCTCTGGGGATCATTATCCCAGAGACCTGTTCTGCCATCATCCAGGTCCTGCAGAAGGACTATATTAAGGTAAGATATTTTTCTTTTATTAGCATCACATGTTCTTTTATGTAATCTTTGATAATGTAATGTATTTCTTGCTTCAAACACTACTTACCATCATTGCAATATAGTGTGAATGTCCCCTTTTTATCCTCACACATGCTGGATTTTTTCCTGTTATTTTTTGTCATGCATGTATATTTTCCTTCAATAACCTCCCCAGCATGAAGTGATGGGAACATATCCACCTAGTCTACTCATTTTGAATGTATTTTGTTTGAGTGTATTTAGTGTGCTTATAATTAGCAATTAGCTAGATTTCCCAACCCCCCCCCCCCCCACCTAAACTCACTCCAAATAGTGTGCTGCTAAATAGCAATTATCTAGATTTCACAACCCCCCCCCCCCACCCTCGTAAAAATTAGCTTGAATGTTCTGTGGTGTTGATTTGTCTAAAGCAAATATATGTTGCACTTTGCAAAATGCATGTGCACTCTACAGGTGCATTTGTTCCAGTGCTTTAGTAAATGAGCAGAAGCTCTGCTGATTTCCATCATCAAATCATATGCAAGCCTCAAAGTGTTTTCATTAATTGCCCTTGCATGTGATTGTGTACTCCTTGCAACATGAATGCCTTTTTACATTACCTCATTTACTGTAAGCTGGTTAGCAACTGCACCTGCAGAGTGCGACAACTGCAGTCTTGTAGCCTTTTTAGTCCCTAAATTCCTGCGTGTCCTAAAAGTAATCTTTTTTAGGGATTTCACAACCCCCTAAAATGTAATCAATGTTCCATCAGAGGGGGTGAGCAATCTGATAAGTGTGCCTTTCCATATTAGTTATTCCAGAAGAATTAAATTATTGAATGTTATACTGATGCTGGGGAATAATGTTTTTAATTGTCTAATTTTCTTGCAATGTTAGCTTCCAAATTAATTGATTTTGGTTTTCTTGTTTGATTCCCCAGTTTCCTTCAACGCCACAGGAATGGCAGACTGTGGCATCCCATTTTGCCAGCCGTTGGGACTTTCCCAATTGTGGAGGGGCTATAGATGGGAAACATGTCCACATTGTGCCACCACCCCATTCGGGGTCATACTATTTTAATTATAAGGGGTTCCACAGTATTGTTTTAATGGCGGTGGTGTCGGCACACTATGATTTTTTATATGTGGACGTGGGGAAGAATGGCCGGATGTCGGATGGAGGAGTATTTGCCCAGACGGAGTTCTGCCAGCGTCTCCAGAGTGGTGGCCTGGGATTGCCACCTGATGCGGATAACGTGGAAGGACTCCCCTTTGTCTTCATTGCCGATGAAGCCTTCGCTCTCAGCAAGCACCTCATGAGGCAATTCCCCCAAAGAACCCTCACCCCGGAGAGGAGGGTTTTTAATTTCCGGCTGGCCAGAGCTAGAAGAGTGGTTGAGAATGCGTTTGGAATTCTGGCCAGCCGGTTCCGCCTGTTTCAAACAGCCATTAATTTGGCGGAATACAAACTTACTTTTATCATTTTATCGTGCTGCATTCTGCACAACTTTTTAAACAAACATTCTCAGAATTATATAGGCACAGTTGGGCCTGAGGCCGGACAAATAGATGCCAACCTTACGGGCCTGGATACTGTCCGTACTGGCTTGGCCCCCCAAAGTGCCCGTCAAGTTAGACAGCAATATGTTAATTATTTTATGGGTAGGGGGGCCATTGCAATGGGCCAGGATATTTAATTTTTTACAATAAAAAAAACATTGATGAAATCTTGCATTATATTTATTGCTTGCCTTTCTTTTGGGCTGTCTCCTAGGTTATGGTCGAGCAGTTGTAGTGCCAACTGTATTTTAATTTTAAATGTCTAAATAAGCTCCATTGCCACTGTAAACAACTTTTTTACAATTATAACCAAACTGATACTGAGCCTTGAAATAACAAACCACACATTTATTTAATTCCTATAAGGAGATGTTTTTATTAATGGTTGTTATGCATTCAGTTCTGCATTTAGTATAAAATGTTCATAGACAAAAATATAATGATATCTTAATAATGTAGAAAAATATAATTATATTTAAATATTTCTACCTAATCCACAATTTAAAATCAAGTTTTGTTATTTTTTTTGTTTTTTTGAAAATCAAGTTTTGTTATTTTTTTTGTTTTTTTAAAATCAAGTTTTATTTTTTTTGTTTTTTTAAAATCAAGGTTTTTTTTGTTTTTTTAAAATCAAGTTTTATTTTTTTTGTTTTTTTAAAATCAAGTTTTTTATTTTTTTTTGGTTTTTTAAAATCAAGTTTTGTTATTTTTTTTGTTTTTTTGAAAATCAAGTTTTGTTATTTTTTTTTGTTTTTTTAAAATCAAGTTTTATTTTTTTTGTTTTTTTAAAATCAAGTTTTTTTTTTTTTTTGTTTTTTTAAAATCAAGTTTTATTTTTTTTGTTTTTTTAAAATCAAGTTTTTTATTTTTTTTGTTTTTTTAAAATCAAGTTTTATTTTTTTTGTTTTTTTGAAAATCAAGTTTTGTTATTTTTTTTGGTTTTTTAAAATCAAGTTTTATTTTTTTTGGTTTTTTAAAATCAAGTTTTTTTTTTTTTTTTTTGGTTTTTGAGAAAATCAAGTTTTATTTTTTTGTGGATTTTTTATGTATTTTCGAGAAACAGCCCTCCTTTTTTAAATTAGGTTAAACAGCCATTTATGTTCAGCCAAAAAAATAAAGAAAAGGCCCAGAATGGGGTCAGCAAAACAGGAAATGAAGGACATGATTGATGTTTTGGGGTTTCAAAAAGGGCATTTAGATTCGACCCAAAACATCAATCATGTCCTTCATTTCCTGCTGCATACGATCCAGCCGATTACGCATTTCATCCATGTCCTTATTCCAGGCCATTATTTGACCAATTAGCCGTTGGGCACTTTCTGAGGTGAAATAGTCACTTCTTGTACCTAAAATGGAATGAAACCAAAAAATGTCTTTAGAAATATGCACACATACATAGTTTACCTTACCATAATAAAGCTGTTGTCTCAGACACTGACCTGGTGGGGTGCCCATGTAGCATAATTCCTCCACATCCTCGGGGGTGGCGCTGTTGCTTGAATCAAGCACAACAAGATCCCCTAAAATAGAGTAGAAAAATTACATTAAACAAAAGGCAGCCATGCATAGATTACCGTAAGCTGGTGTGTCAGACACTCACCTGGTGGGGTGCCCATGTCGCCCACCTCTCCTTCCTCCACATCCTCAGTGGGGCTTGGGCTGATTTCCCAATCATGTTTGGCTTGGGGTGGACTGTCTTCTTTTTGGCTGAGTGATTTTTCCCCTATGTGAAACAAAAAATTATTTAATCTACTTAGCACACAGATATTTTAGTACATAGTAATTTTCCAACATTTGTAGTGAAGTGGTTTGTGTAGAGTTCCTATTTTACCTCAATATTTAAAATTATAAAGACATATCGGATAGATAGATATCTAGATATCAATATCTCAAAATATAGTTAATAATCTTTTGATCTCTCTCTCTCTCTCTCTCTATATCTGGAACAAAATCTATAAATATCTAACTAAATGTAAAGAAAAAAAAAAAAGATAACTTAAAATATTCAAAAAGAATGTTTTACATTTCTATATCTATCTATCTACCTATCTCTATATTTCTCTCTCTCTATATATTTCTCTCTCTCTCTCTCTCTCTCTCTCTATATATATATCTCTCTCTATATATATGTCTATATATATCTCTATATATCTATATATATCTATATCTATATATATATATATATATATATATATATATATATATATATATCTTTATCTATATATATCTATATATCTATATCTATCTATATCTATATAATATATATATATATGTATATATATATATATATATATATATATATATATATATATATATATAGATAGATCTATCTATAGATATGTAACAAGGTTTATTAAAAGATCGTTTAAAACGATGAACAAAAAAATCGTATAGGAAGGAAAAGCACATGGAGCAGTATACAAGGTAATAAACACAAGAGAAAAACACGACAAGTACTTACTTTTTTTAAGAACTTTCCGGATACGTCTGTATTGATCCGGCTCCCTGAGTTTCAGGTCAGACCATCTTTTTCGAAGTTGATCCTTGGAGCGCTGGACCCCAAAAGATGCCTGCAAAGTGTCCACGACCTTCGCCATTATTTTGGCCTTGCGCAAATTTGGCCGTGCGTACGGCCCATACTTCCCATCATAGTCGTCTTTGTGAAGAATGGCCACCATCTCCACCATCTCTTTAAAACTCATATTAGAGGCCTTAAATCTAGGCCTCACAGATTTTGTTGACGTTCCAGCCTCCGGGCTGTCTCCACTACCTGAGGTCGTCAACATGTCAGGTGTCTCCGCCATTATTTACTCCACTACGCGCCGTAACAAAAAATGGGCGGAGAACATGAGTTAAAATCGAACGTCAGGGGCGGGCGACACAGGCGGAGTTTCACACATGCGTAGTGTGTAAAGAGGGCCCTTGCGCACGTGTCGTACGTACGTTCTGTGCGTCGAATTAGGGGGCGGAGAACATGAGTTAATTTCGAACGTCAGGGGCGGGCGACGCAGGCGGAGTTTCACACATGCGTAGTGTGTAAAGAGGGCCCTTGCGCACGTGTCGTACGTACGTTCTGTGCGTAGGTGATAGTGGACCAGGACGTTACAAAACGAAGGTAATTTTAGATATATTTTTTTTTGGGGTTTTATGGTCATGACTTTGTAGCAAGCGGCCTATATGGCTTGATAGATTGATGAGGCCTACATAGGGAGAAGATGATGAGGGGTTAGCAGAAACCTATAATAAAAGTGTTTTTTGTCTTGTGACTTCATCTTTTCCAGATATAATGAATCCCCTATTTAAGGATCCAGAGTTCCTTACAGCTTTTATTTCTAAATATCGAGAGATGAGGAATTTGTGGGAGGTGAAACACCCTCAGTATTATGCAAAGCATGTGAGGAAGTCAACGCTGGAGAGACTTCTGTCCTTTGTCCAGGCGACCATCCCGGAAGCAACAATGGAGACATTGCTCAAGAAAATTGGGGTCTTGAGGAACATGTATAAGAGGGAGCATAAGAAGATCCAGGAATCAAGGAGATCAGGAGCATCAGCAGATGATGTTTATGTACCCAGGCTGTGGTACTACAATCAACTCCGTTTTCTTGATGACCAGAATGAAGCCAGGCCATCACTTTCAACCCTTCCCTCCACCCTTCCCTCCACCCTTCCCTCCACCCCAGCAGAGGCTGATGAGGAGCAAGCTGGGTCTTCCATCCTGGATGAACCAGATATGACCATCTGGAGTCAGGTAAATTATTTTAACAAATATTTACTGTACTAATATTAATGATGTTAACTGGATGTTATAATTGTCTAAAATAATTTTGCACTCAAAATTGTGTATACATATCAATTGACAGTAGTGGCTAAATATGTTTGGCACCTGCTTGAAATAATTAGGGTGTCTGATTAGACTCTTTTATTAAAGAGATGTATTCACATTGAATTTGCTATTCATGAGAAGAAAACTGTGTGTCATTGATGAACCCAAAAAAATATACTAAAACTATTGTCCTTTTTTTATACACAGGATGAGTCCATCCAGGAGGAATGTGGGGAAAGTGGCAGGCAGGAGGAGACCGGGCCCATGGACAGCCTGGAGGAGGCCGGATTCACCATCATCCTGGAGGAGGCTGGGCCCAGTGTCAGGCAGGAGGTGGCTGCTCCCAGTGAGGTGGCTGCTCCCAGTGAGGTGGCTGGGCCAAGTGAGGTGGCTGGGCCAAGTGAGGTGGCTGGGCCCAGTAGGAGCCTGACCGAATCCCAAGTGCCTCCCCTCCACCTTCCCAAAAAAGGGCCAGGAAGGGGATGGTCACACAGGACGCATCCCTGCGCCTCATGCAAGAGGCCACCCGTTTTTTAAGGAGCCCCCCCGAAGCGGAAGAATCCTATGGCTGCTACTTAGCCAGCAGGCTTCTTCAGATGGATTGGGAGCAGCGCCTCATTTGTGAGCGCCTATTTGGGGAAACAATCCATAAGGGGCTGCAGGGCACGCTAACACAAAACACCCAACTACATGAGGCAGCCCCCCCTCCTCCTCCTCCTCCTGCCACAACTGAAACACCATAGCCACAGCCTCCAAAGAAGGCTACAGGGAAGGCTGCAGGGCAGCGTGGAGGAAAGGCTGCAGGGAAGAGAAGAAAGTGATGACCTGGGTTCAGTCTGGTCTGACAGAAGACGCAGGCTGTTGTAGGACCACAGTCTGGGGACATCTAGATCATCTGCTGGTGCTGTTGATCTCTGGGATTCTTGGACCAGATTGTGCTCCCTCTTATATGGACTCCGCAAGATCCCAATTTTCTTGTACACCGACTTTTGCCAGCGTTGACTTCCTCTTTATTTTATTTTGACCATGAATAAATGGATCTTTTTTGAGTTTAGCAAAAGACTTTATGTGTTTTCTTTTAAATCATTGATTTTACACACAATGTTAAATTAACAAGGGACAACAATCTCATTGAGTTTGAAAAAAACACACCAAAAATACATTACTAATGTTAATAATGTTCAAGTGGTAAGTCTTGAAAATAAAAAAATTTACATAACCAAAAACGGTGCTTTGGGTTAACTTTATCTAAAAACTAAAAAATAATCACTATAAAAAAAAAATAGAATAATGGGTTCTTTGTGGTAACTTTACAAACCTAAAAAAAAAAAAAAAAAGGGGAAAAAGTATTATTAGTATGGAAACATTGTTTTTAAAATGCATACTATATCATTCATGAGATCAAAGAGAAAAAGAATCCAGAAATCAGTTTGGGAGAACTCTGATTATGAACAGCAAAACACCTTCGTTCTTTAGAGCATTCGTAAAGAAGAAATAAAATGCGCTGCATTCAACGATCACAGATTTGGCAGCGTGATGAATGTGCTACCTACAATACGAACACTAGTTTTACTAGACCGAGTGCTTCCGTTTAGTTTTTGCTTATGAGCATGCGTCGTTTTTTTGTCCGTCGGACTAGCATACAGACGAGCGGACTTCGGGGTCCGTCGTAGTTACGACATAAAGATTTGAAGCATGTTTCAAATCTAAAGTCCGTCGGATTTGAGGCTAAAAAAGTCTGTTGAAAGTCCGGAGAAGCCCACACACGATCGGATTACCAGCCAGCTTTAGTCCGTCAGCGTCCGTTGGACTTTTGTAGACGAAAAGTCTGACCGTGTGTATGCGGCATAAGCGTTAAAATGTCCAATGAAATTGAAATGATGTTTCTTTGGAGATGATGATATGGAATGGTATCTTGGGAGTAAAGCATACACTAAGGGCACAGCTTTTCTCAGGAGTGAAGCCAGCTCTGGATATCAACAAAGAAAGAAACAGAAAAGCGCCTCTGAGTGCAATGTTTAATATGCAGTAATATAAAATATCCAACACTTACATCAAGGTAAGGAATGGTGTACTCATGGGAGATCAAATCTCCTGCGATCGTCTACAGCGTCTATATCGTGTCCTGGGTGAGCAGCAAATCCAGCTCCAGGAGCCGCAATGAACCAGAGAGGGAGCCAACTGATCCTGGTGGATGGCTGGAGGAGATGGAGATCATCAGCTCAGGGAGTGACGCTTCTGGGCGTGTGACGCCAGCGGGGTGTAGAGGGACCGCAACGCGTTTCAGAGCATGCGCAAAGCTCATACGGAGCATATGTGCTCCTTTCTCAAGTGTACAAGGAAGGGGCGAGATTTAAATGCTCTGCTTATGGAAAAAATTATTGGCCCATTTGCATGATTGATCCACTGAACAGCCAATGATTGGACTGTGCAGAAAGAAGGAAGGAAGGACGTTTTAAAAAAGGAAGAATGACAACCCCTTTGCCAAACATCTGGTATTCTATACACCAACGACATTGTCATTGTCTGGGATGGCCCCTGTCCCTGGTTGATGATTTTGTCACCCACTGTAATGCCAATGACCTTGGGCTCTCCTTCACAGCTGTTTGGAATAAGGACAGCTTAACCCGTCTGGATCTCAAACACTAGTGCCCATTAATGCAGCCTACCAGCGCCCATCAATGCAGCCTACCAGCGCCCATCAATGCAGCCTACCAGCGCCCATCAATGCAGCCTCACCAGCACCCATCAAATCCAGCCTCACCAGCGCCCATCAATGAATGTTTGCTTGCTTCCATTCATTCGGGAGTCAGGACACAGACACAGTCCTCAGCCGCTGCTGTGCCTCTGACACAATTTGCGAACGGAGCGGCGGCTGCCTGCTGATGCTGAGACTTAGTTGCTTGCGCAGAGAGAAGAGAGTAGGAACACCAGTGGCCGGGCGCCATAGGCGGCTGCCTAGTTTGCCTAGTGGTAGCACCGGCCCTGCTTGCAGGTATGGGTTATAGAAGTCAAAACCAAAAACCTGTCTGAAGCCGAACGTTTGTCCAGATTATGTGAACGTGAAACGTTCTGGATATGTATTTAAAAAAGGAAAAGTTTACTTTTCTTTTTTTGAATATATAACCCGGGATGGAAGCACACAGCAGCAGTCACACAATTACTCCCTCTATCCATGTAGGCCGTTGCTATCAGCGGTCCTACAATCAATTTTCCATACTGATTGGTTGTTGTGTCCTGCCGAGTTTGCATCTGCGATCCCTTTGACAGCGTTTTTGCTTTTTGCTGATCTGTCTGCATTTGCTCACCTCCGCTAGTTGAGGTGTCTCATGTGGGTCTCCTACCCCTCTCCCTGCCCGTTCGGTGTTGTGGAGGGGGCGGATGCATGGTCCCTCCCTTTCTGCGTCATGCCACATGCTCTGGTCACCAGGCGTCCTTGTGGCGCAGTGTTTCCGGCGGTGTGTCATTGTTCGGCGGACACACTGGGGAGATGGATAGGCGCTAATCGTCTGACAGCTGAGCCGCCCAGGTGAAAGTGCTCCACTCTCAGGTGTTGTTTGTCGACCTGACGTTGGGGGTTGGGCCATGATGGAACACCTATATAGGCATCTCCAAGGCTGGGCTTCACACCCTTTACCTTCCTTTCTGTTCAGCATCACACTCATGTGTATGGAAATGTCCACTCTGTACACACCAGGTATTGTCTCCTTTTTTCCTCATCTCATCTTTTTCACCAGACTTTATTGTATATGTTTTTTCTTGGCTTCATTTCATCCTCTGTTTTTCCACCCTTTTTTCACTCCTTCCTATCACACCCTCTTTCTTTATTTCCCTGTTTGTCACTACATCACTCCTTTTTTACATTTTCCCACACTTACACATCATCACACATCACTGCGATTTTTTTTTTTCCATCTAGGTTTGCCACATGGAGGTCCGCATTCTACACTCACTGCACCCACCAGCTATGGTTTTGCCTATGGCGGATGTTCTCATTCCCGCAGATCACCCTGGTGTCCGGTGGCATTGCTTTGCAGCTCTCTGCGATTCTGGATGCAGTTTTAGATAGTTAGCCAGGTATGCCCTTATTGTATGTAACATAACATACAATAAGGGCATACCTGGCTAACTATTTTATTGGTACATTTTTTGACTATTATCTCAACTTTCCTATGGCCTTTATATACCTGCAATATGGTCTGAACAATTGATGACCACATACGACCGCATAACCTTATAGTTCCCATCTGGAGCTGATTAGTTACTCCTTATTTTATCATTTATTTTAATTTATACCATTAGCGCCGCTCATGTCT
The DNA here is from genome assembly GCF_042186555.1 of Aquarana catesbeiana. NCBI lineage: Eukaryota > Metazoa > Chordata > Amphibia > Anura > Ranidae > Aquarana > Aquarana catesbeiana. The sequence continues at coordinate 71,586,839 of NC_133335.1, read as the reverse complement.
CTTGGATTGGTTTCCCCAAACCACTAGGCTGTGCTGTCCTTCCTTTGGATACCATAATCTTTTGTAGGGCCCCTTCCGTGGATCACTACCGGGGGGTCGAATTTCTATCATAGATGGTCTTACATATATATCTATTTGAAGTTCACGTTTTGACAACAATATAATTATTGCCATTGTGATATGTGTTTTTTGTCTTTCTTTTTTTCTTGTGTACTTTTAATAGAACCTCTAGCTCCTGAAGAAGCGTTTTGTTAACGTGAAACATGTTGAGCAGTTAGAGAGCACCTCACCTTGGACTACCAGACCTGCAGCTCCTCTTCAATTACAGTTCCACATTCTCCCATTACCGTTTGCCTGGGGAAGTTTATTCTTTTCCTTTTGGAATGAATGTCTGGATTGTATACATTTAGATACAAGAGATATCTTGAGAGCTCGCAGGATAGGATCCATATGGTGTATACAACTAGGTTCCATGTCTAGTCAGATCTGTTTTTCAAACTCATATGTTTGTTTTCTGTTTTTTGTACTTTGCTAATAAAATTTCAAAAACCATACTTACTTTTCTGTAGTTTAATACCGTTGTGCCCTTAAAGTCCCATTTTTTAGTTTCTATATGGTTACAAATTCTGGATATATACTCTAGACTAAGGATTAGCCGAACACCCCTTGGTGTTCGGTTCACAGCAGAACATGCGAACAGACAAAGAATTTGTTCGAACATGCGAACGCCGTTAAAGTCTATGAGACATGAACATGAATAATCAAAAGTGCTAATTTTTAAGGCCTATACGCAAGTTATTGTCATAAAAAGTGTTTGGGGACCAGGGTCCTGCCCCAGGGGACATGTATCAATGCAAAAAAAAAGTTTTAAAAACGTCAGTTTTTTCGGGAGCAGTGATTTTAATAATGGTTAAAGTGAAACAATGAAAGTGAAATATTCCTTTAAATTTCATACCTGGGGGGTGTCTATAGTATGCCTGTAAAGTGACGCATGTTTCCCATGTTTAGAATAGTCCGAGAGCAAAATGGCATTTCGAAAGGAAAAAAAGTCATTTAAAAGTACTCGCAGCTATAATGAATTATCGGTCCCGGCAATACACATAAAAGTCATTGAAAAAAACAGCATGGGATTCCCCCACAGTCCATTACTAGGCCCTTTGGGTCTGGTATGAATATTAAGGGGAACCCCGAACCAAAATTTAAAAAAAAATTGTGTGGGGGTCCCCCCAAATTCCGTACCAGGCCCTTCAGGTCTGGTATGGATATTAAGGGGAACACCGCGCCAAAATGTAAAACAAAATGGCGTGGGGGTCCCCTCAAAATCCATACCAGACCCTCCAGGTCTGGTATGGATTTTAAGGGGAACCCCGCGCCAAAATTAAAACAAAAATCCATACCAGACCCTTATCTGAGCATGAAACCTGGCAGGCCGCAGGAAAAGAGGGGGGACGAGAGAGCGCCCCCCCTCCTGAACCGTACCAGGCCACATGCCCTCAACATGGGGAGGGTACTTTGGGGTAGCCCCCCAAAGCACCGTGTCCCCATGTTGATGGGGACAAGGGCCTCATCCCCATGTTGATGGGGACAAGGGCCTCATCCCCACAACCCTTGCCCGGTGGTTGTGGGGGTATGCGGGCGGGGGGGCTTATCAGAATCTGGAAGCCCCCTTTAACAAGGGGACCCCCAGATCCCAGTCCCCCTGTGTGAATTGGTAATGGGGTACAAATGTACCCCTACCATTTCACAAAAAAAGTGTCAAAAATATTAAAAAAGAGAATAGCTGGTTTTTGACAATTCCTTTATTAATGTCTTCTTCTTTCCCCGCTTCTTCTTCCATCTTCTTCTGGTCTTCCTTCGGTTTTCTTCTTCTTCCTCCATCTTGTTCTTCCCCCGCTTCTTCCTCTATCTTCCTCTGCTTCTTCCTCCGGTCCTCTGCTTCTTCCTCCAGTCTTCTTTTCCGGCATCTTCCTCCGGCTTCTCCTTCCCTGCTTCGTCCTCCGGATGATCCGCCTCAATGGGAGTCTCCTGCTGTGTGACGCTTCTGTTCTTGTGACAGCTCTTATATAACTGAGGGCGGGGCCACCCGGTGACCCTGCCCCCTCTGACGCCCCAGGACTTTTCTATGGCTTTTCCCGTGGTGTCAGAGGGGGGCGGGGTCACCCGTTTACGTAAGAGCTGCCACAAGAACAGAAGCATCACACAGCAGGAGACTCCCATTGAGGTGAATCGTCCAGAGGACAAAGCAGGGAAGGAGAAGCCGGAGGAAGATGCCGGAGGAGAAGACCAGAGGAAGAAGCAGAGGACGATAGAGGAAGAAGCGGGGGAAGAACAAGATGGAGGAAGAAGAAGAAAACCGAAGGAAGACCAGAAGAAGATGGAAGAAGAAGCGGGGAAAGAAGAAGACATTAATAAGAGGAATTGTCAAAAACCGGCTATTGTCTTTTTTAACATTTTTGACATTTTTGATTTTTGTGAAATGGTAGGGGTACATTTGTACCCATTACCAATTCACATGGGGGGCGGGATCTGGGGCTTCCAGATTCCGATAAGCCGGGATCTGGGGCTTCCAGATTCCGATAAGCCCCCGCCCGCAGACCCCCACAACCACCGGGCAAGGGTTGTGGGCATGAGGCCCTTGTCCCCATCAACATGGGGACACGGTGCTTTGGGGGCTACCCCAAAGCACCCTCCCCATGTTGAGGGCATGTGGCCTGGTATGGTTCAGGAGGGGGGGTGCTCTCTCGCCCCTACTCTTTTCCTGCAGCCTGCCAGGTTGCGTGCTTGGATAAGGGTCTGGTATGGATTTTTGGGGGGACCCCCACACCATTTTTTTCAAAAATTTTGGCGTGGGGTTCCCCTTAAAATCCATACCAGACCTGAAGGGCCTGGTATGGAATTTGGGGGGACCCCCACGCAATTTTTTTTTTTAATTTTGGTTCGGGGGTTCCCCTTAATATTCATACCAGACCCAAAGGGCCTGGTAATGGACTGTGGGGGAATCCTATGCCGTTTTTTTCAATGACTTTTTTTTTTTTTTTCAATGACTTTTATGTGTATTGCCGGGACCGACAATTCATTATAGCCCCAAGTACTTTTAAATGACTTTTTTTCCTTTAGAAATGTCATTTTGCTCTCGGACTGCTCTAAACACGGGAAACATGCGTTACTTTAAAGGCATACTATAGACACCCCCCAGGTACGAAATTTAAAGGAATATTTCACTTTTATTGTTTCACTTTAAGCATTATTAAAATCACTGCTCCAGAAAAAAGGGCTGTTTTTAAAACTTTTTTTTGCATTGATGCATTTCCCCTGGGGCAGGACCCGGGTCCCCAAACACTTTTTATGACAATAACTTGCATATTAACCCTTAAAATGAGCACTTTTGATTTCTCCCATAGACAATTCATTATAGCCGCGAGTAATTTTAAATTACTTTTTTCCTTTAGCAATGTCATTTTGCTCTCGGACTGTTCTAAACACAGGAAACATGCACCACTTTACAGGCATACTATAGACACCCCCCAGGTACGAAATTTAAAGGAATATTTCACTTTTATTCTGTCACTTTAAGCATTATTAAAATCACTGCTCCTGAAAAAACAGCCATTTTTAAAACTTTTTTTTGCATTGATACATGTCCCCTGGGGCAGGACCCAGGTCCCCAAACACTTTTTATGACAATAACTTTGCATATTAAACTTTAAAATTATCACTTTTGATTTCTCCCATAGACTTTTAAAGGGTGTATCGTGGCTTTCGAATTTGCCGCGAACACCCCAAATTGTTCGCTATTCGGTGAACGGACGAACAGCCAATGTTCGAGTCGAATTCATGTTCGACCCGAACATAAAGCTCAACCCTACTCTAGACACCCTTGCGCTGAATGGGTTGAAGGAGGAACTAGAAGTAAGCACCATTTTCTAATATCCTTCTACTTTTCAGATAACTTTTAGTTCTCTAGTTCCCTTGCCCCCTATGGACATTAATAGTGTGCATATATCCATTACACTGGGATATTTTTACTATTCTTATATGTAATATATACAGTATCTCACAAAAGTGAGTACACCCCTCACATTTTTCTAAATATTTTATTATATCTTTTCATGTGAAAACACTGAAGAATTTACACTTTACTACAATGTAAAGTAGTGAGGGTACAGCTTGTATAACAGTGTAAATTTTCTGTCCCCTCAAAATAACTCAACACACAGCCATTAATGTCTAAACCGCTGGCAACAAAAGTGAGTACACCCATAAGTGAAAATGTCCAAATGGGCCCAATTAGCTTTTTTCCCTACCCGTTGTCATGTGACTCGTTAGTGTTACAAGGTCTCAGGTGTGAATGGGGAGGAGGTGTGTTACATTTGGTGTTATCACTCTCACTCTCTCATACTGGTCACTGGAAGTTCAACATGGCACCTCATGGCAAAGAACTCTCTGAGGATCTGAAGAAAAGAACTGTTGTTCTACATAAAGATGGCCTAGGCTATAAGAAGATTGCCAAGACCCTGAAACTGAGCTGCAGCACGATGGCCAAGATCATACATCGGTTTAACAGAACAGGTTCCACTCAGAACAGGCCTCGCCAAGGTCGACCAAAGAAGCTGAGTTCATGTGCTCAGCGTCATATCCAGAAGGTTATAAATGGAGTATAAGAGCTAGTAAGTTGGACTTTAGAGGCACACGAGTAGTTAGACTATAAAGGATAAAAATAATTTTATTTTATTAAGTTTGAATTACAAAATTGAGGATAAATACTACTTTTACATTGTCCATATGAGGATATTGTATATTTGATATTTCCTACCCTACATGCAATTTAAAACCCTACTTGTTATACATATGATCCAACATTCAAACAGTGAGAAATAGAGAACAAATTCCCAAATCAAAGTTGCGATTTATGAATGTGGGAAAGAGAGTTGTGGGTTAAATTGCAGATCCGGGTAGGTTTTCTCTTATTCGCTCGACATGTTGCGCGTCTAAATAACGTTTCTTCAGGAGCTAAGGATAGTTCTGCTGAATACATGTAAAATATATCAATAAGTACATATACAAGGTAAACACAGATCACATTTTAGACTATAATACCAAACATTTAATTGGAGATAAAATATGTTTCGACCGACTATAATGATCGTTTTAACCCACAACTCTCTTTCCTACATTCATAAATTGCAACTTTGATTTGGGAATTTGTTCTCTATTTTTCACTGTTTGAATGTTGGATCATATGTATAACAAGTAGGGTTTTAAATTGCATGTAGGGTAGGAAATATCAAATATACAATATCCTCATAAGGACAATGGAACAGTTATAGTATTTATCCTCAATTTTGTAATTCAAACTTAATAAAATAAAATTATTTCTATCCTTTATAGTCTAACTACTCGTGTGCCTCTAAAGTCCAAGTTACTAGCTCTTATACTCAATTTATATATTATAGGGACGTTGGCACACCATTTTAGCAGTACCTACAGTGTCACCCTGTTCTTAGGTACATACCATGTGGGATTACTTGGAAATATCCAGAAGGTTGTCTTTGGGAAATAGATGTATGAGTGCTTCCAGCATTGCTGCAGAGGTTGAAGGGGTGGGGGGGTCAGCCTGTCAGTGCTCAGACCATACACCGCACACTGCATCAAATTGGTCTGCATGGCTGTCGTCCCAGAAGGAAGCCTTTTCTAAAGATGATGCACAAAAAAGCCCACAAACAGTTTACTGAAGACAAGCAGACTAAGGACATGGATTGCAATGGTCACACGGTCTCTAGAAATAGCTACAAAACTGAAGAGTACCTTAGCTTTGTGCTCACCAAAGGAGAGAGGAAAATCAGTCACAAGAGAGCCACAGCTCTAGTGGGTCTGCCCCGCCCACTTTCTAAGAAAGATATGTTGTCTTTTCTTGGTATGATTGGTTACTGCCGCCAATGGATATCTGATTGTTCCTACTATGATAACCTCCTGAGACAAGCCACAAATGTTGACATGCCAGACTGTATAAAATGGAATGATGAAATGTGTAATGCTTTTGTATACCTTAAAACTGCAATGGTTACGGCTCCTGGCCTCGGATTACTTGTGTACAAAAAGATGTTCCATTTATATGCAAGAGACAATTGTAAAACTATGGCGGGAGTCCTAGCGCAAGAGCATGGGGGTAAACTTCACCCTGTTGCATTTTTTGCGAGAATAGTGCCATGTCCTGTGGTCTAAAGAGACCAAGATAAACGTAATTACTTCAGCAGTTTAACAGGACAGTTTCCACTCAGAACAGGACCCGCCATGGCCAACCAAAGAAGTTGAGTGCACATGCTCAGTGTCATATCCAGAGGTTGTCTTTGGGAAATAGACGTATGAGTGCTGCCAGCATTGCTGCAGAGGTTATAGGGGTGGGGGGTCAGCCTGTCAGTGCTCAGACATACACCGCACACTGTATCAAAATGGTCTGCATGGCTGTTGTCCCAGAAGGAAGCCTTTTCTAAAGATGATGCACAAGAAAACCCACAAACAGTTTGCTGAAGACAAGCAGACTAAGGACATGGATTACTGAAACCATGTCCTGTGGTCTGATGAGACCAAGATAAACGTAATTAGTTCAGATGATGTCAAGCGTGTGTGTCGGCAACCAGGTGGGGAGTACAAAGACAAGTGTGTCTTGCCTACAGTTAAACATGATGGTGGGAGTGTCATGGTCATAGCTGCATGAGTGCTGCCGGAACTGGGGAGCTACAGTTTATTGACGGAACAATGAAAGCCAACATGTACTGTGACATACTGAAGCAGAGCATGATCCCCTCCCTTCGGAGACTGGCCCACAGGGCAGTATTCCAACATGATATTGACCCCAAACATACCTCCAAGATGACCACTGCCTTGCTAAAGAAGCTGAGGGTAAAGGTGATGGACTGGCCAAGCATGTCTCCAGACCTAAACCCTATTGAGCATCTGTGGGGCATCCTCAAACAGAAGGTGGAGGAGCGCAAGTTGTCTAACATCCACCAGCTCCGTGATGTCGTCATGGAGGAGTGGAAGAGGATTCCAGTGGCAACCTGTGAAGCTCTGGTGAACTTCATGCCCACGAGGGTTAAGGCAGTGCTGGAAAAAAATTGGGGGCCACACAAATTATTGACACTGTGGGCCCAGTTTGGACATTTTCACTTAGGGGTGTACTCACTTTTGTTGCCAGCAGTTTAGACATTAATGGCTGTGTGTTGCGTTATTTTGAGGGGACAGCAAATTTACACTTTTATACAAGCTGTACACTCACTACTTAGATTGTAGCAGTGTCATTTCTTTAGTGTTGTCACATGAAAAGATATAATAAAATATTTACAAAAATGTGAGAGGTGTACTCACTTTTGTGGAATACTGTGTGTATATGTGTGTGTGTATATATATATATATATATATATATATATATATATATATATATATATATATATATATATATATATATATATATTCTTTTCAATTTTTTAATTTATTTGATCCTCCATTATCCCTTAAATCATGGTTACCCAGTAACTTTTATATCCTAATAATATTGGAAAGTTTTTTTTATTATCATAGAAATTTTCCATATTATCCCCACATCTATCAAGACAAAATCAACCTTTGTATATCGATCATTAATTGAATCCCATGTATTCATATGTGAGCTACTCTTCAACATTAATTGCCACTTGCTCCATTAATATATTAGCTGCTTTAATAATTAACCTATATTAATTGATTTTATATTTAAAATACATTTTTACTATTCTTAATTTTATCCAGCTCTTACAATATAATCCATGAATTTCTATTATTCTAATTTTATTTTAATTGTCACTCATTTTATGCTTATGTTATTTGGCTATGTTTTTAATGTCAATCTTCCTTTTTAAAAATGTCCTTCCTTCCTTTTTTCTGCACAGTCCAATCATTGACTGTTCAGTGGATCAATCATGCAAATGGAAAAATAAATTTTTCCTTAAGCAGTGCATTTCAATCTCACCCTTCCTTCTCCCTGTACACTTGAAAAAGGAACGTCATGCTCCGTACGAGCTTTGCGCATGCTCTGAAATGTATTGTTGTCCCTCTACACACGCCCAGAAGCGTCGCTGCCTGAGCTGATGATCTCCATCTGCTCCAGCCATCCACCAGGATCTCTGGTATATTGCGGTTCCCGCAGCTGGATTCACTGATCACCCAGGACACACTATAGACGCTGTAGACGATCGCAGGAGATTTGATCTCCCATAAGTACACCATTCCTTACCTTTATGTAAGTGTTGGATATTTTATATTACTGCATATTAAACATTGCACTTTTCTCTTTCTTTTATATGATTCACGGTGGGGATGGGGTGTTCAGGGTGATGTGCAGTGTTAGTTTTCTGCCACACATAGCATTTTACTTTTAGGGCAAAAAGTTTAATTTTGGTCTCATCTGACCAGAGCACCTTCTTCCACATGTTTTCTGTGTCCTCCAACATGGCTTACTTAGAATGGGAATTCTTATTTTAACACATGAATATACTTTTGATATAAACCATTACATTGTAGCTCTGGCTGTATGTTTAGGGTCGTTGTCCTGCTGGAAGGTAAACCTCACCCCAGTTTTGTTTCAATATGTTTATTGAGTTTTTTTGAGTAAACAAGAGAAATGTAAAAAGCTCATTGTTCGCCCACACAGGGGCTAGAGACATGTAAAAATTACCAAAGATCAATATCGTTCACAATTATCCTGTAACATAGTGTAAATAGGGGATGGTGTCAAAAAATGACTACTGCATAAAGTACCCTGTCCTCAAATTCGTCGCCGGAGGCTCCGCCCCAGTTTCAGGTCTTTTGCAGATTCTTTTTGTTCTAAGATTCCCCTGTATTTGGTTCTATCCATCTTTCCATCAACTCTGACCAGCTTCCCTGTCCCTGCTGAAGAAAAGCATCCCCACAGCATGATGCTGCCACCACCATGTCTCACGGTGGGGATGGTGTGTTCAGGGTGATGTACAGTATTAGTTTTCCACCACACATAGTGTTTTTCTTTTAGGCCAAAAAGTTACATTTTGGTCTCATCTGACCAGAGCACCTTCTTCCACATATTTGCTGTGTCCCCCACATGGCTTCTCGCAAGCTGAAAATGGGACTTTTTATGGCTTTCTTTCAACAATGGTTTTCTTCTTGCCACTCTTCCATAAAGGCCAGATTTGTGGAATGCATGACTAATAGTTTCCCTTTGGACAGATTCTCCTTCCAGAGCTGCAGATCTCTGTATCTCCTTCAGAGTTACCATGGGCCTCTTGGCTGCTTCTCTGATTAATGCTCTTCTTGCCTGGCCTGTCAGTTTAGGTGGCCAGCCAAGTCTTGGCAGGTTTGCAGTTGTGCCATACTCTTTCCATTTTACGATGATAGATTGAACAGTGCTCCGTGAGATGTTCGAAGCTTGGGATATTTTTTTCTAATCTAACCCTGCTTTAAACTTCTCCACAACTTTATCCCTGACCTTTCTGGTGTGTTCCTTGGCCTTCATGATATTGTTTGTTCACTAATGCCGCGTACAGAGGATCGGAATTTCCGACAACAAATGTTCGATGTGAGCTTGTTGTCAGAAATTCCGACCGTGTGTAGGCTCCATCGGACATTTTTTGTTGGAATTTCCGACAAACAAAATTTGAGGGCTGGTTCTCAAATTTTTCAACAACAAAATCCGTTGTCGTAAATTCCGAGCGTGTGTACACAATTCCGACGCACAAGATTCCACGCACGCTCTGAACCAAGTATGAGACGGAAGCGCTCGGTCTGGTAAAACTAGCGTTTGTAATGGAGATAGCACATTCATCACGCTGCAAAGTTTTTAATCTTTTAATGCAGCGCACTCTCTTCTTCTTTATAATGCTAGAATAATTAAGTTGTTTTGCTGCTGATATTCACACAGAGTTATGACAAACTGTTTTCTTTATTATTTCTCATGATCTCATGAATAATCTTTTTTTTTTTTTGCCAAATCTCCAGAATAATGTTTTTTTTTTTTTTTTTATCATGATCTACTTTTATACATTTTTTTATCAAGATCTCCTGATTTTTTATTTTTTTATTTTTTTTTATAGTGATCTCTTCTCCATAATATTTTTTCTCGTTTTGTGTGTCAAGTTACCACAACACCATTATTATCTTGTATTTTTTAACCTCAAAGAGATTGGTTGGTGTTGATGTCCCTTGTTAATTTGACATTGTGTTTTTGAAATGTACCTGCCTACTCACAAACAAACTGTCCTTTTTTAACTAAAACACATAGCCAAGTATTTGTGAAAATAAAATAGGCATTTATTAGGGGTCATAACAAAATAAAGAGGAAGGCAACGCTGGATAAACTGGTGAAATTGGCGAAGCCTTTGTACCCCAGGGCAGACTTATTTTAATTTACTGAAGCAAAATTGACAGGCAAAATTGGTAGCCTGAGGAGTCCATTCAATAGGGAGCATAATACAGTCCAGGACTCTGAGAGTTTGGAAGCAGCAGCAGATGACATGTATGTCCTGAGTAGGGATGAGCCGAACACCCCCCGGTTCGGTTCGCACCAGAACCCGCGAACGGACCGAAAGTTCGCACGAACGTTAGAACCCCATTGACGTCTATGGGACTCGAACGTTCGAAATCAAAAGTGCTCATTTTAAAGGCTAATTTGCATGGTATTGTCCTAAAAAGGGTTTAGGGACCCGGGTCCTACCCCAGGGGACATGTATCAATGCAAAAAAAACTTTTAAAAACGGCCGTTTTTTCGGGAGCAGTGATTTTAATGATGCTTAAAGTAAAAAAAAAAAAGTGAAATATTCCTTTAAATATCGTACCTGGGGGGTGTCTATAGTATGCCTGTAAAGTGACGCGTGTTTCCCATGTTTAGAACAGTCCCTGCACCAAATGTCATTTTTAAAGGAAAAAATCTCATTTAAAACTGCTTGCGGGTTTAATGTCATGTCGGGTCATGGCAATATGGATGAAAATCAGTGAGACAAACGGCATGGGTACCCCCCAGTCCATTACCAGTCCCTTTGGGTCTTGTATGGATATTAAGGGGAACCCCGCACCCAAATTAAAATAAGGAAAGGTGTGGGGCCACCAGGCCCTATATACTCTGAACAGCAGTATACAGGCGGTGCAAACAAGACAGGGACTGTAGGTTTGTTGTTAAGTAGAATCTGTTTGTAATTTTGAACATTTTTAACGTGTTTAGCTCCAGCCAAAAAATCTTTTCTAAGCTTTTTGGAAAACATAGGGAAGGGTTATCACCCCTGTGACATTTGTTTTGCTGTCTTTCCTCCTCTTCAGAAGATTTCACCTCACTTTTTTGTCCCAATGAAAAATGTTTTTTGAAAATTTGGGTTTTTTTGTGGAACAAGGATTGGAAAGCATCAGTGGAAAGGAGAACTTGTTTTCCCATATTAACTCTTACAGGAGAGAATTTCCCTTCCTAGGGGTAGATTTCATCTCACTTCCTGTTGTCTCCTTCCGTTTACAAGTAGGAGTCGTTTGTAAGTTAGATGTTTGAAAGTAGGGTCCTGCCCTATATACTCAGCAGAAATTTGGGCCTTAGGTGTTGCTGTGGCCACAACACTGTAAGCCCTCACAGGGCCCTGCTGTGAAATATTAGATCAAGAATTGTAATTACATGCCCCTGTTGAACAGGAGCTGAAAAATTAGGCCTTAGGCACTGGTGCTGGTGCCACAACACTGCAACCCCTCACAGACACTCTAGTTGGAACGCAGGAACGAGCCCTGCTGCAAATTATTGCTTCAAAAATTGTAATTACACGCCCCTGTTAGACAGGGGCAGAAAAATTGGGCCTTAGGCACTGGTGCTGGTGCCACAACACTGCAACCCCTCACAGACACTCTAGTTGGAACGCAGGAACGAGCCCTGCTGCAAAGTATTGCATCAAAAATTGTAATTACACGCCCCTGTTAGACAGGGGCAGAAAAATTGGGCCCTAGGCACTGGTGCTGGTGCCACAACACTGCAACCCCTCACAGACACTCTAGTTGGAATGCAGGAACGAGCCCTGCTGCAAAGTATTACATCAAAAATTGTAATTACACGCCCCTGTTAAACAGGGGCTGAAAAATTGTGCCTTAGGCACTGGTGGTGGCGCCCAGAACCAAAAATGTTCTTACAAGCTATCAGCGTGATGATTGAGGAGGAAGAGGATAATTACTCAGGGATAGTCACTCAGCATCAGCATAGGCAGTCTTTGAAGGGATCTGAGATTTCAAAAAAAATTATTCGGTTACATCAGCATCAGGTGCTTGGTAGCTGGTGGTGATCCAAGACTCATTCATTTTTATGAAGGTCAGCCGATCGACCGAGTCGGTGGACAGACGCACCCTGTGATCGGTTACCACGCCTCCAGCAGCACTGAATGTGCGTTCCGAAAGAACGCTGGATGCAGGACAGGCCAGTAGCTCAATTGCATACTGTGCAAGCTCTGGCCAGTGATCCATCCTCAAGACCCAGTAACCCAGAGGATTTTCGGTGGGAAAGGTGTCCAAGTCTGATCTTGCCCCTAGGTATTCCTGCACCATGTAAAACAGACGCTGGCGATGGTTGCTGGAACCGATCATACCTTGGGGCTGCGGACCAAAAAATTGTCTGAACGCATCGGTCAGACGGCCACCTTCTCCACCGCTCCTTCTTTGACTGACCGAAGCCTCAGCAACACGTTGTCCAGAAACAGGAGTTTGTAACCTCCCAGTCTCTGGGAACGCGTTGCACAGACCTTTCTGCAAGGCCTCCCGAAGATGTTTCATCCTCTGCTCCCTCTGCGATGGCAAGATAAGGTCCGCAACCTTACCCTTGTAACGTGGATCAAGGAGGGTTGCCAGCCAGTATTGGTCCTTCTCCTTGATACCACGAATACGAGGATCCTTACGCAGGCTTTGCAGGATCAGGGAGGCCATGCAGCGTAGGTTTGCTGAGGCATTCGGTCCGGAGTCCTCTGGGTCACTAAGAACGACATGGTCCGCAGCCACCTCCTCCCAGCCACGTACAAGTCCATGTGTTTCTTGGGACTGATCCCTTAAAGACTGCTGCTGATGCTGAGTGCCAGGCTCCACCTCCATACTGACACAATCTTCCTCCTCCTCCTCTTCCTCCTCCTCCTCTTCCTGTGTGATTGGCGGGCACGCAGGAACACTGTCTGGATAAAGGGGGCCTTGAGAGCTAAGGAAGTCCTCCTCTTCCTGCCTCTGTTCTGCCTCAAGTGCCCTGTCCATTATTCCACGCAGCGTGTGCTCCAACAGGTGGACAAGGGGGACAGTGTCACTGATGCATGCACTGTCACTGCTCACCATCCTCGTGGCCTCCTCGAATGGTGACAGGACAGTGCATGCATCCCTGATCATGGCCCACTGGCGTGGGGAAAAAAAACCAAGCTCCCCTGACCCTGTCCTGGTGCCATAGTCGCACAGGTACTCATTGATGGCCCTCTGCTGCGTGTGCAGCCGCTGCAGCATGGCCAACGTTGAGTTCCACCTGGTGGGCATGTCACAGATTAGGCGGTTCTTGGGCAGGTTAAACTCCTTTTGGAGGTCCGTCAGCCGAGCACTGGCATTATATGACCGGCGGAAATGCACACAGACTTTCCTGGCCTGCCTCAGGACATCCTGTAAGCCCGGGTACCTGCCCAAGAACCGCTGCACCACCAAGTTAAGGACGTGAGCCAAACAGGGCACATGGGTCATTTGTCCCTGTCGGAGGGCAGAGAGGAGGTTGGTGCCATTGTCGCAAACCACCATTCCTGCCTTAAGTTGGCGTGGCGTCAACCACCTCTGAACCTGCCCCTGCAGAGCTGACAGAACCTCTGCCCCAGTGTGGCTCCTGTCCCCCAAGCACACCAGCTCAAGCACCGCATGGCATCTTTTGGCCTGCGTACTTGCGTAGCCCCTTGAACGCCTACGGAGCACCGCTGGTTCCGAGGAAGAGGCCATGGAGGAAGAAGAAGAGGAGGGGGTGGAGGAGAGAGGTGTGTCACAATCAGCATTTTGGAGGCGTGGTGGTGGAACAACCTCCAACACTACTGCACCTTGTCCTGCATCCTTCCCAGCTGCCAGCAGAGTCACCCAATGCGCCGTGAAACTTAGGTAACGTCCCTGTCCATGCCTGCTGGACCATGAGTCAGCGGTAATATGCACCTTACCGCTGACCGCCCTGTCCAGCGAGGCATGGACATTGCCTTCCACATGCCGGTAGAGAGCCGGAATCGCCTTCCGTGAGAAAAAGTGGCGTTTGGGTACCTGCCACTGAGGAACCGCACATTCCACAAACTCACGGAAGGGGGCAGAGTCTACCAACTGAAAAGGCAGCAGTTGAAGTGCTAGCAATTTTGCCAAGCTAGCATTCAACCGCTGGGCATGTGGATGGCTGGGAGCAAACTTCTTTCGGCGGTGCAGCAGCTGGGGCAGGGAAATTTGCCTGGTACAATCTGACGTCGGTGTACCAAAAGCAGATTGCCCACAAGTACTTGGTTGTGACACACCTAATTCTACACCTTCATTCCTCTCACTGCAGGTCTCAGAGAGGACTGAAGGTCTAGTGGGGTTGGAAATCTCAGCTGATGAGGAGCAAGGAGAGATCCTCTTTGTTCTTTGGTGTGGGTCTTTTAGATACGCTTGCCAACGAACTGCATGGCAGGTCAACATATGTCTGGTCAAGCATGTGGTACCCAAGCGGGAGATATTTTGGCCACGCGAGATACGCTTGAGACATATGTTGCAAATAGCAGCGGTGCGATCTGATGCACTCGTCTCAAAAAAGGCCCACACCAAAGAACTTTTTGAATAACGCGCAGAGACTGCAGCGCCCTGCACATGTGGAGCTTTGGGGTGTGATGCAGTCAATGTGCTGCCCTTAGGCTGGCCCCTGGAGGGCATCCTGCCTCGTTGGTGATGTGCTGCCGCCTCCTCCTCCTCCTCCTCCTCCTCCTCCTCCTCCTCTCTCCTATCAGGCACCCACGTTGAGTCAGTGACCTCATCATCCCCTCCCTCCTCATCACTGGAGCAAACCTGGCAGTATGCTGCAGCAGGGGGAGCATGACTGCCAGATTGCTGTCCTTCTTGGGCACCCCCTCTGTCCGCGCTCATGTTACTGCCTTCATCGAGCTCAGTATCGTCATCAGAGCCTTCCAAACGCTGGGCATCCTCCTGGAGCATGTACCCAACACTGTGGTCAAACAGTTCGAGGGAATCCTCATGAGGACATGGTGGAGCTAGGGAAGGAGTCACTGATGACATTGAGCTGAGGGAAGAGGCCGCTGCTTTGCCAGACAAAGCACCCTGGGCATGGGTGAGAGAGGATGAGGAGGATGAGGACGGCTTGGTCATCCACTCGACCAAGTCTTCCGCATGTTGCGGCTCAACATGGCCAGCTGCCGAAAAAAAGGCCAAGCGTGTCCCATGGCCACGTGCTGATGAGGATGCACCGTCTCCACGACCAGCACTAGACACAGAGCCTGCTTGCCCTCTCTTATTGGCTTGTGACTGTCTGCCTCTCCTTCTTGGCCTTCCAGACATACTAATGGCCTGTAGCTGCACTAAGCTGGGATAGAACACCTGTAATTTTCTTCAAGTAGCTTTATATACTGTAACCAGACAAGCCTGCCTGTCAGTAGGAAGATAACAGGAACGGATCTAGCTGAACACTGTGAGCAGGACGCACTGTACTAAATGTAAATAGTCTAGCTGCCTGACCGTGGTACTAATAGGATCAAATAGAACACCTGTAATTTTCTTCAGGTAGCTTTATATACTGTAACCAGACAAGCCTGCCGGTCAGTAGGAATTTAACAGGAACGGATCTAGCTGAACACTGTGAGCAGGACGCACTGCACTAAATGTAAATAGCAGGAACGGATCTAGCTGAACACTGTGAGCAGGACGCACTGCACTAAATGTAAATAGTCTAGAAGATAACAGGAACGGATCTAGCTGAACACTGTGAGCAGGACGCACTGCACTAAATGTAAATAGTCTAGAAGATAACAGGAACGGATCTAGCTGAACACTGTGAGCAGGACGCACTGCACTAAATGTAAATAGCAGGAACGGCTCTAGCTGAACACTGTGCGCAGGACGCACTGCACTAAATGTAAATAGCAGGAACGGATCTAGCTGAACACTGTGAGCAGGACGCACTGCACTAAATGTAAATAGCAGGAACGGATCTAGCTGAACACTGTGAGCAGGACGCACTGCACTAAATGTAAATAGCAGGAACGGATCTAGCTGAACACTGTGAGCAGGACGCACTGCACTAAATGTAAATAGCAGGAACGGATCTAGCTGAACACTGTGAGCAGGACGCACTGCACTAAATGTAAATTGCAGGAACGGATCTAGCTGAACACTGTGAGCAGGACGCACTGCACTAAATGTAAATAGTCTAGAAGATAACAGGAACGGATCTAGCTGAACACTGTGAGCAGGACGCACTGCACTAAATGTAAATAGCAGGAACGGATCTAGCTGAACACTGTGAGCAGGACGCACTGCACTAAATGTAAATAGCAGGAACGGATCTAGCTGAACACTGTGAGCAGGACGCACTGCACTAAATGTAAATAGCAGGAACGGATCTAGCTGAACACTGTGAGCAGGACGCACTGCACTAAATGTAAATTGCAGGAACGGATCTAGCTGAACACTGTGAGCAGGACGCACTGCACTAAATGTAAATAGTCTAGAAGATAACAGGAACGGATCTAGCTGAACACTGTGAGCAGGACGCACTGCACTAAATGTAAATAGCAGGAACGGATCTAGCTGAACACTGTGAGCAGGACGCACTGCATTAAATGTAAATAGTCTAGATAGAAGATAACAGGAACGGATCTAGCTAAACTGAATACAGTGTATATATATATATGCAACACCTGGGATGCATATATATACACAATACACTGTAAGTGCAGCTAACTGACTGACTGTTCTGCCTAATCTATCTAACTCAAATCAAATGACACTGTCTCTCTCTCTCTCTATCTCTCAGCACACCGGAACACACACTACACAGGGCCGCCGTGCAGGCGGCCTTATATAGTGTGGGGTGTGTACTAAATCCCCTGAGCCATAATTGGCCAAAGCCACCCTGGCTTTGGCCAATTACAGCTCTCTCTACTGACAGCGCTGTGATTGGCCAAGCATGCGGGTCATAGTGCATGCTTGGCCAATCATCAGCCAGCAATGCACTGCGATGCCGCAGTGAATTATGGGCCGTGACGCGCCACACGAATTTAGCGCGAACGGCCCATAACGTTCGCAATTCGGCGAACGATCGAACAGCCGATGTTCGAGTCGAACATGGGTTCGACTCGAACACGAAGCTCATCCCTAGTCCTGAGGCTGTGGTCTTACAACAGCCTGCGTCTTTTGTCAGACCAGACTGAACCCAGGCCATCACTCTCTTGTTTTCCTTCCATGCTTGCTTCCACGCTTGATTCTGGGCTGTGGAGGAGAAGGAGGATGGTCCAACTCACACAGGTGGGTTTTGCTTGTGAGTTCGCCCCTCAACCCCTTATTTAGGGCCAGATAGATCACTTCCTCACAACAGAGGCGTTGGCCCACCTCCATTTCCTGCATTTTGCTGGCTACCATGCAGGCATAGGCCTCTTGAAGATTGGGGAATTGGGGGTGGTTCTGAGGGCCGCAGTAGCCCCCGAATCAAAGTAAGCGCTGACTCCTGCACGTTCCTCCCCTTCCTGGTACTTTTTGTTGGAAGGCAGAGGGGAGAAACCTAGGATTCGGTCAGGCTACTGGGCCTGGCCACCTCCTGGCTGCCACTTTCCCCCGCCACCTCCTGGCTGCCACTTCCCCCCGCCACCTCCTGGCTGCCACTTTCCACAGCCTCCTCCTGGCTTTGAGAAATATGTTAAACAATGCTATACCTGACTCAAGCTGGGCTCCTCCACATCTTCTTCCTGGGTGGAAGGCCCTGGTAGGATGTCGGAAGCCTTAGCTGGGGTGGAAGGAAGAGTGGAAGGAAGTGTGGAAGGAAGGGTTGAGAGTGATGGTCTGATTTCAGTCTGGCCTGACAGAAATCGCAGTCTGTCATAGTACCAGAGCCTGGGGACCTAAATGTCATCTGCTGCTGCTCCTGGTCTCATGGAATCCTGGACCTTCTTGTGCTCCCAATTATATGTGCTCCTCAGGTCACCAATTTTGGCCTTCAAATAGTTGATGTTTGCCGTGGGGATCTGCAGCTTCACCAATTCCAGCAATTGATTCAGCTCTGCCTGCCTCTTTCTTTTATGAGTATAAAAGGGGTGTTTTACCTGCCACAGACAGGCAGCTCTCTGTAGATATCAGTGAATTGGGGGAGGAAGTTGTGATAATTGAATTGATCCATTTTATCTGCAAGACACAACACAAGACAAACCCTAATGTCAGGCTAAACTCTCCTAATCTTGTCCCAATATAGGCCTCAATCTAGAAGCAGTATAGACCACTGATGCCCCAAGTTCAAATTGTACCTTCGTTATCACGATCGGCGCTTACGCTACTTCGTCCTCTGCTCACAGATCGTACGTACGACGCACGCGTGTTACGCTTTATTTACACTGCGCATGCGTGAAACTCTGCCCGCCCCTGACCTTCTTTCTAGTATATTCCCCTCCCCTTCTCTTTCAGCGCAGTGGGAGAGCACATGGCGAAAGAGCAGGTGCATGCAGAGGAGAGCAGCAATGAGGAGGATGACGAAAGCCCGGATCCACAAACATCCCGATCCAAGAGATTTAAGGCCTTAATTATGTCCTTTGTACAGATGGTGGAGATGGTAGACATCTTGAAGAGGGCCGACTATGATGGGAAACATGGACCTTACCCAAACCCAAATGTGAGAAAGGCCAAGATCATGGCTAAAGTTGTGAAAAGTATGCAGAAGAATTTTGGGGTACGGCGATCCAAGGATCAACTGAGGAAACAATGGTCAGACCTCAAATTGAGGGAGCAGGATCAGTACAGAAGAATCAAGAGAGTGCTGCAAAAAAGTAAGTATTTTGTCGTGTGTTCCTATTATTATTATTGCGTTCGTGCTGCTCCATGTGCTTTTCTTTACTGTTCGCCCACTAATACAATGTTTTTGGCAGATGCAGGTTAACTACATTTGTTCGTGCCTATTTGTATTAAAATAACTTTATTACATTGTTGTCTAGATGGGTTTGTAACTAGAATGAAATGTAAACTTGATTCAGAGTAAGGAGAGGACAGCAGCTGTTTACACATCTGGACGCAGGAGCACTAGTGTGGGACACCAGAACAAACTTTTTAGGGTGTCAAACACAGGTGCTCCAGTGGATACTAGGGGTGTCTCCATGTGTGAAACTTACACAAAAAAGATAATTATTCCAGCTTTAGAAAGGCAAAAAAATGTTTTCAGCTTGGAAGGAACTTTGCCAAAACAGACAATTGTACGTCACTTCCAAGCAATGTTTCATATTCCTATTTCTGGCCTCAAATATCTGTGTGCTAAGTATACCTTGATTTTATTCACATAGGGGAGAAAAGAATCGGGACGTCAGAGGACACCAGGGACCCCCAACCTCCTAAAGAAGAGGAAATCCCAAAACCACAACCTGAGGTTTTAATTTACATAGGGGAGAAAAGACTCGGGACTAGGGATGAGCCGAACACCCCCCGGTTCGGTTCGCATCAGAACATTCGAATGGACTGAAAGTTTGCGCGAACTTTCGAACCCCGTTAAAGTCTATGGGACTCGAACATGAGAAATCAAAAGTGTGAATTTTAAAGGCTAATAGGCAAGTTATTGTCCTTAATAGGGTTTGGGGACCTGGGTCCTGCCCCAGGGTAAATGTTTCAATGCAAAAAAAAAAGTTTAAAAAACGGCCGTTTTTTGGGGAGCAGTGATTTTAATGATGCTTAAAGTGAAAAAATAAAAGTGAAATATTCCTTTAAATATCGTGCCTGGGGGGTGTCTATAGTATGCCTATAAAGTGGCACGTGTTTCCCGTGTTTAGAACCGTCCCTGCTCAAAATGACATTCCTAAAGGAAAAAAAGTCATTCAAAACTGCTTGCGGCTTTAATGTCATGTCTGGTCCCGGCAATATGGATGAAAATCATTGAGAACCCCCCCCCCCCAGCCCATTACCAGCCCCTTTGGGTCTTGTATGGATATTAAGGGGAACCCTGCACCCAAATAAAAAAAAAGGAAAGGCGTGGGGCCCCCAGGCCCTATATACTCTGAACAGCAGTATACAGGCTGTGCAAACAAGACAGGGACTGTAGGCTTGTTCTTAAGTAGAATCTGTTTGTAATTTTGAACTGGTGCATTTTTTACGTGTAGCTCCAGCCAAAAAATCTATTTTTAAGCTTTTTGGAAAACATAGGGAAGGATTATCACCCCTGTAACATTTGTTTTGCTGTCTGTGCACCTCTTCAGAAGATTTCACCTTACTTTCTGTCCCAATGACAATTGGATTTTAAAAATTTGGGGGTTTTAGTGAAACAAGGAACTCTTACAGGAGAGAATTTCCCTTCCTAGGGGTAGATTTCCTCTCACTTCCTGTTGTCTCCTTCCGTTTGCAAGTAGGAGTCATTTGTAAGTTTGATGTTTGAAAGTAGGGGCCTGCCCTATATACTCTGCAGAAATGTGGGCCTTAGGTGTTGGTGTTGCCACAACACTGTAAGCCCTCACAGTTACTCTTGGTGGGCGCAGGAACGGGCCCTGCTGTGAAATATTAGATCAAGAATTGTAATTACATGCCCCTGTTAAACAGGGGCTGAAAAATTGGGCCTCAGGCACTGGTGCTGGTGCCACAACACTGCAACCCCTCACAGATATTCTAGTTGGAGCGCAGGAATGAGCCCTGCTTAAAAGTATTGCATCAAAAATTGTAATTACACACCCCTGTTAAACAGGGGCTGAAAAATTGGGCCTTAGGCACTGGTGCTGGTGCCACAACACTGCAACCCCTCACAGATACTCTAGTTGGAGCACAGGAATGAGCCCTGCTGCAAAGTATTGCATCAAAAATTGGCAGAAAAATTGGGCCTTAGCCACTGGTGGCGGTGCCCAGAACCAAAAATGTTTTTACAAGCTATCATCATGAACATTGAGGAGGAAGAGGATAGTCACTCAGCATAACAGGATAGTCACTCAGCATCAGCATAGGCAGTCTTGAAGGGATCTCACATTAAAAAAAAAATATTCGGTTACATCAGCATCAGGTGCTTGGTAGCTGGTGATCCAAGACTGATTAATTTTTATGAAGGTCAGCCGATCGACCGATTCGGTGGACTGGTGCACCCTGGGATCAGTTACAAAGCGTCCAGCAGCACTGAATGTGTGTTCCGAAAGAACACTGGATGCAGGACAGGCCAGTAGCTCAATTGCATACTGTGCAAGCTCTGGCCAGTGATCCATCCTCAAGACCCAGTAACCCAGAGGATTTTTCGGTGGGAAAGGTGTCCAAGTCTGATCTTGCCCCTAGGTATTCCTGCACCATGTAAATCAGACGCTGGCGATGGTTGCTGGAACTGATCATACCTTGGGGCTGCGGACTAAAAAATTGTCTGAACGCATTGGTCAGACAGCCACCTTCTCCACCGCTCCTTCTGTGACTGACCGAAGCCTCAGCAACACGTTGTCCAGGGGGACCAGGAAATTGTAACCTTCCAGGCTCTGGAATCGCGTTGCACAAACCTTTCTGCAAGGCCTCCCAAAGTTGTTCCATCCTCTGCTCCCTCTGCGATGGCAAGCTAAGGTCTGCAACTTTACCCTTGTAACGTGGAACAAGGAGGGTTGCCAGCCAGTAATTATCCCTCTCCTTGATACCACGAACACAAGGATCCTTACACAGGCTTTGCAGGATCAGGGAGGCCATGTAGCGTAGGTTTGCTGAGGCATTCGGTCCGGAGTCCTCTGGGTCACTAAGGACGACATGATCCGCAGTCACCTCCTCCCAGCCACGTACAAGTCCATGGGTTTCTTCGGACTGTAAATGATCCCTTGAAGACTGCTGCTGATGCTGAGTGCTAGGCTCCACCTCCATGCTGACACAATCCTCCTCCTCCTTGTCCTCTTCCTGTGTGATCGGTGGGCATGCAGGAACACTGTCTGGATATAGGGGGCCTTGAGAGGTAAGGAAGTCCTCCTCTTCCTCCCTCTGTTCTGCCTCAAGTGCCCTGTCCATTATTCCACGCAGCGTGTGCTCCAACAGGTGGACAAGAGGGACAGTGTCACTGATACATGCACTGTTACTGCTCACCGTCCTCGTGGCCTCCTCAAATGGAGACAGGACAGTGCATGCATCCCTGATCATGGCCCACTGGCATGGGGAAAAAAAAACAAGCTCCCCTGACCCTGTCCTGGTGCCATAGTCGCACAGGTACTCATTGTTGGCTCTCTGCTGCGTGTGCAGATGCTGCAGCATGGCCAACGTTGAGTTCCACCAGATGGGCATGTCACAGATTAAGCGGTTCTTGGGCAGGTTAAATTCCTTTTGGAGGTCAGCCAGCCGAGCACTGGCATTATATGACCGGCAGAAATGCACACAGACTTTCCTGGCCTGCCTCAGGACATCCTGTAAGCCCGGGTACCTGCCCAAGAACCACTGCACCACCAACTTAAGGAGGTGAGTCAAACAGGGCACATGGGTCAGTTTTCATGTCGGAGGGCAGAGAGAAGGTTGGTGCCATTGTTGCAAACCACCATTCCTGGCTTAAGCTGGCGTGGCGTCAACCACCTCTCGGCCTGCTTCTGCAGAGCTCACAGAATCTCTGCCCCAGTGTGGCTCCTGTCCCCCAAGCACCCCAGCTCAAGCACCGCATGGCATCTTTTTGCCTGCGTGCTTGTGTAGCCCCTTGAACGCCTACGGAGCACCACTGGTTCAGAGAACAAATCAGCACAGTAAGAGGCCATGGAGGAAGAAGAAGAGGATGGGGTGGAGGAGAGAGGTGTGGCAGAATCACCACTAGTAGAATTTTGGAGGCGTGGTGGCAGAACAACCTCCAACACTACTGCACCCTGTCCTGCATCCTTCCCAGCTGCCAGCAGAGTCTCCCAGTGCACGGTGAAAGATAGGTAATGTCCCTGTCCATGCCTGCTGGGCCATGAGTCCGCTGTAATATGCACCTTACCGCTGATTGCCCTGTACAGCGAGGCATGGACATTGCCTTCCACATGCCGGTAGAGAGCCGGAATCGCCTTCCGTGAAAAAAAGTGGCGTTTGGGAACCTGCCACTGAGGTACCGCACATTCCACAAACTCACGGAAGGGGCAGAGTCTACCAACTGAAAAGGCAGCAGTTGAAGTGCTTGCAATTTTGCCAAGCTAGCATTCAACCGCTGGGCATGTGGATGGCTGGGAGCAAACCTCTTTCGCCATTGGAGCAACTGGGATAGGGAAATCTGCCTGCTAGAATCAGACGTTGGTGTACCGATAGCAGATTGCCCCCAAGTACTTGGCAGTGGCACACCTAATTCTACACCTTCATTCCTCTCAGTGCAGGTTTCTGAGAGTACTAAAGTTATAGTGGGGTTGGGGGTCCCAGCTGATGAGGAGGAGCAAGGAGAGGTCCTCCTTGTTCTTTGGTGTGGGTCTTTGGTGTGGGAGCTCGACATATGTCTGATTAAGCATTTGGTGCCCAAGTGCTTGCTGTCTAGTCCACGCTTGATATGCTTCAGACATACAGTATGTTGCAAATAGCAACGGTACGATCTGCAAAGAACTTTTGGAATAACGCGTGGAGTCACCAACGCCCTGCACATGCGGAGCTCTGCGGTGTGATGCAGTCGGTTGGCTGCCCTTAAGCTGGCCCCTGGAGGGCATCCTGCCTCGTTGGAGATGTGCCTCCTCCTTTCTCCTATCAGGCACCCACGTAGAGCCAGTGAGCTCATCATCCCCTCCCTCCTCATCACTGGAGCAAACCTGGCAGTATGCTGCAGCTGGGGGAACATGACTGCCAGTTTGTTGTCCTTCTTCTTGGGCAACCCCTCTCTCCGGGCTTACGTTACTGCCTTCCTCAAGCTGGGTACCATCATCGGAGCCTTCAAAACGCTGTGCATCCTCCTGCAGCATGTACCCGACACTGTGGTCGAACAGTTCGGGGGACTCCTCCGGTGGGGCTAGGGAAGGAGTAACTGATGATGACTTTGAGCCCAAGGAATAGGCCGCTTTGGCACCTGCATTGGCAGCCAAGGTAGCCTGGGTGATAGAGGATGAGGAGGATGAGGACGGCTTGGTCATCCACTCTACCAACTCTTTGGCATGTTGTGGCTCAACACGGCCAGCTGCCGAGAAAAAGGGCAAGCGTGCCCCACAGCCACGTGCTGATGAGGATGCACTGTGTCCACGACCAGCACTGTTGCCTCTAGACACAGAGCCTGCTTGCCCTCTTTTATTGGCCTGCGACTGTCTGCCTCTCCTTGTTGGCCTTCCAGACATACTGTCTTTGATGTATTGGAATAGGTACACAAGGAATGGCCTCCAGTGAGATGTAGCTGCACAAAGCTGGGATGTATATATATACTGATTATACTGCAGCTAGCTGAATCGCCTGCCTCCCTGTAGTATTATTAGGAAGAAAACAACAGGAATTGTCTACAGTGAGCTTTAGCTGCACACTGTGCCCAGTATACAGTACACTAATATACAGCAGCTAGCTGAATCAACTGCATGCCTGTGGTATTATTAGGAAGAGAACACCAGCAATTGTCTGCAGTTAGCTTTAGTTGCACACTGTGCACAGGATACAGTACACTGACTGAAAATACTGCAGCTGCCTGTCTGTAAGTATATTAGGAAGAGAATAACAGGAACTGATCTAGCTAAACTGAATACAGTGTATATATATATATATATATATATATATATATACACACACACAACACCTGGGATGCATATATATATATATACACAATACACTGACTGCAGCTAACTGACTCGCCTGCCTGCTCTATGTAACTCAAATGAAATTACACTGTCTCTCTCTCTCTATCTCTCACCACGCCGGAACACACTACAAAAGGCCGACTTCCAGGCGGCCTTATATAGTGTGGGGTGTGTACTAAATCCCCTGAGGCATAATTGGCCAAAGCCACCCTGCCTTTGGCCAATTATGGCTCTCTGTTTTTACTGCGCCGTGATTGGCCAAAGCATGCAGGTCATAGTGCATGCTTGGCCAATCATCAGCCAGCAATGCACTGTGATGCCGCAGTGAATTATGGGCCCTGACACGCCACTCGAATTTGGCGTGAACAGCTCATAATGTTCATAATTCAAAAAAACGGTCGAACAGCCAATGTTCGAGTCGAACTTACGTTTGACGTCTGAGGTCACCAGGGACCCCCAACCTCCTAAAGAAGGGGAACTCACAACCCCACAACCTCATAATGTGGAGGAAGGAGAGGTTTATGACATGGGCGAAATAGTGACCACAACAGGTGAGTGTCTGAGACCACAGCTTCAGGTAATAGATGGATTCCTGCATATTTATAATACATGGTGTGTTTTTTTATTTTAGGTGATGTGGAAGAAGAATCTCATTTCACAAGTGCAAGTACACACGTCCTCATCGGGGAGATCATAGTGTGCAATCGTGATTTACAGAAGATCAAGGAAGACATCAATGATGTAAAAAAAAGACTCAAAAACATCATTGATGTTTTAGGCAGAATCTAAAACACCCCAAAATTATTCTAGTTTGTTTGTATTTTTCTGATTTTCACACATTTTAAATATTTTTTAGAAAGCCAGATTTTGAAGATGCACACAGTGGGGTTGATTTACTAAAGGCCAATAGACTGTGCACCTTGGAAAGTGCAATTGCACTCTGCAAGTGCAGTTGCTCCAGAGCTTAGTAAATGAGGTAAAGCTTCACTTTGTAAAGAATACCCAATCGCTTGCACATGATTGGTTGATGAAAGTCAGCAGAGCTTCTGCTCATTTACTAAACTCTGGAGCAACTGCTCTTGCCGTGTGCAACTGCACTTTCCAAAGTGCACAGTCTTTTTGCCTTTAGTAAATCAACCCCATAGTGTCAACATGTGCTATCTGCCATCACGGGATATCAAGGTACGCGTTTTGTGTGTGCAACCCCTTCCTCGCAACTAAAGTAGATGAGAGGAAGGGGTTGCACCCCTGAAACACGTCCATTGATCCCCCATGATGGGATCTAGCAAATGTTGACATTAGGCATGAGATCAGGAGGGAAATCCACATTTTGAGTGCATCTTCAAAATTTGGCTTTCACAGGGGTGACATCACCCCATCTGATGAAGGCAATATCAACACAGTTTGGACATACTAATGTATGATATTGCCTTCACTTTGTCAAAGTTGAACTTTGTGAGTTCCTGAGTTGTGTATGTTATGGTTTTAAACCTGCCTGTTTAACCCAAAAAAGGCTATTTGTACTGTCAAACTTAAAAATCTTATACAACAAATATTTTGGTTTGTTCAAAAACCCTTTTCTAACGCACATGTGAATGTGCTTTGAGTAAAATGTATTCTACTCAACAAAGTGTGGCTTCTTCTTTCAATACTCAATACCAGTTTTTGTAGTAATTTGGTGTTTACAGTGACAATGGGGGATTATTTACTTAAGGCAAATCCACTTTGCACTACAAGTGCACTTTCAGTGCTGTTTCAGTGCACTTTCAAGTGCACTTGCAGTGCACTTGTAGTGCAAAGTGGATTTGCCTTTAGTAAATTACCCCCACAGTGCTCTAAAATTTTCCCCAATCAGGCCAGTTTGGGGACTCAAAACAATTAATTCATGGTTCTGAAAATGATGTGTTTTTTTTTAATCATTAATGCATTACATACTTTAACAACAAAAACATTGTGTGTGTAGCAGACCCACAGCATAATAGTTAGCTGAAGAAGAGATTGTCACTTCATGTATCAACTAAATTACATTTGCACTATGGAAGAAAATGGCCAAAAAGAAAAGCCCATTGGAGAACCTAGGAGACAGCTAAAAGAGAAACACAAGCAGTAAATCAAATGAAATATTATTTCATTTTAATAAAAAATTTTATTTTAAAAATGTTTATCAACCATTTGCTGGCATATCAATGGCCTCCCTACCCACAAAGTATTCCATATATTTTTGACGGACCTTGCAGGCACTTTGGGAGGGCAAGCCAGGACAGCCAGCTTCAAGCGCCGTCAGGGTTGTTGTTTGTTCTGGAAATCCAGCCTCAGGCTCAACTGAGGCCACATAGTTTGTAGCATTACTCCTGAGAAAGTTGTGTAGAATTCAGCATGCAAGTATTATATGGTTATAGTTTATATACATGTTGATTGGCGTCAGGTACAGGCGGAACCGGCTGGCCATTATCCCAAGAGCATTCTCCACCACTCTTCTGGCTCTGGCCAGCCGGTAGTTAAAAACCCTCTGGTCTGGGGGTCATCGGGAACGGCCGCATCAGGTGATCACCCAGCCCAGATGCTTCATCAGTGACAAAGACGTACGGTAGACCAGCCAAGTTGTCTTCTGCAGGTGGCAATCCCAAGCCACCACTCTGGAGCTGTCCGTAGAACTCGATCCACTTATCAGATTTCTCACCCCCTCTGATGGCCCATTTAAAAATTGTAGGGGGGGGGATGTTTTGCAGAGGTAACCCTCTCCACTTCATTGAGAGCTGTATGCATAAATAATGTGTGTTACTTTGGCCAGCCCCTCCTTACTTACACTATTGGCAGCCCACTGGACAGGTAAGAAGTGTCATAATACAAAAATATGAATACACACTGTTCAAATTGAAGCACATTTTTACATTCTGCAATTACCTATCAAGATAATAGGAGAACAAAACTTTAAACAGTACCATTTGAAAGTATTCGGGCAGGCCCTTTCACTACATGCTTTGGTGAATTCATCCATAAATATGACCACAAAAGAGGTAGGTATATGGTGTATGGGTTTGGCAAAGTCAGCAGATAGAGTGTTGGTATCGGTTGACTTAGCAGTAGGGGGGAAGGGAGGGTTCCAAATGAGTTTGGGCCCCCCCAAAAAAAACCTTTCACTCTGCCTGAATTTAAGGACAAAAATAACATTTGTACACATTTTAGGGGGTGTTTAGGGTAAGCACTACAATGGAGCTGACAAAATACATTGTTAAGTGACTAGGCTAGGTTTGTATGGGCCCAGGATAGCATGCTGGGGAGGTTAGTGAAGGCAAATATGCATGAAGGACTAAAAAGGAGCATTAAAAAATTCAAGCATGCATGAGGATAAAGGGGACATTCAAAGCATATTACAATCATGGTAATTATGGAATGATGAAACAAATACAATACATTAGCAAACATTAAATACATAGAATGCGATGTTAAGGGAGAAAACTTATCCTAATATAGTCCTTCTGCAGGACATGAATGATGGCAGAACAAAGGCATGTGCGAGAATTGGTCACGCTGGAGCAACCAATTCTTCGTCCATGAACTCCTCCCCACCCTGTTCATGGACTGGACTTGAGTCAAAGTAAGAACCCCAACACCAAGCCCCCGCATAGCACGAACTCTATGACAAGCACGTAACAACAATATGGCTTCAAAACGGTTGGCTGGTCAGAACGAACTAACAGAACGCACTGAAAATCAGGCAATCAAATACGTACTAGAAATAGCATGCACTGAAAACCAGATGCGAATTGACTACACGCACTGAAAACCAGATACGAACCCACAAGCACAAACTGAAGAGCAGTAACAATCGGAAAAGCACGAGGCTGAAAAGAGCAAATCGTCTCTCACCAAACTTCTACTAACATGAGATTAGCGGGAGGAGCCCGAAGGGTGGCTCGCTGGCTATTGAACTTCCTTTTTCTAGTTCCGTCATAGTTGTTGTACGTGAGCGCGTTCTAGCCGATCGGAATTTCCTAAAACATTTGTGCGACCGTGTGTATGCAAGACAAGTTTCAGCCAACATCCGTCGGAAATAAATCCATGGTTTGGTTGTCGGAAATTCCGATCGTCTGTACACGGCATAAGGATTTTTAACAAACATCTCAGGGCTTCACAGAACAACTGTTATACTGAGATTAAATTACACACAGGTGGACACTATTTACTAATTAGGTGGCTTCTGAAGGCAATTGGTTCCACTAGATTGTAGTTAGGGGTATCAGAGTAAAGGGGGATAAATACAAATGGCCGCCACACTTTTCAGATATTTATTTGTAAAAAAACTTGAAAACCATTTATCATTTTCCACTTCCACTTCACAATTATGTGCTACTTTGTGTTGCTCTATCACATAAAAACCCAATTAAATATATTTACATTTTTGGTTGTAACATGACAAAATGTGGAAAATTTCAAGGGGTATGCATACTTTTTCAAGGCACTGTATACAGCAACCGAACTACTACATGTGTTATATAAAAATATACATTTTATTATTATTGACAGTTTAAGAAAAGAGGGAATACTTTTTCAAGGCACTGTAAAAAGCCCTAAAAAAAAAGAGGAATTTCTATTTTTTGGAACACGAGGAAGGTTGGGGTGTTGGCAGTGAGAAGGAAGAAATGAGGCAGGCTTCAAGGGGGAAATTTTACCCCATCCTAGACCCGAGGCTGGTGTGTGAGTGGGGTGAAAATGAAGGGGAACTTTGGTCTGTGCAAGGACCCCAGGATTCAGGTCACCAAAGAAAGGGACCGATACTGGGTGGCCAACCTACTAGATCCCTGAATCTAAATTTAAAATGGCCAATCTACTGCCACGATCATAGAGGGGAGCCCAAATTGCACCACTTTGAGGGTAAAAACCCCTGGTGGTGGCAGTATCCCCTCTGAAAACCAAACTTTCTCTGATCCCTGAAAGTATATTTCTTGAAGCACAGTGGTCACAGTGGTCACTCATAGGGGTTCTGAAACCACATGATTGCAAACACTCTCAGAGGAAAACCTCCCACGGGCTATTGGGTATCCAGGCTGGACCATTGGTTAGAGCTTGCACGGTATGCACTGGTGCTCCTGGCTTGTACTGCAGCCAGTGTGCTGTCTCAGGGGTCCCATATGGAGCTGCAAAATAACAGCTACAATATAGCCACCTCCAACTCTGATGGCTTGTGCTGCAGCCCATTCCATATGATTTAGGGGGAATTTCCTGGTCTGAGTGTCCCCAGAGTGGGAAATTCCCAGCTGTCATTTTTTTATTTTTACTTGTTAATATTCTTTTACATTTTTTTATGTATTTTTATTAAAAGCGGAACCTTACCCTAAAGGGAAAGTTCCACCTTTTGCCTCCCTTCCCCCCTCTTCTATTTTTGGCATTTTTTTTAGGGGGGAAGGAGCGGGTACCTAGTTTTGACATAGCGGCTCCTACTTCCGATCGGATCGTCACAACATTGTCATGTCACATGTCCCAGAAGGCTGCGAGACCATAAAGCACAGCACGTTTCTCGCTTGTTCAGTGGGAAACACAGCTGGCTGCCCACAATACACATGCTGATGCCAGGGACCTAAAGACCAGCGAAGAACCGGTTTGGTTGAGGTTGCTGGACCCCCGGACAGGTAGGTGTTGTTTAATTCAAAGTCAGCAGCTAAAATATTTGCAGCTACTTACTTTTTGTTTTTCAAACAGGGCAAAGAACTGCTTTAATTGTATTTAGATTTTTATCATTTAGTATGGATGCTGCTGTCTGCCAGGCACATCTGCAAGTCATCTACTTGCACAACATAATCGTCTTCCTACCAAGCACTGAGCGGCCAGATTGTTTTTTATTTTTTATTACATTGAAGTCAGGACACTGCAGGCATAGCTACAGAGGGAAAAATCTATGGCTATAGGGTCCCCACACTTATACAATGCAGGGGGAATGGAAGGTAGCAGCAAAGGGAGGTGGGGTGGGGGGAGGGATTCTATAGCCAGGGGGGAGGGCAGGCAGCAATAAAAAGTTAATTATAGAATTGTATGGCCATAGGCTGCCCGTACTTCCTGAAATCTTCCTTCAATGGTCAAACATACACTATATTGTCAAAAGTATTGGAACGCCTGTCTTTACATGCACATTTAACATGGCATCCCAGTCTTAGTCCATAGGGTTCAATATTGAGCTGGCCCACCCTTTGCAGCTATAACAACTTCAACTCTTCTGTGAAGGCTGTCCACAAACCTGGCAGGTCCGGAAAGGGAGGGGATGAGCGAACGCCCCCCCCTCCTGTACCATATCAGGCTGCATGCCCTCAACATGGGAGGGATGGGGACAAGGGCCTCTTTCCAACAGCCCTGGCCGTTGGTTGTCTGGGTCTGCAGGCGGGAGCTTATGGGAATCTGCAAGCCCCCCAGATTCCGCCCCACCCATGTGAATGGGTATCGGGTACATCGTACCCCTACCCATTCACCTCAAAAAGCAGTGAAATGTAAAAATAAAACAAGAGCTGGTTTTTGACAAGTCTTTTATTAAAAAATAGCTCTGAGCTGTTTTCTCCCGCTGCCATCTCTCTTGGTTCCATCCTCCCCCGCCGCCGTCTATCCCGGTGCTGTCTTCTCACCGAGCCCTGGGGCCATGGGGTGTGGCCATCCAATGAGATCACCCAGAGAGCCCACCCCTTGTGATGTCACATTACATCCACGTGGCTACATAAGAGATGTCAGACAGCAGGTGACAACATAACGGAGGAAGACAGCCACAGAAGAAGAGCTGCTTTTTTTTTTGCGGGTAACCGACAGCGAGGAAGAAGACAGCACCGGGAGAAGACGGCTCTGTGAGAAGACTGCGGCGGGAGAAGACGGCAGCGGGAGAAGATGGGACCTGTAGAGATGGCAGCGGGAGAAGGCGGGACTGGGAGAGATGGCAGTTTGGAGAATACAGCTCAGAGCTATTTTGTTCATAAAGGACTTGTCAAAAACCAGCTCTTGTTTTTTTTTACATTTCACTGTTTTTTGAGGTGAATGGATAGGGGTATGATACCCATTTACATGAGGGGCGGAATCTGGGGGCTCCCTTCTTAAAGGCGGGCTTCCAGATTCTGATAAGCCCCCCCGCTCGCAGACCCTGACAACCAGCTGCCAGGGTTTTTGGGAAGACAGAGCCCTCCCTCACCCAAAGCACCCATCCCCCCATGTTGAGGGCATGCGACCTGGTATGGTTCAGGATGGGGGGGCACTCGCTTGACCCCTCCCTTTCCTGACTTGCTGGTCTGCATGCTCGTATAAGGGTTTGGTATGGATTTTGGGGGGACCGCACGCCATTTAAAAAAAAATCTGAATCCATACTTGACACAAAGAGTCTGGTATGGACCTGGGGGGAGCACCCACGCCGTTTTTTCTGCAATTTTTTTTGCCAGCAATTTTTTTTTTGCATTCAGCTGTCAGCTGATGTCTCATCGGTTGTTAAGGATGCGATAGCCAGCTTCCCCGCCCTCTACTTAGCAACCAGCTATATACAATGTTAAAATAAAAAACACAAAACACCTCAAAAATTGCTTCACAAACACAACACTTGCGTTTCTGGTGCGGTTCCATTCAAGTCTATTACACAAAAAACTTGGAAAAAACGCATAGATGTAAACTTGTTCCATAGGAAACCATGTTAAATGGACTGTAGTGCATTTCTGCAAACTGCAAAACACACAAAAAATGCATAGTTGTGGGTTAGTTCCAGTGAAGGGAACTCTTAAGGCGTCAGCATACAAAGACATTTTGGATAATTTCATGCTCCCAACTTTGTGGGAACAGTTTGGAGATAGCCCCTTCCTGTTCCAACATGACTGCGCAACAGCGCACAAAGCAAGGTCCATAAAGAAATAAATGAAGAAGTTTGGGGTGGAGGAACTTGACTGGCCTTCACAGAGTCCTGACCTCAACCCAATAGAACACCTTTGGGATAAATTAGAGCGGAGACTGCGAGCCAGGCCTTCTCGTCCACATCAGTGCCTGACTTCACAAATGCACTTCTGGAAGAATGGTCAAACATTCCCATAGACACACTCCTAAACCTTGTGGACAACCTTCCCAGGAGAAACTAAAATATGTGTAATGGCTGCGCTTAGGGCAGTAGGTAGGTCTGCTGCCTCCCTAAATGGAGCTCCCCTAGGGGTTCTCCAGACAGAATACAAAAAATAAATGGGGTAGATGGCGCTCCCTACAGGTGGTTACATCGGACGTGAACAGGTAAAATTATGGGGGGAAAAGGGGATGGGGAGCCAGCGTGCTAACCCAAGGATGAGTATACCCCACCTAAATACAAGGTATATAATCCCACCTCCAGAAGGCGTTATCAATATTGCAAATACCTGTGTGCAGTATCTAATAGAGGTGTAGTGTAAATTATAAAGTCCCAGCTACCATTTAACTCCGTAAGTGTTAAAGTAAATAAATTAGAACGTAAAATGTGCCATAAAGTGGCTGCTAGGCTTTCCAAATTGTTCAGCCTCTCAATATGGTGTGTGCACGTGATTGGTGTCAAATAATCAGTGTTGAATAAAGTGCATAGTGCGTAATGACTGTATGTGATGCTCCTAGTGGTTAGCAAGTAGTATTACCTCTACTTACTAAAAATGAATAAAACTATAAATAATAAATAATATTGACCACAGATATAAATAAATCACCATATGTAGCCAGCTTGAGTGAGCCGCTTAAAGAACCGCACTATGCGGGCAAGCTAAAAAGTCCATAAACATTGTGGAAGCAGAAATCACATATAAGTATTCATGTTGTGTCCATAAGTTATGCATTGAGTGTTCTCCAAACGCTGTGAGGAAAATTCAAAAAGGTGACTTGAGTGCTCGCAGTATTCTTGGTGACTTTGTGCTCCCCCTCAAGCGTCCCCACTCACCAGATCCACTCACCCCAAAAGGGGCAGCATGCGTATAGATGTGACTGCTGTGATCTCTTCACCAGCGTGTTCGATAGAAATCCAGAAAACCTTCCCAGGAGAGTTGAAGCTGTTATAGCTGCAAAGGGTGGGCCAACTCATTGTATTCCACCAGCTGCTTCCACGGCACTGATCTCTGTGATTAACAGCTCTGGACTAGGAAGTGACACCATACACAGGAAGGAGGCTCAGAAGAAGGATATTGGCCAGCTGCCCTTCACAGCAACACCTACCTTGATCTCACTGGGCCAGCAGGTGGAACAGCGGAGCCCGGTAAACATTATGGGGCGGGGGGCAGAACTTTGTGGCAGTTGTGGAAGTGATTGGTTGCTTCACAGCCGCTTGTATCAGTTCCACATTAAATGCCA
Source organism: Aquarana catesbeiana (assembly GCF_042186555.1). Classification (NCBI taxonomy): domain Eukaryota; kingdom Metazoa; phylum Chordata; class Amphibia; order Anura; family Ranidae; genus Aquarana; species Aquarana catesbeiana. The sequence goes on along the minus strand of NC_133335.1, from coordinate 71,552,646 downwards.
TCAGTCGGCTTCACAAGAGTGCACACACTCCTGGCCAGTATCTGCAGCATGTTTAAAATCTGAAACCCCAGCGAGTGTCTGGGAATTTTGATTTTACCCCCCCCCCCCCAACACCCTAAGGCAGCTGCCTAATCTGCCTTATGCTGGTGCCCTGGCCGCAGTGTGTGGGCTGCATCTGACTGCGTCTCCTTCTGGCATGTGCACTTGTACTAGTTGGGAAATTGTTGGTTGATCAGTGTTCTATTGTATTTTTACTATTGTTGTAGCATTTTGGATACCTTCTGTTTGTTATTTGTTACAGGCTGCTAATAATTATATAAGAATAAAACCGGAGAATGTTGTTCCAGCGAAATATCAAACTGCCTTTGGCGATTATGAAATCCTTTTTTTCCATTAGATAAAAATTGGCCCACACTTTTAAGAGACTTTATTGCCAGACCAATTTTCCCATAAGCTTATATGCGCATTTAACATATTTTATGCGTTGTATTTGATTGTAAACACCCCCCAGAAGCATCCAGAAGCCATGTAACTGCTGCTGGGTGCTGCCATCGTGGATGTAATGTCAGCAGCCCCAGCAGGCTCAGAGTTGACACTATTGCACTCCCCTTCATCTCTCCCCCTTCAGCTACATAACAGGTTGTGTAGGGAGGTGAGGAGGAGCTGGGCCAGCGCAAATATAAATGCACTCCCAGAAGAGGAGAAGGACGTGACATGAGTGGAGGTTAGGGAATGTGATAGGAAATTGACTCTTCCTGGAGAAATCACATTTTCTATCAAGTTCAAAACAAAGGCATTGCAAGTGAATACAAACTTGTTTATGGAAAGGATAATCACTGCAAGCACATTTACAGTGTATTTAAAATATTTGTTTTTTTTGTGCCCGCAGCTTTCGTTCACAGGCTAATAATTATTTAAATAAGAAATAACTTGTAGAATGTTAATTCGATAATTCAATTGCCTTTGTGGTTTAGGATGTTTTCTCTGTTACAGAAAATTGTCCCACGCTTTTTTTTATTTTTTGCTTCTTCATGTCCTGTCTTAGACATCATGCCTTCTGTTACTTTTGTTAGTCAGGATTCATAAACTATATTCTTAGGTTTTTGTGTTCTATGTTGTACTTTAATTTATATCAGGGGTCAGCAACCTTTTTCCACTTTAGGGCCGGATTCAATGTCTGTGAATGCATGAAGGGCCGCATTCACCTGCTAATAAATGACGATAACATTACACAGCCCCTGCACCTCTGGCCCCCTTTACATTGCACAGCCCCCTGCACCTCTGGCCCCCTTTACATTACACAGCCCCCGCACCTCTGGCCTCCTTTACATTACACAGTCCCCTGCACCTCTGGACCCCTTTACATTACACAGCCCCCGCACCTCTGGCCTCCTTTACATTACACAGTCCCCTGCACCTCTGGACCCTTTACATTACACAGCCCCGTACCTCTGGACCCCTTTATATTACACAGCTCCCCCTGCATAATAAACTACGCCCCCTGCACATCACACAGCCCCCCCACCCAGTCCCCCTGCATATTACACAGCCCCCGCATATTACACAGCCCCCCCCCCCAGCTGTGTAAGCACGAAGGGATGGGGCACTTTACATTTTTATTATTATTATTTATTTATTTATTTTTTACACTGTCTCTTTTAAAAAAAAATTCTGATCACTTTTAGTGCTGTCGCAAGGAATGTAAGCATCCCTTGTGACAGTGATAGGCAGTGACAGGTACACTTTATGGAAGGATCGGGGGTCTAAAAGACCCCAAATTCCACCTTTGTACTTAAAAGTATTCAAAACACCAAGTTTGGCTGTTTTGAATGCTGTTTTTTTATTTAAAATTTGGGGCCTTTAAGTCTTCTGCAAATCGAAAGTGATGTCATGACATCTCTTCTGGATTACTAGATCCAAGACCCGATCTAAGTCGATTCCGGGTTCGTTCAGGCCTCCAGGCTGCCGGCCCACGCGCCGGCTGGTCACAGGGGCGGGAGAGCCTGTGCGAGCCGCGATAGGTGGCCGGTGCTTGGCATAACAGCCGAGACATCGGTCGCTATCCCAAGAAAGCCACCTGCCGGCTTGAAGGGGTTGAAATGTCCTAGGGCCAGGTGCACATTGCCGACCCCTGATTTATATGTTCCCCAAGGTTAAAAAGTATTGCCTGCTCTTACACTCTTTCATTGTTTAACACAACCTGTTTAGGCACCTTCTCCAAAGGGTACAGTGCTCCTGCTGTTTATATGCACCTATGCATGACAGAAAGTCATGACTTTTGGGATTTGGGAATTACGATGTACTGAGGATATATGGACAACTGGTCACTAAATAGTACCACTTTTCTTGTTTTGCATGCTAGATACAATTCATAGTGTAGCACCCTTCTATGTAGGTGCTACAGTGGGTGTATTTAGTATTTGGTTTCCCTGCTTAACGGGGAGACAGCTAGGCAAATTTATGTGCTGTCTGCTTAACAGAGGCTGTGATTGTTTAGCAGAGCCTGCTCAGTGTGCTCCGGTACTGCTCCTACTGTCTTGAGAAGTTTCACATAGGTCTAGTAGCTATGGAATGTACGGGACAGTGGGTGAAAACCATGCAGATGAGAGCATAGATGTCCATACAGCCCTGGCCAATTAGAAGGGGATGTGCCCCAATGCATGCTGGGTGGCTGTATTTATATTTGGTGAGCACATGGGCTCTAGGTCTTCCTCTACAGAGAGAGGTCCAGATGGGGAGGGAGCTGCTGCCATGTGCTTCCATTGTGGAGACTCTCCAAAAATCTAGAAGGGTTAGGACTGCAAGCGATACCCAGGGTGCCGTGAAGAGGCCTTGCATCTTACGCATGCGCTTGCAAATGTGTGCTAAGTAAACCCCTGTTTTTAACGCATACTGTTGGACAGATTAATTCAGTTGGTAAGCAGACTGGTTGGTGAGTTGAGCTGGGAATTTTCTCTGGTTTTGTCCCTCATGCATTTGCCCTTCCATGTGCTCCTTCCTGTGAAGGCCAGTTATAGGTGGGGGCAAGGGCCATCTCTTTGTTACGGACAACCTGAGGGCCTAAAACATTGAAGCTTTAACACATGGTTCTTGTGAGAGCTGACTGAGGGAGGATGTCCATGGATCCTGTCTGGTACTACTGAAGAAGGCTGCCGCTGGTGCTTCAGGAGCCTTGTGAGTACCAGACATGTGCAATTCATTTAGTTCTAAATTAGTTTTTTAACGAATTTAGACAAATTCGTTAATTCGGAAGTATCTGAATTTCAGAATTTTTCAGAATATTCTAAAATTTGGAAATTCGAAATTTTGTAAATTTGGACATTCGAAATTTGGAAATTTGGAAACTCGAAATTCAGAAATTTGGAAATTTGAAATTTGGAAATTCCAAATCCGAAAATTCGAAAATTCAGAAATTTGGAAATCCAAAAATAAGAATGAAAATCCGAAAATTCAAAAGAACGAAAATTCGAAACTTCAAAAACCCGAAAACTCAAATCTGAAATAATAACTAACTAATAATAACTTAACTATTACTAACTATTAAATTATAGGTATTGGAATTTCCTTTCAAATTTGGCTGTTAATGAACGGAACGAATACGAATTTATCCAAAGTTATGAATTATCCATAATAAGGAATGCCATATCTAAACGAATGGAGCTAAACAAATTTAATAATAATTTTAAAAAAAGTATTATTATTATTATTATTAATAATAATAATAATTATTATTATTTAGTTTAGTTCTATTTGTTTAGATGTAGCATTCTTTATTTTGTATAATTCGTAACTTCAGATAAATTTGAATTCGTTACGTTTACTAACAGCCAAATTTGAAAGGAAATTCCAATACCTATAATTTAATAGTCATTATTAGTTAGTTATTATTTAAAATTTTTGGATTTTTGGATTTTCGTTCTTTCTAATTTTCAGATTTTTCTTATCCTTATTCCTTTCTTATTTTCGGATTTTTGAATTTCAGAATTTTAGAATTTCAGAATTGTCGTCAAATTTTCGAATTTACGAATTCCAAATTTTCAAATTTATGAATTTTCGAATTTACTAATTTTTTAATTTCAGTTGTCCTCACCTGTGAATAGTGAATTTGAAGTATCCTACTAATTCTCTTCTCCTATCCAAGTTCTCCAAATAAAACACAAAAACAAATCCCCTATACTGGTTATTGGAGATAACAAGCGGAAGAGTGTGTACACCTACCTGGCTGCGTGAAAATATTTTGTGCCTGGCTGCGGATTAATCAGTGGGAGACCCAGGCACAATCATTCAAGCGGCTCCTCCGGTGGTAGCGCTACATTAGTATTTATTCTTAATTCAAATATGTAGTCACCACATAATACCTCCACTTTTGTTCTGCATGATTGGTGTAATTATCAGTATCTGTATTTTGGCAGTGATTTTTGGCATTTGGGATTATTCAAGATAATGGGCTTGATCTACTAAAGGCAAAAAACTGTTCACTTTACAAGGGAATTATTTTGCAGAGCTTACTGAATATGGTAAAATTTCACTTTGCAAAGAATACTCAAGCATGTGCAAGGAAAATAAAATAAATATAGTTTTGTTTGTACATGATTGGATGAAGGAAATAAGCGGAGTTTTTACTCATTCGCTAAGCTCTGGCGAGAATTCCCTTGCAAAGTGAGCAGTTGGTAAAAAGCATATTCATTGGAGTTGATTAGCCTTTAGCTCCAACTCCAATGAATATGCTTTTTACCAACTGCTCTGTATTTGCACATAAACAGCTTATGCAAGGCTCTATTGGTATATACACTCACTGGCCACTTTATTAGGTACACCTGTTCAAATGCTTGGTAACACAAAAATTGCTAATCAGCCAATCATATGGCAGCAACTCAATGCATTTAGGCATCTAGACGTGGTGAAGACGACTTGCTGAAGTTCAAAGTGAGCATCAGAATGGGGAAGAAAGGGTATTAAAGTGACTTTGAACGTGGCATGGTTGTTGGTGCCAGGCGGGCTGGTCTGAATATTTCAAAAACTGCTGATCTACTGGAATTTTCACACACAGCCATCTCTACAGTTTACAGAGAATGGTCAGAAAAAGAGAAAATATCCAGTGAGCGGCAGTTGTGTGGACAAAAAAGCCTTGTTGATGTCAGAGGAGAATGGGCAACAGTAACTCAAATAACCACTCATTACAGCCAAAGTATGCAGAATACCATCTCTGAACGCACAACACATTGAACCTTGAAGCAGATGGGCTACAGCAGCAGAAGACCACACTGGGTGCCACTCCTGTCAGCTAAGAACAGGAAACGGAGGCTACAATTTGCACAGGCTCACCAAAATTGGACAATAGAAGATTGGAAAAACATTGCCTGGTCTGATGTGTCTTGATTTCAGCTGCGAGATTCAGATGGAGGGTCAAAATTTTGCCTAACCACTTCAGCCCCGGAAGGATTTACCCCCTTCCTGACCAGAGCACTTTTTGCGATTCGGCACTGCGTCGCTTTAACTGACAATTGCGCGGTCGTGCGACGTGGCTCTGAAACAAAATTGACGTCCTTTTTTTCCCACAAATAGAGCCTTCTTTTGGTGGTATTTGATCACCTCTGCGATTTTTATTTTTTGTGCTATAAACAAAATAAGAGCGTCAATTTTGAAAAAAACGCATTATTTTTTACTTTTTGCTATAATAAATATCCCCAAAAAATATATAAAATAACATTTTTTTTCCTCAGTTTAGGTCGATACGTATTCTTCTACATATTTTTGGTAAAAAAAACAAAAAACAACGCAATAAGCGTTTATTGTTTGGTTTGCGCAAAAGTTATAACGTTTACAAAATAGGGGATAGTTTTATGGCATTTTTTTAAATAATTTTTTTTTACTAGTAATGGCAGCAATCAGCAATTTTTATTGTGACTGCGACGTTATGGCGGACATTTTTGACACATTTTTGGGACCATTGTCATTTATACAGCAATCAGTGCTATAAAAATGCACTGATTCCTGTGTAAATGACACTGGCAATGAAGGGGTTAACCACTAGGGGGCGGGGAGGGGTTAAGTATGTCCTAGGGGAGTGATTCTAACTGTAGGGCGGATGGGCTGTGTATGTGACGTCACTGATCTCTGCTCCGATGACAGGGAGCAGTGATCCAGTGACACTGTCACTAGGCAGAACTATTTACAACGGCATCTCCCCGTTCGTCCTCTCCGTGAGGCGATCGCGGATATGCCCGCGGTGATCGAGTCCGCGGGACCCGCGACCCGACTCACGGAGATCGCGGCAGGCGCGCACGCACACACGGCGGCAAATTCAAAGTAACGTACAGGTACGTTACTTTGCGCAGCCGTGCCATTCTGCCGACGTATATCTACAGGAGCCGGACGGGAACCGGCTAAACAACATTAAAGCATGGATCCATCCAGCCTTGTTTTAATGGTTCAGCCTGGTGGTGGTGTAATGGTGTGGGGGATATTTTCTTGGAACACATTGGGCCCCTTAGTACCAACTGAGCATTGTTTAAACACCACGGCCTACCTGAGTATTGTTGCTGATCATGTCCATCCCTTTATGACTACAGTGTACCCATCTTCTGATGGCTCCTTCCAGCAGGATAATGCACCATGTCACAAAGCCCAAATCATCTCACCACTGGTTTCTTGAACATGACAATGAGGTCACTGTACTCCAATGGCCTCCACAGTCACCAAATCTCAATCCAATAGAGCATCTTTGGGATGTGGTGAAACGGGAGATTTGCATCATGGATGTGCAGCTGACAAATCTGCGGCAACTGTGTGATGCTATCATGTCAATATGGACCAAAATCTCTGAGGAATGTTTCCAACACCTTGTTGAATCTATGCCATGAAGAATTAAGGCAGTTCTGAAGGCAAAAGGGGGTCCAACCTGGTACTAACAAGGTGTGCCTAATAAAGTGGCCGGTGAGTGTATATTAGGGTAACTATTAATATTCTCATTTATTGCTCATAAATATTTCACATTTTGTAGAGGATATGTATCAGTTTATACTGATGATTTTCGAGGAGGAAAAGCGGCACCCAAAAGTCATTGCATTGGTGCCCACATAGGTAGGCAGGTACCTGGTATAGTAGGTAATAAAGGGAGTCTGATGTCAGATCACATCATCAGAAAAGGTTTTATAAAACCTTATGGCAATGGGACTTTGAAGGCACAAGAGAGTAACAGTTTTACAAAAAATTCTATATTTTAATAGTATCATAAAAAGTAAGTACAGAGTAGAAAAACATACAGTTTATCAAAAATAATAAAAATGGGTAAGATACAGGTTACCACATTACAGTTTGTGCATAACATCTATCCAATGTACACTGTAAAAAATATTGTGCAACTATTTGCATCAGCTTTTTAAGTACTGTCAACTAAACTTATTTTTGTCTGACTCATTAGACTTTTCATGTTTTCAACTTTGTTGTTTTAAGTAAAGCCAACTCAATTTTTTTCAGTTTATAGACCATAGTTTTTTAAGTTAAGAATACGTATCTTAACTTGTCTGGGAACTATAGTTTTAGGTAAAGCCAACTAAATTTTTCCAGTTTATAGACCATAGGTTCAAGTAAAGCCAACTCAATTTTTCCAGTTTATAGACCATAGGTTTAAGTAAAGCCAACTCAATTTTTCCAGTTTATAGACCATAGGTTGAAGTAAAGCCAACTCAATTTTTCCAGTTTATAGACCATAGGTTTAAGTAAAGCCAACTCAATTTTTCCAGTTTCTAGAAAAGTTTTAGCACCATCAATTTACAGAGTCCTTTACATATACATTGTACATTCACATCAGTCCCTGTCCTCAAGGAGCTTTCAATCTAAGATCCCTAACTCACATTCATACATACACATACTAGCGCCAATTTACACAGGAGCCAATTACCCTACCAGCATGTCTTTGGAGGGTGGGAAGAAACCTACGCAGGCACAGGTAGAACATGCAAACTGCAGGCAGATAGTGTTGTGGTCAGGATTCGAACAAGTGACCCTTTTGCTGCTAAGCGAATATGCTAACCACTACACCACTGTGCTGCCCTATTAGTTACTTATTTTTAAGTGATATTAACTTGTAATAGGCGTATATTGATTGATTTGTGCAAAAGTTATCACGTCTACAAACTATGGGATAGATTTAGGGACTTTTATTTGTTTTATTGTTTTTACTGCTTATGACGGTAATCTGCAATTTTCAGCAGAACTGCGACATTGCGGCAGACAAATCTGACCCCGAATGACACTTTTTGGGGACCAGTGACATTATTACATTATATAAGAAATATGAAGAATCACGCTAATGGTTAATTCCAATATTAAATAAAGTTCATTTGATCAGAAAGTATATACATGTGCAAAATAGTGCAACAAAAAAGTCTACAGTGAAATGATAAATTGAAAGACGATCGATTCATTGAAAAGTTCCATTATCTGTCACCACAAACCACCATGAATCCACCACCAGCTGTAGAGACTGCTTACCAGCTCCTGTAGACTCCTTTTTACAGGGGGTTGGGATACGCCTGTGGCTTATCACCCAGCCTGGGCCTTTCTCCATGTCTCAGAGCTGCTCCACACTTCCAGTGTCATTCGACAAGCAGGGATGGAGTTCAGCACCGAAAAGAAAGACCAAGAATGCTAAGCATAGTATAAAATCCTTTGGGGTTTATTATGTTAAAAACGCCTGATCTATGGTGTGTCGGCCGAACACAACCAAAGACAACCCGTCCATCGGGACACGAGAATAGTGCTGACGTCAGTGCGTCGATCCGCCCTATGCGGTTTGTCACAAATAAAGTCATCCTTGGGCATGGGCGGAGCATTGCATCACCACCTTAAATACACTGAAATTTAACCAAGCCTTGCTTTGAGTCTCGTCTAGCCTAGTCCATCACTCATCCTGAGAATGTTCGGTTTCTATAAAGTTTTAGTGGAAGACAAAAATGAAATAAACACCATATCGTATTCCCCTATGGCCACATATTGAAAAAGCCCAATCTCCATGCAATCCTTAGTGGATAAACACAGAAGAGCCTTTGATATTAAAAAATATATATGAACCCATATAGCCAATAATGGAAGCAATACTCCGAATATGGTAAGAATGATACACTAATACACAATAAAAGCTCTAATCGATCAAATAGGACAGAGCTGCCCAAGACTCAATCTGAGTTCACATCACAACAGACCAATATTTGAAAGTAAAATTAAATATAGGAAGCAATATTACGAATCACGTAGAGAGGAGCGACGTGTTGAAGTCACCACCATTCTCGTGTCCCGACAATTGACAATGGTTAATGTAAAATGACACTGGCTGGAAAAGGGTTAAGTGTGTTCTAACTGTAGGGGGATGGGCTACCAGGGACATGACAGAGATCACTGTTCCCAATCACTGGGAACAGAAGATCTCTGACATGTCATCTGGCAAAAGGGGGAATTGCCTCGTTTACATAGGCAGATCCCCATTCTGCCTCTGTATACAGCATTATTTGGTCGCCGGGGAACACTGGACCAAGGGGCATGCTCCCGTGGCACTCTATCTCCGCTGTCTCCTGTGCAAAGACCAATGTACACCTACGGCAGTTTGCACAGAAGAGCCGACCTGCTACAGTATAATGACAGTGGCTAGTCGGCAAGCGGTTAAAGTATGAACTTTTGAAGACAGATTCCCTACATCTAGCTCTAAAAAGAAAAAACTTCAAAAGTATATTTAAGGTTTTTAGAGTAGCTCAGGCTAAAAGCATAAATTTGTCCTATAATCTTTCTTTCTGATACAAAAAGAGACTGCTATATGAAAAAAATACACTATACCAATATGCTTGTTTTTCTGACCAATGCAGCATAAATATGGTATATTTGTTTTTGAAATGTAATAACATTACAAAGTGGGCTGGGCTTAGGTTACATAATCTAACGTTGAATGTCCAATATTTCAAAAACCCACAGAGGGTCGCCCTGGGACTTTAAGTGAGGTGGTCACAGTAGGCCAAAATAACAGCAGTAAATACAGTAAAACCATTTATTCAAGAAGTAATGTACATACATGCATGTTGGTAGACAGTAGCATAGCCAATAAAATATTGCACATGCTAAAAGTAACATTGGTACATGTAGATATCATACAGTAGATACAGGCATCAAAGTAATCAACGCATTTCGCGAGACGTGGCTCGCTTCCTCAGGGGAAGATCTAAATTGAACACAAAGATATGTTTGACACAGTGATAGATATTAAAGCAAATGGTGAAAGGGGCTCGGGGGTATGGAACCCCATACTCCCCAATCTGCAGAGCCAAAGTGCCTAATTGCTGTATCCCAAAAGGTGGCAACGACAAGTGGGATACAGCAATTTGGAACTTTGAAACATTAATTTTTGTGACACAAAATCGTTTTTAAGCTTAACAGCTGGCGGTCCCTTATCCTGCATCTTGGTTTCGTTCTGCAGGAGCAGGAAATATTTGAATGAAATTGTCATTGTTGGAGATTTAAAAGGTGAAAAGGTGATATTAACCACTTCAGCCCCGGAAGATTTGGCTCCTCAATGACCAGGACATTTTTTTGCAATACGACACTGCGTCGTTTTAACTAAAAATTGCGCGGTCGTGCGACATTGTGCCCAAATAAAATTGACGTCCTTTTTTTCCCAAATAGAGCTTTCTTTTGGTGGTATTTGTTCATCTCCGCAGTTTTTATTTTTTGCGCTATAAACAAAAGAAAGAGCGACAATTTTGAAAAAAACACAAGATTTTGTACTTTTTGCTATAATAAATATCCCCAATTTTTTTTTAAAAAAGCTAATTTTTTCCTCCGTTTAGGCCGATATGTATTCTTCCACATTGGTTTTGCACGAAAGTTATAGCATCTACAAAATAAGGGAAAGATTCATGGCATTTTTATTATTATTTTTTATTAGTAATGGCGGTGATCAGCGATTTTTATCGCGACCTCCAGGCATGCGCATTGACTCCGGCGTCCCACGCGCCCCCTTGTCGTCAAAAGGTGAACCGACGTACAGTTACGTCGGTTCGCCCAGGGGAGCCAATCTGCCGCAGCACAACTGCAGCGGCTGATCGGGAAGGGGTTAAGGATCAAGCCTCTTTCTGAGATTTGTTGTTTACAAATTAAAAACTTTTTTTGCTAGAAAATTACTTAGAACTCCCAAACATTATATATATATATTTTCTATCACACTAGAGAATAAAATGGCGGTTGTTGCAATACTTTCTGTCACACCGTATTTGCACAGCGCTCTTACAAGCGCACTTTTTTTGGAAAAAATACACTTTTTTGAATTAAAAATAAGACAACAGTGAAGTTAGCCCGATTTTTTTTATACTGTGAAAGATAATGTTATGCCGAGTAAATTGATACCCAACATGTCACGCTTCAAAATTGTGCCCACTCGTGGAATGAAGACAAACTTTTAGCCTTAAAAATCTCTATAGGCGACGTTTCAAAAATTCTACAGGTTGCATGTTTTGAGTTACAGAGGAGGTCTAGGGCTAGAATTGTTGTTCTTGCTCTACCGATCACGGTGACACCTCACATGTGTGGTTTGAACACCGTTTTCATGGGGGCGTGTCTGGACGTTCAACAGGGAGGACGTGTGCTGCTCTAGCTCCGTCTGGGCTGATTGCATCCAGAGCCATCTCTACCCTTCCTCAACCCATCGAGGCTAGTTACACACCTCAGGGGTATCTGGACACTTTTGGCTACGGCCCCTGGGGACTATCCAACCTTTTTGACCCCTGGAAGCGGTTCGGGGCCTACAGCTCAGCCCGAGCCTCGGACGCCAGTCGCCATCTTGGGCCCTATCTAACACCCGGAGCCCCCGGATCTCCGCTGCTCTGGACTAGAGACCTCCGTGAAGCTCCCACACGGCACCCTGGCCGCACTTGGGATCCCCCCGTCCCAGTATCTTCCACCCGGAGATCCCTCCTCTGACGGGCCGACCTCCGGGGGTCCGACGCCATTCCGCGGCCTACCGCTCCGACCTACTCCACCTTCTGCACAGCGGTGAGTACCTGGATAATTTACCATCTATCACCCACCTCTCAATCGGCCCCCCCATCAGAGGGAAATCCCGTTCCTGGGCCCAAAAGAAGCCACCCGAGGCCTCCGCGCTATTGGTGCTCTCCCGGCTGGCCTAGACTGTCAGGAAAGTCCGAGGCTTCGGCCTACTCACGGAGGTCGGCGGCCATCTTTGTACTCCCTATCCACATTTGTGCCTTCACTTGCTCAGTGCAGCCATTGCTTATACTCATTTAGGCTCCGCTTCAATCAGATCTCCCCCTGATCTATAGCTGAGGGGGAACTTTCAGTACCTGCAAAGGGGAAGGGAGGAGAAGGAGAGAGAAGAGGAAAGAAAAATCTTTTTTTTTTTTTTTTTTTTTTTTTTTTTTTTTTTTTTTTCTTCCTTTTCACGAAAATCTCCACAAGCAACCACAGTATGTTGAAATATGTCCGACGCTGAGCAAATGTAAGTGAGAGGTGCCCCACACGGCTACCGGCCTAATAGTTCCAGTTATGCCTTCCAAATCAGCTAAATCTCATTCTGCAGCAGGTAAACGATCTGGTAAAAGGTCACTGTCTAACTCAATATCTGCAGGCTCTATTCAACAATATTTGTCTAACGCACGCGGCACTCAGGCCCGAACCTCGAGACTAAGCGCCTCTCCCTCATCTCACGCTGCCTCAGTGAGGGGAAGCTCTCCAGCCTCTTCATACTGCTCTGATCTCATGGATGACCCAAGTTCCCCTGCTGGCTCTGAAATGAATACGCTGATGAGCGGTCTTAAAAAAGAACTTGCAGGCATGTTCCATAACTTGGAAAAGTCTATTAAAAAAGAGATAACTGCAGTTAGGACTGACATGTCCCACATCTTGGTCAGAGTAGAGGAGACGGAGCAACGGCAAGATACCCAAGCGCTAGCCATTAAAGAACTGCAGGACACTGTTACCCAGCTAGCATTTGCTCATCGGGCCTCCCTATACAAACTCGAAGACCTCGAGAACCGCAATCGAAGAAACAACATACGGGTCAGAGGCCTACCCGAGGCTACTGGAGATAGTGACCTAGAACCATCAATACGGGGCATTTTCAACACCATTATGGATAATCCTGTCACCGCTCCACTCCGCTTTGACCGGGTACACCGGGCTCTGAGACCCCGCAATACTAACTCTGACCAACCTAGAGACGTTATCTGTCGCCTACATTACTTCGAAGATAAAAATGCAATTATGATGAAGATGCGAGGCCTGCCTAGCATAGATTTCGACGGGGCAACCATCACCGTATTCCCAGACATCTCCAAGGACACCTTAGACCGTCGCAGAGCTCTAAAGCCGCTTCTTGACCTCTTGCGTACAGAAGGGATCACATATAGATGGGGCTTCCCAGCCTGCCTGATTGCCACAAAAAATGGCCGATCCCACACACTAAGGTTCCCGGAGGAACTTACAACCTTTTCGCAAGCTCTTAATCTTCCGCCCGTGGAACTCCCAGGCTGGCAGGACTCCATTCCTAAATTCTCGAATCTTGCAGATTCAGTCTGGAAAAAAACCCCTTCAAAGGCTGGTCGTTCCTCTATCCCGGGCTCTGCACAAAAGAATGGTTGAACTCTGCAACTTTGTCCTTTGCCTTTTTTCATTCAACCACGTTTCACTAGTACAGATGCTTATTTTCCTACAGCAAATTGATGCCAAGTCAGTCTTCAGATGTAAAAAATTTTTTTTTTGCACACTTACCTGACTATTTTTGGTAAACTCTGACTTAGGATTAGTTTGACCACTGATCTCCTTTCATGCTCTTTTGTTGATTTGTTGTCGCATCAGTAATGGTCTACAATTTATGCTGCTCAGTAGGAATTTCAATGTTTAAGTTTATTTCTGTTTCTGCCTACACGACCCCTTATTTTCATTTTTATTTAACTGGAACTAAATTTTTCATTTCTAATTACAAGTTAATTATTTGTTATGGGCCGAGTGCTGTTGGGGCACGTTTCTTATATTGCTCCTCCCCGACAACATAACCCAGTCCCCCCCTCCTTCTGGGGTTGACGAGTGCGTGCGACCTTAAAAGTTATTTTGTCCAATCCCTGCTTGAGGTTTTGGATGGCCGCTCGTTCTCTTCTTCCCCAATGGGACCACTGCAGATTTCTGCGTGTTATTCATACGTTTCCCAAAAGTTCTTTAATTCATATGTATGATTTTTCTATAAGTTCACTTTTCCCTTCTTCTTTTTTTTTCTATTCTTTACTTTACTCTCTTTTCCTTCTCCCTCCCCCTCCCCTCCCTCTCCCCTGCTGGCATACATGGAAGCATAGGCTGAAGTATTCTACCTACATGTAACAATGACTACATTGAAGCTTCTATCATATAATGTTAGAGGTCTTAATGTCGCAGCTAAACGGCACCAAACATTCCGTGAACTAAAGCAGGCCGCTTGTTCTATTGTTTTTCTCCAGGAAACACATCTAACTCATACAACACCGGTTAAACTGACCTCACCTCATTTTCCGCAATGGTACTATAGTTTATCTGACACTAACAAAGCTAAGGGAGTGGCCATTGGGTTTAACAGAAGCATATCCTTTCGTTTGTCTGACATGCTAGCAGATGATTCAGGCCGCTTTCTTTTTCTCCAGGGTTTCATTGGTAATACCCAATGTACTCTAGCAAACGTTTATTGCCCAAACCAAAATCAACCTACTTTTTTTTCAAAAATCTTAACCAAATTATCACATTTTGCCAAAGGTCTTATTATATTAGCAGGTGATATCAACATGTCCCTAGACCCTATACTAGACACGTCCCAAGGACGATCTAATATCTCTTTTAAACGCCTTAAATTTGTTAAAAGAAGACTCTTGGACCTCCAACTCATGGACGTCTGGCGCCTCCTCCATCCCAAGGAGAGAGATTTTTCACACTTCTCCACATCACATCACTCATATTCCAGAATTGACAATATATTTCTAGATCATTTTCACCTCCCCCTCTTACAGTCTGCCCACATAGGCACCGCAACTATCTCGGATCATGCACCTGTTTCGATAACGCTGTCTATGCCTTCCTTGGCACGCCGCACTAATAACTGGAAACTCAACGACTCCCTTCTTACTAATGAAGCCGAGGTTTCCTTAATGTCCTCTCATCTCTCACAATATTTCAAAGAAAACAAACCCTTTGATACTTCTCCCTCCGTTGTCTGGGAAGCTCATAAGGTCACTATCAGAGGACGGTTTATTGAACTTGGTGCTAGACTGAAAAGGGAGCATGGTCAGCGACTCGAACAGGTCCTACAACAAATAGCTGATCTTGATAAGCAACATAAACTTTCTCTCCATAATGAGCACCTCCAATCACTCACACTCAAACGAGAGGAATTAAAATCTCTTCTTAACTTAGACACTAAGAGAAAATTCCAACGCTTATCACAAAAATACTATGAATGGGGAAACAAACCAAGTAGGCTATTGGCCAGGTCATTAAAAGCTAAACAAATGCAGTCCTTTATTCCCAAAATTAAACTACAATCAGGAGAGCTCGCTCATGCAACCCCAGACATTGCAAAGGCCTTCAAGGAGTTTTACGCAGATCTCTACTGTGTCAACAATGACTTGTCCTCTTTACCTCAGAAAGAGAGACGTAGACGCATGCTCTCCTATTTAAAAGAAGCCAAACTACCTAAATTACCTACATCTATTTTTAAAGAATTAGAGGCAGACTTCTCGGTAGAGGAATTTCAAGCTACTTTGAAGTCCACTCCCTCTGGTAAAGCACCCGGCCCGGACGGGTTCCCCATTTCCTATACTACAAGACATTTAGTGACATTCTGCTTCCCCATCTTACAGCTTATGCTAACTCAGTTTCTCAATCCTCAGGTTTACGCCCAGAATCCCTCTCCACTCACATTACTGTCATTCCTAAACCTGATAAAGACCCTACCCTCTGTAATAGTTATAGGCCAATTTCATTAATAAATACTGATATCAAATTATTTGCCAAAGTAATGGCAAATCGCCTACTTCCCCTACTACCTAACTGGATCTCCAAAGATCAATCAGGTTTCATTCCCAATAGAGAAGCAAAAGACAATTCCCTCAGAGCGATTTCCCTAATCCAGTATGTTCGGAGAAGCGCCCAGCCCACCCTACTCCTATCCACTGATGCTGAAAAAGCGTTTGATAGGGTGGACTGGGACTATCTTAGAATGACATTGAGACATTTTGGATTGGGTCCTAAGATGTTCCACCGTATTTTATCTCTATACTCTAACCCCACAGCACAAATCAGAATCAACGGAACGCTGAGTGACTCTTTTGCTTTACATAACGGTACAAGGCAGGGATGCCCCCTATCCCCCCTCCTCTTTGCCATTACCTTGGAACCTTTTCTAGCGACAATTAGGAATAATGATAATATTCAAGGCATTCGAGTTGGTAAGAGTTCCCATAAATACGCAGCATATGCTGACGACATATTATTTTTTATTCAACAACCCCGCATCTCCATACCTAACCTAATGTCAGCATTTTCCATCTTTCAGTCAATCTCTAATTTCAAAATAAATCTATCCAAATCAGAAATTTTAAACATCAACTTCTCCCAATCCGAGGTGTCTTCCCTGAAACCTCTCTTCCCCTTTAAATGGGAACCAAAACATATGAAATATCTAGGTATTTATCTCACTCCCAACCTTCACTCTCTTTTCCGACATAACTATATTCCATTGCTTAACAGGATTAGGGAAGATCTACGAAAATGGTCCAGTTTATCCCACACCTGGCTAGGTAAAGTAAATATTATTAAAATGAACATATTACCCCGCATACTCTTTCTTTTTCAAATGCTTCCACTAGGGGTTCCAGTGGGGTTCTTCACCATTTTGCAAACCATGATCTCCCGTTTTGTTTGGGGGAACAGTCACCCCAGGATATCTAGAGAGATACTGTTTCGCTCCAAGATGTCTGGGGGACTGGCACTTCCTAATTTTAAAGCGTACTATCAGGCGGTTGTACTTTCTAGGGTGGCCGACTGGAAGTATGCTCTTGATTCAAAATTGTGGGTCCAACTTGAATACCTTTTGAGCGGTGTTGATCTATCGGTAGTTCCTTGGATACCCCGCTCCTGCAGGAATCTTGATCGATCCACCTCAACACTCACTATATCCTCATTAGCTATATGGGACGCCCTACATAAAAAATTCTCATGGGGGTATAACTCCCCTTTAACACCCCTCCTTAATCACAAATATTTTCTACCAGGTTTATTAGATCCCGGGTTCCAATCTTGGAGACCAAGAGAACCTTTCTTATTACATCACGCCCTCCGTGGCAATACACTTAAACCATTACATTTGATCATCGATCCCAAACCTGTCTCGTTTATCGACAAATGGAGATACCATCAATTACAATGTTTCTTAAGCTCTCTCCCTCATCCGCTTAGAGGTTTGCAAGATCTAGATCGAATAGAAGAAATATTCTACCCAAAAGACCCTCCCTTACATAGTATTTCTCTATTTTATAGAGCTATTATTGCCCTTCAAAATCCTGGGTTTCCACCCTTTTTGGTAAAATGGGAGACTGACCTGGGTTCCCCCATCTCAGACAATCAAAAGGACAGGGTCTTACAATTGGCTCACACTTCCTCCCTTGCTTCTAAGATGGCAGAGGTCAATTATAAACTACTCACTAGGTGGCATTACACCCCCGTTAGACTTCACCAAATGTTCCCCGCCAGTTCCCCATTGTGCTGGAGGAACTGTGGGAACGAAGCCACTCATGCACATATCTGGTGGTTTTGCCCACTCATCCGCCCCTACTGGATGGCCATCTGCAATCTGATTTCACAGATTATGGAGGTAAATCTACCCATGGACCCATGGACTATCCTTTTTCATGCCTCTACAACCTCCATAGGCTCATATAAACGTTCACTCATTCCTCACCTTTTGAACACAGCCAAAGCCTTAATTCCCACCTTCTGGGGCCAAGCAGCAATTCCGTCTATTAGGACCTGGTTGCAGAAGGTTGATGAAGTTCAACTCATGGAGAGTATTACCCATAATATCAAAGGGACTTCAGAAAAACACTCAGCCACCTGGGCTCCTTGGGTGGATTTTCAGTCCACCTCCTCATATAAGGATATTATAGTACAGATCTCATAAATTTATTACTTTTATATCGTCACAAAATTTCGATCACTCAACATTTTGCACATGTATGCCAACACCCCACCTTATCCTCTTTCTTCTCATTTTACCCTCTATCCTATTTACTATCCCCCTTATTTTTTTTTTCCTTTTTCATTTCCTCTCCTATTATCAAGTTTTCTGCATCTCAAGCTTTCTGTTAGCTTCATTATATCTCTCTTATCTAACTGAGGCAAGGTTTTTCATCTTGTTCTTACACTTTGATTTCTATGTTTACTCTGAAGGAAGGTTTTCCTTTTTCTACTCAATTACTACATTGATTCTCATCCTCCTTTCTGAATATACAGAACTGTTTAATATATCTCAGGCTTCTTGACACTCATTGTATATATCCGAGCATTGAAATTGACTTTGCTTCTCATAATATTTGTACCCAGTTTGTGACATAACTGTTTATTTTTGTAATTATTTTCTTTAATAAAAATTTATTAAACAAAAAAAAAACACCGTTTTCATATGTGGGCGCTGCTCACATATGCGTTCGCTTTTGCACACGAGCTTGGCGGGATGGGGCGCGTTTAAAAAAAATTTTTTATTATTATTTATTTTACCTTTTATTATTTATTTTTACACTGTTCTTAAAAAAAATTGTCACTTTTATTCCTATTACAAGGAATGTAAACATCCCTTTTAATAGAAAAAAAGCATGACAGGACCACTTTAATATGAGATCTGGGGTCAAAAAGAACTCAGATCTCATATTTACACTAAAATGTAAAAAAAAAAATTAAATGTCATTTAAAAAATAAAAAATAGTTGCTTTAAGATCTATGGGCAGAAGTGACGTTTTGATGTTGCTTCCACCCTGCAATGGTATGGAGACGGGTGTTCTGTCTCTGGGACAGTTAGCTAAACCTGCTCATCCTAATAACTTCAGATAACATATTTCTTTGATCTCAGTTTTATTAGAACAAGCCAGGTGAAACTACAAATAACAGAAATAGACTTCAATAAGTATAATATTGCATACAATACAGCAGGGATATGCAATTAGCGGACCTTCAGCTGTTGCAAAACTACAAGTCCCATCATGCCTCTGCCTCTGGGTGTCATGCTTGTGGCTGTCAGAGTCTTGCTGTGCCTCATGGGACTTGTAGTTCTGCAACAGCTGGAGGTCCGCTAATTGCATATCCCTGCAATACAGCATACATTGCATAAACAACAATGTACAATACAAGATGTGATAGTAAAAACTTACCTTTTAAGTTCTCTAAGGGGTGATGGTGATAGATTGAGAAAGACATGACTTGCTTCCTGCAATGTGTTGAAAAGAATGGTGGATGGTTCACTTCCTGTTAAGATTCTACCCAGAATTCCCTGCTTGCTGACAACGTCCTTATTTACACATACAATAAACAATTAAACAGAACTGCAGCAATACCAAAAAGGAAAGCTAGATGGAGCCTGCACACCACATATGATTGTCTTAAGTAAATTACACATTTTGCATGCAAATTTAACATAACACAGGTACAAATAGCCAGTATAAAACATCTGGTGGACAGAACACTCCCCGCCTGACATCAAGTGATGTCACTAACAGAGTCCTCCGTAGAAAGCAACAGAATAAGTTCGGTCACTGGTCTCAAGAATATATTAACCTCATTCTGTTGAAAGATCTTGACCTTGACCTTACGGACACGATTATCCTTGCTTGGCAGTACTTAAAGGCCACATATTCCTTAGTAAGAAAAGAAAATGTGCGCTTGCATTAAATAATGTATGTCATTATCTCAATATTTATACATAAGATCAAAAAAAGGAAAACCGAAATTAAAGAAAATGACTCCAGGTAAAGCTATCGCTATCCTTCACAGCAAATTACAATATGAAAATTTGATACTAAATTCATATATTGTAAAAAAAAAAATTATATATTATTAAATTCATATATTGATTATATAAACCATTCAATACATAACAATAAATAAAGTACAAAAAATAGTGTTCAAATTCAGTCCACCCAAGTGCAGAATTGAAGATATGAAATTGTAAAAAACTTCAAAAACGCATAAGTAGCAAAAACGCATGTCCACAGTTCATAAATTGCATCCCATATGAATGTAGGAAGGGACAGAGGGACGTGAAGGGACTTCCAGCCACCAGTGGGTCCAAGGGGTAATAACAGATGTACCCTTACCAGACACGTTGGACCTCCTTTATAGCAAGGTCATATAGGCATGCAGATTTGGCCCTCTGCAGGGACAGGAGATGACAGCTCAGCCAGCATACAGCAGGAGATGATTCCGGCACTTCCGCGTTAAGACAAGCACTCCCTCGTCACAGGAACCATGGATGGAAGAGGAGGGAGAGGGGAGAAAAAACTCCAATAGTGTAGTAGGTTTAAAAAAAAAATTTTATTGCCTCGATCCACCAGGCATCATATTGCACAACTGACAAAAGAAACAAAAAATGTTAAAAGCCAGCTTTTAACATTTTTTGTTTCTTTTGTCAATTGTGCAATATGATACCTGGTGGATCGAGGCAATAAAAAAAAAAAAAAAAATTTTAAACCTACTACACTATTGGAGCACATTGCACATTTTTCTTTTCTTATTATTTTACACCTCACTGATATTTGTGGTATTTGTTGCAGCTGCAGTTATTTTTCATAATTCTTGTTGCTTGGTAGCGCAGGTTTCCCTTCCTTTTTTTGCTTTCCACATATTCCTTAGTGCCTGGCAATCTTTCATGAGCACAACATCACCAGGTTTAAGATTAGGCTTTTCAGTATGCCACTTTCTGCTTACTTGTAGAGTAGATATATATTGTTCCCTCCACCGGTTCCAGAAGGTATTGGCAAGGGTTTGTATTTGTCTCCATTGACATTTGTAAAGGTCCTTCTCACAAAACTCTCCAACTGGAGCACCGACAAGACCAGTCTTTTGCGTGAGTAACATGGCAGGTGTGAGGACCACTGGATGTTCAGAGCCACTTGAAATGGATGTCAAAGGTCTGGCGTTAATGATAGCTGTAACCTCTGCCATAAATGTCACTAAACATTCATGAGTAAGCCTTGCAGTTCCTACTTGTAGGAAGATAGAGTCAAGAATTCTGCGGGCTATGCCTAGCATTCTCTCCCAAACACCTCCCATGTGAGAAGAGTGAGGTGGGTTGAAGATCCATGTGCAGTTTTGCTTTTCCAGCCTGGGTATGGTGTGTTTGAGAAGTGGTGCAAGTTCTGCTTTCCCCATTATGAACCCTATGTGGCATTGTCCTTTAGTGTCTATAGTTTTCAGGTAAGCTACAGCAGCAACTGCTTAAACAGAAGCATCCAAAAACACACAAAGTCTTTGCATCTGAATGTCAGCAGATGACAGAGGAGCATATGGTCGTGGAATTTTAAGGTTGGATAGAGCTGTTAGTGAGTTCTTCCACTCTAGCCATAGGTTCTTCTTGTTGGTGGGGAGAGGGTGGTCCCAATCTAGTGACTCACAGGTTAAGTCTCTCAGTAGTGCTTTACCCTGGATGGTGACAGGTGCTGCAAAGCCTAAGGGATCATACAGGCTGCTTATGGTAGATAGGACACCTCTACGGGTAAAGGGTTTTTCTTCTGTGTTTACTTGGAAAGTAAAGGTGTCAGATCTTAAGTCCCAAAGCAAACCAAGGCTGCGTTGCATGGGAAGTGAGTCTGTGCCTAGATCTAAGTCCTTTAACTCATTAGAATGATCTTGGACAGGAAAGGCTTCTAATACTTCTCTACTGTTGGAAGCAATCTTGTGGAGTCTTAAGTTGGAACAAGCAAGCATTGACTGAGTTCTTTTGAGGAGACTGATTGCACCTTCATTTGTGGGTAGTGATTTCAAGCAATCGTCTACATAGAAATCCTTGTCCACAAACTGTCTGACATCTGACCCATACTCTGACTCTCCCACGCTAGCAGAGTGTCTGAGGCCATATATAACAACTGCAGGGGAAGGGCTGTTGCCAAATATGTGCACCCTCATGCGGTATTCTGTGATGTCTCCAGAGGGGTTGTTGTCCCTGAACCAGAGAAACCTCAGAAATTTAGGGTGTTCTTCTTTAACAAGAAAGCAATAGAACATTTGCTGTATGTCTGCCATGAATGCGACTAAATCCTTGAAAGCAAAGAAGTACTCCTAATAGTCTGTTGTTAAGGTCAGGGCCAGAGAGAAGGACATCGTTTAGAGAGACACCCTCATGCTTGGCGCTAGAATCAAACACCACTCTAATCTGCCCTGACTTCCTAGGGTGATAGACCCCAAATATGGGTAAGTACCAACATTCCTCTGAGTCTTTGAGGTTTGGGGCTATCTCAGCATGACCATTCTGGAAAATTTTCATGAAGGAAAGGAAATGTTCTTTCATCTCTGGTTTCCTCTGAAGATTGTGTCTTAAGGAAGTGAGTCGTTTATATGCTAGTTCCCTGTTGTTAGGCAATGTCGTCTTTGTGGTCTAAAGGGAAGAGGTGCAACCCAGCTATTAGTACCGTCTTTCTCCATACTCTTTTCCATAACTTCTAAGAAGAGCCTATCCTCAATGCACATTGCTACCTGGATGTCTTCCTTTGTTCTCTTGAACACTGTGCTTCCTAAGTCGCTTTGGTCTTTGTCATAGGTATTGCTGTCACAGAGGGAATTTAGGAAGGGAGAAGGTACAGGGTTGTTGTGTGGTAGCTCCTTTATGAGGATGTGATTTTGACAGGGTTGGAAAAGAGAAGGACGACCATTCTCGAGGATACTAGTGAGGAGGTTATTAACAGATGCCGGTTTGTGTGCACCTCCCAGGCAAACATCACCTATAATGACCCACCCGAGATCCAGTTTTTGGGCATATAGGGCATTTTTAGGACCGTTGATCAGTTTTTTTACTTTGTGGACTTGCAAGATATCCCTTCCTAGGAGTAAGATTATCTGAGCCTGATCATTTAGTTCTGGTATGAGATGTGCTATGTGATTCAAGTAAGCTGCTGCGTCTGGCGTGGGAATCTCTGATCTGTTGTCTGGTATCTGGTTGCACTCTATTATGGTTGGTAAGAGTAGGCATGTCTTACCATCCATAGATTCAATTTGTAGGCCGTCAGCTCTTCTTCCCGCCGTTACCACTGTACCTGCACAAGTCCTAAGGGAGTAGGGGCTGCTGGGGCCTTTAAGGTTTAGAATGTCAAAAAACATAGATCTAGCTAGTGACTTGCTACTCTGATCATCCGAGATGACATAGAGCTTGACTGCTTTGTCTCTGCGTCCTTTTGGATAAACTCTCTCTAGACAGATTTTAGAGCAGGACCTGCCACCAGTACTTCCTTTGCAAACTTCAGTGCACTGTGAAGTGATTGCTATGGCGTCTGTACTAGAGTCTTTAGTCTCCCCACCTTGCTCCTTGTCCCTATAAACAGGTGGGAATGTTCTTGGAGTAGGCCTTGGGTGTAGAGCTGTGTTGAGCTCTGTGCTGTCACATTCTGTACATTTGACACTGACCTTACAGTCCTTGGCGAAATGTGTGGACGAAGAGCAGCACTTGTAACAGATGTTGTTCTCTTTGAGGAAAGCTTTGCGATCTTGGATGGTCTTTGTCCTGAAGGCTCTGCATTCCAGAAGAGGATGTGGCATCTTATGTAGAGGGCAGAACTTAGTGGGGTCGCTGTCTTGATCCTCTGGCCGAGACTCAAATCTGTGGGAAGAAATGTTAGTTTTGTGCACTGCTACTGGAGCTCGGAGTTGTTTAGGGCCAGAAGAAGTGGTATAAGACACTGGAAAAATTAAGCTGGGGTCATCTTTCATTCCTGCTTGTCTGTCTACAAAGTCCACAAACTCGCTAAAGGGTGGAAAAGGCACATTGTGTTTTCGTCTGTAGGTACAGCCATGAGTAATCCATCTTTCGTGTAACTCATAAGGAAGTTTTTGTGCTAAGGAGTTAATACCTCTAGCAGAGTCAAGATAGGAAAGGCCAGGTAAGTCTCCTTCTGCTTTAGCAACTTGTAACTCCATACACAGGTCACTGAATTCTCTGAGTCTTTGGTAACCTCTGCTAGGTATTTTTGAGAAGTCTTCTATCCTTTTAACAGTGTACTCTCTATAGCCTCTGGTGAGCCATAACATCTATCCAGTCTGTTCCAAATGTTTGTAAGGCCTATCTCAGGGTGGTTTATATTAATGTCTCTGATCCTTTTGGCATGTTCAGCAGAATCATTGCCAAGCCACTTTACGAGGAGTTCTATCTGTTCCCTGCAGGATAGATCTAGACCTTGAATGACACTCTGGAAAGCGGATCGCCACGCCCTGTAGTGTTGAGGGCGATCACTAAATTTGACAAGTCCTTGGGTAACTAACTCTCTTTTGGCCAGGAACTTGGCAAAGTCTACAGTAGCCTGATTGGCATTGAGGTAGGCTGCTGGTGTATTGTGGCACAGTGTAAAGGCATACCTGGTAAAAGTCTCTTCTTTAGGCGCGCTGGGTTCAAACTTGCATAAAGTAGGCAGTTTGTACCGGCTCGTTGCATACACCTTTGGAGTGAAGACTGGTGTTTGAAGCTTGTATGAAGGCTGGGTACCTTGTGGAGTAGAAGGTTTGGTTGGAACTGGAAAGTCTGGAACTCTGTCAGATTTTTCTTGCTTGTAGCACTGGGGTCCCAGGTCGTCTTGTTGCTGCTTTATTTGATGTGACTCAGTGACGTCATGTTTAATTTCTTGTTGTGGGATGCTGCTTGGGTCACAGTGCTGGTAGACATAATCTGACGTGCGTTGCGAAGAATCTTGTTGGTCCTCTTCTAGACCCGGTATGCTGCTGCCTAGTCTTGGCTCATCATAGACGGCTGCTTCTAAAGCTTCTGCTTCTGCAATGTCGGCGGCAGTGTCTCCTTCTACTGCCAGCTTCTCTATGTTAGCTTCTAAGATAGCTTGCTGCAATTTCAGAGATGCTTTCTGCTGGGCTAGCTCTTCCTCCAGGCGTATTCTTTCCTTCGCTTTCTCTCTTCTTCCATGCGTACTCTTTCTTGCTCCAAGTGTACTCTTTCTTACTCTCTCTCTTCTTCAATGCGTACCCTTTCTTGCTCCAAGCCTACTCTTTCCTTCTCACTCTCTTGTTCCTGTCTCACCCTTTCTGCTTCAAGGTGGGCCTTTTCTTTTTTCATCTGTAGCTCTTGGTCTGCGAATGCGGCCCTGGCTCTTGCTGCTTCAGCTGTTGAACGGGCGATAGCTGCTGCATTTGCTACAGATGACTTAGATAAGCTTGCTCGTGAACGTGTTTTGTAGGAAGATGTCCCACTGTGAGACATGGCTGCGGTGAAGAAGCTGTCTTGCTGTATAGAGACCGTTCTAGTGTCGATGCTGCTTGACAGAGCGCGTCACTGTGTAGCGTGACTGCTTGCTTCGCCTGCCGCAGGCCTGTTTCTTTAAGGCTTCTGACTGTATGGATACTGCACAGCCCTGGGCTGTACAGACTTCCGAAGTCGGCTTATCTTCCCTTCAGAGGTCAGCTTAAAAATTTCACTGTTCTGTCTCTGGGACAGATAGCTAAACCTACTTATCCTAATAACTTCAGATACCATATTTCTTTGATCTCAGTTATTAGAACAAGCCAGGTGAAACTACAAATAACAGAAATAGACTTCAAAAAGTATAATATTGCATACAATACAGCATACGTTGCAGAAACAACGATGTACAATACAAGATGTGATAGTAAAAACTTACTTTTTAAGTTCTCTAAGGGGTGATGGCGATAGATTGAGAAAGACATGACTTGCTTCCTGCAATGTGTTGAAAAGAATGGTGGATGGTTAACTTCCTGTTAAGATTCTACTGAGAATTCCCTGCTTGCTGACAACTTCCTTATTTACAGATACAATAAACAATTAAACAGAACTGCAGCAATACCAATTAAACAGAACTGCAGCAATACCAATAATGATCTCGCGCAAAAGTACTTAATAGAGCATAAATCATAAAATCAAAATATGAATAATAAGTGAGTAATAAGTAAGTAATAGTAGATAAATACTAAATTAATACATTAATAAAAAGTGATTTGGGACATCAAAAATAATTATAATAATGGTGAAGCCCATAAGTCCATTTTATGATTTTTGATTTTATGATTTATGCTCTATTAAAGTGGATGTAGAGTACGAGGGCGTGGCCTGCTGCAGCATGGAGTAGGACGTGTTGGACCAGAGCTCCGTCCAGTACTCCTTAATCCTTACCCATCCTGCTTCCCAGCATCATCATCCAGCAAGCTGAGGTACCTCCTGAGCCCCCTGTAAACGTATTGACCTGTTCCTGCAGGTCTTTGATCGGACAGGCGTCCGAACCAGCACGGAGCTCCTCCGCGGCGGCAGCCGTAACTACAGGCCGCGGCTTCGGGCCTACTGGAATCCGGAGCCCATCCTGCCCTCCTAGGCCTCCCGGGTATCTGGATCTCCTCCCGCCCACGGACCCTACCCTGAGGGCTTCCAGAGGAGTCTCAGGCGGAGCGGTGCAGGACCGCACGGCGGTAGCCCCAAATTTAGGCTGCGGCTTCGGCCTAGTCCGGAGCTCCGGCGGCCATCTTGCTCCTCCAGGCCTCTCCGAGGGTGCTACGATCTGGCCCCTGGGACACCTGGCTTTCCTGCTACCAGCTGACCCCCCTGCATGGGACCCTGAGAGGAGTCTGATTCACATAGTGCCCCCCCACACAGTGACAGTCTCAAATCCGAACTGGGGATCTGGCCTGGTCCCGGCGGCCATCTTGGTACTCTCAGCCTTCCCACCAGTATTGCATCCTTACTTCCTGGGCTCTGCACCCTGCACTATCCGACCTGAAAGTGGACACAAACGGTACCGGAGCTTCTCGGGACCGGTATGACCGGAGGGAGACACTCCCAGGCATCTCGCAAGCCCCGGAGTACTCCGAAGAAGCAGGCCTCCGTGGTGCGCTTGTCTCCCGCCACGGCGGCCAGTATGGCGTCTCAGGCAGAGGAAGGAGAGGCAGCTCTATGGGAACAAACTAACTTTGAAGCCCTCATGCAGGCTATTACTACCTGCCAAACTACCCTGACGGGGAAAATAGAGTGCATGCAGCTAGACATCAGCCTCATTCGTAGAGACATGGACTGTTTCCGCTCCAGGCTCACTGAAGCTGAAAGAAGAGTGGGGGAGGAAGAAGATATACTACAAGACCAGGGAGCCTCACTCCGCACGCTGCAGACCAAAATAAAAGTCCTGGAGGCTCGTGCGGAGGACGCAGAAAACAGAAATCGAAGGAACAACCTCCGGATAGTGGGACTGCCAGAGGGCGCGGAAGGTAAAGATCCTACGACGTTTCTGAATGCTTGCTGTGCACCCTTCTTCCAGATGCCAAGTTCTCTGATGTCTTTGTGGTGGAGAGGGCACATAGAATGCCTGCTACCCGGGGGCCCCCGGGAGCTCCTCCACGCACATTTATTCTGAAACTCCTCAATTTTCGGGATCGAGATCTGGTTTTGCGGGAGGCGAGAAAGATCAAGGTGCTTCGCCATGAGGGAGCGAGACTCATGATCTTCCCAGATTTCTCCATCGATACACAAAAGGCAAGAAGATCGTTTGATCAGATCAAATTGGATCTCCGCAATCGCAAGATCAAATACAGTATGCTATTTCCCGCCCGTCTGAGAGTGCAGGATGGAGAGTCAGTGCGGTTTTTTACATCTCCAGAAGAAGCATCCAGGTGGCTTGAAACAGTACTACGAGGCTGATCCGATCGCTCTTACTAAATCCCCTTATAACATATGTTTTACTGCAACAAAGATCACCTTCATCTGCTGACTTCACTACAAGCCCGAACCCTTTACCTTGACTTGTCCAACTAGATCAGAATAAGTCACTTCTATATTCTCCCTAAGATCCGGTTCTGTGAGTATATATGCCTACTAGTTACAGAACATTTACGCAAAAAGAGATGAAGAATTGTTTGTGATCGTGCTTAAATATACGGTGAGGGGACCGGAATCTTCAGTTTGCAACGTGTTTTAATTTAAGAATAGTACCCCCAGACTTTTGGGAGACAGTTTAATATGCTGGGATCGTTTATCCGGGTATTTTGGGTCTTGTTGGCTGCTCTTTATGAACACAGACTAAGTCGCTCCGATGGCTCACTGTTCACGAGCCCCATGGGTAGTTGCCACAATTAGTTTTGGGGAACGAGCATCCCGAAGTTTGGGGGGTGGTGCGGGGAGGGGGGAGGGGGGGAAGGGTTGGTGCTGGGGTTCTCACCCCAGACCAGTTTTACGTTATGTTATTTTACTTTTACTTGTTATACATTTGGCACTTATCTGCTCCAGATTGTACAATCAGTGCTCTACTCAAGGCAAGACATGCAGTATTAATCTGCTAATACTAGAGAGGGAGGGTTATTCGGTTCACTGTATTATCACAAATGTGTATCTCACTAAGAGTATTATGTTATCATGTAAGCTCTGTATGGAGCGTATGCTGTACCAATCCTGTGGCACATGTATCAGGGCACCAGAATGAATCTCCTTAATGTTATGTCCTGGAATGTACGGGGCCTAAATTCTAAGATAAAACGCTCCTTGGTTTTTACTTACGTAAAAAAATACAACCCCCATATCTGCATTTTGCAGGAGACTCACTTAACGGGGAGCAGGACGCTGGCTCTAAAAAAGCCCTGGGTGGGTTCATATTATCATTCTACATACTCTACCTATTCTAGAGGAGTCAGCGTCCTGGTCCATAAATCACTGCCCTTTACACTGCTTGATTTCCACCTAGATCCCGAGGGGAGGTATGTGGTCGTGCATGCCATGTGCGACAGGATTGAGATGGTAATAGTGGGTTTATATATTCCACCCCCAGCCTCAATGGCGATTTTACATAAACTGACCCCTATATTGGCTCAATACCCGGCTGCAGCCATTCTTCTGGCCGGAGACTTTAATATGCCACCGGACCCCAGTATGGATAGGCTGGGTGACGATGGAGCTTCTGACTCTCCACTGAAGAGATGGGCGGAGGGATATGGCCTTAGTGATGTGTGGAGATGGCGTCACCCCAGGGATAGGCAATATACTTGTCACTCTGCCACGTATGCCTCCTTCTCAAGAATTGATCTGTTCTATGCTGGGGGACCCATTATCTCCCGTGTCCAGGAGGTTAAGATTCTGCCGCGTGGCATTTCTGACCACGCTCCCCTCCTTTTGCAACTAAACACGGACTCGCCAACGGGCTCTGGCCTGTGGCGGGTCTCGGGTTTTTGGATAACGGATGAGGGTGTTGCCCCTGAGATAGAGGGAGAGATGAATACATTTTGGTTACAAAATAAAGCAACGGCCTCCCCTGCAATGGTGTGGGATGCCTTTAAGGCATATACACGAGGTCAGTACCGCATGGTTATAAATAAAGTTAGGAAACTCAATAGGCTCGCACTGGAGGAGGCTGAGGGACGGGCTCAGAGTTTGGAATCCAGCTATGTGACCACCAAAGACACGGGAACTTATACCACGCTTCAAGCTCTCCACCGTGAGATTGCGTTGTTGTGAGCAACTGCGACCCACAAGCTACTGCTCTCACAGTCCCAGAGAATATTCGAACAGGGTGAGAGATCGGGGAGGCTGCTGGCGTGGCTGGCCAAGGAGCGCTCCACCATAGCACACATTGCCAACATTAAAGATGACATGGGGAACCTTTTAGCGGATCCCGCTAAGATCAATGCCAGATTTGCACAATTTTATGAACACTTATATACATCCAAAACTGACTACACCCTAGATACCCTGCAACACTTCCTAGGTCAAATAGAGTTCCCAGTCCTCTCGGAGGAAAATAAAACTAAATTAGATGCACCCATTACCCTCAAAGAAGTGCAGACGGCAATCTCTTCACTGCAATCTGCAAAGTCCCCAGGCCCAGACGGTTTACCGGCCGAGTTTTATAAAACTAATAGTGAGTCATTGGCCCCTCAGTTTCATGAACTTCTTCTGTCTATGCTGGAGGGTCAAAACCTTCCTCCATCAATGTCAGAGGCGGTGATTGTTGTAATACCTAAGCCCCGCAAGGACCCCGAGCTATGTGAGTCATACCGGCCCATTTCGCTATTAAACTTCGACGCTAAGATCATCACAAAAATTCTAGCGAATCGGCTTAATACTGTTATCCTTACTCTGGTTCATGGAGACCAGACGGGTTTCATGCCAGGTAAGGGAACAGACATCAATTTGCGACGATTGTATACAAATATATCCCACGCCCTTGCCAGAGGTACCCCCGAAGTAGTGGCCTCCCTAGACGCCGAAAAGGCGTTCGACTCGGTCGAATGGGAATATCTTTGGCATGTCTTGGAAAAATTTAATATTGGGCCTAGGTTTATCTCTTGGATAAAACGGATGTATGCTAACCCCACTGCCAGAGTCAGAACCAATGGGTCCCTCTCACCCCCCTTCAAATTACAAAGGGGTACTAGACAGGGATGTCCGTTATCCCCGGGTTTGTTTGCCCTAGCTGTTGAACCTCTTGCTATCCTTATTAGGTCCTCCGTAGCTGCAGGGGGGATGGAGGTGGGCCCTCTACGGGAACAGATCTCCCTCTACGCGGATGACACTCTTCTTTATCTCCCAGATGCTTCCCACTCCCTCGAGGAGACCCTAAGGGTCATAGACTTATTTGGCTCCTTCTCAGGTATACGCATAAACTGGAACAAATCCATGCTTTTCCCGATCTCCCAGCCGCCCCTACTCCCCCCCCACCATATACCCCTGCAAACGGTCACTAAGTTTCGGTATCTAGGCATTGAAATACAAAGGGATCTCTCTTGTTATCTGACAGATAATGTATACCCCATTCTACAGCAACTAATAAGACGCTGCTTAACATGGAAGTCCCTTCCCCTGACACCGGTGGGTAGGATAAACCTTCTCAAAATGATATTCCTCCCCAAATTCCTGTATGTATTTAGAAACACTCCAGTACCTATCCCTGAATCATTTTTTAAGCAACTAGATCGGGTGATTACTAATTTCATTTGGGTGGGACAGACCCCCAGGGTTGCCAAAACGGGCCTGCAGCTTCCCCTATCTGCGGGTGGGCTGGCATTGCCGTGCTTCAGGAAATATTATTGGGCAGCGGTGCTGGTGACGGTGCGCTGGTGGTTTGTTCAGTCACGACATAACCCAGCGGTCAATTTAGAAGCAGCCATATTGGGGTCATATTCAGCATTGAGCAACCTGGTATTCAGGGGTCCAAAAGCACAAGGCAATATGACCATCCCTATGCGCACGACCGCCAAAATTTGGGAACAGCTGACAGCTAAGCTCAACCCACCACAAACTTATTCACCCTATACACCACTCTGGGGTAACCCTAAACTACCACATCTCTTAATGATCCCAGACCCAGCAGTCTGGGCTAAATATGAAATTAAAATCTTACAGCATATTATGCCAGAGGGTAAACTCCTTACATTTGACGAACTACGTAATACCTTCCAACTCCCTACTAAAATGTTTTTCCGCTATTTGCAACTGAGACACGCAACTCAGGCTCAATTCCCTTCAGAAATTCAACTACAATCACATATGGTGGAGCGCTTCCTTATTTCCAAGCATGTGGACCGTGTCCTTTCCTCTTTGTATCTCCGGGTGACCCTGGGAACTGATAACCAGGGGACTAGGCTATTTAACAAATGGAAGCTGGCTGTGCCCTCCCTGACGGATGACGATTGGGAAGAGGGAGTCCAACAATATATTCCTTTGATGATATCCGCCAGAGACAGGTACATCCAGTTAAAATTCCTTCACCAGGCATACTACACACCCCAACGGCTTGCTAAAATATATCCCTCTCACTCTGATAGGTGCCCAAAATGCAATACGGATATAGGTACTTTCTTACATGTGGTGTGGTCGTGCCCCCTTCTTCAACAGTTCTGGAGGGAGGTGGTACAATACATCAACTTAATTGGGAACCTGACACTTACACTGGATCCCCGGGTCCTTCTCCTGGGGATCTGTGATACCCTCATCGCGAACACCCATAAGAGGCTATTCGTTTTCTATGCTCTATTCTATGCAAGGAAAACCATCTTATTTAAATGGAAACAGACAGACCCCCCCAACAGTGGGACAATGGAAAACACTCATTGATAAGACCCTCCCTCTATATAAGCTCACATTTATGAGCCGGAAGTGTCCCAAAAAGTTTGAAAAAATTTGGGGTCCATGGGTGTCTAGGTGATGGCCACTGATGCGGATCCCCCCAGGAGAAATCGCTGAACTTATACACCACTAGATCGATTAAGAAATATTTAGAATACACTTAAAATGACCACTAAAATATACCTCTCCCCCCCCCCCCCTTTTTTTTTTTTTTTTTTTTGCTTTGAGGAGGAGGTATTGCTCCTAAAATACAACTTTGTAGTGATATGAATACTTGCAACTAAGATCTGAACTGATGTGCCTTGCTTTTTGATGTAATACTTGAGACTATTTAACTTAGATTGTCACTTTCCTTCTGGAAATGGTTCTTCTTTGCCTCTTTTATGTAATCCTCTCTTATTGTGCCCCTTTTATACTCCTATGTATAGGTATATGTACATTTATATATATATTTGTGAATGTACGTCTTTTTTATCTTTGTACTGAAACTTTTCTCCTTTGGAGATGAATAAAAACGTAACTGTTAAAAAAAAAAAAAGTGGATGTAAATCCAATGTCATCCTTTCTAAACTACTGCCATAGGGGTTATCTATAAGGATATACATGCCTCCTGCATGTATCTTTACCTGTCAAATGTCTCCCCTCTGAGGGGGAGGGGGGAAGGGAAAAACAAAGAGCACACTGAGAAGTAATAAAAAATCTAAAAAATGCTAAAACCAGCATGGGGGAAAAGACACATAATTAAAAGTCGCTAAGAAAGCAATTGAGGTCAAATTCGATATTGAGGTCTCTGGACGAGAAAGTATCTAATGTAAATATCCATTTTGATTCCAAATGGCTGAGGGTCCTAACTTTGTGTCCCCTCCCGCCAATGTTTGATATATGGTTTTATTCCCCAAAATTTCAGATAGGAGGGATCTTTATTGTGGCATAAAAGGAAATGTTTGGATACACTATGTTTATCGTATCCACTCAGAATATTTTGAACATGCTCCTTAATGCGTACCTTCAAGGGTCTTTTTATCGACATATTGCAGGCCGCAACTGCACTCCAGGGCGTATACTGCTCCTTCCGTATTACAACAGATGAAGTTTTTAATATCATACTGTACGTGTCTCCCATGCTTGTGGATATAAAATTACATTTCTTTTTGTTCGGACGTCTAGTTCTCAAGCATGCAAAACATCTCTTGCAAGGATAGAAACCTTTTCCGGTAAAATGAAAAAAAATATTTTTTTTGCTAGAAAATTACTTTAAACCCCCAAACATTATCTATTTTTTTAAAGCAAAGGCCCTACAGATAAAAATGGTGGGTGTTGCAAATTTTTTTTTCACACAGTATTTGCGCAGAGATTTTTCAAAAGCAATTATTTTGGGAAAAAAACACTTTTTTAATTTTAATGCACTAAAACACACTATATTGCCCAAATGTTATCTAATGTATATCTAATGTAAATATCCATTTTGATTCCAAATGGCTGAGGGTCCTAACTTTGTGTCCCCTCCCGCCAATGTTTGATATATGGTTTTATTCCCCAAAATTTCAGATGGGAGGGATCTTTATTGTGGCATAAAAGGAAATGTTTGGATGCACAATGTTTATCGTATCCACTCAGAATATTTTGAATATGCTCCTTAATGCGTACCTTCAAGGGTCTTTTTGCCGACATATTGCAGGCCGCAACTGCACTCCAGGGCGTATACTGCTTCTTCCATATTACAACAGATTAAGTTTTTAATATCATACGTGTCTCCCGTGCTTGTGGATATAAAATTACATTTCTTTTCGTTCAGACGTCTAGTTCTCAAGCATGCAAAACATCTCTTGCAAGGATAGAAACCTTTTCCAGTAAAAAAGGTAAAATTCCTCTTAGGTGGATCTATTATGTTCTTGACTACTTTGTCGCGAATGGTAGGTGCTTTCTTATATATAAACTTAGGGTTAGTGGGTAGAGTGTCTTGTAGTTGTTTGTCTGCCAGAAGGATGTGCCAGTGTCGTTTGATAATTTTTTCTATTTTCTTATATTGTGCGTTGAAATCCAGGATTAAAGGTGCTACTGTCATAGATTGTTCTTGTTTACTCTTATCTTTGATCAGTTCATCCCGATTCATTCCTGTCACTTCTACTATCTTATTTTTAATAAATAAATGGTCATAGCCTTTCCTGGTGAATGTCTGTCCTATCTTCTCTGCTTGGTCTAAAAAAGTGTTAAGGTTGGTGCAATTGCGTCTAATGCCACGTACACATGAGCGGACTTTACGGCAGACTTTGCCCGGTGGACGGGATTCTGTCGGACAATTCGATCGTGTGTGGGCTCCAGCGGACTTTGTTTTCTCAAAAGTTGGACGGACTTAGATTTGAAACGTGTTTCAAATCTATCCGACGGACTCGAGTCCGGTCGAAAAGTCCGCTCGTCTGTATGCTAGTTCGACGGACAAAAAGCCAAGCTAGGGCAGCTATTGGCTATGAACTTCCTTATTTTAGTCCGGTCGTACGTCATCACGTACGAATTCGACTGACTTTGGTCGATCATGTGTAGGCAAGTCCGTTCATTCAGAAAGTTCGTAAAGTCCATTGAAAAGTCCGCCGGGCAAAGTCTGCCGTAAAGTCCGCTCGTGTGTACGCGGCATAAGTCGCATAAGTTGTCCTTTAGGGACATTATAAAGCCAATTTTTATGATGGCAACTCTCTATTGGGAGGTAACTGTTCATAAAAGAACTGTCACCTGCGAGGACGCATCATACGGCGGGTGCCTCCCATGGAGGCAGCTCAGTGGTGGCTTGCGGGTTTATTTTTTTTTAATGTTTGTTCCTTTGGCGGAGCGAGAGAAGATGAATGGACTTTGTGGGACATTTTTATTTTTTTATTTTTTAATAAAGGAATTGTCCCAAAGTGTGTCTTCTGTTTTTTTTTAAATTTTGACACTTTTTTTTTGTGAAATGGTACGGGTACAATGTACCCGTTACCATTTCAAACAAGGGGGGCTGGGATCTGGGGGTCCCCTTGTTAAAGGGGTCTTCCAGATTTCGATAAGCCCCCCGCCTGCAGACCCCCACAACCACCGGGCAAGGGTTGTGGGGATAAGGCCCTTGTCCCCATCAACATGGGGACAAGGTGCTTTGGGGGGCTACCTGAAGGGCCTGGTATGGATTTTGAGGGGGACCCCTACACCATTTAAAAAAAAAGAAATGGCGCAGGGTTCCCCTTAATATCCATACCAGACCTGAAGGGCCTGGTATAAAATTTGGGGGGACCCCCACGCAATTTTTTTAAAAATTTTTGTTCAGGATTCCCCTTAATATTCACACCAGACCCAAAGGGCCTGGTAATGGACTGTGGGGGATGACTTTTATCTGTATTGCCGGGACCGACAATTCATTATAACCACTAGTACTTTTTTTTCCTTTAGAAATGTCATTTTGTGCAGGGACTGTTCTAAACACGGGAAAAATGGGCCACTTTACAGGCATACTATAGACACCCCCCAGGTATGAAATTTAAAGGAATATTTCACTTTTATTGTTTCACTTTAAGCATTATTAAAATCCCTGCTCCCGAAAAAACGGCCATTTAAAAAAAAAAATTTCATTGATACATGTCCCCTGGGGCAGTACTCGGGTCCCCAAACACTTTTTATGACAATAACTTGCATATAAGCCTTTAAAATGAAGACTTTTGATTTTTCATGTTAATGTCCCATAGACTTTAACGGTGTTCCGAATTTTCCCCGAACACCGCATATTGTTCGGTGTTTGCAGAACATCCGAACAACCAAAGTTAGGCCCGATTTTATGCTCGGGCCAAACCGTTCGCCCATCCCTACTATCTACTACTATCTACTACTACTGTCTGTATGTGGGCAGAATATCAACATCAGACAATCTCAGTTGACAGCCCCTTCCAGCACACAGCAAGTAGTTGACAGCCTGTCCAATCTTCCCTTTAACAATTTGTACAGGGGTGTGCCCATTCGCTCAACCCCCTGCCTCCTGGTGCTGGGAAAAAGCCTTTGATCTGTGTATTTTGGGAAGCTATAGAGAAGTGATGGCTGCAGATAAACATGTACAATGTATGTAATTATAGCACTAAAACTTAAAAAATAAATTGTTAGAAATCATTTAGCAGTGAAAGATGGTGTTCTAACAAATTAGATTATTTTCATTTAAAAATCATACTTATTTACTAAAGGATTATAACATTCACAAAACAACAAAGGCATTATACAATATCTTTGCAGTATACTACTAAAATGTAAATTACTTCTAAAAATTTGGAATTTGAGAGGAGAAAAAAAAACAGGATATAGTCGTGATGTATGAGAGGTTCTCAAGGGGCCTCAGTTGAAACGTTTCAATATAAGTCACATGATCTCCTTTTCTAGTGAATCCAATTCCTCCCCCCTCCTATTTCAGCAGTTTTCTCTTATCCAGCAAGTTAAAAAGGCTGGGAATGAGTAAGCAAAATTCTTTCTGTGCCAAGTCAAGTCTGGAAGTTCACAATTCTGCACTGGAGCTGGTTTACTACGACTAAACATGAATGTGAAAGTTGTTACAGCAATTTTGATTCTTGCCCTTCTAACAATTTTAGCTTTGGTGCTGGTCATTTTGTTTGATCCAGAACCAAAATCCTGCAGTTTGGCAAATGAAAAAGTTTTGCTTTTAAAGCACGAAGATAAGAGTTTGATCTTTGCGGATCTCAGACCTGAAGAATATTATATAGTGGTAAGCTATTTAAAGGAAAATCTCCAAGTAAATCTGGTGGACATCACTAAGGCTAAACCTGATTCCAATTGCATATATTCAGTGGAGCTTCTACCACCAACAAAACAAGATGCCTTACTGTATTTGGATAAGGAAGGACCCAAACCCAGAAGAGAAGCATTGGTCATAGTTTATTTTGGAAGCCAACAGGAACCAGAAATTAAAGAATATGTAGTGGGACCCCTTCCAAAACCAACGAACTATAGTGATATTACTGCCAAAAAATACAAAGGCAAACTACCTTATTATCGTAGACCTGTAATTGGCACTGAGTACATTCAGATAAGAAATCATGTACATTCCAAGGAGTTTCCCAAAGCAAAAAGTTTCCTCAATGACGTGTTTGGCTATAATGAGTTGGCTGATAATGAATACTTCACTGCTTTAACAAGTGCTCCAAGAGGATTTCAATCTGGAGACCGGAGCACCTGGTTTTCTATTTTCTACAACACACAGGGCACTGGATATTTCCTAAACCCAACTGGATTAGAACTACTCTTTAACCACAAACACCTTGATGTAAAGAAGTGGACAGTGGATAAAATATTTTACAATGGTCAGTATTTTGACACATTTTCTGAATTAGAGGAGCAGTATAAAAGAGGAAGTTTAAAGCCAGTTAAGATGCAAAAGCCACATCTTAAAGATGACATAGCTTCACTGAAGCCTGAAAAACGTGTGCTATCTGATATGCCCATGCAATATGAACCACAAAGTGCCCGCTACAGTGTCAAATATAATCAGGTGTTATTCCAACAGTGGAGTTTTGCATTTGGGGTTAATGTAAACACAGGACTCAGATTATATGATATTAAATTCAAGGGTGACAGAATTGTCTATGAGCTTGGTCTCCAAGAAGCAATTAGTATTTATGGTTCCAATGCCCCAACTGGGATGTCAACAAGGTATATGGATGGACACTTTGGCATTGGACGTTCTATCTACCAACTGGTCCGTGGCGTTGACTGTCCTTACTTTGCTACTTATGTAGACACCCATTACTTGCTTGATTCAGATACATCAGTCCTAAACAAAGGCTCCATCTGTATCTTTGAGCTAAACACTGGCATTCCTCTGAGACGTCACTTCTCAAGTTTAGGTTCTAGTTTCTTTGGTGGTTTGGTCAGCACTGTTCTTGTCATAAGAACTATTGCCACACTGGGCAACTATGACTATGTGTTTGATTATATCTTCTATCAAAATGGGGCTATAGAATCAAAAGTTCGTGCAACAGGATATATAAGCACATCATTCTTTATGGAAAACGGTGTTGAACATGGACACAGAGTGGGGCCCCATACACTGGGAACTATTCACACACATTTTATGAATTACAAGGTTGACTTGGATGTTGGAGGTAAGCATGCATCAGTACAAATGATAATTTAAGTGGTAGAAGCATGTATTTGAGTTGAAGATAATGTTTTAAAGCTGTAATTTAAAAACAATACATTTTCAAATGTATGGAATGTATGTAGGAGAAGGAGTGGGGTGTAAAATTATGAAATGCAAACATGTATATTGATCATGTTTGGGTTTATAAATTATATTCAGTAAGCAGATAATCGGAAATCAAATTGGGATGCAGTCCTGTCACTATTACATCCAGTCAGCAGCTAAAGTTTTTCTTATAAAGTTATGTGTAATTCACCACTTGCCGACTGGCTCACGCCGATATACATTGGCAAAGTGGCACGGGTGCACAAAACAACGTACCCATCCGCGTCATCCGCTGATAGCGGGGGCACTCCATGCATCGTGGGAGCACACCCGCGGGTCCCGCGGACTCGATGTCCGCTGGTGTCCCACGATCATGGCACAGTGAGGCAGAATGGGGAGATGTAAACAAGGTATTTCCCTGTTCTTCCTAACAACATGACAGGGATCTACTGCTCCCAGTGATCGGAAGCAGTGATCTCTGTCATGTTCTAGTGAGCCCACCCCCCCTACAGTTAGAACATGCTGAGGGAACACAGTTAACCCCTTGATCGCCCCCTAGTGTTTAACCCCTTCCCTGCCAGTGACATTTACACAGTAATCCATGCATTTTTATAGCACTGTGCCCTGTAAAAATGACTATGGTCCCAAAATAGTGTCATAAGTGTCCGATCTGTCCGCAGCAATGTCGCAATCATGATAAAAATCGCAGATCGGTGCCAATACTAATAAAAAAAAAATATTAATAAGAATGCCATAAATCTATCCCCTATTTTGCACAAACCAATTAATATACGCTTATTGCAATTTTTTTTTTACCAAAAATATGTAGAAGAATACATATTGGCCTAAACTGTGTAAGAAATTTTTTTTTAATATATATATTTTGGGAATATTTATTATAGCAAAATTGTCGCTCTTTTTTTGTTTATAGCGCAAAAAATAAAAACCGCAGAGGTTATCAAATACCAAAAGAAAGCTCTATATACACAGACCTCCCTGCATAATTGTTATTTAGAGCCCCAAGTGACTTGTGAAATGTTTATGTATTTAGCAAGTACAAGGGTCCTGTTGACTTGCAATAGGAGAGGTAATGGGATAATAGGAAATATTTAACCCTTAAAATATCTTATTACTTAGCAGTAAAATATTTATCTGTAATAATAATGTGTTACAGCTGAATATCAGCAAAGCAAGTAGTAGTTGGTGGTTAAACCAGGGAGTCAAATGCATTCAGTAGTCTGCACAAAAAAAAAAAAAATTATATATATATATATATATATATATATATATATATATATATATATATATACAGTATCTCACAAAAATGAGTACATCCCTCACATTTCATGTGACAACACTGAATAAATGACACTTTACTACAATGTAAAGTAGTGAATGTACAGCTTGTATACCAGACCAGTGTAAATTTGCTGTCCCCTCAAAATAACTCAACACACAGCCATTAATGTCTAAACCGCTGACAACAAAAGTGAGTACACCCCTAAGTGAAAATGTCCAAATTGGGCCCAATTAGCCATTTATCCTCATGTGTGTCATGTGACTCCTTAGTGTTACAAGGTCTCAGGTGTGAATGGGGAGCAGGTGTGTTAAATTTGGTGTTATCGCTCTCACTCTCTCATACTGGTCACTGGAAGTTCAACATGCCACCTCATGGCAAAGAACTCTCTGAGGATTTGAAAAAAAGAATTGTTGCTCTACATAAAGATGGCCTAGGCTATAAGAAGATTGCCAAGACTCTGAAACTGAGCTGCAGCACGATGGCCAAGACCATGCAGCAGTTTAACAGGACAGTTTCCACTCAGAACAGGCCCCGCCATGGCCAACCAAAGAAGTTGAGTGCACATGCTCAGTGTCATATCCAGAGGTTGTCTTTGGGAAATAGACGTATGAGTGCTGCCAGCATTGCTGCAGAGGTTGAAGGGGTGGGGGGTAAGCCTGTCAGTGCTCAGACATACGCCGCACACTGCATCAAAATCGTCTGCATGGCTGTTCTCCCAGAAGGAAGCCTTTTCTAAAGATGATGCACAAGAAAACCCACAAACAGTTTGCTGAAGACAAGCAGACTAAGGACATGGATTACTGAAATCATGTCCTGTGGTCTGATGAGACCAAGATAAACTTATTTGGTTCAGATGGTGTCAAGCGTGTGTGGCGGCAACCAGGGGAGGAGTACAAAGACAAGTGTGTCATGCCTACAGTTAAGCATGGTGGTGGGATGGTCATGGTCTGGAACTGCATGAGTGCTGCCAGGAATGGGGAGCTACAGTTCATTGAGGGAACCATGAATGCCAATATGTACTGTAATATACTGAAGCAGAGCATTAACCCCTCCCTTTTGAACACTGGACCGCAGGGCAGTATTCCAACATGATAATGACCCCAAACACACCTCCAAGACGACCACTGCCTTGCTAAAGAAGCTGAGGGTAAAGGTGATGGACTGGCCAAGTATTTCTCCAGACCTAAACCCTATTGAGCATCTGTGGGGCATCCTCAAATAGAAGGTGGAGGAGGAGCACAAGGTCTCTAACATCCATCAGCTCTGTGATGTCGTCATGGAGGAGTGGAAGAGGACTCCAGTGGCAACCTGTGAAGCTCTGGTGAACTCCATGCCCAAGAGGGTTAAGGCAGTGCTGGAAAAAATTGGTGGCCACACAAAATATTGACACTTTGAGTCCCAATTTGGACATTTTCACTTACGGGTGTATTCACTTATGTTGCCAGCGGTCTAGACAATAATGGCCATGTGTTGAGTTATTTTGAGGGGACAGCAAATTTACACTGTTATACAAGCTGTACACTCACTACTTTAAATAGCAGAAAAGTGTAATTTCTTCAGTGTCGTTATATGA
Organism: Aquarana catesbeiana; assembly: GCF_042186555.1. NCBI lineage: Eukaryota > Metazoa > Chordata > Amphibia > Anura > Ranidae > Aquarana > Aquarana catesbeiana. The sequence goes on along the minus strand of NC_133335.1, from coordinate 71,511,248 downwards.
AAAGATATAATAAAATATTTACAAAATTGTGAGGGATGTACTCACTTTTGTGAAATACTGTGTGTGTGTATGTGCATATATATATATATATATATATATATATATATATATATTTATTTATTTATTTTTTTTTTTTTTTACTTGGTTAGTAAAGAACTTTGTCAGTCTACACTTAGACCGGAGTACTGAAGCACGTGTATGCAGGAACATCTTATCTTAGGAGGCTCATTTATTTAAAGAATTATATAAACAGCTACATCTCTTGTGATTCACTGTGATAATCTCCCCGCATTAGGTATGCCCAATGAAATAATCTTCATATGTTCTCAGGAAAGTGAAATCATTAAGGATTAGTTCCCTGTGGGAAGACTTTACATAGACCCCCTGGTTAATCAGCCATGATATTCCCTGTAATCAACATTTAATGATTATTACCAGTAGCAGAATATTGTACCCAGATAGTGATATTTTAATGCAGAAAGTTGGAGCCTAATATATTAAAGATAGATGATTTGAGATGACTTAGATTCCTTCTTCAGGGTTTCTACAATTCATAAAGCATAGAAAAGGGATCTACTGCATCCCAAAAAAATTTGCATTCTAATTTACTTAAAACGTTTGTTATCCCAACATTTCATATTCCTGATATATTCCTGCTATACCATGTATTTGTATGAGAAAGTATCCTGTTCTCTTTGTACTGCTTAATTTGTGTGAAATCCCTGGTGTTCCTGCCGGTCCCCTTGCTTTCCTATTAAAAACTAACCAGACTAAGCAGGAGAGCACATTGTGATCAGTTCTCTAGCTGTGCTGGGAACTCAGCCTACCCTCCTCCAGTGATCAGACTTGATCATTCACTGGGAAGCTCAGTGTGCTGCTGCTTCTCCTCTCCCAGCTCTTATGCAGCTGTGAACAGAGGGAATGGGTTGTTTTACAAGTTGAACGTTTACAATCACTTTAAGTTAGCCAATAAAGGGTGTCATTGAAACCCTAAATATTAATGAATATTACCAGCAATCCCCAAAACCTTTAAGAGCAGACCAGGCAGCTTTGATACTGAGGGGGGATTTACTAAAACTGGTGTTTTATTGTCAAAGCTTAACCACCTGTCCACTGGCCACTTAAACCCCCTTCTTAACCAGACCAATTTTCAGCTTTCAGTGCTCTCACATTTTGAATGACAATTACTCAGTCATGCAACTCTGTGGTGCCAATCATTGAAAACTGATCACACCTGGTGTACTGACGGCCTATCTAATTTCTTGAGAAATAAAAGTAAAAATACCCTTAAAATGACCCCTTTTTAGAAAGGTATTTAGTAAGAGGCATGGTGAGTTTTTTTGAAGTTGTAATTTTTTTTCTTTTACAATTCTTTGCAAAATAAAGTTGTCATAATAACAAGTTATTTCCCCACTCACAGCATATGCATACCACACATTACACGCTAAAATACTTCTACTACTCCTCCTGAGTATGGCGATGCCACATGTGTGAGACTTTTACACAGCCTGGCCACATACAGAGGCCCAATATGCAAGGAGCACCATCAGGCATTCTAGGGACATAAATTACACATATAATTTCTAGACTACCTCTTACACTTTTGAAGGCCCTGGAGCACCAGGGACAATGAAAACGCCCAAAAAATTACCCCATTTTGGAAAGTAAACACCCCAAAATATAATCTTTGAGGCATAATGAGTCTTTTGAACATGTCATTTTCTTTCCACAAGTTTTTGGAAAATGTGTAAAGAAATATTGTACCCAGCAATATTGTGTTAGCTGCTTTTGAGTTTTTTTTGTTTAAAGAAAATGAAAACTTATTTTTTTTTACACAAAGTTCTCCATTTATAAGCTATTTCTAACCCATAGCATGTACATAGCAAAAATTACATCCGAAAATATATTCGGCAAAGATGAGCACTGATGTGGCACAGATCTGGCATGGATGAGCACTGATGTGGCATGGATGTGGCACTGATGAGAACTGATGTGGCATGGATGGGAACTGATGTGGCACAGATGAGAACTGATGGGGCATGGATGTGGCACGGATGAGCACTAATGAGGCATGGATGTGGCACGGATGAGTACTGATCTTGCATGGATGAGCACTGATGTGTCACGGATGATCACTAATGTGGCACAGATGAGCACTGATGAGAACTGATGTGGCACGGATGAGCACTAATGAGGCATGGATGTGGCACGGATGAGTACTGATGTGTCACGGATGATCACTAATGTGGCACAGATGAGCACTGATGTGGCATGCATGAGCACTGATGTGGCATAGATGATCACTGATGTGGCATGGGTGAGCACTGATGTGGCATGGATGTGACACCTATGAGCACTGATGTGGTATGGATGTGGCACAGATGATCACTACTGTGGCAGGGATAATCACTGATGTGGCACGGATGAGCCATGGATGAGCATGGATGAGCCATGGTTGGAGATGGATTAGCCAGGGATGAAGCATGAATGTGGATGGATGAGCCAGGGATGGAGCATGAATGTGGATGGATGAGCCAGGGATGGAGCATGAATGTGGATGGATGAGCCAGGGATGGAGCATGGATGAGCATGAATGTGGATGGATGAGCCAGGGATGGATGAGCCAGGAATGAGGACGGATGAGTCAGGGCTGAGCATGAATGTGGATGGATAACCCAGGGATGGATGGACGAGCCAGGGATGGAGCATGAATGAGGATGGATGAGCCAGGGATGGAGCATGGCTGAGCATGAATGTGGATGGAGTAGATGGGTAGATGGATGAGCCAGGGATGGGCACAAATCAGCGCTCTGGGCACTTCAGTTACAGCCCACAGCGCTGCTACAATGGCTCCCTCCTCTCCTCACACGCTGTACTGATCGGAGTGAGGAGAGGAGTCGAACCGCATATTTATTTTATTTTTTTATTTATTTCAGGTACTTATATAGCGCCGTCAATTTACGCAGCGCTTTACATATATATATTATACATTCACATCAGTCCCTATACCCTCAAGGAGCTTACAATCTAAGGTCCCTAACTCACATTCATACCTATACTAGGGCCAATTTAGACAGGATCCAATTAACCTACCAGCATGTCTTTGGAGTGTGGGAGGAAACCGGAGTACCCGGAGGAAACCCACGCAGACACAGGGAGAACATGCAAACTCCAGGCAGGTAGTGTTGTGGTCGGGATTCGAACCAGCGACCCTTCTTACTGCTAGGCGAGAGTGCTACCCACTGCGCCACTGTGCCGCCCTGCATATGCTCCGGTTTGTTTACAAGAGATCACTCCATCATTGGACGGAGTGATCACGTGGTAAAGGGCCGATGTCATTAGCCCCTTACTCCAATCCATGACACGCTGGATCTGGGAGATACGACGGTCAAGGACATTCCAGGGTGCGTGCTCCAGAAGGTTTTTTTTTCTTAATGCATTTTATTATTTACGTTAAAAAACCTTCAGTGTGCAGCAGCCCCCCTCAGCTCCACCTTATCTGAGCCCCATCTCAATTTAGTGATGTTGCACAAGAACCTCGGCTGTCCGGGAATTTCCCTCCTGACTGGCTGAGACACAGCAGCAGGCACCATTGGCTCCTGCTGCTGTCAATCAAAGTCAGTGAGCCAATGAGAAGAGAGAGGGGTGGGGCTGAGCCACGGCTTCCTGTCTGAATGGACACACAGAGCAGCGGCTCAGCTCGGGTGTTCCATAGCAAGTTGCTTGCTTTGGGGGCACTCAGCAGGAGAGGGAGAGGCCATGAGCGCCAGCGAGGGGATCCAACAAGGAGGATCTGGGTTGCTCCATGCAAAATCAACACACAGAGCAGGTAAGTATAACGTTTTTTTTGTTATTTTTATAGAGAAATTAAACAAGACTTTAATATCACTTTAATTGAAGAAGATGAAGTTAGAAGTTGATTGGCTACCATGCACAGCTGCACCAGATTCTGAGTGATCCAATTTTAGTAAATCTCCCCCTGGATATCAAGCTTAGAAGTGAGAAGTGAATGTCATTTTCCAACAAAAGCTGTAAAGTAAATAAATGCAGACACAGCATGGATTTTAATCTAAACTTTAAGAAAGATATGTGGAGGCTGCTTAGGAGAGGAATTGGGAGATCAGAGGATGGGAATTTTCTTAAGTAGAGTATGTGAGAAAAAAAAAGTCAGCTGGAAGAAACTGGGAATTTTGGGACATATTTTGGGACAGAGTATAAGCAAGGCCAGATTGTGGAACAGCAATGAGGAGATCCAGGACAAGAGTGCAGTCTGGAGGAACAGATCATGGATGGGAAGTTGGGAAAGAGAAAGCATTAGCAATAGCTTACTAAAATAAGTGAATTTCCCCCTGCATGGGACTTTAAATGGCAACCAACAGACTAATAGGGAAAAATTGGATAAAAACTCATTAATGACAAATATGGCGATAGTTAAAAACACAACACAAACACAAATGAACAATAAACATATTTTCTTGCAAAATAGAGTGGAGGTATATATGTCAAGTAGTTACTCTCCAATGCCCGAGAAGGACTCTTCAGTGCTCTCGGCTTCCAACGCATTTCAGGCTCAAAGCCCTTTCATCAGGGGTATTTGTATGGAAGAATTTGTATTCAATGTACGATGAAAACTGCAGCACCCAGATGCAGAGATGTTCAAGAAAATATATGGAAAAATTGTCGATGGATGGTGTGTTAGGAGGTCTGATCTAGCCTCCGTTAATGTCTCTCAAACTACAGGTTATGTCATAGCAATCTCCCCCACAATGCAGAGTATTGATAGGTGACAGGAGCCTGGAAGCTAATACAAAGGGGGTATCTCAGCAAGGGCCGGGTCAGGCCTTTTCGTAATCCTTCATTGTAGAGGGAAATGGGGATTATGCTGAGTATTGCTTTCGCTCCCTGTGCTGTGTTGGGGGTCCGTAGGTCGCACCATCCGTCCTGGCAGTGTTCTTAGCAATAGCTTACAGTACAGAGGGGCTAAAAGTCAGTGGGCACAGTTTGTGGTGGGGAAACAGACAACAGGAGCAAATTACTTTTGAGGGGCGAGGTAGTAGGCAAAAGAACATTAGGCAGAACGGCAGAGTGAAACTGCTAATTCTTCCCTTCTGTGAAGAGGATCACCTGTTTATACCCTTTCTCCATCTGTGTGATGTAGAACTGCAGATTTTTGAGCCAGACAGAACACAGTGAGGTGCATGGGAAAGACTTAGTGCTAAGATGATTGGGACACTATAAAGGCCTGTATTAGCTGGCCTCTGGTCCCTTCAAGGGGAAATTGCTTATTCATACAAGTCTATAGGAATGCAAAACCTCCTGAAGCAGGTCAAATACAGGCCAGAAGAAGGTCAACTGCAAGAGCATGAGTAAAGTATCCTTGAATGCTCCATTTATGTGCCTATAATTGCAGCAGCTTTGTGCATTAAAAATCTAAAGACCTTGCATGTGAGTTGAAAGAGGAGAGCAGATCTAGTAGATGGAAAAATAGGGCTTTTAGTGGGCACAATGGTAGCACTAAGAACTTTGAGTAGAAAGAGATGAGAGAAAATGTGTGCTAAGAGATGATTTATTTGGATGATGATTAAAACTCTCTGACAAATGCAAAAGCCATAACCATTGGCCCGATGGATTATTTCAGGGGTATCAAACACAATTTAATCACAGGCCGCATCAGCATTATGGTTGCCCCAAAGGGCCGGTTGTATCTGTAAGACTATATACATTTATCCAGGGCTTTTTTTCTCAGAGAATAGGTGCAGGAACTCAACCATGCCCCCCCCCCCCCCCCCCAACGAACTGCATTAAACGGTGGGTATCAAATTGAACAGTGGAAGAATCTTAAAGGGGGGGAATAAATACCAGGAGTGCTTTATGTGCGGAGTTTAGGGACACGCTATATACAGAGTGCAGAAATCAGCGGTGTGCTATGTACAGAGTGCATTTGTAGGGGTGTGCTACGTACAGATTGCAGAGTTTAGGGGCGTGCTACGTACAGAGTGCAGCTTACCACATTATTTCCCCATCCCACACTGCACCTGCATCTCCCTTGTTGCTGTTGTGAGTGCAGGGATCTGTGAGAACCGCCGAGAGGAGTGGCAGTGGGGAGTGAGTTCAGGAGTTTTACCGCCTTCCATCTGAAAAAAACCCTTGGGTGCGAGGGCCACATGAAATGGCCTGGTGGGCTGGATTCAACTCACAGGCCTTGTGTTTGAAACATGGGGATTATTGGGTCTGTACACTGGGCCAATGGCCCAAATAGACCATTTGTATACAAATGTTATCGAGTCACGCTCCAGTTTCCATTTCAAGAGAATCTTGAGAGTAGCCACTGTCGTTATCACTGACCAGCAAAGAAAGTTGTATGCTGCAACTATAAAGACATTTGAGTTTTATAAATTGTTCTTTTCTTGATATTTAATCCCACTGTTTCAACTACCTATCCCAGATACCAGTAAATAGACTGTCACTGTCACCATTATCATATTGGTTTAAATGTTTAGGGATTCAGATAACCACATCACAATGTACACAGGTAACTATGCCAAATCCTTACATGTAAAAATCAGTTTTTCTTTTTTTGCTAGAAAATTAGTTAGAACCCCAAAAAATTATATATTTTTTAAAGCAGAGGCCCTAGAGAATAAATTGGTGGGTTTTGCAATTTTTTTATTGTCACACGGTATTTGCTCAGCAGTTTTTCAAATGCAGTTTTTGGTTAAAAAAATACACTTTTTTATAATTTTAATGCAAAAAAATTACTCAAATGTTTATAAAATATACAAGATGTTGTCATGCCGTGTAAATAGATACCAACATGTCACGCTTTAAAATTCTGCACGCCTGCACAACGGGGACAAACAACATAAATTTTACTCTCTATAGGCGATGCTTTAAAAGCCTTTACAGGTTACCACTTTAGATGTACAGAGGAGGTCTAGTGCTAGAATTACTGCCCATAAACCAACGTTTGCGGTGATACAGTGGCTTGAAAAAGTATTCATACCCCTTGAAATTTTCCAAATTTTGTCATGTTACAACCAAAAACGTAAATGTATTTTATTGGGATTTTATTTGATAGACCAACACAAAAAGGTACGTAAATGTGAATTAGAAGAAAAATGATAAATGGTTATCAAATTTTTTTACAAATAAATATGTGAAAAGTGTGGCGTGCATTTGTATTCAGCCCCCCTGAGTCAATACTTTGTACCTTTCGCTGCAATTACAGCTGCAAGTCTTTTTGGTGATGACATTTTTGCCCATTCTTCTTTGCAAAATAGCTCAAGCTCTGTCAGATTGGATGGAGAGCATCTGTAAACAGCAATTTTTAAGTCTTGCCACAAATTTTCTTTTGGATTTAGGTCTGGACTTTGACTAAGCAATTTTAACACATTAATATACTTTTGATCTAAAACATTCCATTGTAGCTCTGGCTGTATGTTTATGGTTGTTGTCATGTTGGAAGGTGAACCTCCGCCCCAGTCTCAAGTCTTTTGAAGACTCTGTTTCTTCTAAGATTCCCCTGTTTTTGGCTCTATCCATCTTCCCATTAACTCTGACCAGCTTCCCTATCCCTGCTGAAGAAAAGCAATCCCAAAACATGGTGCTGCCACCACCATGTTTCACGGTGGGGATGGTGTGTTCAGGGTGATGTGAAATGTTACTTTTCCACCACACATAGTATTTTGCTTTTAGGCTAAAAAGTTCAATTTTGGTCTCATCTGACCAGAGCACCTTCTGCCACATGTTTGCTGAATCCCACACATGGCTTCTAGCAAGCTGAAAACGGGACTTCTTATGACTTTCTTTCAATAATAGTTTTCTTTATGCCACTCTTCCATAAAGGCCACATTTGTGGAGTGCACGACTAATAGTTTTCCTGTGGACAGATTCTCCCTCCAGAGCTGCGGATCCCCTTATCTCCTCCAGAGTTACCATGGGCCTCTTGGCTGTTTCGCTGCTCTCCTTGCCGGGCTGTCAGGTTAGGTGGCCGGCCATGTCTTTGTAGGTTTGCAGTTGTGCCATACTCTTTCCATTTTCAGGTTATGGATTGAACAGTGCTCTATGAGATGTTCAAAGCTTGAGATATTTTTTTATAACCTAACCCTGCTTTAAAATTCTCCACAACTTTATCCCTGACCTGTCTGGTGTGTTCCTTGCCCTTCATGATGCTGTTTGTTCACTAAGTTTCTCTAACAAATCTCTGGGGGTTTCACAGAACAGCTGTATTTATACTGAGAATAAATTACACACAGGTGGACTCTATTTACTAATTAGGTGACTTCTGAAGACAATTGGTTCCACTAATTTTAGTTAGGGGTATCAGAGTAAAGGAGACTGAATACAAATGCATGCCACACTTTTCAGATATTTATTTGTAAAAAAAAATGAAAACCATTTATCATTTTCCTTCCACTTCACAATTATGTGCCACTTTGTGTTAGTCTATCACATAAAGTCCCAATCAAATACATTTAAGTTTTTGGTTGTAACATGACAAAATGTGGAAAATTGCAAGGGGTATGAATACTTTTTCAAGGCACTGTACCTCACATGTGTGGGACGATCGTGGTTTGCATGCATTCGATGCACATGTTAGCCTTTGCACTAGGATGAGGGAGACAGGGGCACTTAAAAAAAACATTTTTAATGATTGATTTATATTATGTTATTTTATTTTTACATTGTTTTAATTTTTTTTTTAATGTTTTTTATTTCTGTCCCAAGGAATGTAAAATTCCATGTGACAGCTATAGACACGTGACAGGTACTCTTTATGGAGGGTCTATAAGACCCCAAATCCCTCCGTTGCACTTGAAAGCATTCTAAACGCCAAGATTGGTGTTTTTGAATACTTTTGATTTTCAAAAATTGGCACCTTTAAGACTCCAGTAGACCATCTCTTCAGGTCTCGGGCCAGTTGGCGGACGTGCCGCTGGTTGTCCCGGGTGGGATGGGAGAGCCGGAGAAGCCACGGAAGGCGGTGGAAGGAGGGGGGATGTCCTCTCCTGCTGCTTGTAATAACAACCGAGTGGCTGCTTAGCCACTCTGGTTGTTATCACAAGAGAGCAGACCGTCGGCTCTAAAAAACCGTACCAGGTACAATCACTTGAAGTCAAATGACGTACCAGGTACGTGATTTGGCAGCAAGTGGATAATTATGATGATCCCCATGATTAAGCTCTACGGGGCGGAGCGAAACGAGTTGGGGTGCAGCCTGGTCGGAGCCCAGGGCTGAGGCTGTCACACATTTCCTTGCACTGGGTTTGCAGCGATGTGTGTCTTATGGGACACGTTCCTTTTCACACATTCATATTTAAAAAAAAAAAATATGTATTATTATTTACAGGAATAAATAATTCTGTGGTGGCCCTTGACATGGAGTTTCAAGATGTGGCTGCTCCTTGGAATCCTGAATGGAAGTTGGACCAAACAAAGCTTACCAAGAAAGTACTTGAAACTGAAGATCAGTCAGCATTTACCTTGCATGGACCAATGCCACGATATATCCAGTTTGCCAGCAAGCAGAAGAATAAATGGAACCACAATCGTGGCTATAGGATCCAGATAGTCAGCTTTGCAGGGGACTATCTACCAGAAAAGAGCAAATTACACGATTCAATGGGCTGGGCAAAGTAAGTTTACTACGTGTGGTAAAGTATAATATACATTGTAGTAAATGTATTCTTAGCTGTCATTTGTTGAATGCCTTAAGGAATAATAACACCTTCTCTGTATTTAGGTTATTGGCCAAGCCAAATTATCCTCGGCTACCATCATTTTTATTAAAAGGTCTGTCAGGAGGTTGCAGCAATCTTTTGTCCAGTAGACAATTTTTTCCTCTTATGAGGACAACACTCTGTACAGCTTATAAAATGGTTTGGTCCTGTTTACAGTGTGTACGGTAATTCATACAGAGTGGAGTGATGGGGAGGTACAACCAAGCATAAAGAGAGCAGCAATTTGGGGAATATATTTTGTGGTACATGGGAAAACACTGCAGCATTCTGGAGTATGTAATGTACAGCATAAAAGTATTAAGGTACTCAAGCGCTAAAGTAAATATATAAAACTGTAAAATAGTGTACAAAGTAGTGTAAAAAATAAATAAATAAATAAACTAATATATAAAATAAATGATATATAAAAAAGAGTTCAAATATCCAGATACTGCAGCTGCAATCATTCAGTGACACCCCACTTATAAATAGTTAAATAGATAAAGTGATGCGCTCGTAATATCTATAGGATATCCTACTATTCAATGTGCTGACAGGTCACATTCTACTTGTGGATACTTTGTTACAAACTATACAAAAACGTGAACAGTGATTAGCATAATATAAATAAATATAAATACAATGTGTTAAAAAGTCTGCTGTGAAAGTCTAATTGGAGACCTCCCGGAATACAAATCCAAAAGTTAGTTCACCTTTGTTCTTGTGAAATAATAAACAAACAAAATGTGGAAAAAAGTGATGAAAAAATAGAGTGAAAAATATATTAAAACAGATATATTATATAAATATGTAGTTGGTAACAATTATAAAAAGATTACAATTGTGTGAATTCCCATACACCTTACTTGAAAAGGTGATTCCTTTGCAGGTTAGAAGAAAAAATGATGATGATACCTCGTATCTGTGTTTAAACAAGGCTTACTGAGTCTGGGTTAATCAGCAGAGGATAGGCTTACATCCACCAGCTAGGATCATCTAATCTCCGCTTCTCCTGTTCATATGCTTTCCCCCATATGAAATACAAAAGTGGGACAAAGACCATTGCGCACATAACTTCTACTGAATAAAGTTAACAAAGAGCCCAATAGATCCACTCACATGATGTAAAAGATCTAGATCGCATTTCACTGATGTATGGTCAGTAGAAATCACTGCCTCCGTGTTCCTCCGTGCTGCTGCTATTCAGGATCACTGCAGGCTGCACACTGACAAGAGCTGACAGGCTCCTTCTCCCTTACGCGTATCGTCACTAGACACGTGACTTTTTCAAAGGTGTCAACCTTTGCTCGATTCCTGTGGCAACACATGGGAATGACGTTCCTGCACTTATTCCACAGCAGGAACCCCGTTTCCATTAGCAACCACCACTGCGTCCTGGTGGATCATCCATGATTCGATCCTGTATTCGGCCAGTGGAGGCCGGGGGCAGGACTGGCAGAGGCTGTGCGAGTGCGGCGCACCTATTGGTCGGGAGGCGAGTAATGACTCGATGATGTCATGGTGCATTCCTGCCACAGCACCACACCGCACCAGGAGCCGAGCGGGCAGAACAGAGGAGCTGAAGCAGTGTGTATGGGCAGGAGCACTGGGAGAGGGAGAGGAGTCTGTCTGTGCCAATTGTAATGATCTCTCTGCTAAATCCTCACTTAGGGTCTCTGGATACCTGTCCCTGGAAAGCTCCTGGCTGCCAACGTTGTGAAGTTTTTCTATCCATCTTTTGGAATTTGGAGTATATAGTATACATCAGTGTTAACAGTTTTTTTTCTGGGTTGGATATAGAGGAACAAAATGGCTGAAATAGTTATGTTTTCTGGAAGAAATAATGCTTCAGATGGCCTCATGTCTGAGGTCCATGAACTGGGTCATATGATCTTTGCTGATGAAGATAAGACTAAGAATTGCCTGATTCTCTTTTCAAACCATGCTTATCCTTTAAAGAGAATCTATCTAACAATAATGACGATATCCGTGGTGTGCTGGCAAATATCCTCATTATTGTTAGACAGATTCTCTTCAAAAGATAAGCATGGTTTGAGAAGAGAATCAGGCAATTCTTCATCTTATCTTCATCAGCCAAGATCATATGGCCCAGTTCTTGGACCTCAGACATGTGGTCCAGGAAACATAACTATTTCAGCCATTGTGTTCCTCTATATCCAACCCAGAAAAAACTGGTAACACTGATTTACACTATTGTAGATTATATACTCCAAATTCCAAAAGACGAATAGAAAAACTTCACCCAAGTTGGCAGTCAAGAGCTTTCTGGGGACGGGTATCCAGAGACCCTGAGTGAGGATTTAGAAAAAGCCTATAGCAAAAGAAAAGAAGAAATAAGCGCAGGGCTACATGAAATGGGACCCTGTAGGCTGGGCTAGTGAGGGTTAAATTATTTCCTGAAGTTAACTTGAGCTCACAGGTGATTGGTCAGAGAGGTGTGAGGGGGAGACAGTGCAAACTTCCTGTCAGCACACTAGAATAGGAAAAGCTAATGTGCTGACGTGTCTACCCCTGCTCTCCTCTGCGGATCGATGGCTGAAGCTGACAGGATGGCTCAGCAACCCAGGGTAATGACAGAGACTATGGGCACGGCATGGCTGCAGAGCCAGCTCGCAGCCATGCAGGGGATGGCCGCTGCGGGTCACAGACAGGGCATGCCCGACGGAGCCTTACAGCCTATCCGGGTCCCCTCGAGCTCAGCGTGGCTCGGGGGGCTCGGGCTATCACCCTCAGACACCACCGGCTCCACTACCATCGGCGCGAACCGGGGACGTTGCTGGGTGGACGCCTCAGCGGAGGCGGGGCAAGATGGGACGGCGGCGCAGCACATCCCCACCCACGGCTTTTATCCGTGCACAGACCAGGGGGAGTGCGGCACCACCCCTGGTGGATGTTTCACCAGAGATGGCGGCTCAGCGGGGGAGGAGTCACACGGGAACGGGCCCATACACCAGGGTGGCCAGTGTCACCCATGCACCCGGATCCGGCCAGGATCCAAGGGCCACAGTGGAAGGGAGGAGAAACAAGGCCCCTCCCACCTCTGGGGGGGTGAAGAAGTCACTCACTGCCGCTGGGACCAGCAGCCCCACAGGCCAAAGGCGCAGAACAGAGGGCAAGCTGTCAGGGCCTTCTGTGGCCGGCAATTCCTCACCAGTGCAATCTCCAGGCGGTCTCGTAGAGTCATCCCGCTCGGAAGGTGAGCTGTCCAGTGAGGAGGAGGTAGTCGCCTCGAGGAGGTTGACTGCGGTGGATTCTGGATTGACGGCTGTGGGACCACGTCCTGGTTGGCTCGGTAAGTCCTTGCCTAATGTTGATGCTTCTTTTCAGTCTTCTCCTGTCCCTGTGTCCAGGTCCAGAGGTGGGAGGGCCCCAGGGGAACATGTCCATTCAGCATCAGGGAGTAGGGCCTCTCGCCCCCCCCCTCGGTCGTCAGGTGTGGGGTCAGTCACGCCTGGGGAAGCCTATTGGTGGGGCTACGGTCTTTGGTGCAGTGTTTTGATGCAGGTGCACTGGCATGATCTCTGTTGGTGACGGCCTGGGTTTCGGATGCGGGTCAGGCAGGGGCCCCATCAGTAGTGGGTCAGGTACAGGGGATGGGACAGGGGTTAGTAGCAGTGGTGTCACCGGGGGATTCGGTGGTTCAGGAGTCGAGCGCCCCTTCCCCTGCAGTTCCCGCAAAGGAGGTTAATAAGAATACTGTGCTGGTGCGGATGGCCGATTCAGCCAACTGCGAGGGAACATCTGCTTTGAAGGCCCCTTGGGGGCTCATCTCAAAGCTGAGGTCAGGGAAAAGATCTGGAAAGGGGAGTATGTGCAGATCTTCTTGTTGCTCCCCTTGGAAAAGTTTAAGCTGGACAGGGTTAAGCCGGAGAAATCAAAAAAGGAAGACGAGGGAAAGCGGCAGTATAGGTTGATTCCACGAACGTTTAGTAATTGGTTGCAGGCATTCGCCATTTTGGCTAGTGTCATCGGCGAAAAAGCACCGGAGAATTGCTCGCCATTGTTTTGCTATCTGGACTCCATTGGCGAGGCCCAGCGGGTGTACGGTGGTGTGGCTTGGCTGCGATATGACAAACAATTCCATCAGTGCAAAGCAATACGCTCTTCCCTGTGTTGGGACCATAAGGACATCCGTTTGTGGATGAAACTTATGTCCTCTCCATGAGCCTCTACAACATTTTTTCAAGCGGGGGCCGGGAGTCCAAACACCCCTGGACAGCTGGCCGCAGCGGGGTCAGTGCTGGCAATTCAACGAGGGTTCTTGTAGGTTCGGCGCCAACTGCCGATACAAACATGAATGCTCACACTGCGGAGGGGCTCACCCCTTGTCCCGCTATTGTAAGGCTGAGAAATCCCGTACCGGTGATACTGCAGGTAAGAGGCCGGATGCTGGTGAGGGTGGACAGGATGTCCCCCTTTCTAAATAAATATCCGGACCGGCAGGCAGCTCGGTTACTAAGAGAGGGTTTCACGGAGAGTTTTTTTATTCCGTGCTCCCTTACGCAGATTCCCCCTGTAGCGGACAACCTTAGATCTGCTAAGGAACATTCTGAAGTAGTTTCTGAGAATCTTGCTAAGGAAGTGTCCTTGGGCCACATGGGAGGCCCCCTTCTACTCCCCCTTTGGGGAATTTAGTGGTGTCACCGTTGGGTGTAGTTCCAAAGAAGGAGCCCAATAAGTTCCGTTTGATACACCACCTATTGTTTCCAAAGGGTGGTTCTGTTAATGATGCCATCGACCCCAAGGCATCTACAGTATGGTATACTTTGTTCAATGCTGCTGTGTTGGGTTCGGCGATACGGCAAGGGGTCCCTTATGGCCATAACGGATATAGAAGCGGCCTTTCGCTTACTCCCTGTTCACCTACGCAGGTTTCAGCTCCTGGGATGTAAATGGTTGGGGGCCTATTACGTAGATCTCTGCCTGCCTATGGGTTGTTCCATCTCATGCGCATTCTTTGAGACTTTTAGTTCCTTTTTGGAGTGAGTAGTACGGGATGTGGCGGGTGTCAATTCTGTCATTCATTACCTGGATGACTTTCTCTGCGCAGGCCCCCCAGCTTCTATGTTATGTGGCGTACTGCTTGCTACAATGCAGCACATAGCGGAGCGTTTTGGTGTACCCCTTGCGGCGGATAAGACAGAAGGCCCCGCGGAGGTGATCAAATTCCTGGGGATTGAGATTGATTCTAGGGCTATGGAATGTCGTCTGCCTGACGATAAGTTGCATGCCTTACAGGAAGAGCTTAGTTGCAGGGAAATGCAAGATTCAACTGCAGGACATGCAGTCTTTACTCGGCAAGCTCAATTTTTCATGCCATATTATGCCCATGGGCAGAGTTTTTTGTAGACAGCTGTTGGCCGCCACGGCTGGGGTCACTTCACCCAGGCATTTTATCAGACTGAATAGGGAGCATAGGGATGACCTGCAGGTTTGGTGGGCATTTCTGGATGAGTTCAATGGGCTGGATGGAGGGGCCGGTCAGCAACTATGATTTGGAACTCTTTACGGATGTGGCTGGTTCTACCAGGTATGGGGCATTTTTGGGGGGTCGTAGAGTGCGGAGCGCTGGCCCAAAGAATGGCAGAAGGCGGGATACTTAAAGAATTTGGTGTTGCTGGAACTTTTTCCAGTTTTGGTTGCCTTTGCACTTTGTGGGGAAGTCCTATGCAACAAGAAGGTATGGTTGCATTGTGACAACCTGGGGGTAGTGCAGGTTCTTAACTTGCTGTCAGGATCCTCCCCTCCGGTCATACATTTGTTGCAGTACTTGGTTTTGTGTTGTTTACGGTGGCTGACGCTCTTTCCCGTTTTCAGTTGGACAGGTTCCGGGAGTTGGTGCCGGGTGCGGAGCAACACGGAACCCCTTGTCCTCCTTATTTATGGCCGGTTGCGTTGGAATCGCCTCCGGTCAGATTCAAAACTCCTTGAGTGAGTCGACATGGTCGTTCTATTCTAAGGTTTGGAAGGACTGGGAGGCTGAGGTGATAGTGGGGAGATGAGCCAGTTACTCATATACTTTATATGCAAGTGTTTTGCAGAAGGGATATCCATTTCAGCCATGCAAAGAAAATTGGCTGGCATGACTTTCTGGTTCAAAATGTGAGGCATGCCTGATTTTACCAAGGACTTTTTGGTAAACAGGCATTGAGATGTTATAGAAGGAGCACCGGCCACCGGCCTATCACTTTTGATATTTTGCATGCTTTGTTTCTACAGGCGGCTACAGCTTGTTCATCGGAGTTCGAGACAGTACTGTTCCAGGCGGCATTTGCGTTGGTATTTTATGGAGCCCCCAGGGTGGGGGAACTCGTCAGCCCTTCCAAGGTGGCCCATGGGGGCTTGTCGGCGGACGATGTCCGCTGTGATGACTCGGTGGTCGGGTTTTTCATCCACCGTTCAAAGACAGATCAAGCCGGCAGGGGGGCTCACATTGAGTTGCGCCAAATACAAGGTATCTTCACATGCCCTGTGAAGACGGTGATGGCTTACTTACGTTTTCGCCCAGCAGTGGCTGGTTCTTTCCTGATCCATTCTGATGGTTTGGCTTTATCTAAGTTTCAATTTATTTCGATACTGTGGCGCTGTCTTTCGACTGCCGATGTTGAGGCCAGTAATTTGTCATCGCATTCAATTAGGATTAGGGCAGCCATTGAGGCTGCCCGGTTTAGTCTTGACAGCGTGGTAATTAAGTGTATTGGTAGGAGGGAATCTGACAGATTCAAAACTTACAATCGCCTCCATTTGATTTAATAGGGATTGGTTGGTTTTAAAAAGAATAAATAAAAATAAACGGAAAAAAAGGCAAGGTGGGGGTTATGTGTCACCTTTTTTGTTTTGTGTTTATTTCCATGATCTGTTGAGTAGTAGTGATGGTAAGATGGTGATGGGTGTGTGTGTGTTATGTTTCACTTTTTCTTTCAGATCATACTTGTCTCGTTTGGATCCTGGTCCATTCTTTTGTTTATTGGGGGGCAATGAGGGCTGATGTCAGGCCTAATGGCCGACAATTGGGTTTCCCACGAGCAGAAGTCAGCATCCATTGGATTGGAATTCCGGGAATGTTATGGAGCAGGGTTGTGCCGGAGGTTAGCAGGATATCCAGATGGAATAGGCCCCCTGATGTATTGTTCATACATGCAGGGGGTAATGACCTGGGGGTTAGATTCACTAGGCACTTGATAAGGGACATAAAATTTGATGTGCTGCGTCTGCCTCTGAACTACCAGCCGGCTCCCTCACACGGACGAGGGAGAACATCTCATAGCAGCCTGCAGCCAGGAGAAGGAGAAAAATAACTTATATGCAAATTCTTATAACAAACCAAAACGTTTTTTTTTTTTTTTAAATATTCTGTCTTATTGTCCGACACCCCGGACATGCATTTCTGGGTGCTGGGCAGCTGATTTAAAAAACTGGCTCCTAACTTGTTCAATTGACTCCTAGATTCTAAGGAAATTTGTCAAGCCATGCTATAGCATACAGGTTAAATTATTTTGTTTGATGTTACATCTGTGCAATATTAATTTGTTTAATGCATGTGAATTTTGGAGGTGACCTCGTAAACTGGCACTTTGCAATAAATGTTGCACTTTATTTGTTAAAAAAGGAGCATGTATGTTCTATATATATATATATATATATATATATATATATATATATATATATATATCACATACACCCTTTTTTATTTTTGAGGTGGGGGGGAGGGGTTGGGGAATCTTGGGTGAGTTGAGTTTCCACACTTTTTTCCCCAGGACTTGACGCCTAGTTTGCATCCATTAAAATATGTAATGTACACACTGCAGTAGCCTGGAAAATGCAACATTTAGCACAGTGCACAGCACTCTGGAAAGTAATTCTCCTTTTAGATTAAACATGGCAAAGAACTCTGAAGTGGAAAATGAATGACTGCTTTTGTCATCAAAACAGCATATATCCTGACAGTTCAGTTTAGTTTCACTAGACATATTGGGGGTTATTTACTAAAGGCAAATCCACTTGGCACTACAAGTGCAAACTACAAGTGCAAAGTGCACTTGAAATTGCACTGAAAGTGCACTTGAAAGTGCAGTCGCTGTAGATCCGAGGGGGACATGCAAGGAAAATGAAAAACAGCATTTTAGCTTGCACATAATTGGATAATAAAATCAGCAGAGCTTCCCCTCATTTCAGATCTACCCCTCAGATTTACAGCAACTGCACTTCCAAGTGCACTGTCAGTGCAATTTCAAGTGCACTCTGCAAAGTGGATTTGCCTTTCGTAAATAACCCCCATTGTATTTTACCACTGGTTTTCTCTGAAAGTCCTTTGTGAATTGGCTCACTATGTTTAGATATTTATAATTGTTGGAGGTTACTGCTCATGTTTCACCTCTCCATTATCTGACACAAATGTAAGATCTTTAGCAGATGTAGGGCTCCTTTAAACTTGTGTTTGGGGGTTGTAAAAACATCAAATTCTTGCAACAAAGAATACTGAAGAGAGAAGTGAAGTGCTTTAAGGACATATTAAACAATGGCATTCGTCAATGAATTCCACTTGGCAACATATATAAAATAAAAATTATTAAACCTGGGTGGCTAAATAATTATGTAAAAAGGCATATTAATGAGAAAAAAATGTCCTTTAAAAATATAAGAATGAAGGATCATCATCGGCATTCCAAAACCACAAAGAATGCAGTAATAAATGTGAAAGTGATATCAGGACAGCTAAAATAGATTATGAGAGACATGTTGCTGAGGAGAGTAAAAAAAAATCCCCCACATTCTTTCAATTATGTTAATAGTAAGAAGGCTGGATTAAGAAATATTGGCCCAGTGAAAGATGATCAGGGGAGTTAGTCAAAAGCAACAGGGAGAAGACAACTAGTGTTCAAAAAAGACTAGAAAACCTAATGTGAACAAATCACTATGACCAGGTAGCTTACACCAAAGAGTTCTAATAGAATTTAGCCATATTATAGCCAGACCATTATTCTTAATTTTTAAGGTCAGTTTACTGACTGGAATGGTACCAGCAGATTATTGAAAAGCAAATTTATATTGAAAAAAGGGCCAAGATATATACCTGGAAACTACAGACCAGTCAGCCTAACATTAAATGTATGTAAACTATTGGAAGTAAAGATAAAGGGCCATATCCAAGAGTTTGCCAGTGAAAATTGTAATATTTGTAGTAACCAACATGGAATTATGATAGACCTTTCTTGCCAGACCAACCTTTTAACATTCTATGAGTAGGTGAGCAAAAATTTGGATAGAGGAAGGCTTATGGACGTATAGTATCTAGATTTTGCTAAGGCATTAACAGTACCACATAAAATGCTTAATTTACAGATTGAGGTCTTTTGGCACTAATGATATTGTATATACCTGGATAGAAAACTGGTTGCTATAGTGCATCCAGAGGGTGGTGATTAATAGCATATTTTCTGAATGGTCTAGAGTTTTCAGTGGGGTGCCCCAGGACTCTGTCCTGGGACCAATTCAGTTTAACTTGTGTAATAAGAAACGAGGATGTTGGCGCTGCTAATAATGAGTGTAATTGATTATCCCCCAAACACGGTGAGGGTATAAAGCAAGGAAGTAAATAAATCTTGCACCACTATGAAACGATGAAACTCTAATGAGTTGGTAATGGTAATGTATCTAATTTAAAACAAATATAAGGTGCAAATTTTGAACAGTATGATGAAAACCTAATGGTAAGTGAAAAACCACTCTCTCACCACATCATATATGATGCATATACACAGGGTATGCAATGACCAATAGTTGATAATCTAAAGTGAATCCTAAGTTGCAAGATAAAGTGACAAGTGTGAATAATTAATAATACAAATCTGTAAACAATTCAGCATAAAAAGTTTATATGTATCACTGTGTATAGATGACAGAAGTCCATAAACCAATATGTAATAAGAAATTAAAAAAGGAGAATTGCGCTAGGTGTGTGATGAACGTGAAAAATTAAAAAGGATTGAAGGTGACCATGAAGGATATCCTGCAGCTAAGCACTATAACCCCGATATAGGGCACAAAAGGTAAATAGTAAATATGTATGTGTAATAACAATGTGTAAAAATGTTGCCAGTATATCAAAAGTAATCAAAATCAAGTGCAAAGTAAACATCAAAATGAAAAATAGTCCATGTGTAATTACCCCATTAGCAGTAAAACATGCATATAAAACAAAGAAAAAACATTTTGACAAAACAGTTCATAAGTGAAAATATCCAAATGGAGGTTTTCCAGTGCGAAAAACTGGATCTGCATTTTCCACCACTTGTGCTGCCCATCACCTTTCAATAGAAACAATGGAGGCTTACCAGAAAGCCTGCGACTGCCCTTATTCAGGGGGGTCAAAACAGGCTTAGCAGAGCAACAGGAATGCTGCTAGTATCTCACAGACCTCCTTGGCAGGTGACAGGTCGGCATCAATGAAGACCACCTTCAATGGCGTACTCCCAGAAGACATGCACTTCCACGGGTCAAGCATAGGCATCTAGTGGATTATCCAAAAAGGGGGAGAGAAAGAGAGACTCCAATAGTGCAGAGATTCCTTTTTAAAAGTTTATTAAAAGTTCCAAAAAATTCCAGTACATAAAAAGCGTTTCTTGCAAGGATAAAGATAAAAAGCTCCGCTGGTATCTATAAAACAATTTGCGCATGCGCAGTGCTTGTTTACGTGACAACCCTACGACCGTTTCGTCACAACTGATGTCATCAGTGGTACGTACACACGCCCGCGCATGTGCTTTATAAGTCCGCATGGCAGAGTGGAGAAGCGCAGCCATAGGTTACCATAAACCATACTCGGAGCTAATTGGACAAATTATAACTGGCTCTTACCGCCAAACTAGAACCAATGACTATCTTGATTGGCTGAAACATTGGCACAACACTCACACAGGGCAGCTTTAACACTGCTCCAGGTAATACTTAAAAGTCAAAGTTAACCACTTCAAAACCAGCCTCGTTTTGGATTTTAGGTGTTTAAGAGTTTAAAACAGGTTTTTTTGCTAGAAAATTACTTAGAACCCCCAAACATTATATATTGTTTTTTTTCTAACACCCTAGAGAATAAAATAGCGGTCATTGCAATACTTTTTTTTGCACCGTATTTGCGCAGCGGTCTTCTAAGCGCACTTTTTTTGGAAAAAATTCACTTTTTTGAAAAAAAAAAAAAGACAACAGTAAAGTTAGCCCAATTTTTTTTTATATTGTGAAATATAATGTTACGCCAAGTAAATTGATACCCATCATGTCACGCTTTAAAATTGCGCCCGCTCGTGGAATGGCGTCAAACTTTTACCCTTAAAAATCTCCATAGACGACGTTTAAAAAATTCTACAGATTGCATGTTTTGCGTTACAGAGGAGGTCTAGGGCTAGAATTATTGCTCTCACTCTACCGGTCACGGTGATACCCCACATGTGTGGTTTGACCACCGTTTTCATATGCGCTTCTGCGCGCGAGCTCGTCGGGACAGGGCGCTTTAAACATTTTTTTTTTTTTTTTTTTATTTATTTTACTTTATTTTATTTATTTTTTCACTGTTTTTAAAAAAAAAAAATTTGAATCACTTTTATTCCTATTACAAGGAATGTAAACATCCCTTGTAATAGAAAAAAGCATGACAGGTCCTCTTAAATATGAGATCTGAGGTCAAAAAGTCCTCAGATCTCATATTTAGACTAAAATGCAAAAAAAAAAAAAAAAAAAAGTCGTTTAAAAAAAATTACACAAAAAAAATTGTGCCTTTAAGAGAAGTGGGCGGAGCCGTCGTAATGGCGTTGCTCCGGCCGTCACATGGTATAGAGACGGGTGGGGGCCATCTTGGCCTCACTCGTCTCAGTACCTCAGCAGTGACAGGTCCCGATCTCCTCCGCCGCTACCGACGGCTCCGGTAAGCGGCGGAGGGCGCGGGAGAGCGGCGGGAGGGGGGGTGGCGAACCCGCCGCAGAGACCACCGTTATCGTGTACAGAATCGCCGGCCCTAAAGATGGATACCTCGGTTGTGGCAGCAGCTGCTGCCGTTACCGAGATATCCATCTTTAAAAAACAGGACGTCAATATACAGTGGGCGGTCGGGAAGCGGTTAATAATAAAAACAGTGCCATCTTGGGGACCACTGCAAGATTGCTAAAAAGAGTAAAAAAACGAAAAAAGCAAAAAGCAAAAAGAAAAACAATGCTGTAGAGTGAGCATTTTATATTCAGACCCAAATAAAAATAGGCCTA
Source organism: Aquarana catesbeiana (assembly GCF_042186555.1). Classification (NCBI taxonomy): domain Eukaryota; kingdom Metazoa; phylum Chordata; class Amphibia; order Anura; family Ranidae; genus Aquarana; species Aquarana catesbeiana. The sequence continues at coordinate 71,489,260 of NC_133335.1, read as the reverse complement.
TATTAAAAAAAAACCTTTATGAGAAATATTGCTATAGGTTACGCTCCTCCACACTACCAAGACAGAAATATCATAATTATATCTTGTCCGACAACAGAGGTCAGAGAATCCGATCATTTTTAATAACCGGCCAATGCCTTTTAATTATTCTTTTTTATAGTCCAATGCTGGCTAGAATAGGTGATAAGAAAGGCTAAGCCGAAATCCTCTCTATTCTCAACCTGAGGGGGTTTGTCACCCAAAAGAGCTTGACGGTCCCTGCTCCCTACCTCTGGGATCAAGAAATCCAGGGTCGCATTATCATAGCCCTTATTAAGAAACCTGGTTTTGAGGACCAAGGCCGCTCTATGGAACTCATCACCATTGGTACAATTCTGCCTTAGACGCAGGAATTGACCCTTAAGGACAGCTGACAGCCAAGACCAATGATGACAAGAATCCAATGGGATATAACTGTTCCTGTCGGTCAATTTAAAGAAAGTGGATGTAACAATCTTTCCATCCTCAATTGCGATTACCAAGTCCAAAAAATGGATCTGCACTGGGCTAGCTTCATAACTGAGTATGATACCCCTGTCATTGTTGTTCAGGAAGGATAGGAAAGTGGCCACAGATTCAGCATCACCATCCCATATGCACAGGACGTCATCTATAAATCTTTTCCACATGATAAGCTGCGGTGGCTTGTCATGTAGAACCACATCCTCCTCCCATTTGGCCATAAAAAGATTGGCCATACTGGGAGCGAACTTTGCTCCCATGGCCACTCCCTTTGTTTGTAGATAATGTACGCCATTATACCAAAAATAGTTGTGCTCCATAGAGAAGTCCAATAACTCCATCACGAAATTGTATTGTGTGGTGGAAATATTGGAGTCCCGATAGAGAAAGTGTTGCACAGCCTTATGGCCCAATCTTTGAGATATCGCCGTATAAAGCAATGCGACATCAGCGGTGACCAGCATATAGGTAGTCTTCCACTCAATTCCGCTCAATAGATTTAAGACATGCCTAGTGTCCTTGAGAAAAGAAGGGGTACCCATCACCAGTGGTTGTAGGTAATGATCAATGTATTTACCCACACGTTATGTAATGGAATCTATACCACTGATGATGGGTCTTCCTGGCGGGTTACCGGGGGAGCTAGAGGAACCAAATACTCCTTCTCTTTATTTAATCCTTCTCTTTTTTATTCATGGGGTCATGACATGGGGATATTAAATAAAAAAGAGAACCTTTATGTATAATAAGAAATTATTCAATGTCCCATATTCATATTTTCATGACAGTGACTTGTGCTGATTTCCAGGTATTGCGACTTAATGTCCTCTTCTGTGCATCAAATAAAGTGGCTTCTTGTGCATAAACTAAAGTGACCAAGTGCATCAATATAAGGTGACTTCTTGTGCCCCCCTCATGTATGTGCACTCACCAGAGGCCCCCACCCCTGCAGGGGTAAAGACCGTGTAGTAAACTGTATCTCCAATCAGGATGTTCCCAGGAAACGGTAAGTACTCCTACTCCTACTCCTACTCCGGAACAGAATGTGTGTAAAAACGGCATCCACCAATAAAGGAGAAGCGGTCTCACACTGTGCTCCAATTATGTCCTGGAAGATACGCAGAACTTTTCTCCGGCAGTTAGGAAATCTTGCAGAAGCTAAAAAGACCATCAAGTTCCATAGACAAATGTCATATGTCTGGTCTGTGTATCAGCTTATAAGCCACCCCACAAGACCAGCCTGAGGAAATCCCTGCTACTCGCACTTATCACAAGTGGAAAGATGTGACCCAATCAAGCAATAGTCTAGCAAGCAGTACACCTTAGTACCTTGTACCTTGTACATGACTAAGCTCCATGGGTGGGACGAAATATGTTAGGGGGCATGACCTGGATGGAGTTAGGCTGAGGCTGCTATCACTTATTACATGCTGGGCTTGTATGGTTTGCTGTGCCTTAGATCCTTCTCTATTTGTTCTGTGAAGAACAGTTTTAAGCATGCATAGTAGGCCTAACTATTGTATGCCTAACTTATAATTTGAGTGCGGTGTATGTGACTAATATGATCTGAGGTGATTTGGGAGCACACTGTTCTTGCAGGGTTTTTGTTTTAAGTCAAATGATGCAGCTGTGAATAAAAGGCAGCTCCAAGTACAGATGGTTAGTAACAAATAGAGATGGGCTCAGGCGCGTTCGAAATCTCACGTGCCCGATCCTGCCAGGAAGCCGACACTGCACAGCACTAATCACAGGCAGTGAGACATTTCCCGGTCCGCAGCTGCACAGATCGGAAAATGTCTCACTGCTTGGGATTAGCGCTGTGCAGTGTCGGCTTGCTGGTGGGATCAGGCACGTGGGGTTTCGAACACGCCCAAGCCCATCTCTAGTAACTAATCACAGTTGCACTTTAAACACCACAAACTTAAAAAAGGCCTTATCAATATAAAATGAAAATTAAAAAAATAAGACCCCAAAACACTATTCCTGAAATAAAGGATCATTGTTTTTAAAGGAAAGCCTTGCAACAAAAAAAAGCAGCTTGGCCTAAAAAAAGGACCTAGCAACATAAGAAAGAAAAACAATCTCAAAATAATGAAAACCCCAAATTACCATCTCCTCCTCACAAATTATTATTATTATTATTTTTAAACAAAATCTCCTTTTTTTTATAACACCAAATTGTTCATATGTATATCTTTTAGATACAAGTTGGCTGTTACCAAATACAAAGACAATGAGCAGCAGAGCAGCAGCATCTACAACCAAAATGATCCATGGTCACCAACAGTGGAATTCTCTAAATATATTAATAACGAAAACATTCAAGATGAGGTGAGTTTTTGATGAGATAATGCAAATCCACTCCAAAAAAGACTGTACACTATGTATAAGTTATTGAATTTAGAATCTGGAATAAAATGAAAAATATACCAGATGACTCAATGGTATGTATGTAGAAAGGTATCTATGTAGCTGAGCACAATCCTTGCAAGATGTCTCTAAATTATTATCACCTGATTTTAATAAACCTGTTAAGTGGGCAGCCACATTGCTAATGAGTAGGTGATATATCACCTGCTCCAGGTCTATCTATATTCCTAGCCAGCCCAGAGGTAACTCAAGGTGCAGATGCAGGTGTAGTCTCTCTCCCAGACCTAACAACATCCAACAAAGAAAAAGAGAAGATCGCAATTTATGTTCTAAATTCCAAATCAGAACAGGATTTATTATAAAGCTCAAGATTCTTTGCTTTATTCCAAATCAGCACAATATACTAGATAAAGGTCTAACTCCTTTCCTTCCTTCGTAATCGGTACAGGATGCAAGCGCCAAGAACATTATCTTATATCCTGTGCTGAGTTTGAATACAGAAAATTAGGTTATTTTTCATAGATCTTTGGACATATGTAATATCCATATGATGACAACGATTGTTATTGCTTTTGGTGTAAGCTGATTTTTTTGCTGAAGTTTTTCTAGGAGCATATCTGTAGCTTGGCATTTTAACTGCTTCAGGACCACCCCTACGCATATATACTGCAGCAGCACAGCCCTTCAGTGCAAAATTATGTACCTGTACGTGATTTCTTTCAGCGGGTCGAGGGGGTGCATGCACGTCGCCGGCGACCCGCTTCCGCTGTATTTGGACACAGCGGGAGGCAATCAGCTGGTCCCGCGGTTCCCGAGGCAGGCAGAACGGCGGTCTGCCTATGTAAACAAGACAGATCATCGTTCTGTCAGAGGGGAAGCTGGAGATCTAATGTTTCTGCTAAGCAGGAACACAGATCTCTGTCTTCTCCCAGTCAAAGCAGCTCCCCCACGGTTAGCAAGCACTCCCTAGGAACACATTTAACCCTTTCATTGCCCCTAATGTTAACCCATTCCCTGCCAGTGTCATTAGTACAGTCATACAGTGTATTTTTTTTAACACTAATCATTGTATTATTGTCACTGAACCCCAAAAAGCGTCACTTATGGCCCGTACATAGGATCCGAGAATCGTCTGAAAAATACTGCTTTCAAAGCTATCGTGCGATCGGATCGTTAGTACAGAGCTTTTGATAGCCGATCACGACGGTTCAGGCAGATACCAGATCAGTACAGTACAACTGTCCTCCGAAAATACAATACAAATACACTGCAACACATGACATCACTTCCAATTTTTGTATTCTGTCGTACGAGAATTTTTGTAATGTTAGGAAATTCTTCGGGTTCGATATACGACTAGCAGACCGTATTGGCTGTTACCGGGAGGGAATGTACGCGGAGAATCAGAGGAGGCCGTCCTCATCGGAGTGAGTGCTCTCACTCTGCATCGCCGCGTACACCAGAGCCCGATGGCATGAGTACTACCCACGGAGGGGAGAGGATGTACTGTAGGTGGGGGGGGGGGTCGGGTGGTTTGTTTGCCGCCCCACCCATGTCCCCGCCACTGGTTGTTAGGGATATGCAATTGCCCCGAAAATAGGTGGAAGGAATCAATTATCGAAGGACAGGCTCCCGACACATGGCTAACCTCATCAGGCAAATCGGCAGCTCACAGATACATGTGGCAAGCATCCACACATAGTGTAAAACTGTTTAAAACCATTTATTTAAAACATAGATGTACACTTATATAGGCCTACTTCTAAATAGCACTAAAAGGATAAACATCACATCCATAGATAAGGATCGCAGTGGCATCACAAACACCACCCATTTTTGGGCCAATTGGATATGTATCTTTAACCACTTCAGCCCCGGAAGATTTTGCCGCTCAATGACCAGGCCATTTTTTTGCGATGCGGCACTGCGTCGCTTTTATTAACAATTGCGCGGTCGTGCGACGTTGTACCCTAAAAAAATTGATGTCCTTTTTTTCCCATAAAAAGAGCTTTCTTTTGGTGGTATTTGATCATCTCTGCGGCTTTTATTTTTTGCGCTATAAACAAAAAAAGACCGACCAATTTGAAAAAAACACTATTTTGTACTTTTTGCTATAATAAATATCCATAATTTTTTTAAAAAAAGCTAATTTTTTCCTCAGTTTGGGCCAATATGTATTCTTATACATATTTTTGGTAATAAAAATCGCAATAAGCGTATATTGATTGGTTTGCGCAAAAGTTATATTTTGCTCCTTTTCCATACATTCATCTGACAGAAACAGAAAGGAAGTGGTGTACTCGGTACTTACAGGTATGAAGGCCATGTGGTTCATTTTTCTTTCACAAATGATGGAAATGATGACAGTATAACATGGGGGTGTGATGAGTCCTGTGTAAGCTCAAGTTTGGACCTTCTTTGTGTCCTCCAGACATGAATTTCTCTCCTAAACGAAGTGGCAAGGAAGTGAAAGGAAGGAGAGTATAATGAGCTGGGAAACAGGGGGGATCTACGGGGTGCAGTATGGAAGTGAACTTGCAGGGGAAAAGCACAGGTTTAATGTAAGCCACGACTAGGGATGAGTTCAGGCGTGGTCAGATCCTAGTCCGAACCCAACTGAGCCAGCCCCCTAGGAAGCTGTCACCTGTACTGGGCCAGTCATCTACCAGGGGCATATACAGTATACGTGTAGGGTGGGGTATGCCTTTGGATTGATTGGTCCAATACAGTGACAGCTTCCTTGTTAGCTTGCTCAGGTGGGTTTGGACTAGGATCTGAACACACTTGAGCTCATCCCTAGGCATGACCATTCCTAAGACTTTAGTAATAAATGTTTGCTTACTGCTTGCTGAAATTATAACATCTACATCTTCCCTATTACATACTGTACGCATATGTTACAGCAATAAACAGGATACATTTCTATTTCAAACATAAACTTCTATTTTTTTCATACACAGGATTTGGTTGCTTGGATTACAGCTGGGTTCCTACACATTCCACATTCAGAAGACATCCCAAACACTGTAACAGCTGGAAATGCAGTTGGATTCTACCTCCGACCTTATAACTACTTTGATGAAGACCCATCGATTCACTCAGTGGATGCTGTCTATTTCTTACCCGAAGAAAACCTCAGTTCTTGTAGTGTCAATCCTTTAGCCTGTATACCTGAAAAAGCATCATGTGCTCCCAAACCACCACCATTTACCTATAATGGGTTTGATAACACCTACATTATATTATAACTGAATTGTTATATGCTCAGAAACTGTGACGTGGTTTTAGATTTATCTCTTTTAGCTAATGCGTTCAGAAAAATAGACATAAATTGAAGGCCTAGGCTTTTGGTAACATTGATAACTGCCCTGTTAATAGGATAAGCGCATTTACGTAAATGGCCTGTGTTGTGGTCATTACCTCTGGTGCTTACAGAATTAAAATTCTATTCATGTGCTAAGATGAAGATAGAGTAAAAAAATGGAAGGTTGACAACACTGTTCTGTGAGAGTCATTGATTATATATTCCTCTTCACTTTAACACACGCTCAGGGTCCCATTAAAATCAATGGAAGTGCATGTTAATGTGTGTCAGCGTGTGTTGTAATGCACATCAATGCATTGTAAAATGTATGTAAATATGCACATAATAACACAATGACACATGTTGCAACACACCTTAAACATACTGTAATGAGTAGTAGAGAACAGTAGGTTTGAAACCTGCCTTAAAGCTCCGTTCACATTGTTGCGTTCCAAATCACGGGCGAAATCACAGAGATTCTGCCCGCGTTTCGAAATAGTGGCAAATCGAGGGAGTCCATGCTATCCCTCTCACTTTCAATGGCACCCCGATCGTGGTGCGATTTTGACGCGATTCGCCGAGCAACAATCGTGGTAAAATCGCGCAAACAGAATCGCGGGACATCTGTTGCCCAAAAGAAGTTCTTGTACTTCTTTTGGGCAACAGGTGCCTCGTGATTCTGTTTGTGCGATTCATTCGCCGGGCGACAATTGTGGCAAAATCACGTCGTGATTGGGGTGCCATTGAAAGTGACAGGGATCACACGAGCTTCCAGCGATTTGTCACTATCTCGAATTTTCACCATTTACTGTAAAAGTTAAAAAAGTTAAACCCTTTGTTAAAAAAATTGTGTATTTTAGCGCATTGTTATGCATACATAATCCACATGGATGCCTATTTAAATGCATTTTGTCATGTTTTACATGTATTTTAACACAACAAAATGCATTACATGTTAAAAAAAACAAAAGTGTAACTGCAGTTCCCCTGAATTGTTATTTTTATTTAAGTAGCACTGCCACTTATTGAAGGTGATGGCACTTATTACTGTGGATGGGAGGTTTGCAAGGTTGGCACAGCTCAGGACTGAAGGGTAAAGCAAGTACTTTGATACTTTGAAAGGTTTCATGACTTTTAGGTAGTCAGGGTAGTCAGGGTTTACACCTGGCTTAGCGTCAATCCTTTCCACAGCTATTGGACACAGGGTAAAAGATATGGCGTGAGGTTGGGGACAAAGGGGTTATACATGGGCTGCTAGAGCCTTTGCACACCAATAGAAATAAGGCAATGTGAAGTAATAAAATAGATATAATGTTGAGACCTATTGCAGTTAGTGACCACTCATTGTAACATTTACATTTTCATCTTGATGTCTCTCAGGCATCTTGTAGTCCACCAGAAAGCCACCTGTGCCTAACAATCCATAATTGCTATTGGCTCTCCTTTCCAAGAATTTTGTAGCTTTGTTCCTGGAAATGTTGTTACTGTCATACTAAAATTTTAATTATTTGAATGTTATGCTCTCCTCTCTATATAACTTTTTGAGACACTTTCATATGCACACTTTGGTACTGTCTAGCACTTCCTAGCAATGTTATCTTACCCACCCCTCCTGTTCCTGCCTATTGGTCTGTAAGATCCAATAGGTAGTTTTGGGGTTGGAGAGTATGGGACATTTACCAACACTTTTTACAAAGTGTCAAAGTACCCTCATTGCATTTATGATGAGCCATAGAGGTAACATTTTAGGAGTCCTATACACCCTTTTTCATGAGCACAAGCAGACAAAATGGGCACAGATTTCAAGCAAATCTGAATTGATCTTCCTAATCTAGTGCTGCCAGCACATAGCAGGCCCCTCTGAATGCCTGCACCTAATGTCAGTGTAAGAACCTTGGGTGTTGGGAATGCTCAACTGTTTTAATATGCATGTATCTCCTGGATTAATAGGTCAAAAACCAGGCCTCATATCTTCCTGTCTCCTATACTTCTCTATTGGCCTTTGACGATGGACACCTCCCTTGGTTAATAGTGAGACAGGAAGGGCTGGGGTAACCTTCTGACATATGAACTAAGAAAGAAAGTGCACATCAGGGCACTTGGGCATTCCAAGCACCCTAGGTGTCTATGCTGAAAAAGAACCTAAAGTGCAATTACCCAGAGTTGTCTTCCTTGTGCTGACAGTGCTGGAAAAGGTAAATATATAAATCATTTAAGATTTTCTTTCAATTGTGTTACATAGTGATCAACAAAATAGAAGTGGCTTTTATGTTATTTTTTTATTATCTGCAGCCACTCATGATTTGTTAGTATTAAGAGTGGTGATAGAACTGATTAAAAATCATATATTGTCTGTAATAATCCAGTTCATGTGAATGTGAATTTCTCATTTTAACAGTAAATTGTGTACACGCTGTGATGTTGTCATTTTAATTCTTTCAAGTGCTTTGTGTGACCTACCTGAAAACAGCAGTGGCAGCCACAAAATGGGTTGTAAGTCTCACGTGCTTCCAATAAAACATCATTGTTTTTATTTGGTCCACCTGGTATAGAAGTTCCCCACCATACCCCCACTACCACCTTCCAAATTTCAATGTTTTGGCAACAATGGCATTGTGAGTATTCTGTTTTGGCTGGCTGCTTTGGGCAGTGGTATACTTATTCTGGCATTCGTGAAGATCTCCATTAAAAGTGGACGGCTAGCTTTGGTGACTAATGGCCCGTACACACGATCCGAAAATCAGACCAAAAATAATCGTTAGTACAGAGCTTTCGAGAGCTGATCACGACAATTCATCCGATATTATTCCACCGGACAAGCATGAAATTTTCCTTGTACGATACAAGATCGTACGATTTTCGTTTAGTCAGTACAGTTGTCGTCCGAAAATACAATACAAATACATTACAACACATGACAGCCCTTACATAAACCCAAATCCATCTGAGTGGCATGTGCTTTCTTCCATACCAAGTGTATCTGTAACTGTTGATTTGATCAATTTGCAAAATGCCAGGAGCTTGTGCATGTTTGATCCTCTAGATCAGTGTTTCTCAACTCCAGTCCTCAAGGCGCCCCAACAGGTCATGTTTTGAGGCTGTCCATTATTTTGCACAGGTGATTTGATCAGTTTCACTGCCATAGTAATTACCACAGCTGTTTTATCTGAGGGAAATCCTGAAAACATGACCTGTTGGGGCGCCTTGAGGACTGGAGTTGAGAAACACTGCTCTAGATCAGGGGTCTCCAAATTTTTTTAAACAAAGGGTCAAGTTTACTGTCCTTCACACTTTAGGGGGGCCGGAGTGTGGCCAACGGAAGTAGAAAATGGTCTGACATCAGTGTGAGTAAACAGTGCCACATCTTTGGTATTAGGGGGAGAAATAGTGCCCCATTGTCAGTGGGAGGAATCATACTGCATAGTTGTTGTCAGTAGCAGGAAAAGTGCCTCATCATTGGTATCAGTAGGAGGAATCATACCCCACTGTTGGTGTCAGTGGCAGGAATAGTGCCCCATAATTGGTGTCAGTGGCAATAATACTGGCCATTAGTTGGTATCAATGGGAGGAATAGTGGCCCATTGCTGGCATCAGTGCAAATAACAATGCCCGGTTGTTGGTGTCAGTGGAAGAAATAGTGGCACATTCTTGGTGTCAGTGGGAGGAAAAGTGCTCCAAGGGCTGGATAAAAGCAAGCAAAGGACCGCTTTTGGCCCCCCAGGCCAGAGTTTGGAGACCACTGCTCTAGAGTGCTACACAGTCAATAATATTACTGTTCGTGACAGTAAGGGCTCATTCACACTATGTCTTGCAGTAAACCACTGCGCCTGGTATCCCACAATAGGTGGTGCTTTAAATTTTGCTTTTTGTTAGCTCCCCAATATATCTATACAGCTCAATACAATGTGCAAGAGTTTCAGCATACAGCAAAGCACAAATATGAGCCATCTGTGGCTACTAGGTTGCGTTTGCTGCCAATTCAAAATTAATGGGCTGCCTTAATGCAACACATGGTATACCACACTATAGAATGTGCTCACTTAGGGGTTCCTTTATTTTATAATGAAGGGTTGGGTTTATTTATAAATGTGCATACATAGATTTTAATAAAAAAAAGAGATTTACATATTATCAAGTTACAAAAATATAAATAGAAAAGTAAATAAGGACAAAGGTGATAAAGATTTAAAAAGAGGGTCTTTTTATGTTAACACACAATTGTTCTTGTTGCAATATTTCATACACAAGGGCTTCTTGTCCAAATTTGGACCCCTTCCCTCAAGTGGGTTCCAGTGAATCGCATCCCATTTTTACAGAAATCTTGCACCAGGGGTCATAAAGATTCACTCCTGTCCTAGGCTCAGAGTTGAGATTTTTCACATAATCATAATGATTGTGCCTCCGCCAAGCACGCTGCAATGCTGAACAACTGTGGACAATAAATACCACTGGAGGGGGGCATACTGTCCCCTGTTCCAACAACCCTCAGGCGCTCATCCCTTGATGTTTGGTACTGCTTATACAGTCCTTTTGTTGATGGTTGGTTTTACAATCTTCATCTGCCCTATAACAAATTCATTTGCAATTTGTTCTTCCAGGAGGCAAATTTTAGTTTATATTAAAGATGCTTGGATATCAATTTTAACTGTTCTAACACATGTCAGCATGTGTGCATTTGTTTGTTGTCCCCTGCGCTACTCGGTAGTGTAAAAAATAGTGGTATCCTTGAAACTGATGAATAGTACTATAGTAAATTAAAGCAAAAGTGCTCCTTTGGAGATGCTGCAATACCTACAGTATTGTGTTCACAATTACACATATAAAGAATTAAAATAATAAGTGGTGTTGTGCAATTCCTCTAATGCCCCAATGTGAAATCAACATAAACATTCATAACATATATTCAGTGATTGTTGTATATAAAGTAGTGCAAATCACCATAAACCATAAATCAATAATGAACCATAGTAAATGTGTTGAATGTAAAATAAAGTGTCCAAGTGATCTATTCAAGTAGGGTGTATAATCCTTGTTTGTTGAAATCCCAAAAAACGCTGTGCTTTCACCAGTCACCTCAGTGCTCACAGAACTCTCACCTCATAACCACATCTATAAAGCCCTAGGATCAGGTTCTAATATGGAACCGATGAACCTTCCTTGGAGTATCTCTCTCCTTATCTCCTTTATGTTATTTCCAAGATCTAGGCTCTTGAAGTATTGCTAATAGCTCCAATCCACATAGGGTAATGAAATAGACAATATGCCTGCCATAGTGTGAAATTGTTTAAAATGTAGCCATTTATTTAAAGGTTCCCCTGAAGAAGTCACGTAATGCATCGCGTAAGGCATGGCCGGAGTGGACAGCGGACCGGAAGTGAAGTGAGAGTCGGAAACACCGATGTTTTAAAGTTTTCATGCAATTTTAACTCTGTTTTGATGTAAGCATCCAATTGTCTTCAAATAAATGGTTACATCTTAAACAATTTCACACTATGGGAGACATATTGTCTGTAACGACACCCATAGTATGAAAGGGGTTGAAGCCATTTAGGACATTCCATTTCCGAACACAAAGGCAGCTACCGAACACTCCGATCAGCCGAACAAGAAACCCATATGTATAATTCCCCCCCAAGCACGAGACGAGGCTCTGTCTTGAGGGTCAAACAGGAATTAATTTTTATTTTGAGATCTCACACAAATATATACAGCAGGATGAAAATACAACCTCTCAATAGAAACCTAATTAATATGAGCTAATTATCTAATCCTTTAGACAGCCTAGGTGACTCAGAGACATGACCTTTAGGACAGACTTCACGTCTCCTACCTCACCGACTATACAATACACATTATCATACATCTCAACATAGAACTCCTTCATACAATTGCAGGGTAATTAGCCCAGACAACAATGGCTGAAAGAGAAGCCACACTAGACTTATTTACATTATAGAAGACAACAGACAAGTGGCTGGAGTTGATGACATTAGCATCTAACAGTATGTGTCCCAACAGTATGAATCAGTCACTATTTGTAATATGGCATATCCAGGCTCCCCAGAGTCTATGTGTCTTGGGGGACATGGACCTGAATCTAACGTAACGCCACCTCAAGGGTCCCCAGGCATACAACTCACAAAGAGCACCGTTCCCCCAAATGCCAGGGTCCATAATCGGTAGGCAAGAGGCTAGCATTCTGTCCCCTTCAAAAGCCTTTGTCCCGGCTAGGTCTTTCACATTGTCTATTTCATTCTCCTATGTGGATTGGAGCTATTAGCAATACTTCAAGAGCCTGGATCTTGGAAACAACATAAAAGGAGATAAGGAGAGAGATACTTCAAGGAAGGTTCATCAGTCCCATATTAGAATCTGATCCTAGGGCTTTATAGATGTGCTTATGAGGTGAGAGTTCTGTGAGCACTGAGGTGACTCAGATTTTTACGGATGCTGGATTACGTACTTAGGACAAGGGTCTCAAATTTGTTCCATCTAAAAAGTTGAACAAGTTTGAGACTTTTGTGGACGTCCATAAGTATGTTCGTAGATTGAATGTGCACAGGCACTTTATTGCTAATCCGTGTGGACCTAGGGCAATTACCACGGGTGATGATGGGTTGGTTCATTCCGGCCTATCTAACCCCTCTCTTTTTAACCCTCCCCCAGTGCTATGGCATCTTCGATTAAAGTTTTCAGGGATTTGGTCCTGAAGGATCTGGAATCTCTGCCTAAAAAACGTGTCTACAATCACCCAATCTTAGAATTGGCCTTAGGTCCCTTTGTGAGCGGAAGGACCTTATTATCCGACCAGCCAATAAAGGGGGTGGGCTGGTAGTTTTGGACAAATGCGATTACCATGCTGAAATGTGTCAGATTTTAGAAGATACCAACACTTATACACCACTACCTGGTGATCCTACTAAGGAGTATAAGAATAGATTGGTGGAATTAGTTAATAAGGGTTTCCAACAGGGGATCTTAGATAAGAAAAAGAGAGATTACCTAGTACCTGTGGCCCCCCGTATACCTATCATGTACTATCTCCCCAAGGTACACAAGAACGCGACACAGCCACTGGGGAGGGCTATTGTCAGCGGAATAGATTCTGTGACATCGCGCATAGGTCGTTACATAGATTTCTATTTACAACCGTTAGTATGATCAGTTCCCTCCTACTTAAAAGATACAGGTGACACCATACGTCTTTTAGAAAATATAGATTACCAACATGACTATTTTTTGGTCACTGCTGACGTCACAGCTCTTTATACTTGTATACCACACAGACTGGGCCTTGCAGCTGTCGAACATTTTTTGTCCAACAGTAGTCTGATTCCTGCTGTTCAACAGCACTATATCATGGAACTGCTTCGTTTTGCTACACAAAGTAATTATTTCTGGTATAATGACCAGTTCTTTTTGCAAAAGAAGGGCGTTGCGATGAGGGCAAAGTTTGCCCCCAGTCTCGTCAAACTTTTCATGGTCGTATGGGAGGAGGATGTCGTCTATGCTCTACGGAGACCTGAATTGACCCTTTGGGCCAGGTACATAGACGACATCCTCCTCCTATGGAAGGGTGATGAGGAATCGTTGCATGATTTCATGGCCACACTTAATGACAACGAAATGGGTATAGTGCTGACCTACGAAGTGAGTTCCACCACTATCCATTTTTTGGACTTAGAGGTATCCATTTGATCATCGGCTTGTTACTAAAACATTCTTAAGGCCGACAGATCTAAATGGGTATATCCCTGTTAACAGCTGTCATTATAGTCCTTGGCTGAAGTCTGTGCCCCATAGCCAACTACTACATATTAATAGAAACTGCACAGGCTTACCAGATTTTTTCCAACAAGCTGATACTCTGAAATTCAGATTCGTTGATAAGGGATACCTTCCGACAGCCATTGATGATGAGATTCATAGGGTCTCCTTGCTTGATAGGTCTATGCTTACCAGCGTACAACCCAAACGAATGCCCGATACTAAATTCAAATGGTCCTTTGTAACACAATTTTTTGTGCAACATAAGCAAATCAAAAAAGTTTTTTAATCGCCACTGGAAAATTTTGAAGAATGACCCTTATTTGGGTCTGGGTCTAGTTATTTATAGGGGAGCCCCGCCCCTAAGAAGGCATATTGCCCCAAACGTGATCAGCTCCCCCATGAAGCCTACTTTTTTCAGGACTTAAAGGGGTATTACCCTTGTCGGAAATGCAACGTCTGCGTGCATAATGTATGCGGACATAGGAAAACCGAAAGTTTTGAGTCCACCACCACGTCTGCAATTTATCAAATGAAATACTTCACAACATCTGCTACATGATTTATTGTTTACCTGATCATATGTCCATGTAAAAAGCAGTATGTGGGACATACAATTAGATCATTCTCAGTTAGAGTTAATGAGCACATTGCTGGCATTAAACTAGGTCTCACCAATCATAGTGTGCCTAGACATTATTTGCATTTTCACAACAAAAATCCCCTGGGTACAAAATCTCAGGTCATTGACAAATTTATTCCGCATTGGAGGGGTGAGTCACGTATAAGGGGGGTCTCGAAATTGGAAACTTTTTGGATATACCAGCTCAAATGTTACTCACCTTTTGGGTTAAACATTGACTGGGATATCAATGCATTTATCAATAAGTCATGAAGTTGGCATGTTTTTTACATGTATGACCCTCATTTGTGGTCATTCATAAGGGAACTGACTATTCAAGAATATATGGTCGTTACTTTGTACGACAGTTTGATAGGATGGAATTAGTCTAGATGTTAGGGGTATATATGTATATAGGTTAGGCATTCAGGTTAGGCATTTATGTATGGCCATTGTGTTCATCCTTATAGGTCTGTATGGCCTTGCTGAGCAATGCGTTCCATCCATACTAGTGTACCCCGAAATATGTTCATCCTACACTAGTGGACCCTGGAGGATGTATACTAAATCCGGGGGTTGCATGCATATATGCATATTAACTTTGTGTGGTTTTATCACCCAGGGTCTCCTTTTGTTTTTTTATTATCACCTTGCTGTATTTTCTTTCCTGACTTAAATGTTTATTTTTAATGTTTATTATGTAATGTTATCAGGAACATGGTTTTTGCGTGGTGACCATTCCATGTCCTACATCCCCTGACTACTAGGGGACTATTCAATATTGAGCTGCTATCTCCATATATTTACATAGTTTCATTGTTATAGTAAACATATCCAATGATGTATCATGTTTTTCCCTTTTGTGTCACATGATATTTAGGATATGCTACCACTGTGGGCGTTGCCGTTTCTGAACATTTAGTTGCCATGCCGTCCTCAGTCTGACTCCTGAGGTCACTGGCCTGTGCGTTATGACGTTTTTCGGCAGCAACGGAATGACGCAGTGACGCCCCACATTTTCTGATTGGCTTTTGAGCTCTAGTGTTAGCAAAGTAGGCTGTGTAGAAGGTGACGTAGAGCGTTCATGGTTTGTCATTGGACAAACGGTTTGGTGCCAAAAAACAAATACCAGCTGATTTGTGTTTTGTTAAGGATAAGGAACAGTATTTAATAGCGTGGTATTCACTAGCAGGTTTATGCCCCAGTTGAAGTACGTTTAGTACGAAACATGTTGGGTACATAGCCTGCCAAGCTTTATATAGAAGAAGTAACATACTTCTCTATCTGGAGTTCAGATGGTGACTACTTCTTATGGAACCTCCTGACAGTTGATACTGCTACACACCATCTGGTTTGCAGAAATCCTGGTTTGACGATCCATCAGGGAGGATCGTTCCATGCTTGATCGACTCACCACCGCTGGTGTGTAGGTCCACACCCTGGGGTAAGAGTATCCATTGCCTTTCCCTGATGTTTGAAGTTCATCTATTACCTCCATGTGTGAAGTCATGCCCACTATGCATATCTGTTATCTCTGCTTCTAAGGAGGATTGCACTGACTTATCACCGATTTAGAGACTATATTGACATCTAGTTACTTTATTACATGCTGATCTATTGAGCAGACCTACCTTGAATGGACTAACATTTTGGGTGTTGTCACTGCATTGACTTTTTTTGCATCTGTCCACACATACAGGGGGCTGCACATACAGGGGTTCTTCCAAAGAAGTGGGGTTCTTTAAATAAGTGGCACTTCTGCTCTTGCGCTTCAGCGATTTGCACAAAGAAAACTACAAAAGACTGCAGGTGACCCCAGTTTCAAATTATCTCTCCTTCCTCTCTGAAACATGCACTCTTTACCTATCCTCCTTTTCACAATTGCTGCCTCTCTCCTCAAACTCTCTTTTCTTCACCCCTCTGCTCCACCCCACAATCTGTACATATCACCATCTCTTCTCCCCTCCCCCTATTACTGCACTCATCACCTCTTTCTAACTCTAAGCCCACTTGCTAACAACCCCCCCCGGACACTGAAGCATGTCCCCTCATACAACTCACATTCTCATACTACCTCCCTTACTCTTCTGCTTCTCCTAATCGCTGGAGATATTTCCCCAAACCCTGGGCCTCCCTTATTTAACTGTACCCAATACACACATCACATCACCCTACACCATCTGACAGTAGTCGCAATCTACGCAATTTAGTCTCCATTCCTCTTCTTCCCAACACCAGCCTCCCTCTCTCCTGTGCCCTCTGGAACGCCCGTTCTGTCTGCAACAAACTCACTGCTGTTCATGACCTCTTTGTCACTAATTCCTTTAATCTACTTGCTCTCACCGAAATCTGGCTCCACGAACATGAAACCCCTTCTCCTGCTTCCCTCTCCCAGGGTGGCCTTCACTGGACTCACTCCCCTAGGCCTAATGGACGCAAAGGAGGTGGAGTGGGATTCCTCCTATCCCCCCAGAGCACCTTCCAGGTTATTCACTCTCCTCCTTCTTTTTCCCTCTCTTCATTCGAAGCCCACTGTATACGTCTATTCTCTCCTACTTCCCTAAGAATTGCTGTGATCTACCGGCCCCCTGGACCATTATCGACTTTCCTTGATGAGTTCTCTGCCTGGCTACCCTACTTTCTCTCTTCGGAAATTCCCACAATCCTTCTCAGTGATTTCAACATCCCTGCTAATACAAACACTCCTGCTACTTCTAAACTTCTTAGTCTAACCTCTTCATTTGACCTGAAGCAATGGGTACAGGCTTCTACTCACTTTGATGGCAACACCCTTGACCTTGTATTCTCCTACCTATGCACTCCATGCAACTTCTCAAACAATCATTTTCCTCTCTCCGACCATCACCTTATTAGTTTCTCTCTCCCCCTGTCTTCCACCACCTTTCCCTCCAATCGCCTAACCATCACCCGTAGAAACTTTCGCAACTTCAACTCCTCTCTCCTCTATTCTGCTACTGACCACCTCTATGACAAAATCTCTCCCCTGTCCTGCCCCAACCAAGCCACGTCCATCTACAACAAATCCCTGTCCTCCACCCTGGACAAGCTCGCTCCCCTCACTATACGCAGAATCAGGCCTCGACCCCTACAACCCTGGCAAACAGATGGCACTAAAATTCTTAAAAAACGTAGTCGTGCTCTTGAGCGTCTGTGGCACAAGACTAAGTCTCTGAAAGACTTCAACCAATACAAATCTGCCCTCCAAAAATACTATTCTTTCCTCCACACTGCCAAGCAAACCTATTTTACAACTCTTATTAACACCTTTTCATCCAGTCCCCGTAAACTCTTCTCTACCTTCAACTCTCTACTTTGTCCTCCACCGCCTCCACCCACTGACTTACTCACTGCCTAGGAGATCGCTAATCACTTCAAAAACAAGATTGATACAATCCATGATGAAATCTCCACTCTACAGGTATCTCCCCTAGCTAAGACCCCATGTCAACAGGTACAACTGACACTCCCCCTATTCAAATCTGCTACTACAGACGAAGTTGCTAAACTCCTTTCTATCGCCCACCTAACCACCTTTCCCCTGGACCCTATTCCCTCTCAAATGCTACGGTCGCCCTCTGACCCCATCCTACACTCTCTAACCCACATCTTCAATCTCTCCCTCACCTCTGGCATCTTCCCCAATGCTCTAAAACATGCACTGGTCACTCCCATACTTAAAAAGCCGTCCTTGGACCCTACCAATCTTAACAACCTATGCCCTATCTCCTTGCTCCCCTTTTCCTCTAAACTACTTGAGCGCCTGGTTTACAACCAACTGAGTGACCACCTCATTAAAAACAACCTTCTTGATCCCCTTCAATCTGGATTTCGCCCTCAACACTCCACAGAAACTGCTCTTTTAAAACTCACAAATGACCTACTAACTGCAAAAACCAACGGACACTATTCTGTACTCCTACTTCTGGATCTTTCAGCTGCCTTTGACACGGTTGACCACCCTCTCCTCCTTACAATTCTACTTCCTCCACTCCTCTTCCCTTCTCTGTTGGGGTCCCCCAAGGTTCTGTTCTTGGACCTCTTTTATTTTTCAATCTACACCTCTTCCCTGGGTCAGCTGATAGCCTCTCATGGCTTTCAATATCATTTCTATGCTGACGACACACAAATCTATCTCTCCACCCCACAACTCACTCCATCAGTCTCCTCACGCATCACTAACTTACTAACCGACATATCTGTATGGATGTCACACTACTTCCTCAAACTCAACTTGTCCAAAACCGAGCTTATAATATTTCCTCCCCCACGTGCCTCTTTCCCTGACTTCTCTGTCAAGAGCAATGGCAAAACCATCCACCCGTCCCCACATGTCAGGGTGCTAGGTGTTATCCTGGACTCTGAACTCTCCTTTCGGCCCCACATCCAATCACTTTCCAAAGCTTGCCGCCTCAACCTCCGCAACATCTCTAAACTACGTCCCTTTCTAACCAATGAAACAACAAAGCTCTTGATTCACTCCCTGGTTATCTCTCGCCTCGACTACTGCAACTCCCTCCTCACTGGCTTACCCTTAAATAGACTATCCCCCCTTCAGTCCATCATGAATGCTGCTGCCAGACTCATCCACCTTACAAACCGCTCAGTGTCTGCTACCCCTCTCTGCCAATCCCTCCACTGGCTACCACTCACCCAACGAATTAAATTCAAAATACTAACAATAAGTTACAAAGCCATCCACAACTCTGCCCCCAGCTACATCACTAGCGTAGTCTCAAAATACCAACCTAATCGCTATCTCCGTTTCTCCAAAGACCTTCTGCTCTCTAGCTCCCTCATCACCTCCTCCCATATCTGCCTCCAGGACTTCTCCCGAGCCTCACCCATCCTCTGGAATTCGCTACCCCAATCTGTCAGACTATCTCCAAATTTATCCACCTTTAAGCGATCCCTGAAAACTTTCCTCTTCAGAGAAGCCTATCCTGCCTCCATCTAACAACTGCACTATTTTCTCCATTTGCTCATCCCCCACAGCTATTACCCTTTTGTATAACTTGACCCTCCCTCCTAGATTGTAATCTCTAACGAGCAGGGCACTCTGATTCCTCCTGTATTGAATTGTATTGTACTTGTATTGTCTGCCCTAATGTTGTAAAGCGCTGCGTAAACTGTCGGCGCTATATAAATCCTGTATAATAATAATAATAATAATAATCTGTCCAGTAGGGGTGACTGTGATGTGTTCCCATGAGATTCCTTTCCTTTCCCTTTTTTATATATATATATGCTATGAATATGTTATAACATACTCACATACTTTTTCACTTTAACTAGTACAGCATCTTAAATTACAAATAATGACAACGGGTTTCTTGATGTATTTTAGTTATATTTAGCCTGCTTTGTTCTGTGATTTTGAATATAAAAAAAAATATGCCAAAAAATGTAATATATTTTGCTATTTGTTATTGTATTGAATCATTCATTAAAGATGTTTCACCTTATATATTGCATTCATTCTATCATTTATTATCATATATTTATATAATTCCAAATGATTGACAAGTTACAGTGACTGCACTGTAACTTGTCAATCATTTGGAATTATATAAATATATGATAATAAATGATAGAATGAATGCAATATATAAGGTGAAACATCTTTAATGAATGATTCAATACAATAACAAATAGCAAAATATATTACATTTTTTGGCATATTTTTTTTTATATTCAAAATCACAGAACAAAATAACTGCACTAAGGATTCAGCAAGTTTCGTAGAAGTTCACTGGTTTCTGCAACTTTGTCAATGACATCATCCGAATCAAGGTTCATTAGTATATCCTTTTCGATTGCTATCAGCATCAAAGAGCTCAAATGCTCTTGAGATACAGAACATTATAGGCATCAGTTAACAAATTATAGCGCTCATAGGTGTGCGCAGCCTAATGCATTGGGGTGTGCACCCTTAAGCTCAAACACACATGCATGTGTATGTATCTACATATATATGACTCCGGCACATTGATCTCCCTGCTGGCACAGTGAAAGAGAAAAGGATAAACACTTCTCTTATTATAGGGCCGGTAAGAGGGAGATCTTTCCCATGTTCCTGTTGCTACACAGAACGATAACACTAATGCGCATGGGGGGATTAGGGTGTGCCTGGGCACATCCGGCACACCCTGTGCACACGCCTATGATAGCGCTGCAGAATCTTATAGCAGTAAATAGCACAGTTCTTACATGCCATGCAAGAATTGTTGACCAGTTCTGTTTCTGTTAATTTTTTTTTCCTGGTTTTCCATAGATACATCTTCTACAATACTAAATTCTTCAAGAGGTGACGATTTCAGCCTGTCCCACTGCATTGCAAAATTTGCCAGTTGGGAAAGCAAATGTTCTGATGTTGCTCCCTCATCACATCAAACTAATCATTTGCTGAGTTCTTCCATTGCTGGTGCCTGAAGTCCAGATTTTTTTATATCAGAAAAGCTGTTTGGCTCCAAGCAAGCTAAGTTGGCATAGAGAGTCCCACAGGAGAGAAAGCAGCGATTCATGCTCTCTGTGACCGTATCCAAGATTACATTGTGCACACGTATTTTATAAGCTGAAACAGTATCAGAAACTGCTACATTGTCAACAGTCTCATCAGACATTCACTTTCTTTTTATTATTCTTTTTTTAGACTAAGTGGTCTGTACTTCTAGGTGGTAACTTTCTTCTTGAATCTTGTCATTTACCCACTTAACAAACTTATCAGCAGTCATTTGTATGGAATCAAAATTTTGTGTAATTGTTTTGTTTTTCATAAGTTTCCTGTACCATTTGAATAGCTTTGGAGATATCCATCTGAGTTGTTTGCAGATATTTGGACAATGGTGTTGTCAATTCAAATATTCTCAGAAAAATTTGAGCTGTATCAATGGTTTCATATTTGAGTAAGGATTCTGCATAAGATTTTGCTCTAACATGCACCTCAGGTTTCGATGAGACGCTGTCTTCGATTCTGCTCAAAGTGTACAGTAGACTAAGAAACAAAGCAAAATGAGGATTTGAAAATTCCCCAAACACTTTTCTTAGAGCAGCACCTTTTGACCACCAACGCGTTTCCCCAATTACTGAATTTCTTCGATGGTGAGGGTCCTGGCTAACTTGTTCCCAGGTATTCATGCGCTGATAAGAATCACGAATAAAGACAGCAATGTCATTCAACAAACTGAATAGTGATGCACTTTCAACTACCACCTTTGTTGTATCTGCAAGTACTAAATTCAGAATGTGTGCATAGCACCAGATGTGAATTTGCCCTGGTGATTCAGTTGACAGCCAGGAAGAGAAACCAATGTATTGGCCTTGCATATTTGCTGCTCCATCCGTTGAATTGCCAATGCAATTTGTAATATTAAGTTTGCATGATTTTAAGGCTTCCATTAGCAACCTAAAAAGGTTTTGCCCTATTGAAGATTCACATTCAACAACTGCAAGAAGCTTTTCATTGATACAATCAGTCACATAGTGAACAATTATGGAGCATTGATCTTTTGAAGTGATGTCTTGAGTTGTTTCAATCTAATTTGAAAACATCCCGGTGTCTTGCCGAGAAAGTTCCCCCGGCGGGCGCTGCAGTATGAACTACTATGAGCCGCCGAAGGTAGCCGAAGCTGAAAATCTTCAATCAGCTGTACGCGGCGCCTGCGCCCTAGGTCCAGGTTCAAGCCCCACCATCCAAGTGGACCTAGAGGGAGAATGAAAAAGAGGCGAGCGAAGCGAGGCCGTGCACGAAGCGTGGCGAGCGAAGCGAGCCCGCAAGGGGCCCTCTTACAGGCGCCGTGTACAGCTGATTTCCAACTATTCAGCTTTGGCTATTTCCGCCGGCCCCTTCTGCGCAGGAGCAGCGCCTGCGCAGTAGAGGGGGGTCCTTATCCACCGAGGGGAACTTTCTCGGCAGAACACCGGCTTCCCTTACTTCTTTTGAGATATTTTCCTGGATAAGCATCCAAATAGCTTGTATTACTTTGTTAACAGTTGTTTTTGAGAGCAAGGTTATCAAAGATCAAACAGAGCAGAACATAGATTTTTTTTCATTGCAGTAGGTGGAATATCCTGTCGTGGATATTTGAAAAAGACAGCAAGCTCATTTACATTTGGACGAGCAAAATAATGTAATGATATATCTATATATTCAGTTTGGCACTCTGAAACATCCATAATAACTTGTTTACTTGGTAATTCAGTGTGCCCCAATTCTCTATGTTCTTCAGTAGGGATGAGCTTGATGTTCGACTCGAACATCGGGTTTTCACCCGTTCGCCGAATATCGAACATTATAGGGCGTTCGAGGGAAATTCAAGCACCCACAGAACACCCCATAATGCTCTGCGAGATCACAGTGCATTGCTGTATGACGATTGGTCAAAGCATGCACCTGACCTGCATGCTTTGGCCAATCCCAGCGCCCTCTGCTACTAGAGCCATAATTGGCCAAAGGCAGGGTGCCTATGGCCAATCTTAGCTCATGGGGATTAAGTCCACGCCCCACACTATATAAGGCTACCTACACGGCAGCCCTGTGTAGTGTTGTTGGCGTGGACGGAGACATAGCTTGATTTAGATTAAGCAGGCAGGTTATTCAGTTAGTTGCAGTGTATTTAATATATATATATATATACAGTTAGTCTAGTATATATATATATATATATATATATATATATATATATATATATACTCTGAATCCAGTCAGTGTAGCCTAGAGATCTACATTCTACAGTGCATTCTGTGGGGTACTATTCTAATCTACTTCAGGCGGTGTATTTGATATATATATACAGTCAGTCTAGTATATATATATATATATATATATATATATATATATATATATATATATATGTATACTCTGCATCCAGTCAGTGTAGCTTAGATCTACAGTCTACAGTGCATTCCGTGGTGTACTATTTCTAATCTACTTCAGGTGGTGTATTTGATACATATATATATATACCGACTGTCTAGTATATATATATATATATATATATATATATATATATATATACACTCTGCAGCATCCAGTGTAGCGTATATCTACAGTGAAACCGTAGTGCAGTTGCTACTACTTTTCTGGTGGTGTACACATTACACAATACAGTACAGCCATAGTGCAGTTGCTACTACTTTTCTGGTGGTGTACACAGCACACAATACAGTGCAACCGTAGTGCAGTTGCTAGTACTTTTCTGGTGGTGTACACATTACACAATACAGTGCAGCCCTAGTGCAGTTGCTACTACTTTTCTGGTGGTGTACACAGCACACAATACAATGCAACCATAATGCGGTTGCTTCTACTTTTCTGGTGGTGTACACATTACACAATACAGTGCAGTGTGATGTTGCCAAACAAAATATACATCATGTCCGGAAGGCCACCAAGGAGAGGCAGAAGCTCACAGGCCACTTAAAGAGGGCAAGCAGGCTCTGTGTCTACAGTCAACAGTGCTGGTCGTGGACATGGTGCATCTTCTGCAGGTGGCCGTGGGGCACGCTTGTCCTTTTTTTCTGCTACTGGCCATGTTATTGAGCCTAGAGATCTACATTCTACAGTGCATTCTGTGGGGTACTATTTCTAATCTACTTCAGGCAGTGTAGTTGATATATATATACCTACAGTCTAATATATATATAAATATATATATATATATATATATATATATATATATATATATATACATACAGTCAGGTCCATAAATATTGGGACATTAATACAATTCTAATCTTTTTGGCTCTATACAACACCACAATGGATTTGAAATTAAACGAACAAGATGTGCTTTAACTGCAAACTTTCAGCTTTAATTTGAGGGTATTTACATCCAAATCAGGTGAACGGTGTAGGAATTACAACAGTTTGTATATGTGCCTCCCACTTTTTAAGGGACCAAAAGTAATGGGACAGATTAACAATTATCCATCAAACTTTCACTTTTTAATACTTGGTTGCAAATCCTTTGCAGACAATTACAGCCTGAAGTCTGGAATGCATAGACATCACCAGATGCTGGGTTTCATCCCTGGTGATGCTCTGCCAGGCCTCTCCTGCAACTGTCTTCAGTCCTGCTTGTTCTTGGGGCATTTTTCCTTCAGTTTTGTCTTCAGCAAGTGAAATGCATGCTCAATCGGATTCAGGTCAGGTGATTGACTTGGCCATTGCATAACATTCCACTTCTTTCCCTTAAAAAAGTCTTTGGTTGCTTTCGCAGTATGCTTCAGGTCATTGTCCATCTGCACTGTGAAGCGCCGTCCAATGAGTTCAGAAGCATTTTGCTGAATATGAGCAGATAATATTGCCCGAAACACTTCAGAATTCATCCTGCTGCTTTTGTCAGCAGTCACATCATCAATAAATACAAGAGAACCAGTTCCATTGACAGCCATACATGCCTACGCCATGACAGTACCACCACCATGCTTCACTGATGAGGTGGTATGCTTTGGATCATGAGCAGTTCCTTTCCTTCTCCATACTCTTCTCTTCTCATCACTCTGGTACAAGTTGATCTTGGTCTCATCTGTCCATAGGATGTTGTTCCAGAACTGTGAAGGCTTTTTTTAGATGTTGTTTGGCAAACTCTAATCTGGCCTTCCTGTTTTTGAGGCTCACCAATGGTTTACATATTGTGGTGAATCCTCTGTATTCACTCTGGTGAAGTCTTCTCTTGATTGTTGACACACAAACACCTACCTCCTGGAGAGTGTTCTTGATCTGGCCAACTGTTGTGAAGGGTGTTTTCTTCACCAGGGAAAGAATTCTTTGGTCATCCATCACAGTTTTTTTCCGTGGTCTTCCGGGTCTTTGGTGTTTCTGAGCTCACCGGTGCTTTCTTTATTTTTAAGGATGTTCCAAACAGTTGATTTGGCCACACCTAATGTTTTTGCTATCTCTCTGATGGGTTTGTTTTGTTTTTTCAGTCTAATGATGGCTTGCTTCACTGATAGTGACAGCTCTTTGGATCTCATATTGAGAGTTGACAGCAACAGATTCAAAATACAAATAGCACACTTGAAATTAACTCTGGACCTTTTATCTGCTCCTTGTAAATGGCATAATGAGGGAATAACACACACATGGCCATGGAACAGCTGAGCAGCCAATTGTCCCATTATTTTTAGTCCCTTAAAAAGTGGGAGGCACATATACAAACTGTTGTAATTCCTACACCGTTCACCTGATTTGGATGTAAATACCCTCAAATTAAAGCTGAAAGTCTGCAGTTAAAGCACAGCTTGTTTGTTTCATTTCAAATGTATTGTGGTGGTGTATAGAGCCAAAAAGATTAGAATTGTGTCGATGTCCCAATATTTATGGACCTGACTGTATATATATATATATATATATATATATATATATATACACGCTGCAGCTTCCAGTGTAGTGTATATCTACAGTGAAACCGTAGTGCAGTTGCTACTACTTTTCTGGTGGTGTACACATTACACGATACAGTGCAGCTGTAGTGCAGTTGCTACTACTTTTCTGGTGGTGTACACATTACACAATACAGTGCAGCTGTAGTGCAGTTCCTACTACTTTTCTGGTGGTGTACACAGCACACAATACAATGCAACCATAGTGCAGCTGCTACTACTTTTCTGGTGGTGTACACATTACACAATACAGTGCAGCCGTAGTGCAGTTGCTACTACTTTTCTGGTGGTGTACACAGCACACAATACAGTGCAACCGTAGTGCAGTTGCTACTACTTTTCTGGTGGTGTACACATTACACAATACAGTGCAGCCATAGTGCAGTTGCTACTACTTTTCTGGTGGTGTACACAGCACACAATACAGTGCAACCGTAGTGCAGCTGCTACTACTTTTCTGGTGGTGTACACATTACATTTTGTAAACAACCACTTGGGGAGCCAGTCAGTATGATGAGGCCATGTTTTAGTGCACAAGACTGGAGATTTTTTGGATAAATACCGGTGTCTCTTTGGCAGACTTTGAATGGAATTAACAAAGTTTTGCACCACAGTGAGCAAGCCTTATGTGAAGAAGCCAAATTATAGTACACTCAGGCCAAGAGTAATGATTTCTTTATGTAGCACTAACTCTCGGTGGAGCTCTGGACGATGTATACACCAAACACTTGAATATATTTTCCAATGCTTTAATAAACAAGTAACAACGGAAGTAGCAGGAAAGAGGCAGAAGGAAAGTTGCAGAGAAGCTCAAATACCTTCTTCTCTCAGGATAGACAGCTCAGGACCATTCCTCTGCTGCTGTGGTAGGCCCCAGACAGGCTTCTGGGCCCACCCACACGCTGCGGCGGGCCTCCCGATCAGAGGACCACGAGGTG
Source organism: Aquarana catesbeiana (assembly GCF_042186555.1). Taxonomy (NCBI): domain Eukaryota; kingdom Metazoa; phylum Chordata; class Amphibia; order Anura; family Ranidae; genus Aquarana; species Aquarana catesbeiana. The sequence continues at coordinate 71,462,355 of NC_133335.1, read as the reverse complement.
GTACTCCTAACGCATACCTGTCAGCCGGGAGGGCCAGCAGGTGGCTGAAAAGGAACCCCTAAACATGGCGTCTGTCCCATAAGTACCCTCTCCCAGAATGCAACTCAGAGGACCACCTCCACCGAGTTGTCTCCGGGACAGAGGAGCACTCATACGCTTCAACACGTTGCCTTTCCAACACCAGCCCATGGTAACAACGACACCCACCGGCACAGTGTGGAACTACACGTAATTCAGCCAAGCTGGAACAGAGGCAAATCTAACTTCACCTAACAAGCAACCCACAAAATTTACCTATCAGTGATAGATTGAAAATCTACCAGCGCTACATTTAGATAAAGTCTGGCGTCTCTTTCGCAGACTTTGGATAGAAGTAACAGGTGCAGAAAAATTGGGCCTCGGGTGTTGGTGGTGCCTTCACACCGTAACCCTTTACATTTATCCTTGACAAACGCAAGAGTGGACTCTGCTCTTAAAATTATGTCCCACAGCTGAGCTCTGGGAAGTGGGTCCAGAGATAAGAGCTCTAAAATCTGATGGAATAGGGTGGGTGCTCCCCACAGTTCCATGAGGGCTGCCTCTGGAGGACATCCTGCCTTGTTGGGGTTGTGCCTCCCCCTTATTTTTCTCTTCTGTTTTTTCAGGCACCCAAGTAGAGTCAGTGACCTCATCATCATCATCCCCTCCATCTTCATCACTGAAACTTGGCAATATGCTGCGGTTGGAGGAACATGACTGCCAATTTGTTGTTTATTAGTGTTATTTACATTGCAAGGATTTTAACAAACTTTTTTGCAGATTCCTACCTTTTGTTACTCTGAAGAAATCCCTCTGTGTTTCTCTGTGCCTTTGTTCTGAGTAGGCCTAATGGGAGTGGTTTCATAATTAACTGTCAGGTGTGCAGCTGCAGGGCACTAATGAGGAAATCTGCTGAGCTGCATCCCTTTAGATGTGTTCCTATTGAAAGTATCTCTCCAAAAATGACATTTTTGTTGTAGAGGATGGCTGAAATCTGACCTGTATCTTAGGCAGACTTCTGGAAAAATCGGTAAGCCAATCACACAAGCAGGAAATTATGTTTCTGGGGGGTAGTACACATTCTGCCATATTGCAATGCATTCTCAGAGAATTAAAGCAGCTGCAGATTGAAAAGGAAAGGTAATTTTTAATAACATTCAATTACATAATGATTAGTGTCGCAATTATATACGCAATTATATATCCTATATTATTTTTTCTTTATTTGCTATTTTTTCCCCACTGTGACAGACTCACCCGGGATAGAGGCTTTTGGAGGGGACTGAATGCAAGCCTCTTGCCAATCGATTATGGGCCCTGGCATTTGGGGGAACGGTGCTCTTTGTGAGCTGTATGCCTGGGGACCCTTGAGGTGGTATTACTGTGGATTCTGGTCCTGGTCCCCCAGGACACACAGACTTTGGGGACTCTGTGTATGCCATATGGGAAATGGTGACTTTGAGGGTATGTCTTGGATTGCTTAAAATGGGACAGTAATATTTATCCCCAATATCTCCCAGGATATATATGTAAAGACTATTATTGGTTTGTTTGATTCTGAACTCAACATGTTAATTGAGTGAGCTGATCACATTGGCCTCCAGGACTGGCTAGGAGACAAACAGTCTACTCCTACTATAGTTTGTTGTTGACTAGGCTGAGGAGGGGGGAGAACACTGTTTGTATTGTTAATTGTAATTAGCTCCTGCTATTGTGAGAATACTATTGTGTGAAGCTCAGTGACCACAAGTATGTTCTAAAAGGTCATGTCTCTTAGTCACCTAGGCTAGATAACGGATTAGATAATTAGCTCATGTTAATTAGGTTAGGTTTTAGCCATCATGCTGTATATACTTGTGTGAGATCTCAAATAAAAGGTTAGTCCATGTTAGCAGTGAAACAAGTGTCGTCTTGTTTTATGCTTGGGAGTGAGGGACGTTTCCGTGACATTGGTGGCAAGCAGCGGGATGCTTCCTGCAGTCTGGGACAGCCAAACTTCCACCTGGATCCAAGGTCCGGATAGCAGGAGAGGAGAGGAGAGGTACAGATACCAGCCGCCATGGAGGAGGAATTCAGAAGGAGGTTGTGAGAGATGCACATACAGCACAGTGGACCAGTATCAGAGCAGGTCCTGCTGGGATGGTGTGATTCTATTCACTGCGAACTCTGGAAAGAGCCCCCAGCAGAAGAGCTGGTATTAGGGCCAAACTTCACTGTGCTCTGCTCAGCACCGATAGCATCTTCTGAGTTCCACGGACAGGAGATGGTGAACCTCTATCCCCAGACACCAGTTATAGAGACAGGGGATTTAATAGACTTTTCTGCTGAGGAAGAACAACCTGATGAGCCTCCAGCAGAAGAGCTTTTATTAGGGCCAAACTTCACTGTGCTCTGCCGAGCACCAACAGCAGTATCTGTGGAGTTACAAGGAACTTCCCCAGCTGAAGTGCTGGTCACCAGACAGAGGGTCCAAGACCTCTGCCCCACACCTGTGGCAGTTTCGGAGGCTCAGGGTGAGAAGGTGGCAATCACTTCCCAGCAGCAGATACAGGGGGAGAAGGGAGAGGAGGTGTTCTTCGTCCCTCCCCAACAGTTGGCCAGGGTGGAGGAAGCGGTCTTTCCTCCCCAGCAAAGATCCATGCACCTGGGAGACAGTACCACAGACATGTCGTCCCAGCAGCCAGATGAGGGAATGGAACAGGAAGCAGCCGACTCACCTCCCCAGTGGCAGCTACACAGTTCGGGAGTGGGGGAATCCAGCCTCCTGCCCCAACAGTTAGCCGGAGCAGAGGGTGTGAAGTCCCCAGCAGAAGTGCTGGCAACAGGGCAGAGTGCTACCAACCTCTGCCCAGCACCGGCAACAACTGTGGAGATCCAGGGAGCCGGGGCAGTCGGCTCCTCTCTCCAGTGACAAGCTGATGTAGTAAAGCTGCTACCCCCCATGTTGAGGGCATGTGGCCTGATATGGTTCAGGAGGGGGGGGAACTCGCTCGTTCCCCCCCTTTCCTGGCCTGCCAGGCTGCATGCTCGGATAAGGATATGGGAGTTGCCCTTAAAATCCATACCAGAACCAAAGGGCCTGGTATGGATTGGGGGGCACCTCCACACCATTTTTTTTTTTGTCCACATTTTTGTATTGCCGCCAATGTTTTTTTTTTAAAATCATTGTTAAAGACGCGGTTAAGGATCCATTGTTAAGGACGTGGCCTGCTCCTTAACGGCTAGCTATTCACTGTGCTCTGTGCCCTGACCAGTGGTATCCAGACCAGCGGTGCCAATGAGGGCTGTTTCAATGCACTGTGCAGTGAATTGTGGGGCGCTCAGCAGTATGTTCTCGAACACCCGAATGGGTGATGCTTGCCCATCACTACTGGCAATTTAAACGTTTATTTTTCAAGGAATGCCTATCATTTTAGTTCATGCCCTTTGTGGACTTCTAGGAAAGCAGGGAGGCAATTACAAGGGAAAAAAGTAAGATATTTGAAGGGAACTGTCAATGTTGCCCAAGATTTAAAAAAAATCATAGCAGCTGCAAACTGAATCGAGAGGGTGATATTTAAGACCTAATACTGAGATTGAGGCCTACAAACCCTTCACCCCTCTGGAGTCTTCAGTGACTTTACATACCAATACCAAGAAGGAACCACTGTTAATATAGTAAAATTACCAGCTACTGTGTGATACTCATAAAGTATATTGCATATATATAAACAAAGCTGGACAAAAACCACCACAGATCATGAGTCCACACAAAGACCATTTATTGTGCACATTATATACTGGTGGTATGTCAGTTTTAATGGGGATAGGTATACCTCAGTATACCTCAGTGATTTAATATTTTCTACAATAAATGGTCTTTTTGGAGGGGACATGATTTGCAGTGATTTTTGTTCTGTTTTGTTTATTATGTACAGTATACTTACTTTATGAGTATCATACAATAGCTGCCCATTAGAGTCTATTAAAAGTGGTTTCTCCTTGGTATTTGTAATATTTGAGACCCTTAATTACAAATATACTTTAGTCTTTAGTGGAGCACATTAAAAAATCTTGCTTGCTGCACCTTTGGCGCAGTTTCTAATTAAAACACACCTTTTATAGCGAAGAATACGTGTAAAACACATCACACAAACTGCACTGCATCATAATCCCATAGGTGTGAATGCAGGGAGTACCAAGTAGAGCAAAAGATGTTGGGCTTTATATTGAAGAGTTTAATCGTTCAGCTGCGTGATTGTAAGCTCTAACGAGCAGGGCCCTCTGATTCCTCTTTACCAAATTGTATTGTAACTGTAATGTCTGCATTATTTTGTAAAGTGCTGCACAAACTGTTGGCGCTATATAAATCCTGTATAATAATAATATTAATGAAAAAAAAAAAAGTTCATGATTGAGCTATGGAGATCTGTAGATCTTTTTTTTCAGCAAAGCAGTTAGGATTACCTTGTCCAACCTCTAAAATAGAGGGCTCTCCCAATGACAAAGAATGTTAATATGAAATATTTAAAATATTTTATATTTAAACATCATTTTTATTTAAATATAATATAGAAAGAAAATATATACTGTATATTCCCTTCGAAAAAGAAAGAAAATGATCTTACCCTGAGAATGTTGTCATGGGAGTCTGGTTATTAATATTTTCACAAAATATTCCCACAACCTTTACCCAAGATTCACAATTTTTTTTCAATTGGATTCAATGGAATAAAATGTGTGAATTTTGGCTGAAAGTTGAGTGGATCTTGTGTGGAAAAATGTATAAATAGAACCCATAGTGTTATTTTATCTCTCGTATCAAGTTTGTCGTATTCACCAAAAGAATAACTCTTTTCCTCAGCTCTTATTGCATGTTTAGCCATTAGATCCAACATTGGGGCATCTATTATTTGCACCCAGGGTTATTGGACCTAATACATAATAGGCACTAGTTAGTTTGTTTTTGACTGCAGTGATGAGAAAATTTGAAGGAGCAGGATAGAATATTTTTCTCGAGCAAGTGACTTTCTAACAGTGTATGTGGTTTTCATTTAGTAAAGTCCATTCTTTCCTAAATCAAATGTTAAAAGTAAATGAAATCTTTCGAACAATATTCTAATATTCTGAGAATGTTTTGAGAATTTTCTTAAGAATTTTCCTACGAATTTTCATTTGAAATTCTGTCCGTCTATTGCCTGGCTAACCATCACACTGATTATCACATAATTTGCTGATACAGTTGTTTGCATTCCATACATGAAAGACAATTCAATGATATTATCAAGACACCTTTCCTTTCTTCTGTGCTTTCTGTAAATTTTGAGTAGTTGATGCATAGAAGACATATCAGTATAATAGTACTACAGTTTAATTAGAAGAAAATGGTAGAAGGTGTGCTAACACAGGGAGACTTGAGTTTGAGTCAACATTCTAAAGAAATAATTCCTTAAAGCCCGTTTCCACTTTTGCATTCAAATTTGAGAAAACAACACTATGGATTTGTTATGTGTTACCATTTACACGGCATGCCTAAAAAATTATTTTACCATTTAGATGTTTCTGAGGACCATGTGTCATGGCAAGGTTTTTTTAATGCTTTTCATGACCCCACTAATGATTAAAAAATGTAACTAAAGTTTTGAAACTGAAATTTAAACTAAATTCTACTCATGTATGGACCAGTGGTGGTCAGTCAACAAGGGGCGCAGGGGCGCCACCCCCCCAGCCCACACAATCCATCCCCTACCATCATTCATCCAGAAATCAATCACTCCATGTGTGTGGCCGTGCACTTTGAGGGGCGCCAGACCAAGAGGGTCTCCACCAAGTCTGTCATCCCCCCCACAAACACGTGATCAGAGCCGGAGTACCCAATTGGCCTGTTTCATGTTGTCCTCTGGGTGCAGGGTGCTGTGCCCCGAACCCTCCCACACTGCAATACTAGGGATTCAACACTCGCCAACGGCTTAACAATCAGGATAGGAGGCCAAAGACCCAGAACCTGGAAAAAATACTGGGTCAACACAGAAGCACCAGGGCACTGGGCACCAGGGGAGCCGTGACCACTGGAGGGTGCGGACCCGGAGGGGCCTGCCTGTACCCTTCCAAAATCCTCTAGCACCAGTCGCCACTGGTATGGAAAGCTTTAAAATTGCTTGCACAAATACTAGAACCAAGAAACTTATAAAAAAAACATGAACAGCTGTGTTACTGGTTTAAGATATGCACAAATAAAAACTATAATGCTGGGGGCGTGGCCTGGACGGCAATGGTGTAGGACGCGTGTGAGCTGAGCTCCGCTCTCGGTATATCCTGCACAGATATCCTGAGTGCCCAACGCTGCTTCTTTACACATCCCGTGTGCGGCCGGTGGTTCACAGACTCGGTTAAGCATGTCTCCACCGAAGAGAAATACTGCGGCCTCCTCATCGCTGGACAAATATCAGAGGCAGGACCGGGACAAAGAGGAGCAAGATGGCGACCCTCCGGCCTTACAAACAGAGCACAGCGCGGCCGACACAGTCAAGGTCCTAGAGGCTATCTCAACCTGCCAATCCACTCTAACTTCTAAAATAGAAGAAATCAAGGTAGATATCTCTCTCATAAGGCAGGACATGACCAAACTCAAAGACCGGGTTAAAGAGACTGAGGCAAGAATCAGCTGAACGGAGGATACCTTGTACCCTCTCCAGCATTCCCATGAGGACATGCAACGCCAACTGCAACAACTGGCGCAAAAGCATGACGACTTGGATAACAGGGCCCGCAGGTCGAACCTCCGTTTTATTGGTTTCCCTGAGGGCTCCGAGGGCCCAGACCCAACTAGTTTCCTTGAGAAACTCCTGGGGAAAACATACGGCAGGGAAGCCTTTTCGACTACGTTAGTTGTCGAGCGAGCCCATCGCATGCCTGCGCGCCGTCCACCTGAGGGAGCGCACCTTTATAGCAAGGCTCCTCAATTACCGGGATCGTGATGCCATTCTCTGCCTGATTCGAGACAAGGGGAACATTCCTTTCCAAAACGGCCACATCTCGGTATTCCCAGATTTCTCGGCGGAGGTTCAGAAACAGAGGTCCCGCTTCACAGATGTCAAAAGGTGCCTGAGCGCACACCACGTGAAATATGCCATGCTGTTTCCGGCTCGTCTCCGCATTGTAGGAGACGACCGGGCTCATTTTTTTGAAGACCCGGCACTTGCGTCTGCTTGGCTGGATCAGCGCGACAGGGAGAGAAATCGATCCGCTTGATAGAGACACCCACCTGTTGTCGTCTGTGGTAAGCCTGTCTGTACCCGGTCCCATCAAGTTTAGCTATTTTTTTTTTTTGCTTAGGGCCATGGCCTTGTCACCAGGTTTGCAGTTTATTTCCTGCAATATGTCACACATGACATCCGGACTGCAGCAATGTTCTGGACTGTGACTATTTATTTAAAGGCCCATACATCCTTCCCCCATTCTTATGCAAGACTGTGTCACCGACCTTGTGCCACCTTCACATAACTGGGCACCATGGTTCTATTTAGTCATCAACTGATGACCCAGCCCCCTGTTGTTATTGTATTTCTCAGGGACTATGCTCCGGAGATACTGTGTTAAACCCAACTCGAAAATTTTCTGGAATCCCCCATCTCCTTCTCGTTATCCCTCCCTTTTTCCTCCAGGGGAAAAGAGGAAAGGGAAAATTCGAACAGGGCGAGCGAGCGGAAAAGCTTTTGGCTTACTTGGCCCATCAGGATAATAGACAGCCTGTAGTGGTATCCTTGTTGGATCCACTAAACACACCCATAACGGACCCGGCTTTGGTCGCGGCGGCATTTCGATCTTACTATACCAATCTATATGCTTCCCAGGTAACTGTCTTTGCGCAGGAGACTCGGGCCTTCCTGCAAAACATACCCTTCCCACAGCTGTCCCACATCAGACCTAGAGGCCCCTATTAGTACAGATGAGATTGCACTTGCAATAGCGTCCCTGGCACCAGCTAAAGCTCCAGGCCTAGATGGCATACCATTAGACTTCTATGCAGCCTACTCAGAGGTACTGATCTCTGAATTATTGAAGTTATACAACCATATATTTGACTCTGAAACCCTACCCGAATCTCTTCGTCAGGTAGCAATTATAGTGCTCCCCAAGCCAGGCAAAAATCCACAATACCCTGAATCTTATCGTCCAATCTCACTGCTTCAGGTGGACATTAAAATATTAGCGAAAGTGCTAGCTACTCGCCTTAACCAAATTATATTATCCCTTATACATTCTGATCAAATAGGCTTTATGCCTGGGAAAAATACGGCCATGAATGTCTGCCGACTCCACATGAATCTCCAAGCCCACCATGAAACAATAGGTTCAAGAGCGGTGATAGCGCTTGACGCCGCTAAGGCGTTTGATTCAGTCGAGTGGGGATATTTATTGGAGTGCCTACGGAACTTCGGGTTCGGTCCTAAATATGTCAAATGGGTGAAGCTATTATACTTCTCCCCGGAGGCTCGAGTGGCGGTGAACGGGTGGATGTCGGACCCCTTCCCTCTCGAGCGTGGGACCCGACAGGGATGTCCGTTATCCCCGATACTCTACGTCCTTGCTGCGGAACCCTTGGCCATCTCACTCAGAATGAACCCGAACATAATGGTCTTAGGATGGGCTCTCTTGTGGAAACAGTGAGCCTTTACGCGGATGATATGCTCCTTTATGTGGAGGACACTGATTTGTCTCTTCAGCATATCCTCCAGACCATTGAGGACTTTGGGAAACATTCAGGACTAAGCATAAATTGGTCCAAGTCACAAATTTTACTCCTAGACCTATCTCCACCGACAAGCAGTTCTGGCTCGCTCCCACTGCATAGGGTGTCCTCTATTCAATACCTGGGAGTACGAATCACTAGAGAGCCTAGAGATTATATTAACGACAACATAGAGCCTCTATTCACCACCCTGAAAACTCGCACGCAATCCTGGACCAGACTTCCGCTGGGGGGTGACGGGGAGGATTAACCTTACCAAAATGATCCTGCTGCCAAAGTTCCTCTATCTGTTTTGGCACTCCCCGATTTTGATGCCTATCAAAATCTTCAAAATGCTAGACAGTATTCTTAACACTTTTATATGGGGTCCCAGGAGACATAAGTTAGCATGGAACACTCTTAAAAACCCAACTTCGTCAGGTGGAGTAGCCCTCCCAGATTTCCATGCATATTATATAGCTGCCCAATTCTCCCATTTCTATCATCTCCATAAAACAGATGAAATTAGATACCAAACCTTGACATGTAAGAAGCCAGGTAGTACTACACGCTCCCCCTTACAGGTAATATTCAGACAAAGGAGGCAGAGGGGGTGCCGATAGCCAGAACTTCCTACTATCCCACCACAAACGCGTATGGGAAATAGTGCTTAAATTAACAGGAGCTGACTTCATTCATTCTCACACACCCCTATGGCACAATCCTCAATTACGGGAATTGTCTTTAATCCCGGGTGGTGAAACTTGGGCGCCTAAAGGGATACTATACCTACACCAAGTAATTACTCCTCTCGGAGAACGCGACTTTAAATCCCTGACAAACGAATTTGAATTACCCCCACATATGGTATTTCGCTATCTACAGCTGAAACACGCTCTCCAGGCCCAATTTACAGATGGCTTCCCAAACCCACAAACTTTGCCTCTGGTGGAGGTGATCATAGGTGCAGACCCATCCAAATTAATATCTACTTTCTATAATATCTTACGAACTCGCTCAGTGGCACGGATCATAGAAACTTCCAGAATTAGAGTCAAATATATTTTGATTAAATTTGCAAGGTTATACAATGCCATTCAACATTTGGCAAAACGTTTTATATAGCAAATAGCATGGTAAAGGTCAGCTTGTCTGTGTAACAAACTATACATATAAAATAGCATAGTATATAGAAATGGATAAGTATTAGTTTGGCAAAATTTCAATACCATGAATAATAAAGTAACCATGTTACAGAACAACTAAAAATCGTTAGTTTCAACGTCTGCTACATATATCATAAGAGGAAGGGGAAGAAGAGGTTGGTGAGGTAAAGAGAGAGAGAAAGAAGAGGAAAGAGGGTAGGGAACAGGTAAGGATGGGGGGGGTCAAGTAGAGCGGGCAGGCCCTGGGGCAACACACTGGAAGTTCTGGGTAGAGTTTGTTGAGTTAGGTGGCGTTAGCAAGTTTTTAAGGGCATTTGAGGTGGAGTAATCAATCCAAATTAGCCATAAAGTTTTGAATTTATCATAAGTGTCATTGTCTAGGGCTATCATCTCCTCCATTCGCATGATATCGTTAACAATAGAGACCCAAGAGGACAACGGTGGCGTGGTAGTGGTTTTCCAGTAGAGTGGTATGAGTTGCCTAGTTGCTGAGAGGAAAAAGCGGAGCAGGGTTCGTTTCTGAGAGGGTATTGAGCCTAGTAGCATGGAGAGCAGTGCCATTTCAGGCGTGGGCGCCGTAGGCCTATCGTAGAGGCTACTGTATATGGCAAAGACCTGGGACCATAATGGCTGGATGGCATTGCAGTTCCACCATATATGGAGATAACTTCCCTCTAAATCTCCACATCTCCAACAAGCCGTGGTAGTAGATGGAAAAATTTTGTGTAGTGATTGGGGGTCCCTGTACCATCTTGCCAGAAGTTTAAAATTTTTCTCTTGTATGTGGCAAGAGATGGAGGGATGGAGGACTTGTGCGTGAAGTGAAACGACTTTTGACAGTCATCCAATGAGAGATCTCTGCCCAGGTCCGCGGCCCATCTCCTTGTGTAAGGTGGAAGCTGGTCGTGAGTCAATGAGTGTAACAGTTTGTAAATGGTTAGTAAATGTTTAGGTGTTTCCGAGAGAGAACACAGCTGCTCGTAGCCAGTCAGAGGTCTATGAGTGTGGGTGGAAGAAAACAGGTCAGAGCAAAAGGAGGAAATACGTAGGGCTGTAAGCCAATTACTGCTATCTTTTGGAAGAGCAGGCATGCCCGTAGTCGGGTGTATGAATGAGTTAGCTGTAGGCCAGGCGTCCCGTGAATATGGGCCCACTGAGTTGGAGCCCATGCCCTGAGGGAGGTCTGGGTGATCAAAGAGCGAAGTAAGTGGTGAGGGGTCAGTGGATAGTAGTGTTAATAGTCCCTTTTTATACCACAGGTATAATGCTGCAGTCGTTAATGGAGAGGAGTTAGCTAAGGCGGACAGTTTTCGGCCATATCCCCAGAGCAGAGGTCAGAAGTGGAGAGGTCCTGTTCTATGGCAGTGGATGCCTTGGGGAATGGGCGAGGGAACCACTCGAGGATCCTAGAGAGGACTGCAGACCTGTGGTACATTTCAAAGTCTGGAAGGCCAACCCCACCCCGTGTTTTGGGGTATGTCAACAAGGCATGTCGAATGCGAGACATCCCCTGTTGCCAGACAAAACGTATAGACATAGATCACAGAGAGGTAAAGAACCGTTGAGGGATGAGTATCGGAATCGTCTGGAAAACATATAGTAATTTAGGGAGTGTGTCCATCTTTAATGTATTGATGCGGCCGAACCAGGGTACTGGCGTCTGATTCCACGTATCTAATTCTTTCCGGATACGGGATAGGAAAGGAGGGTAGTTGAGGTTATAAAGGTCGGCTAAGTTGGATGGGATGGTGACTCCGAGGTAGGAGATGCCCCTTGATCCCCATTGGAATGGGAAGTTAGCCCGTAGTTGTGCGAGGGGTAGGGTAGGGGGAGTTAAGGATATGTTAAGGGCTTCTGTCTTAGACATGTTAAGCTTAAAATTACTTAGATCTCCAAATCTGTGGAACTCTTGCATTAAGGAGGGTAGTGAGGTATGGGGTTGTTGAATGTAGACAAGGAGATCATCTGCATAAAGTGAGAGTTTAACTTCAGATGATGGCGTCGGTATTCCCATGATGTTATTGTTTTGTCTAATGGCCGTAGCCAAGTGCTCCATCACTAGAACGAAAAGCAGGGGAGACAAAGGACAGCCCTGCCTAGTTCCGTTGGAGATCACAAATGAGGTGGATGAGGAGCCATTGACCAGCACAGAGGCTGTGGGATTGGAATACAGTGCCATCACCTTGGATATAAATGAGGGACTCCAATAGAGTCCAATCTGTTCTAGAGAGAGGCGTAGAAACTGCCAATTGACCCGGTCAAACGCCTTCTAGGCATCGAAAGAAAGGATGCAGGCCTTCAGATTGTGTTTACGGATGTAAGAAATCAGGTGGATCGTTTTTGTGGTATTGTCCCTGGCCTCCCTACCAGGGACAAAGCCCACTTGATCTCTATGTATAATAGAGGGTAAAAGGGGTGAAAGACGATTGGCTAGGATCTTGGCATAGAGTTTAACGTCCACATTAAGGAGGGAAATGGGCCTATAACTAGTACATTGAGAGGGGTCTTTTCCGGGTTTAGGTATGACTGAGATGGTGGCAGAAAGGAGGGATTTGGAGGGAGGGTGATCATCATCTAGATAGTTAAACGCCGCCGCGAGAAGTGGGGCTAATGAGTGGGCAAATGATTTGTAGAATCTGGGTGAGAAGCCATCAGGCCCTGGGCATTTTCCAGATTTCAATCGTTTAATAGCTAATAGAAAGTCCGAGGACGTCAGGACTTCCTCTAGGGCTGTGGAAGTGGAGGGGTCTATTCGTGGGAGGGCCGTTTCCAATATGTAATTTTCCATGTCAGGGAGTTGTGGATTGTGTCGTGGAGACTGTTGAGGTCGCGTGGGGAGGTTGTACAGTTGAGAATAATAGTGTTGAAAAGCATCCGCAATGCCCCTAGGAGTTCTGATCTTTTGCTTGTGTTGCAAATGAACGGTATGGGGCGTCGGGGAGGACGAGGGTGCAAGACCTTAGCTAGGTGTTGCCCGCACTCATTAGCTAGCATGTAGTGACGATTTTGTCCTTTGTCTCTAGCTATAAGGGTGTTTGCATCTAAGATACGAAGTAAGTCTCTGCGGGAGTTGGAGAGATCTACGAAGGTATTATGTGCAAGGTCTTTCTTATGTGTAAGGTGTGGATAGAAAATAATAGTTTGACGATGTCGGCCGATCTAGCTTTCTTTAATCGTGCGCCATGTTGGATGAAAATTTCCCTTAACACACATTTCAGGGCTTCCCATTTGGTAAGGGGGTTGGTGTCATCTGAGCGGTGATCTTGAATAAAGTTTCGGATCGCCTGCTCAATGTCTGCCACACAGAGGCTGTCTTTTAATAAGTTGTCATTTAAACGCCAGGAGAATGTTTTGTGGGCTTTAGGTGGGTGGGCTAAGCTTAAATGGGCGGGGGCATGATTTGACCAGAGGATGTTACCAAGGGACGCTTGTATAGGGACATCAAGTAGGGATTGGGACACTAGAAAATAATTGATGCGACTATATGAGTTATGGGCGACCGAATAGCAGCTGTAGTCACTCTCGAATGGGTGTTGAACCCGCCAGACATCCACTAGTTGGGCAGAGTGTAGGAGTGATTTTATATGTGTAAGGGTGGAATGTGAAATAGCAGACTTACCCGAGGAGGTGTCCACGGCTGGCGAGAGGGTCACGTTGAGGTCTCCTCCTAGAATAAAACAGGGGCCCCCAAACGAGATTAATTTGTCTATAAGCATGGAGAAAAAACTCCCTTGGTCCTGGTTTGATCCATATACATTAGCAACTTTAAAAATAGAGAGGTTAGATTTTAGTTTGAGGAAAATAAAGCGAACGTCAGGGTCTATCAATGTATCCAAAACTTCTGTGTGAAAGGATTTGTGGAAAGCTATCGACACTCCTTTGGATTTAGTAAGTGGGTTGGTGCTATAGAACCACTGGTGAAAATGGGGGTTATTCAGGGTTGGGATGGCCGAGCCCTTAAAATGCGTCTCTTGAAGGAGTAAAATTTGAGTTTTGGCTTTGTGAAAATGATATAACACTTGGCTCCTTTTCTCTGGGGTATTAAAGCCCCTGCAATTAAAGGAAGCTAAAGTGATATGGTCTAGTGGAGACATGAGAGCGGTGGGATGGAGACAAGCCCAAGATCTCCTGCCAAAACTCTAATGACCCATACGTGACCCAGGACCTGCCCTATGGGGGGGGGGGAGAAGAGAAAGGGGAGAAGAACAGAGGTTAGATAAAGTGAAGGAGGGGGAATAGAAGAAATGAGGTAGACAAGAAAGGTGGGCAAAAACCGTCTCATGCGTGCAGAAGCACAGCGCATCCAAAGGGCAGACGGAAAGAGCCACCATGAAAAACATAGGTGAAAAAGAAGGTTGAAACCACAGAGTGGTAACCTAAAACTGATCATGAGATATAATCTCATAGTAACTGAAAAGAAGATACTAAACAACATAAACGGTGCAGTAATAAGCACTATTGGTCCTAAGTGGGGTTCAAACGTGGTAAGCGCACAAAGCGTCTCCCGGTCCCGGGATCCCCACCGTGTATAAAACATGAGTAACCTAAGGACAACGCTCACATACAACCTCAACCGTGGATGCAATGTGGCGGGCCTAACTTGGCACATCTGCCTTTCTTCCATACTGCTTCCGGAGTGCTCTGTTGGGCACGAGGGCTCCCCGTGCACTTAAACAGCACACGAAGAGCCACATAGGTGGGAGGGGGCGGCAGGAGGTGACGATCACCTTTCATCCTGGATAGGATCAAATGAAACCTAGTATGGAAGGAAGGCACCAGTGTAGTAAATATAACATTTAAGAAAATTAATTATAGTAAAACAAGGGTTATCATCTAAAGTACCGAAACAGATATAACCTTCCCTCATCAAATCCAACCCTCCTCCCCCCTCCCCCCACCCCATAGCAATGACAGTTAACTTTAGTCACGAGGAGCAAGGAAAAAAATGATAAAAAACTACTGCATAAGGAGGGATGCACCATAAGGCCAAAAACGAAATAAAAGAAAAAATTAGAAAAACTTGTGTGCATCGCCCGTAAACAATGTTATGTTAACAGATCTGGAAGCCCGGTATGGGAATTGAGACCTCAAGCCAAGGGTGAGTAGATAAGTTTGTCTCTGTTGACGAAGCAAAGGAAGGTAGCAGGTAGGACCCTGTTTCGTAGGGAAACATCAGTCATCAGGCGACTTTTGAGGTGAAGATCTGGGGCGCTTCTGCCTGCCAGTCTTCTGCTATTGCGTGTTGAATGGAAGGCCAGGGGTGGTAGTTGGGAGAGGCCAGTCTGGCAAGGAGACCTGCGGAAGTTCCAAGGTGCTCAGAAATCGTGGTAGGTCTCCCGGGGTACGGAAGAGGGCCGTCTTGTCCTCATGCTGGACTCGCAGTTGAAATGGAAAACGCCATTGGTATCTGAATTGTCTCTCTTGCAGGATTGAAGTTAGGGGTTTCAGGGAGCGTCTCATGGCTAGCGTTTGGCGGGAAAGGTCTGGGAGTAGCATGACAGGGGTGTCATTTAGTCTGATAGAGTCCTGTGTGCTTGCAGCTCGCATGATGTTTTCCTTTACTTTATAAAAATGTACTCTACACAGAGTGTCACGGACATAAGCAGAGTCCGGGTTGCGGGGGCCTGAAGTCCTATCCAATTCAATGTGAGTGTCTTTGGGTTGTTGGAGTATTTGATTAAAGATAGAGGTCACAGCCCCTGCCAGGTCTTTATGCTCAATGGTTTCAGGGATACCACGTATTCTAATATTATTCCGTCTGTTACGGTTTTCAATATCGTCCTGGTGATACATGAGCTGTTGGATCAGGACAGTATGAGAGTTCAGAATTTCCTCATAGGATTGCAGGGTAGTACATATGCCCTCTGCGGTTTGTTCCACATCTTCTATGCGGATTCCCATGTCCCTTTTAAGCTTCGCAATCTCCTGCCTATATTTTTTTTCCATGCGGGCGGTGTAATGTTCGAAATCGGCTTTCGTTGGGAGGGAGCGCAAATATGTATGGAGGGATCGCATCTGCGATTCTAAGTCCCATCCGTCCCCTGAGTTTAGGGATGCCTGTGACTGGTTGTAGGGGCTGTGTGAGCTGTGTTGACTCTGCAGTGTGGGCCCAAGGTCAGCTAGTGAGGCAGAACGAGCCCTGGAGCATACCTGCATGGCGTCTGAAGGCTCAGAGCGGGCGGGGGATGGAGGTGCCGGCGCCATCTTGGTCTTCCCTTGTGAGCTGTAGGCCGCGGAAGCCCGGGTCACAAATCTGCTCAGATCGCTTTGAGTACGATCTCCGACGGGCTTGGGGTGTTCCTTGGGCTTCCCTTTGCCCATCTGTGCGGTGTAGGAGTGATGTGAGGCGAGATGTCCGCGCTGTAGTCTCGTGGAGATCCGTAGGACCGGGAGCCGCTGTAAAGTGCGACCTACGGCTCCATGCGCTAGGCCACGCCCCAAACTTCCAGAATTAGATGGGAAATGGATATAGGCCCCTTAGAAGATTCAGACTGGGAAGAAGTTCTAGAAAACACAAAGATGGCCTCTCCCAGGCTTTCCGAGCGTTTGACTCAACTGTATACCATACACAAATCTTACCTTACACCAGCAAGAATAGCCAAATATCGCACAAACTATAACCCAAATTGTCCAAGATGTGATGGATACCCTTGCACATTCTACCATTTACTATGGTCATGCCCGGTGATCCAGAGCTATTGGACACAGATTATACAATTTCTACATGACCATATGGGCTCACCTTTACATCTGGACCCTAAATCCTGCTTACTAGGCCTGCTCCCAGATGTCTCAATAGATAAGTTCTTAGCCATATTCCTGCATGAAAATGGTAGCTAAACAGTGGATACGTACCGCTCCCCCTACTATTCAGGACTGGATTAGGGAAATAAATATGAATTTACCATACAGGAAAGTTATACACCGTCATAGGGGATGTTCTGTCAAATATAACAAGGTCTGGGATAGGTGGCTTGATACCCCAGACACCTGTAGTGGGTAAACTTACTCACCTGAATGTGAGTTGGGGGTTAAGTAATGTCCTAGGTCATAGGTAAGAATGACATCCTATTGTATTATGTACTGATGAATGTTCTGGAGATTCCTTAGCGTGGAAACATTTGATTCTGATAAATATGTTTTGTTAGTGGTGAAAAGGATGAACTACATTGTGTAAAGGACACCTAGGGGAAGTCACTTATATGTGATATGTGTGTATCCTTCTATTGTACTACATGACATGTACCGTGCTTATATGTTGTACTTACAAATAAACTGTGTTTTGAAAAAAAAAAAACTATAATGCTAGCACCAAAAAGTTATTAGAGATTTTAAAATCATATAGTGTTTTAACAAATGTAATTATTTCTATTTGAAAATAATACTTATTTACTTATTAAAGGAATATAACATTCACAGAGCAACAAAGGCATATACAACATATTTGCAGTTTACTACTAAAATATTATTGCCTCTAAAAATGTGGAATTTGAAAGGAAAAATTAGGATATAGTCATGTAATACCAAATACCAGTAATGGACATAAAGGTGCCCCTCAGCGCCGCCTTGGAGGCCTCCCAGGCAGTGGAAGGCCCAGTAGTGCCCTGATTTGCACGCCAGTAGTTGGCAATACTCTTCTGGCATTCATTCTGTACAATCTCATCCTCCAACCAATGAGAGTTTAATGGCCAAATATAAGGGCCTGCACGCGGCAGGAGGAGGAGATCCACAGAAAGAGGGGCATGGTCAGAGATCCCCCTGGGTAGATAGGAGACTGTGTGAACAATAGGGAGCACATCCGCAGGGGCAAATGCCAGATCTATACCAGACATGGTGTGGAAGGAGTCAGAGTGGTGCTCATCTGGGTGCTTCCATCGCCATATCTCAGTAAGGTTATACACCTGAGTCCAGTCAACAAATGAGGGATAGGGCCTGCCCTCACCCCTCGAGCGGTCTATGGCAGGGTCAAGTACAGAATTAAAGTCTCCTACAAACAGTAGAGGACCAGGGGATCTAGACAGTAATAAAAGGGACAAGTGAGAGAGTAAATCTGGGGAGAATGGAGGTGGGACATATACATTTACCAATGTAAAGACTGTAAAAACAATACAGAGAGTAATTATAATGAATCTCCCCTCAGGGTCTGTCTTTACCAGCAGAGTTTCTGCTGGGAGGGACTTTGCTAGCAAGATAGAGACCCTGCAGGAGTAGTTAGTGTGGGTGGTGTGGTATTGTGTAGCCAGCCAGGGATATTTAATGGTCCGTATTGTAGTACTGATTAGGTGAGTCTCTTGAAGGCAGATGATATGGGTATATATGTTTTTAAATAGGAAAATACCAGGGACCGGTTGTGGGGTGAATTCAAAGCCCTAACATTCCAAGAAATCAATTTCAAAACATTAGACATAGTGAACTAAATCTAGCATAGTAGCATAGGGAGGGCCATAATGAAATGCATCATGACATATATGACATTGACTATAGTATAACCTGGAGTAAAAGTACAGTACAGTAGTATTAAATAATAAGCATCCGTAGGAGCATAAAGTACAACAGAGAAAAACCTGAATGTCCTGTCATTCTCAGCAACTAGAGCACGAGAAGGGACCGTAGTGAAGAACAACCCCCCCTCCATCCCCCCACCCTGCTCTACCATCCCAAACATAGTGAGCTTTGGCTCCCTAAACAGAAAAAAACCCTTAGCAACAGTCATGAGAGGTAACAGAAAAACCTGTGGCCTCACCACCTACTGGTATGGGGGAGGTAGCAGGTCCAATGAGGCTCTCAAGTATGGTGCGTGTGTCCATGCTGCAGGATTTAGAATTCACCTAAGTCACAAACAGTAGCAGTCATGTAAGGCACAGCATGTGCAAACGTTAGGAAGATCAGGTGTTGGAACTGGCTAAGACCTCCACCGGGCCTGCCACAGGAGTAATGCAGGGCAGCTAGTGAAAATGGGGCAGTACAAGTACAGTTCACGGATTAGCCCCATCATCAGAGAATAGGAGGATAGGATAAGCAGAGAGGTAGGGAGAGCTAATAGGACAGCAGCAAGTGGTCTCAATTGTGGCGTTGTCTGGGTTGTTTTCCAAAGCAAGCGTCTAGCCAGGCCATGGCTTCTTTAGGACAGGAACAGAAGTGGGGTTTACCTTCATAGATGATTCTCAGTTTTGCAGGGAAAAGCATTGCATAGGGGAGGCCTTCAGTTCGGTGTTGATCTTTCTCCGCCGCAAAGGATATGCGCTGGTGTTGGACTTCTGCTGAGAAATCAGGGTATATGGAGATATTGTTGCTGTTAAACTTGAGTGGCCCTTTTTTTCTGGCAAGACACAGGATAGCGACTTTGTCCTGGAAATTGAGGATTTTTGCAATCAGGGACCTTGAAAGGGGCCCCTGAGGGAGGAGGATGTGGGGGGGGGGTGTGCAGTGTGCACGTTCAATCTCAAAGGCATGGGAGAGAACCTCTGCGACAAAAACATCCCGCAGCCATGAATGGAGGAATCGTTCAGGGCGTGATCCCTCAGAGTGTTCCAGGAACCCCACAAATCGGAGATTGTTCCTTCAAGAACGGTTTTCTAAATCATCCAACTTGGCTCTGAAGGTCACCAGCTCAACTGTAGCCGTGCATACTGTCGCAGCTAAGGGGTGCACTGTGTCTTCTAGGGAGCTGATACGTTCTTCTACCCCCCTGTCCTTTCCCTCAGGTTTTGTACGTCCTGCTTCAGTAGGGAAAAATCAATATGGATGCTTTTTATTTGAACATTGAGGGAGGCCTTACAGTCCTTTATAGCCAGCATGATTTCTGCTAGTGTAGGCTCATGTAGAAGAGGGCCTGGTGAATTGCAGTCCGCTGAGCATGTAATGGAGTCTAGGGGTGTTAGGTGGTCAGCCTGGGTGTGGAAGGCCATAGGCAGAGAGTCACTCAGCCCTTGTGCAGAAGGCTGAGGTGAGGTTGGAGAGGGCTGCAGCGTGGCTTCATGCATGGCTGAGGGATCGGTGCCATCTTGCCTCCTGAACTAAACCTGATGTTCCGTCATGAACAGGGGCTCGGGTGGCCCATATTTATTCACCAGCATACCTGGAACGGATGCCCACTGTCTTTAGGAAGGGTTTGGTGCCACTTGGGAGAATTTTGGACTTAGGATGCCTGCAGGATGAGAAGATAGAGCCGGAGCTGTGGATCTAAGCAGCTGCTCCCATGAACCTCAAGCCACACCCCCCCCCCCTGGTAGCATGTATACTGCATTGTGGTGACCAGGAGAGAACCTCAGCATGGAGCCAATCAAAAGAGGGGTTGTGCCTCTGTAACCAAGGATAACCAAAACCCCGCGGAAACTTAGGTGAGGAAATAACTTGGAATTTAATTAACTCATGGTTAAGAGCCCCTACGACCATGGACAACAGAGCAGTCTCATGAGTCACATGGGCAGGCTGTAGCAGAATCGAGTGCTTCGATACAAAGGCAGCATCAATTAACAGGCCTGCAGCCCCAGAGTCAATTAGAGCCTGTACTGTATCTCGATGGACAACTCAGCCCAAGAAAGGGTAATGGCAACAGTTCCTGTACTTTGTTTGATGGACATGAGGCACTTGGCAGCAGAAGCGTGCGGGAACATCAAATACCCTTTTAAAGGAAGCCACAAACTCTTGGTAACTCAGGACAATGGGTTTTTGCGTCTCCCGTAGAGGGTTTGCCCAAGCCGAAGCTCTCTCAGAAAGCAAAGATATCACAAAAACCTACTTTTCTTCTGTCCGTGGGAAACGCCTGGGGCAGCATCTCAAAATATATCTCAACCTGGTTGAGAAACCCTCGGCATTGGACTGGATCAAGCCCAAATTGCTGGGGAAGCGGAGCGGAACCAGACTTACCTCTTAAAGAGGTAATACTCGAGGCGGGTGCCTGCACAGAGACTGGAGTAGCAGCAGGGACAGCCTGCAACACAGGTTGTACCAGAGCAGCCACAGTGGGAGATTCCAGGTGAGCCGTGCGACTCAGGAGCGTTTGTAATGCCATGGCAAACTGATCCATGCGGTGATCCTGTTCATCCAATCTGGATAAAATATTACCAACAATTGGATTGACTGCATCTTCTGAATTCATGGCCTTCGCCTACTGTCAGAAACCATGAATCAGACCGAGACAGAAGTACAGTTAAATCACACTTGTTTAATAATAAAAGTAAATAGAACAAACGTAGCCAAAACATAGCCAAAGTTCGGTAACCGGAATGGATAGTCAGACAAGCCAGAAAGTCAGGATGCCAGGAATCAGCGTAATGGAACAGCAAGCAGGATCTGGAGCCAGAAGGAATGTCAGCCAAGCAAGTCTTTAATAGGAGCGCAGGAGAAAGTCTGTGATGTTGACCAAGGCAAAGGCAGAGATCATCTGGGCTGGACGACTTAACCAATTCAATACAGGGCACTTATACACCTTCCTGCCCAGACCAATTTTCTGCTTTCAGCGTTGTCACAGTTTGAATGACAATTGCGCGGTCATCCATCACTGTATCCAAACAAAATTTTTATCATTTTGTTCCCACAAATAAAGCTTTCTTTTGGTGGTATTTGATCACCTCTGTGGTTTTTATTTTTTGCTAAACAAATAAAAAAAGACCAAAAATTTGGAAAAAAATAAAAGTTTTGCTTTTGTTATAAAATTTTGGAAATAAGTAAGTTTTCTCTTTCACTGATGGGCACTGATAAGGCAGCACTGACAGGCACTGATAAGGCAGCACCGATGAGGTGGCACCAATGAGCGGGCACTGACGGGCACTGACGATGGGCACTGACGATGGGCACTGATATGCGGCACTGATGGGCACTGGTAGGGGGCACTGATATCAGCACTGATGGGCATTGATAGGCGGCACTCATGGGCACTCATGGGTGGCACTGGTGGGCACTGATAGGCGACACTGATGGGCACTGATGGGCGCTGATAGGTGGCACTGCTGGGCACTGATAGGCGGCACTGATGGGCACTGATACGCTGCACTGATAGGCATCCCTGGTGGCACTGGCAGTGATAGGTATTGTGAGTGGGCACTGATTGGCAGCTGCCTGGGCATTGATTGGCAGCTGCCTGGGCACAGATAAGTATCTCCCTGGGAGTCTAGGGGGGTATACCTGGTGGTCCAGTGTGGATGGCCATCCTGGTGGTCCTGGGCGGGATGATGGTGGTCCTAGGTGGGATCCGAGGGGGGGTGGGCTGATAAACAATCAGCACAACCCCCCCTGTCAGGAGAGCCGCCGATCGGCTCTCCTCTACTCGCGTCTGTCAGACGTGAGTGAGGAAAAGCCGATCACCAGCTCTTCCTATTTACATCGTGATCAACCGTGATTGGACACGGCTGATCATGTGGTAAAGAGTCTCCGTCAGAGACTCTTTACCTAGATCGGAGTTGCGGTGTGTCAGACTGACACACTGCAACAACGATCGCCGCGATGCGCCCCTGGGGGGGCGCAGCGGCTTAATATCCTGAGGACGTCATATGACATTGAAAACACTTTGCCGCCGTTATTCTGCTATATGGCAGGCGGCAAGTGGTTAAGTAAGTAGGACTGACGAGCAGGATATCATCAACAGGTGAGTCACTGTGGAGAGATAGGAGCTGGCAATTAGCCGACAGCTGAGCGGCCAGCTCAGAGAAGGAAGGGCTAAGCTCAGCCCTGACACTCAGTTACACAGTTGTAACGGTGAGGAAGAGAGCAGTGTCTCCCTGATTAGCCTTACATATGTAAGCTATATAAAAGATGATGTAACATGTTAGTGGGATATCGCTGTATGTTTTTTTCTTATGACCCAGAATTTTATTACATTGTTGCCTGATGAAAGCCTGTTTTTATTTTTCTGATGAATAAACAAAAAATGGGGTGAATGGCGCTACCTAATAACTAAGGAACTGAAAATGGGATATAGGGCTAAGCCTAAAAAGGGGGATATATGGCAGGACTCAACACCTGTTATCATAGCTAAGGGAAACCACAACAAGACCTCTAATGGGGTTAGGTTAAGGAGTCTGTGCAGGTAAGTATGTGTAGAGGGCAAGGGCCTCAAAGATACCTCAATATGATCACCTATGTCCAATGACCACCCATAAAGGACTGCCCAAACAGTGGCTTAATGGTACATAATAAATATGTGTGGTTAAAGTAAAAAATCAGCTAAAGGTGAATATAATAAGTGTGAACCATACAAGTGTGAATAAGAGTGTTCCGCACTAAGCATAGTGCAAAGCCATACATATAAAAAAAATTGTACGTGAAAAATGTGCAATACAATTACTAACTGCATGCAACAAATATATATGGATACAAAGTGAAATATATAAATGCAAAAACCATATAAATGCAAGAAATATAGATCAAATATTCAGAAGCAGATAAATCAAACCGGTGTAGTAAAAATCCAAAGAAAACAAAAAAACAGAAAAATCAGGGCGCCATCAAAAGAGGCATGTAAGTCTGTATTATGAGTGAAAAAATATATATAACAGTTCCTGTATACAGGATAATTTAAAGTAAATTTAGAAAACAGTTGGACCGACATATTTTTTATAGCTTTGCATGACCCAAGGAGGTCATCTCCTAAGGTGAGCAGGCATTGCACCTGGTGGTGGAAGTGGTGACACGGATAATATAACCAAGCATAAGGCTCCATTCACACTAGCGCGTTTTTTGATGCATTTTGCATTTTGCAGAAATGCATGGGAATTTTTTAACATGGGTTCCTATGGAACATGTTCACATCAATGCCTTTTTGTATCTCTGCGTTTTTGGAAAGGGTCAGGGACTTTTTTTCATGCAAAATGCAGCGTTTTGCATGTAATAGAATTCAATGGACCAGCATCAAAAACGCAAGTGCAGCGTTTTTGCAGCGTTTTTACAGCATTTTTGCAGTTTTTGATGCATTTTGCGTTTTTGGCGTTTTTTTTTTTAGACTGTATACAGTCTAAAAGAAACTGTAAAAAAAAACGCAAAACGCAAAACACGGCAAAAACACTGCAAAAACGCTGTAAACATGCTACAAAAACGCTGCTCAAAAACGTGACAAGCATCACAAAAAAAACTCCAAAAACGCTCAAAAGCAACATGCATAGATGTGAATCGAGCCTTACACTTTGTGGAGGAGCACTTTATCAATATCCATTATACATTGATTGTAGTTTTGGACTTTTTTGGTATTTTATGCATGAAATTAATAATATGTATTTATCTATTTATGTTTAAAGCGGGATTCCGGCCAGGAATTTTTTTTTTTAAAGTCAGCAGCTACAAACACTGTAGCTGCTGACTTTAAATAAGTAGACTTACCTGTCCTGGGTGCCCGCGATGTCGGCCGCCCAAAGCCGAAATGTCCCTCGGCTCTCGGGTCCCGGCACCGCCATCCTAACTATCCTAACTATCCATCCTTGCGGCTTCACTGCCAGTTTCCTACTGCGCACGCTCGAGCGGCGCTCTGTGAATGGCCCTGTGGTTTTCTGGTCACAAACACTGTTCCCAGAAGGCAACGGGGCCGCTCACCGAGGGGAAGGACACGCCGCGGAATAGGAAGAGGCAGATTATGAAGACTACCTAGCAACAAGGGTTCAGGTAAGTTTAAAAAAATGTTTTTTTTTCAAATGATTTTTTTAAAAATTTTTAAAGATTTTTCATGCTATATTTTATTTTAGGGTGGCCCTCCACTTTAATTTATCGATTGATTTATGCACATGTCACTTTATGCACTTTATATACAGAAGAAGCGCACCATTGTTTAAGAATTATACACTTCTATGCTTGAGATCATTTTGAATGGTGCAGCTGCTCTGTGTTCACTTCATTAGTATTCACACACATAGTAGCGCTTGAGTATTTTCACGTAATAACACAATGATACATTGTTGCAACACACCTTGAGAATGCTTAGGTTTGAACCCAGCTCTAGTACTGCAGCGTTTTACTAACAATTTAAGGTTTAGTGCCTTTTTAACATGTATAATTTAAAGTAGAAAAAATGCTTGCTAAAAAAGTGTAATATAGCTCATTGTGATATACTGTATACATAATCCACATGGATGCCTATTTTCATGCATTTTATTGTGTTTTACATTTATTTTAACACAACAAAATGCATCACATGTTAAAATGCAAAAAGTGTAAATTCAACACCCCTGAATAACAGATATATATTGTTACTTAAACATAACTGACACTTGCAAGAAAACTCATAGCTTTTATTTTTACAGCAGCTAGGATTGCTATAGCCAGGTCCTGGAGGTCTTCCACGATCCCCTTCGACTTGGTGAAAATTAAGCTGTCGTGGATCATGGTTAACGAACGCCTCTCGACAACCTTACTTGGCAAACGAGCCATATTTGACAAAATCTGGGAACCCTCTGGATTAACTACTTGTCAGCACCCTTGTAAAGTATTGGTCATCAGACAGGTATAAAGTTACGGAATGCACTCTCTTTCCTATCTTACTCTTTTCTCCTCCTTTTCCTCTCCTTTTTCTTTCCTCTGGCTATCTCTTTTCCTTTATGTTCCCTGAACTACCAGGGAGATGGACAATAGGAGAAAGAACCAAAATGTTACCCCAGCTCCCCTGCCAATATAAGAGTCCACGAACTGTGATCCGGTGCTCTAGCCAAGGCGTTCAGGCCCCACAGGTACAATGCTTGAATCAGGAAATCTGGCAACTCGGATGCTCTTGAATAGAAGTACTTTATTTGTTACATGGGTACACGGGTACAGTCTAAATGCTGACGTGTTTCCGCTATGAAGCCTTCATCAAAGCATACATATTTCATTTAAAAACTGATATTTATAACAACGCAAGCCCTCAAAAAGGGCAGGTACATCCTGATTAGAAACAATTAAATCAATTAAAAACATGGAGAAAAAGGGGAAGAGACACAGCAAGCATATGAAGGACACATCATGAACAAATAAAACATGTTCTGACATTGCTCCAACAAATATAACAAAACAATGTAATTATGTTAAGAAAAGATTTATGTCCATCCTATCATTCAAGCCAGATGGTTTTCTAGTATTGAGGGTATGGATCCACCAAACTTCACATGTAAGCAAAATATGATGAGTATCACCGCCTCTTGTTTTTTTTTTTTTTTTTTTTTAATATCTTTATTTGTCCAAAACATTTTACATTTTATACCATAACATACAAACACAATCATATCAAAAGTATTTATCTTCAGTACGCTTCAAATCTACATCCATTCTCATACTGACTAACTATTTGGATTAACCACATTAAAACTCCTATATCATCCCACCATCCACCCGTTCATCCTGCCCATCCATTCATGTGAAGGGGAGGGGGAAAAGAAGAAAGAGGAAAAGAGAGAGAAGAGAGAAAAAAAAAAAAAAACACAAAAAAAAAAAAAAAAAAAAAGGGGGGGGGGGGGAGAGTCATCTGGAAATACAATGTCTCCTGTCCCCGGGGGTCTACATATTTCTATCCATCACATAACAGTTGTGAGGAGGCACTATAGTCTACCCATCTAGCCCATATGGCTTGTATCTGTTTTATCTGTTTATTTGAGCCCTCTTCTAGCACTTTTCTCTCCTCTAGAGCCCGCATTTCCGCCATCTCACACTCCCATTCCATCATGGAGGGCGTAATACTACTTTTCCATTTTCTCGCTATGCAAGTACGTGCAGCAGTTAAGAAATATTTTAATGAGTCTCTTTTTATATTTTTTATTGAACCAGGTATCATAGATAATACTGTTATCAGTATATCTGGATATATTTCATTTCCTGTCATAGCCCTATAGATTTCAAAAATCTTTTGCCAGAATGGCAGGATTTTTGGACAGTAATACCATATATGGGACATAGTCCCTGATGAAGCTTGACATCTCCAGCATTCTTCTTCATTTGTTGGGTTCATCCTATGTAAATCTTTCGGGCACTTATACCATCTAGCTAAAATTTTATAATTTCTTTCCTGATGCTTACTGGATATGGATAATTTATGGGTTACTGCAATGGCTTTTTCCCATTTTTTCCTATGGATCTCTATCCCCAATTCCTCCTCCCATTTCTTAATATATGATATCACCTGGTCTTGGCTTTCGTCATTCAAGATTTTATATACCTTAGATAGTACATGTACGGGTCTCTCTTCTTGAGTAAAATTTTTTTCCAGGGCTGTTAAGGGCCTATCCATTGCTGTTTCTTTTACCAGGGATGATACATATCTTGGAGTAGACCATGTTGCATCCATTCATTTTTGTGGTCCTCTCCCATCATCCCCAACGGGAGCACATTGTTCCCCACCATGGTTTCTATTATCCTTGTATCTTCATGTCTTTTCCATTTGAGAAAGGTTTTTGCTTTTAGTGCCAATGGAAATTCGGGGTTATCAAACAATGGGGTCATAGGCCCTTTAAACGTAGAACCTACTCCCTTTTTAATCATATTATCCCAAGTTTTCATTGTTGAAACTACTAAGGAGGGTATATCGCCCTCTACCGATCTTTGTTCTCTTTGAATCCATGGTAGGGATTTCAATTTTATTCCTGTGATCTCCTCTTCCAATTTTACCCACTGTTTATTATTCCAATTTTGGAACCAGTCTACGATTCTGGTGATCATTATTGCCCTTAAATAACTTGCTATGTCCGGGAGGGCAAGACCACCATTTTTTTTAGACTTATTTAGTAGCTTTCTATTTAGTCTAGGTGTTTTGCCCGCCCAAACAAATTGTCCAATCGCTCTGGTCAGTTTTTTCATAATGCCCGTAGCAGGATATATGGGGATCGCTTGTAGGATATATAATACTTTGGGCAATATATCCATTTTTACGATATTTATCCTGCCTATCCAGGAGAAAGTGCCCTTTTCATATTGCTGGAGTGTTTTCGTTATTTTTTGTACCATCGGTACATAATTATATACCTCCAGTTTTTTCAAATCTGTGGGGATATATGTACCAAGGTATTTGATAGAGTTTTCTTGCCATCTAAAGGAAAAATCCTTTTTGAGCAATTCTATCATAGTTCTTGACATATTGATGTTTAGTGCCTCGGATTTATTAAAATTTACCTTGAAGTTACTTAAGATCCCAAATCGGTCAAATGCGGCTATCAGGTTTGGTAATGTTATTAGTGGGTTTGTAACATAAAGCAAAATATCATCTGCGTATACAGACATCTTGTATTCCATATCTCCTACTTTTACCCCTTGTATATCTTTACTCGCCCGAATCGCATTTAATAAATGCTCCATGACCAGTATGTATAGTATTGGGGATAGTGGGCAACCTTGTCTAGTACCATTTGCTATATGTATTTCTTCCGACATTCCACTATTCGCCTGAATCTTTGCCGTGGGGTGCTGGTATAGTGCCATTATTTTATTTAACAATATAGGTCCTATTCCCCATTGTATAAGTGTCTCTTTAAGGAAGCTCCATCCCACCCTGTCAAATGCTTTTTCAGCATCTATTGAGAGTAGGCAGGATGGGATGGAGCCCCCCTGTGCATATTCCATTAATGTAAGAGTTTTCAGGGTATTGTCCCTAGCCTCTCTACCCTTTACAAAGCCCACCTGATCCAGGTGTATATGGTCAGGTATTATAGGGGTGAGCCTATTGGCAATAACTTTTGAGTATATTCTGAGATCGATATTTGTTAACGATATTGGCCTGTAGTTTCCACACAAGGTATGATCCTTGTCTGGTTTAGGTACTAACGTGATGTAAGCCTGCATACTTTGTGATCCGAAAGGTGTTGTTGTAGATACTGCATTAAAGGTTCGTTTCATTATAGGCATAAGCTCTGTTTTAAATGTTTTGTAAAAACGTGGGGTATACCCGTCTGGGCCTGGACTTTTTCCGAGTATTAGCGAATCAATCACTCTTTGTATTTCTATTATAGAGAAGTCTTGCTCTAACTGTGTTGCCTCAAAAGAGTTTATAGCCGGTATTGCCGTTTCCTTTATATATTGCCGTATCTCTTGTTGAAATTTATCGGGGTTTCTATCCGCCCAATGATTAGGTATATTATATAATTTCGTGTAGAATCTCTGGAACTCATTTAAAATCCCTTTTGGGTCATATTTCGTCTCTCCCGACTCTGTTTTTATCTTTATGATAGGTGTTGTTTTACCTCTATTTTTAAGGGTTCTGGCTAACAATTTGCCTGGCTTGTTCCCTTGTTGGTAATATAGGGAACGATTGTTATCCCTAATATTAAGTGTTTTTTCATTTAATAATGTTTGTAATTCTGCTTTTAATTTTGTTACCTCTATTAGTGTTTCTCGTGTAAGGTTTTGCTTATGTTGGTCTTCCCCTAGGGATATTTCTTTGAATAATTTAGTTATTCTATTATTTTTCATTTTTTTCAGCCTAGCCCCGTGTTTTATAAATAGGCCTCGAATCACACACTTCAGTGCCTCCCACTGTATTGGCGGGGATGTATTGTCTCCCGTATGATCATTTACAAAGTCCGTTATTGCTTTTCTTATTTCCTTTACACATGTCTCATCATATAATAAATTATCGTTAAGTCTCCAATTTCCCCTACTATTCTCGCTTATATATGTATCTATTTTCACAAAAACTGGCATATGGTCGGACCATATTGTACTACCGATCTCTGCGGTCAATATAGCGTTTACCCCTCTCTGATTTATTAAAAAATAGTCTAGTCGATGATATGAACCATGAACCTTAGAATAGAAGGTAAAATTTTTCTCTGATGGATGTAAAAGACGCCATATATCCACCAGTTGGCATTTCTGCATCATTTCTTTAAATTTCTTCTTATCCTTACTAACCTGTATTGTCTTTGGCGCTGTAGTATCTATATTTTTATCCAAAACAAAATTGAAGTCCCCCCCGATTATGATAATACCTTCCGCTTTTTCCATCAGTTGGCTAATCAGTTGTAGTCCTATTTTAATCTGGTTTTGATTAGGTAAATATAGATTTATAAGCGTATACTTTTTACCATATATGTTGAGCTTCAGTAGAATTGCTCTGCCGTCCCTGTTTCGCCATTCTTCCAGTATTTGATAAGGGATTGTTCTATGGATTGCAATAGATACTCCTCTCGCCTTTGAATATCCATAGGAATCATGGAACCATGTAGTATAATATTTGTTACGCAGGTTAGGTATGTGATCTGTCCGGAAATGCGTCTCTTGAAAGAGGGCTATTCCAACCTTTTGTTTGTGGAGAGAATATAGAACCTGGGATCTTTTCGATGCCGAGTTAAGGCCCCTGATATTATATGAGCATATATTCATTATATTTCCAAGATGAACGAACAAAAAAAAGAGAACAAACACAAAAAAAAAAAAAAAAAAAAAAAAAAAGGAAAAAAGAGGGAGGAAAAAAGAAAAGGGGAAAAGACGATAAAAAAAAAAGAAAAAAAAAAAATCGATGTAATCTACTCACACACACACACCCCGATTCGTACTCTAATGACTAAAAAAACAGTCTATCTTACTTTATGTAAGCTCCCTCAACTTAGGGAGATTGGAGCCTAACGTCCAGTTACTGCCACTCGGTCGGTGGCGACACGCTGACCTTTTAAATTACACTCTTATATATGCTTTATATTATGCATCTTCTCTCTGAGTGTTGGAGTCTGGGGGGGATCATTCCACTTAAGGAAGCTTCTGTCTCCCAGCCCCCCCCCCTGACCCACCGGCAGGGAAGAGGGAGGGGGAAGGAGAGGGGAAGAAAGGAGACCCCGAGGCATGGGAGGGAGTGGGGGACAAGGAACAAAAAAAAAAAAAAAAAAAAAAAAGAAAAAAGGAATTTCTTGTCCCCCCATCCCAACCTCCTCTCATCCTTCGTTATCCATAAAATATGTGGTATACCCTACCATGGTAATGATATTAGCTTCATGGTCTATAAAAGACTCTATATCAAAAAAAAAAAAAAAAAATAGGAGGAAAAAAGCAACCTTGCCTATCCTTATCTCAAAATAAGTGCATGAGATCCTAAATACATTGCTGATAAATATACAAACTATTGCCATAATTTACATCTATATCCCACCCTCCCCCCCAACCCCCCCGCAACCCCATCACTGTGCACAAAACTGGGAGTGCATAACCCAACAATACATTTCTATATACTCATAATCTGCCATAATGCAAAAAATACTACAGACGAAAAAAAAAAAAAAAAAAAAAAAAAAAAAAATTTTTTTTTTTTTTTTCCTTCTTTAGTGTCCACAATACAAGAAATATTATTAAAACATCCAACTAAGGTTCCATTTCGTGTCCAGTGTATAGTGAAGTACCTTTAATAGAGGGGGGAAAAAAAAAAAAAAACATTTCCTTCCCTTTTCCCTTCCTTTTTGGACCCAAACCTCCTCCCCCCACCAAACCCCAGATCCATGGGGGATCTGGGAGAGGAAGAGTATCCCATATACAATAATTGGTGTAATGAGAGTGTACGCAGTGGTTATAAATTTTGTGCTCAAAACCTGCTCTAGTGAGAAAAAAAAAAAAAAAAAGTGTATTATCTTAAACCAATGTCCTATTTACATCTAGTATATTTGTGTTTGCAAATCTATTTGTAGTGAGGGAAAAAAAAAAAAAGGAGGAAAAAAGCAACCTTGCCTATCCTTATCTCAAAATAAGTGCATAAGATCCTAAATAC
This sequence comes from Aquarana catesbeiana, assembly GCF_042186555.1. Lineage (NCBI taxonomy): Eukaryota > Metazoa > Chordata > Amphibia > Anura > Ranidae > Aquarana > Aquarana catesbeiana. The sequence continues at coordinate 71,430,830 of NC_133335.1, read as the reverse complement.
AGTGCTGATAAATATACAAACTATTGCCATAATTTACATCTATATCCCACCCTCCCCCCCAACCCCTCCACAACCCCATCACTGTGCACAAAACTGGAAGTGCATAACCCATCAATACATTTCTATATACTCATAATCTGCCATAATGCAAAAAATACTACAGAAGAAAAAAAAAAAAAAAATTCTTCTTTAGTGTCCGCAATACAAGAAAAAAGTGTATTATCTTGAACCAATGTCCTATTTACATCTAGTATATTTGTGTTTGCAAATCTATTTATAGTGAGGGAAAAAGAAAAAAAAAAAAAAAAAAAAAAAAAAAAGGGGGGGGGGGGAGAACTCCGCCCCCTATCTAACTCTATGTTATAATTATGCGTTTTAAAGTGTATCTGTTTACCATCTGTTTTTCAATGTGTTTACATATACCACTATCATCAGTTCCCCATTACATCCCTCCTCCCCTCTATATCTCATCATCTATTAAGTGTGCACATATTGTCACAAAAAAAAAAAAAGGGGGGGGGGGCACCATCCCCTCCCTCCTCCCCGTCATACCCAGAGCCCCCCCATTCTCCACTCCCATTTATTATATATATTCTATTAGAGTTATCTGAACAACTGCATATATGAAACGGGCCAATTCGGTAGTTCTATTTCCGGTAGATTAAGAGTTGATACGAACTGTGGTAAATCTTCCAGGTCCCTGAAAACTATATTAAGTCCCTCTTTTTGTGTCTGTAGTTGAAATGGAAACTTCCATCTATACTGTAGATTATTTTTCCTCAGTTGTTCCACTAGGGGTTTTAATGCTCTTCTGCGGTCCAGTGTATATTTGGATAAGTCTTGGAAAAATTGCAATGGGGCCCCTTCATACTGAATACCGTTATTTTGTCGGGCAGCTTGCATGATCTTGTCCTTTATATGGGCATAATGCATCTTACAGATAATGTCTCTCGGCCTAGTGGGATCCACTCTTCTATTTACTGCTGTTCTATGGGCCCGGTCTATTAATAAATCTTTCATTTCTATCTCCTGAGTCAGATCTTGAAAGATCTTTTGTAGTGTAGATATTAACTCTTTACCGCCCACCTCTTCCTTTAATCCTCTGATTCTAATATTTGATCTCCTGCTTCTGTTCTCTTGCTCGTCGAGATTGCCTATTAGTTGATTTATCTGTATTCCTTGTTTATGCACATTTTCCTTTAGCTTCTTTGATTCTTGTTCTACTTTTAAGATTTTTGTGTCTAGTCTAGAGGTTTTTTCCTGTGTGGTTTTAATGGATTCTTTGAGCTCTTGTATTTCCGTTTTGTATGAATTTTCCAATCTGTGCATGTATTGATCCATATCCTCTCTGGTTGGGAGGGATTGGATATATTTTCTCATATCCCATTTTTCTTTTTCCATGTCCTTTGGATCACTGGCTGAGCCTGTTGTATCTAGTAGTGAGCTGTTTCTAGGGTGTTGCAGTTGCAGTTCCCCTGATGAACTAGATATACCTGATGTTTCCGCTATATTTGAGATATCTTGTGGTGTATTAATCCCTTGTGGAGCTCGAGGAGCTTGCAGCTGAAGTTGTTGAAATATCTCCTTAATATCTGATGTCTGAGTGGTTTGTGTCCCAGTGGGGTTTTTACTTTTATTTTCCTCTTTATCCTTTTTGTTTTTCTGGGGTTGTGGCGTTTCATTACCTTTTTTGGGCGCCATACTGGAGGAGATACTGTTTTTATTATTATACCCTTTTGTGTTTTATCTTGTCCTTTCTTTTCCTCTTTCTTTACGGGATATTTTATATGGCCCAAAAGTTACCAACCCATATATACTCTGTTATGCGTTATAACAATATTTTGCACCTTATGGTTTCTCTTTACCAAAGCTATCCCCAATACAGTGATGTTTTCTTGGGAAAGCAAAAAGCAAAAAAAAAAAAATAGGTGGTTCGCTCAATATCTCTGCCTTTAGTGTCTTTTATATTTATATGTTTGTATTTCTATTCCTCTGAGCACTATGCTCTAATCCAGCCTGTCAGATTCAAAAGTCTATGTATCTTCTAGTATGTCAGATGCAATGAGATAACATGCGTGTCTGCGTTATTCCCAGATATATATGGGAGACTAAATTTTCTTCTTTTTATATACCCCTATTGCATATTTCTTGCAAGTCCATACATATCATTTGTTTGTAGACAGGTATTTTTTGTCTTACCGGTTCCTGATAACCGCTTTCTGACCTGGTGGAGGTTTTACCGCTAAGCCGTGTTGAGGGGGCACCCCTCAGTCCTTTTGCTTTCTCCTGATCCCTGCCGGGTTGAGCCTTTCGACCATGCGCGCGCGTCTCTGCCAGTGAGCCGTCTCTGTCGAATCTGCCGACTGTGTGTGCAGACCCGCCAAGCACCCGTCCGGCCACGCGCTCTCGCTCAGGTCCGCCTTCGCTTCTTCGCCGGCACTCCACAGGTAGGATTGCGCTTCGTTTTTACTGTCACCCCTCCGTTATCCAGGCAGATAAGTTGTAGTACAGAGATATGGTAAACTTTTGGTTGTGTCTTGAGACAATCTCCCAAAGATACCTGCGTTCAGCGTCTGCTATATTCAGCTTAACAGCATGTCAGCGTGTCAGCCACTCTATTTCACCGAGCAGCCATCTTGGGCGTCAGCTCCTCCTCCCCCTTGTTTTTTTTTTTAACCTGTTCAGCACCAAAAAAAGAAAAGGTGTCAAGATTGCCATGGTGTATTTCTCAGAAGTGTTTTGACACATTTGAAATATTTTTAGCATTAGTATTGGTGGTGTCATTCACATGTTCTACTGACTCTCAATGGGTGTATAGTATTCCCAACTAGGGATGAGCCGAACACCCCCCCTCCCCCCGGTTCGGTTTGTGGCAGAACATGCGAACAGACCAAAAATTTGTGCGAATACGCAAACCCCCTTAACCTCCCTGGCGGTATGATTATTTCAGATTTTTGCGTCTCAAAGCGGTACAATTATTTTGCATATAAATTTGGCATTCTATATTTTAGGCCTGTAATTCTTAGCAATAACACACTTAGATCTGTCCACCAAGAGTCTAGTAGATATCCCGGGTATGATGGAGTTTGAAACGCAAAATCATAAATTATAATATAATAAATAAATATAAATAATTTTAAAAAATAATAATATAATAATAATAAAATAAATTTCCCCACGATTCACTATCGCTCAATTCTGCAAGTGTTCTAATTTACTATCGCTGTTTTCTAGCTGGTCTAAAGCCACTTTTGACGTAAAGGGACACTTTTTGGTTGCTATGGACAATCTCAAGTTTCCAGGCAGAAAGAACCGTATATATGATATAAAACTGCATGCAGGGCATTGGCCAAAGCATTGGGGACGACAAAAGGGATGTGAAATGATTTCATACAGTACTGTAATCTGTAAGATTACAGTACTGTATGTATTATGATTTTGAAATGTTTTTGAATTTGCCGCCAGGCTCTGCCCCCGACGCTCGCAGGGAACAGAGCCTGGCACAGAGAGGCTTCAGGCAGAGGACGGAGCCCCCAGACACCACGGGGGGACATTGCAGGATCCTGGGGACAAGGTAAGTAACACTGCACCAGGATCCTTAGATGTAATCCCGAGTGTGGCTCGGGGTTACCACTAGTGGTGCTGAAATTTAACCCCAAGCCACACTCAGGAATACAGTCAGGGAGGCTACAGTCTATGGGACTCGAACGTGAAAAATCAAAAGTGCTCATTTTGAAGGCAAATATGCAAGTTATTGTCATAAAAAGTGTTTGGGGACCCGGGTCCTGCCCCAGGGGACATGTATCAATGCAAAAAAAGTTTTAAAAATGACCGTTTTTTCGGGAGCAGTGATTTTAATAATGCTTAAAGTGAAACAATAAAAGTGTAATATTCCTTTAAACATCATGCCTTGGGGGGTGTCTATAGTATGCCTGTAAATTGGCGCATTTTTCCCGTGTTTCCCGTGCACAAAAGTCATTTTAAACTGCTTGCGGCTGTAATATAATATTACAGAACACTGTAAGCCCTCACAGTTACTCTTGGTGGGCGCTGGAACAGGCCCGCTGTGAAATATTAGATCAAAAATTGTAATTACGCACCACTGTTAAACAGAGCCTTAAAAATTGGGCCTTAGGCAGTGGTGGTGGTGCCACAACACTGCAACCCTCTACAGATACTCTAGTTGAGCGCAGGAACAAACACTGCTGTTAAATATTTGATCAAAAATTGTAATTACACGCCCCTGTGTAACAGGGGCAGAAAAATTGGGCCTTAGGTAGTGGTGGTGGTGCCCTGAACCGAAAATATTCTTAGAAGCTATAGTCATGAAAATTGAGGAGGAATAGGATAGTCACTCAGCATAATAGGATAGTCACTCAGCATTAGGGATGAGCTTCGAGTTCGAGGCAAACCCATGTTCGACTCGAACATCGCATGTTCGCCCGTTCGTCGAATATCGAACATTATGGGCCGTTCGTGCCAAATTCGAGTGGCGCGTCACGGCCCATAATTCACTGCGGCATCGCAGTGCATTGCTGGCTGATGATTGGCCAAGCATGCACTATGACCTGCGTGCCTGGCCAATCACAGCGCCGTCTGTACAGAGAGCCGTAATTGGCCAAAGCCAGGGTGGCTTTGGCCAAATATGGCTCAGGGGGTTTAGTACACGCCCCACACTATATAAGGCCGCCTGTGTGGCGGGCTTGTGTAATGTGCTGCGGCGGTGGTGGAGAGATAGACAGAGAGACAGTGTCATTTGATTTAAGTTAGATAGAGTAGGCAGGCGAGTCAGTTAATATACAATATTTTGTTGCGCTAGGGGAAAAACAGCTGTGGATTGGGGTAAGCAATACACAAAGGGATATTAAGTAATAAAGAAAAATTAATAAACAATTAATAGCTTGTATGAGACAATGATTATATAAAGGATATATTTAAAAATTGCAATACAGTCAATATGGATAAAAAATGATAAAAAGAGTCCGGGGATGATGGTGGGTTGATGAACAATAGTCCAGGCATAAAATGGGGAGAAAATGGATAAGTGAGGAGGGGAAAATTGGGGGGGGGGGAAGAAGCAGAGTATAGGTCTATGACCTCAGGGGAGAGATACTGACACACATACAAGTACAGGAGGCAGCATGCTTGAAGGGCAGAATTCACCTTTGGAGGGACATAAAAAAGAAGAGTAGCAGCGCCAACATAAGTGCAGTATTGAAGCATAAACATTATTTTACAGGTTAAAATGCACTCACTCAGAGTAAGGTAGATACAGGCACATCAGGTAAAAAATCCGTCCGGGTAGGCTGTGTGGTGGGCAGCAGGGCTCCACAGGGGGGGCGATCCTATGTGCTGGAGTGTGTAATACTCGTCTCTTGTCCCGTCTGGCAGCGCCGGTGGTAACCAGTGTCACAGGCTGGGTTGAGACAGGCACAGCGTGGATCGTCTGTTTAGTTGTTGTATTTCCCGGGATCAGCGTCACTGAACTCGGGAAATACAACAACTAAACAGATTATTATATATTTATAGGTTAGTGTACTGCGTCCTCTGCATAGTGTGCACCTAAAGCTACCTGAAGACAATTGCTGTTGTTCTGATCCTATTAATACCACAGGCTAGACATGTGCAGGATGAAAAAATTTGATTAGTTTAGTTTAGTTTCGATTCGTTATTTAACTAAATTCGTTTAGTTAAATTCGTTGCATTCATTACATTCGTTTTCGGAATTCGTTTTGTTTCGTATTCGAATTCGAAAAAATTCGACCGCATTCGAAAAAATTCGACCGTATTCGAAAAAACTATCAAATTCGAAAAAATTCTACCACATTCGAAAAAAAACTATAACTATAAACTATAAACTAGAATAGAAAATAATAGAAATAGAATAGACTAGAAAAACAATAGAACAGAAGAGAATAAAATATAATATATATATTATATTTTTTTCTATTCTGTTTCATTGTTTTTCTAGGCTATTCTTTTTTATTCTATTCTAAACTTTTCTATTCGAATTTGAATTCATTCTATACGAAATTCGAATTTCAGAAGATGGCTTCTGAAATTCGAATTTCGTATAGAATGAATTCGAATTTGAATAGAAAATAATAGAAAAGAATAGACTAGAAAAACAATAGAACAGAACAGAATAAAGTATAATATATATATTATATCTTATTCTATTCTGTTCTATTGTTTTTCTAGTCTATTCTTTCTACTCTATTCTAATCTTTTCTATTCAAATTCAGATTCATTTTATACGAAATTCGAATTTCAGAAAATGGTTATATAGGATGAAATCAAATTCTAATAGAAAAGAATAGAATAGAAAAACAATAGAACAGTAGAACAGAATAGAAAGAAATATTATATATATATATATATATATATATATATATATATATATATATATATATTTATATATATATATATAAATAAATAAATAAAACCATCTTCCGAAATTGGAATTTGGTACAGAATGAATTTGAATAGAAAAGATTAGAATAGAATATTTTTTTTTTCTATTGCTTTTCTGTTCTAGTCTTTTCTATTAGAGTTCGATTTCATTCTATTTCATTCTGTTTCTGTATAACCATATATATATATATATAAAACCATCTTCCGAAATTTGAATTTCTTATCAAATGAATTTGAATTTGAATAGAAAAGATTACAATAGAGTAGAAGAGAAAAGACTAGAAAAACAATAGAACAGAATAGAATAAAATATATATATTATATTTTATTCTGTTCTATTGTTTGTCTAGTCTATTATTTTCTATTCTAATCTTTTCTAGTCAAATACGAATTCATTCTATACGAAATTCCACTTTCAGAAGCCATCTTCCGAAATTCGAATTTCGTATAGAATGAATTCAAATTCGAATAGAAAAGTTTAGAATAGAATAGAAACGAATAGCATAGAAAAACAATAAAAACAGAATAGAAAAATAATTATATATATATATATATATATATATATATATATATATATATATATATATATAAATAAAACATCTTCCAAAATTCGAATTTCATATAGACCGAAATCAAATTTGAATATAAAAGATTAGAATAGAATAGAAAATAATAGAAAAAAATAGACTAGAAAAACAATAGAACAGAATAGAAGAAAATATAATATATATATTATATTTTCTTCTATTCTGTTCTATTGTTTTTCTAGTCTTCTTTTCTATTATTCAAATTCAAACTTCAGAAGCCATGTTCCGAAATTCAAATTTCGTATAGAATGAATTTGAATTGAAAAGACTATTATAGAATATAAAATAATAGAAAAGAAAAGCATAAAAAAAATAGAAGAGAATAATAAAAAAAAATATATATATATATATATTCATTCTATTGCTTTATTATTTTATATTCTATCTTATTGGTTTTTTTAGAAAAATGTTTTCTATTTTTTTCGAATTCGATTCGAATATGTTTTCGAATTCGATTCGAATTTGTCTTCGATTCGAATATGTTTTCGAATTCGTTTGTTTTTTTTTCGGATTCGTTTAAATTCTTTACTTTTCTAATTCGGAAATTCGGATGCATTCGGAAGAAAATTGGTGGTGTTCTTCTGATCCTATTAGTACCGCAGGCAGCTGCAGTATTTACAGTTAGAGCCCTTTCACACTGGGGAGGTTTGCAGGCGTTATTGCGCAAAAATACCGCCTGCAAACCGACCCAAAACAGCCGCTGCTGTTTGTTCAGTGTGAAAGCCCAAGGGCTTTCACACTGAAGCGGTGCGCTGACAGGAGAAGAAAAAATCTCCTGCAAGCCGCATCTTTGGAGCGGTGAAGGAGCGATGTATTCACCGCTCCTAAACCGCTCCTGCCCATTGAAATCAATGGGGCAGCGCGGCTATAGCCGCGCTATACGAGTGGTTTTAACCCTTTTTTGGCCACCAGCGGGGGTTAAAACCGCACAGCTAGCGGCCGAATACCGCGGTAAAGCAGCGCTATAAGTGTGAAAGCAGCCTTAGTGTAGTGCGTCCTCTGCACAGTGTGCACCTAAAGCTACCTGAAGAAAATTGGTGATGTTATTCTGATCCTATTAGTACCGCAGGCAGCTACAGTATTTACAGTTAGTGTACTGTGTGCTCTGCACAGTGTGCACCTAAAGCTACCTGAAGAAAATTGGTGGTGTTGTTCTGATCCTATTAGTACCACAGGCAGGCAGCTGCAGTTTTTACAGTTAGTGTACTGCGTCCTCTGCACAGTGTACACCTAAAGCTACCTGAAGACAATTGCTGTTCTTCTGATCCTATTGATACCACAGGCAGGCAGCTACAGTATTTACAGTTAGTGTACTGCGTCCTCTGCACAGTGTGCACCTAAAGCTACCTGAAGACAATTGCTGTTCTTCTGTTCCTATTAATACCACAGGCAGGCAGCTACAGTATTTAAAGTTAGTGTACTGTGTCCTCTGCACAGTGTGCACCTAAAGCTACCTGAAGAAAATTGGTGGCGTTCTTCTGATCCTATTAGTACCACAGGCAGGCAGCTGCAGTATTTAAAGTTAGTGTACTGCGTCCTCTGCATAGTGTGCACCTAAAGCTACCTGAAGAAATTGCTGTTGTTCTGATCCTATTAATACCACAGGCAGGTAGCTACAGTATTTACAGTTAGTGTACTGTGTCCTCTGCACAGTGTGCACCTAAAGCTACCTGAAGAAAATTGGTGGCGTTCTTCTGATCCTATTAGTACCACAGGCAGGCAGCTGCAGTTTTTACAGTTAGTGTACTGCGTCCTCTGCACAGTGTGCACCTAAAGCTACCTGAAGGCAATTGCTGTTGTTCTGATCCTATTAATACCACAGGCAGGCAGCTACAGTATTTACAGTTAGTGTACTGTGTCCTCTGCACAGTGTGTACCTAAAGCTACCTGAAGAAAATTGGTGGTGTTCTTCTGATCCTATTAGTACCACAGGCAGGCAGCTGCAGTATTTACAGTTAGTGTACTACGTTCTCTGCACAGTGCGCACCTAAAGCTACCTGAAGACAATTGCTGTTGTTCTCATCCTATTAATACCACAGGCAGGCAGCTACAGTATTTACAGTTAGTTTACTGTGTCCTCTGCACAGTGTGCACCTAAAGCTACCTGAAGAAAATTGGTGGTGTTCTTCTGATCCTATAGTACCACAGGTTGGCAGCTGCAGTATTTACAGTTAGTGTACTGCGTCCTCTGCACAGTGTGCACCTAAAGCTACCTGAAGACAATTGCTGTTGTTCTGATCCTATTAATACCACAGGCAGGCAGCTACAGTATTTACAGTTAGTGTACTGTGTCCTCTGCACAGTGTGCACCTAAAGCTACCTGAAGAATATTGCTGGTGTTCTTCTGATCCTATTAGTACCACAGGCAGGCAGCTACAGTATTTACAGTTAGTGTACTGTGTTCTCTGCACAGTGTGCACCTAAAGCTACCTGAAGAAAATTGGTGGTGTTCTTCTGATCCTTTTAGTACCACAGGCAGGCAGATGCAGTATTTACAGTTAGTGTACTGCGTCATCTGCACAGTGTGCTCCTAAAGCTACCTGAAGACAATTGCTGTTGTTCTGATCCTATTAATACTACAGGCAGGCAGCTACAGTATTTACAGTTAGTGTACTGTGTCCTCTGCACATTTTGCACCTAAAGCTACTTGAAGACAATTGCTGTTTTTCTGATCCTATTAATACCACAGGCAGGCAGCTACAGTATTTACAGTTAGTGTACTGCGTCCTCTGCACAGTGTGCACCTAAAGCTACCTGAAGACAATTGCTGTTGTTCTGATCCTATTAATACCACAGGCAGGCAGCTACAGTATTTATAGTTAATGTACTGTGTCCTCTGCACATTGTGCACCTAAAGCTACCTGAAGAAAATTGGTGGTGTTCTTCTGATCCTATTAGTACCACAGGCAGGTAGCTACAGTATTTACAGTTAGTGTACTGTGTCCTCTGCACAGTGTGCACCTAAGGCCCCATACACACGAGACGCCGGTGCAAACTCTGCTAAACACATGTTTTTAAAAGCTGAAACCAGCGTTTAGAAACGTCCTTTTTGCCGCGCTTGCATGCCGCGTTTAGCCGTTTGCGTCTAGAAGCGTTTATAAGATAACCTCATAAGACCCTCCCCAAGCTCAGAAAGCATGTTAACTATTTATGCCATTTTGATCAGAGTGAGCAGCAGCAGCAGCAGAGAGAGCAGCTGTATACTTGCATTTGCCTATATATAGAGTATATATGCTCTATGAATTATCTAAAGTAATTACAACATTTGCCACGTCACCTGCCACAAGTTGTGGATTGTCCACTTGCCACGTCACTTGCCATGTCACCTGCCACGTCACTTGCCACAAGTTGTGTATTGTCCACTTGCCATGTCACCTGCCACAAGTTGTGCATTGTCCACTTGCCACATCACGTGCCACGTCACTTGCCATGTCACCTGCCACAAGTTGGATTGTCATTTGCCACGTCACCTGCCACAAGTTAAGGATTGTCCACTTGCCACGTCAATTGCCACGTCACTTGCCATGTCACCATGTGCTCCGTAGGCGTTCAAGGGGCTACGCAGGCACGCAGGCAAAAAGATGCCATGCGGTGCTTGAGCTGGTGTGCTTGGGGGACGGGAGCCACACTGGGGCAGAGATTCTGTCAGCTCTGCAGGGGCGGGTTCAGAGGTGCTTGACGCCATGCCAACTTAAGCCAGGTATGGTGGTTTGCGACAATGGCACCAACCTCCTCTCCGCCCTCCGACAGGGACAACTGACCCATGTGCCCTGTTTGGCTTGCGTCCTTAACTTGGTGGTGCAGCGGTTCTTGGGCAGGCACTCGGGCTTACAGGATGTCCTGAGGCAGGCCAGGAAAGTCTGTGTGCATTTACGCAGGTCATATAATGCCAGTGCTTGGCTGGCTGACATCCAAAAGGAATTTAACCTGCCCAAGAACCGCCTAATCTGTGACATGCCCACCAGGTGGAACTCAACGTTGGCCATGCTACAGCAGCTGCACACGCAGCAGAGGGCCATCAATGAGTACCTATGTGACTATGGCACCAGAACAGGGTCAGGGGACCTTGGTTTTTTTTCCCCACTGTATCCTTGCCTCCAACCACCCATCCCTCCAAGCAGCAAACAATTACTTGTAGAAACCTTCGCCACTTTAACCCTTCTCCTCTCCATTCTGCTACTGACCACCTATATGACATAATCTCTTCCCTGTCCTGTCCTGACCTGGCCACTTCTGTCTACAACAGTTCACTCTCATCATCACTAGATGCACTTGCTCCTCTAACCACACGCAGAATCAGGCCCCGACTGTTACAACCCTGGCAAACTGACAACACTAGAAATCTCAAGAGACATTGCCGTGCTCTTGAACGACTGTGGCGTAAAACCAAATGCCTGCAAGACTTCACCCTATATAAATCTGCCCTTCTAAAATACAATTCATGCCTCCATGCTGCCAAACAAGCCTACTTTGTCTCTCTTATTAATTCCTTGTCATCCAGTCCTCGTCGGCTCTTCTCAACCTTTAACTCTCTGCTTCGTCCACCACCCCCTCTACCCACTAACTCACTCACTGCCCAAGAGATTGCCAATCACTTCAAAGACAAGATCGATGCAATTCGTGAGGACATCTCCACTGTGCGTACGTCTTCCCCACCCATCATACCTTGCCCAGCAGCACATTCAACACTCTCCTCTTTTGAATTGGCTACTACGGAAGAGGTTACAAAAATTTTCTCGGATGCCCACCTAACCAATTGTCCCTTGGATCCTGTTCCCTCACAACTACTACGGTCACCCTCTTCTTCTATCCTATGCTCCCTCACCCACATCTTCAATCTCTCTCTTTCTAGTGGCATTTTCCCCTCCCCTCTAAAACATGCGCAGATCACTCCCATTCTTAAAAAGCCCTCACTGGACCCTACCGACCTGAACAACTTAAGACCCATCTCATTATTCCCATTCACCTCTAAACGTCTAGAACGCTTAGTCTACAACCGCCTTAGCTCCTACCTCAATGAAAATAACCTTCTTGACCCCTTACAGTCTGGCTTTCGCTCACAGCAGTCCACGGAAACTACCTTACTAAAACTCACTAACGATTTACTAACTGCTAAAACCAACAGCCAGTACTCCATACTCCTACTACTTGACCTCTCTGCGGCCTTTGATACTGTTGACCACCCGCTCCTTCTCAATAAACTACATTCCCTTGGCCTCCGAGATTCTGCTCTGTCCTGGTTCTCTGGCTATTTATCACAGCGCTCCTTCAGTGTCACCTACAACTCTGTCTCCTCCTCTCCATTGCCCCTTTCTGTGGGGGTCCCCCAAGGCTCGGTTCTTGGACCCCTTCTCTTCTCTATCTACACCTCCTCCCTTGGTCACTTAATAACTGCCCACGGCTTCCAATACCACTTATACGCTGATGACACCCAAATCTATCTGTTTACTCCTCACCTCACTCCTTCAGTCTCCTCTCACATTACCTACTTACTAACTGACATATCAGCATGGATGTCGAACCACTTCCTTAAACTAAATCTCTCTAAAACTGAGCTATTAATATTCCCCCCCGCCCATGCCCCCCTCCATGACTTTTCCATCAAAATCAACAATGCAACCATCAGACCCTCCCCTCACGCCAGGGTACTAGGTGTAATCCTAGACTCTGACTTGTCATTTAAGCCTCATATCCAATCGCTGTCAAAAGTTTGTAGAATTCACCTCCGTAACATCTCTAAAATTCGCCCTTTTTAAACAAATGAAACCACCAAGCTCCTCATTCACTCCCTTGTTATCTCTCGCCTTGACTATTGCAACTCCCTTCTCATTGGCCTACCTCTCCATAGGCTATCCCCTCTTCAGTCTATCATGAATGCTGCTGCCAGACTTATCCACCTTACCAAACGCTCAGTGTCTGCCAACCCTCTACTTCAATCCCTACACTGGCTCCCAATCACCCAGCGAATTAAATTCAAAATTCTAACCACAACATACAAAGCCATTCACAACTCTGCCCCAAGCTACATCACTAATCTTGTCTCCAAATATCACCCAAATCGACCTCTCCGCTCTTCTCAAGACCTCCTGCTTTCAAGCTCTCTCATCTCCTCCTCCCATGCTCGTCTCCAGGATTTCTCCAGAGCCTCTCCCATCCTCTGGAACTCGCTACCTCCATCTATCCGGCTATCCCCTACTCTTGCTACCTTCAGGCAATCCCTGAAAACTCATCTCTTCAGGAAAGCCTATCACGTCTCCAACTAATCTCCTACCACTTCCACCAGCTCATTCCCCACAGTTACAACCTTTTGTACCACCTGCCCCACCCTATTAGATTGTAAGCTCTTCTGAGCAGGGCCCTCTTAATCTTATTGTATTGTATTATAACTGTATTGTCTCCCTTTTATATTGTAAAGCGCTGCGTAAACTGCTGGCGCTATATAAATCCTGAATAATAATAATAATAATAATTCATCAGTGACACTGTCCCTTTTGTCCACCTGTTGGAGCACACTGCGTGGAATAATGGACAGGGCACTTGAGGCAGAAAAGAGGGAGGAAGAGGAGGACTTCCTTACCTCTCAAGGCCCCCTTTATCTAGACAGTGTTCCTGCGTGCTCGCCGATCACACAGGAAGAGGAGGAGGAGGAGGATTGTGTCAGCATGGAGGTGGAGCCTGGCACTCAGCATCAGCAGCAGTCTTCAAATGGATCATTTACAGTCCGAAGAAACCCATGGACTTGTACGTGGCTGGTAGGAGATGGCTGCGGATCATGATGTCCTTAGTGACCCAGAGGACTCTGGACCGAATGCCTCAGCAAACCTACGCTGCCTGGCCTCCCTGATCCTGCAAAACCTGCAGAGGGATCCTCGTATTCATGGTATCAAGGGGAGGGATGATTACTGGCTGGCAACCCTCCTTGATTCACGTTACAAGGGTAAAGTTGCGGACTTATCTTGCCGTCGCAGAGGGAGCAGAGGATGAAACATCTTCGGGAGGCCTTGCAGAAAGGTTTCTGCAACGCATTTCCAGAGCCTGGGAGGTTACAATTTCCTGGTCCTCCTGGACAACGTGTTGCTGAAGCTTCGGTCAGTCACAGAAGAAGCGGTGGGGAAGGTGGCCGTCTGACCGATGCATTCAGACAATTTTTTAGTCCGCAGCCCCAAGGTCTGATCGGTTCCAGCAACCATCGCCAGCGTCTGATTCACATGGTGCAGGATTACCTAGGGGCAAGATCAGACTTGGACACCTTTCCCACTGAAAATCCTCTGGGTTACTGGATCTTGAGGATGGATCACTGGCCAGAGCTTGCACAGTATGCAATTGAGCTACTGGCCTGTCCTGCATCCAGCATTCTTTCGGAACGCACATTCAGTGCTGCTGGAGGCTTTGTAACCAATCACAGAGTGCGCCTGTCCACCGAAACGGTCGATTGGCTGACCTTCATAAAAATGAATCAGTCTTGGATCACCAGCTACCAAGCACCTGATGCTGATGTAACCGATTGATTTTTTTTTTTTTTTTAATGTGAGATCCCTATGCTGATGCTGAGTGACTATCCTGTTATGCTCCTCTTCCTCCTCAATTTTCATGCTGACAGCTTGTAAGAACATTTTTGGTTCTGGGCACCGCCACCAGTGGCCAAGGCCCAATTTTTCTGCCCCTGTTTAACAGGGGCATGTAATTACAATTTTTGATGCAATACTTTGCAGCAGGGCTCATTCCTGCGCTCCAACTAGAGTATCTGTGAGGGGTTGTAGTGTTGTGGCAATTTTTCTGCCCCCGTTTAACAGGGGCGTGTAAGTACAATTTTTGATGCAATACTTTGCAGCAGGGCTCATTCCTGCGCTCCAACTAGAGTATCTGTGAGGGGTTGCAGTGTTGTCGCACCAGCACCAGTGCCCAAGGCCCAATTTTTCAGCTCCTGTTTAACAGGGGTGTGTAATTACAATTTTTGATGCAATACTTTGCAGCAGGGCTCATTCCTGCGCTCCAACTAGATTATCTGTGAGGGGTTACAGTGTTGTGGCATCAGTGCCTAAGGCCCAATCTTTCTGCCCCTGTTTAACAGGGACATTTAATTACAATTCTTGATCTAATATTTCACAGCAGGGCCCATTCCTGCACCCACCAAGAGTAACTGTGAGGGCTTACAGTGTTGTGGCAACACCACCACCACCACCACCAAAGGCCCAATTTTTCTGCCCCTGTTCAACAGGTGCATGTAATTACAGTTCTTGATATAATATTTCACAGCAGGGCCCATTCCATCGCCCACCAAGAGTAACTGTGAGGACTTACAGTGTTGTGGCACCAGAACCACCACCACCACCAAAGGTCCAATTTTTCTACAACTGTTCAACGATGGCACGTAATTACAATTCTTGATCTAATATTTCACAGCAGGGCTCGTTCCTGCACCCACCAAGAGTAACTGGCCCCAATTTCTGCAGAGTATATAGGGCAGGCCCCTACTTTCAAACATCCAACTTACAAATGACTCCTACTCCTACGGAAGGAGACAACAGGAAGTGAGATGAAATCTACCCCTAGGAAGGGAAATTCTCTCCTGTAAGAGTTAATATGGGAAAAATGTGTCTCATCTTCACTGATGCTTTATCATCAATCCTTGTTTCACTAAAAAACCCAAATTTTCAAAAAACATTTGTCATTGGGACAGAAAGTGAGGTGAAATCTTCTGAAGAGGTGCACAGACAGCAAAACAAATGTTACAGGGATGATAACCCTTCCCTATGTTTTCCAAAAAGCTTAAAAATAGATTTTTTGGCTGGAGCTACATTTTAAAAATGTACCAGTTCAAAATTACAAACAGATTCTACTTAACAACAAACCTACAGTCCCTGTCTTGTTTGCACCTCCTGTATACTGCTGTTCAGAGTATAAAGGGCCTGGGGGCCCCACACCTTTCCTTTTTTTTATTTAAGTGAGGGGTTCCCCTTAATATCCATACAAGACCCAAAGGGCCTGGTAATGGACTGGGGGTGGGGGGTACCCATGCCGTTTGTCTCACTGATTTTCATCCATATTGCCGGGACCCGACATTACATTAAAGCCGCAAGCAGTTTTAAATGACCTTTATTCCTTTACAAATGTCATTTTGTGCAGGGACTGTTCTAAGCACGGGACACATGCGCCACTTTACAGGCATACTATAGACACCCCCCAGGTACGATATTTAAAGGAATATTTCACTTTTTTTTCACTTTAAGCATCATTAAAATCACTGCTCCCGAAAAAACGTCCGTTATTAAAAGTTTTTTTTGCATTGATACATGTCCCCTGGGGCAGGACCCGGGTCCCCAAACCCTTTTTAGGACAATAACTTGCATATTAGCCTTTAAAATTAGCACTTTTAATTTAGAACGTTCGAGTCCCATAGACTTCAATAGGGTTCTAAAGTTCGTGCAAATTTTCGGTCTGTTCGCAGGTTCTGGTGCTCATCCCTACTTAGCATATGTAGTCTTCAAGGGATCCCACATCCATAGAAAAATCATTCAGTTACATCAGCATCAGGTGCTTGGTAGCTGGTGATCCAAGACTGATTCATTTTTATGAATGTGAGACGATCAACAGAGTCTGTGGACAGGCGCACTCTGTGATCGGTTACAAAGCCTCCAACGCTGGATGCAGGACAGGCCAGTGGCTCAATTGCATATTGAGCAAGCTCTGGCCAGTGGTCCATCCTCAAGACCCAGTAACCCAGTGGATGTTCTGAGGGAAAGGTCTCCAAGTCTGATCTTGCCCCTAGATATTCCTGCACCATGTAATTCAGATGCTGGTGATGGTTGCTGGAACCGATCAGACCTGGGCGCTGAGGACTGAAGAATTACCTGAAGGCATCGCTCAGCCAGCCACCTTCCCCACCGCTCTTTCTGTGATTGAATGAAGCCTCAGCAACACGTTGTCCAGCACCAGGAAATTGTAACCTCCCAGGCTCTGGAAACGCATTGCACAAACCTTTCTGCAAGGCCTCCCGAAGATTTTTCATCCTCTGCTCCCTCTGCAAAAGCTGGATAAGTTCTGCAACCTTACCCTTGTAACGTGGATCAAGAAGGGTTGCCAGCCAGTAATGATCCCTCTCCTTGATACCACGAATCCTAGGGTCCTTTCGCAGGCTTTGCAGGATCAGGGAGGCCATGCAGCGTAGGTTTGCAGAGGCATTCGATCCTGAGTCCTCTGGGTCACTAAGGATCACATGATCCGCAACCACCTCCTCCCAACCACGTATAACTCCATGGGTTTCTGGGGACTGCAAACGATCCCTTGAAGACTGCTGCTGATGCTGAGTGTTATCCTCCACCTCCATGCTGACACAATCCTCCTCTTCTTCTTGTGTGATCGGCGGGCCTGCAGGAATACTAGTATCTGGATAAAGGGGGCCTTGAGAGGTAAGGAAGTCCTCCTCTTTCTCCCGCTGTTCTGCCTCAAGTGCCCTGTCTATTATTCCACGAAGTGTGTGCTCCAACAGGAAGACAAGAGGGACAGTATCACTGTTGCATGCATTGTCACTGCTCACCATCCTCGTGGCCTCCTCAAATGGTGACAGGACAGTGCATGCATCCTTGATCAGTAGCCACTGGCATGGCGAAAAAAATCAAAGCTCCCCTGACCCTGTCCTGGTGCCATACTCACACAGATACTCATTGATGGCCCTTTGCTGCATGTGCAGCTGCTGCAGCATTGCCAACGTTGAGTTCCACCTGGTGGGCATGTCACAAATGAGGCGGTTCTTGGGCAGGATGCATTCTCTTTGAATGTCAGCCAGCCAAATGCTGGCATTATATGACCGGCGGAAATGACCACAGACTTTCCTGGCCTGCCTCAGGAGATCCTGTAAGCCCGGGTACCTGCTCAAGAACCGCTGCACCACCAAATTCAGGACATGAGGCAAACAGGGAACATGGGTCAAGTGTCCCTGTCGGAGGGCGGAGAGGAGGTTGGTGCCATTGTTGCATACAACCATTCCTGGCTGAAGTTGGCGTGGCGTCAACCACCTCTGAGCCTGCCCCTGCAGAGCTGACAGAATCTCTGCCTCGTGTGGCTCCTGTCCCCTAAGCAGACCAACTCAAGCACCGCATGGCATCTTTTTGCCTGAGTACTTGCGTAGCCCCTTGAACGCCTAAGGAGCACTGCTGGTTCAGAGGAGAAATCTGCAGAGGAAGAGGCCATAGAGGAAGAAGAAGAGGAGGGGGTGGAGGAGAGAGCTGAGTCAGAATCACCACTAGCATTTTAGAGGCGTGGTGGCGGAACAAACTCCAACAATACTGAACCCTGTCCTGCATCCTTCCCAGCTGCCAGCAGAGTTACCCAGTGCGCCGTGAAAGAAAGGTAATGTCCCTGTCCATGCCTGCTTGACCATGAGTCAGCAGTAATATGCACCTTACTGCTGACCGCCCTGTCCAACGAGGCCAAGACATTGCCTTCCACATGCTGTTAGAGAGCCGGAATGGCCTTCCGTGAAAAGAAATGGCGTTTGGGAACCTGCCACTAAGGTACCGCACATTCCACAAATTCACAAAATGGGGCAGAGTCTACCAGCTGAAAATGCAGCAGTTGCAGTGCTAGCAATTTGGCCAAGCTAGCATTCAGACGCTGAGCATGTGAATGGCTGGGACTGAATTTCTTTCGATGGTTTAGCAACTGAGGTAGGGAAATTTGCCTGCTAAAATCAGATGGAGGTGTACTGATAACAGATTGACTGCAAGTACTTGGGACACCTATTGCTATACCTTCATTCCTCTCAGTGCAGGTTTCTGAGAGGACTGGAGGTATAGTGGGGTTGGAGAACCCAGCTGATGAGGAGCAAGGAGAGGTCCGCCTTGTTCTTTGATGTGGGTCTTTAAAGTGCTGTTGCCAACGGACTGCATGGGAGGTCGTCATATGTCTGGTCAAGCATGTGGTGCCCAAGCGGCTGCTGTTTTGGCCACGCTTGATACACTTCAGACAGATATTGTAAACAGCAACGGTGCAATCTGCTGCACACGTGTCAAAAAAGGCCCACACCAAAGAACTTTTCAAAATATGTGGGGCGTCAGCAGTGCTCTGCACCTGCTTAGCTCTGCGGTGTGATGCAATAGGGTGGCTGTCATTAAGCTCCCCCCTGGAGGGGATCCTACCTCGTTGGACATGTGCCTCCTCCTCTTCTCTTCTATCAGGCACCCAAGTTGAATCAGTGACCTCATCATCCCCTCACTCCTCGTCACTGGAGCAAACTTGGCAGTATGTTGCAGTTGGGGGAACATGACTGCCAGTTTCTTGACCTACTTAGGCACCCCCTCTCTCTAGGCTTACTCCCTTCCTCAACCTGGGTACCATCATCGGAGCCTTCAAATCGCTGCGCATCCTCCTGCAGCATGTACTCGACACTGTGGTCGAATAGTTCGGGGGACTCCTCCGTGCATGATGGTGGGGCTAGGGAAGGAGTGACTGTTGAGATGAAGCCGATGGAATAGGCCGCTTTGGCAGTTGCATTGGCAGGCAGACTACTCTGAGCCTGGGTGAAAGAGGATGAGGAGGATGAGGACAGCTTTGTTATGCATTCCACCAACTCTTCTGCATGTTGTGGCTCAATAACACAGCCAGCTGCAGGAAAAAAGGACAAGCGTGCCCCACGGCTACGTGCTGAGGATGCACCGTGTCCACGACCAGCACTGTCGACTGTAGGCACAGAGCCTGCTTGCCCTCTTTTAGTGGCCTGTGAGCATCTGCCTTTCCTTGGTGGCCTTCTGGACATTTTGTTTAGCAAAAAAACACTACACTGTATTGTGCACTGTGTACATCACCAGGAAAGTAGTAGCAACTGCACTATGGGTGCATGGTACTGTGTACACCAACAGAAGTGTAATAACAACTCTGGGTGCACTGTATGTATTGTGTACACCACCAGGAAAGTAGTAGCAACTTCACTAGGGGTGTACAGTACTGTGTACACCAACAGAAGTTTAATAACAAACAAGGGTACACTGTATGTATTGTGTACACCACCAGGAAAGTAGTAGCAACTGCACTAGCGGTGCAGGGTACTGTGTGCACCAATAGAAGTTTAATAACAACTATGGGTACACTGTATGTATTGTGTACACCACCAGGAAAGTAGTAGCAACTGCACTAGGGGTGCACGGTACTGTGTACACCAACAGAAGTGTAATAACAACTATGTGTGCACTGCATGTATTGTGTACACCACCAGGGAAGTAGTAGCAACTGCACTAGGGATGCACGGTACTGTGTACACCAACAGAAGTTACTAACAACTATGGGTACACTGTATGTATTGTGTACACCACCAGGAAAGTAGTAGCGACTGCACTAGGGGTGCAGGTACTGTGTACACCAACAGAAGTGTAATAACAACTATGGGTGCACTGTATGTATTGTGTACACCACCAGGAAAGTAGTAGTACCTGCACTAGGGGTACACGGTACTGTGTACACCAACAGAAGTTTACTAACAACTATGGGTACACTGTATGTATTGTGTACACCACCAGGAAAGTACTAGCAACTGCACTAGGGGTGCACAGTACTGTGTACGCCAACAGAAGTTTAATAACAACTATGGGTGCACTCTATTGTGTACACCACCAGGAAAGCAGTAGAAACTGCACTAGGGGTGCACAGTACTGTGTACACCAATAGAAGTGTAATAACAACTATGGGTGCACTGCATGTATTGTGTACACCACCAGGGAAGTAGTAGCAACTGCACTAGGGATGCACGGTACTGTGTACACCAACAGAAGTTACTAACAACTATGGGTACACTGTATGTATTGTGTACACCACCAGGAAAGTAGTAGCAACTGCACTAGGGGTGCAGGTACTGTGTACACCAACAGAAGTGTAATAACAACTATGGGTGCACTGTATGTATTGTGTACACCACCAGGAAAGTAGTAGTACCTGCACTAGGGGTACACGGTACTGTGTACACCAACAGAAGTTTACTAACAACTATGGGTACACTGTATGTATTGTGTACACCACCAGGAAAGTACTAGCAACTGCACTAGGGGTGCACAGTACTGTGTACGCCAACAGAAGTTTAATAACAACTATGGGTGCACTCTATTGTGTACACCACCAGGAAAGCAGTAGAAACTGCACTAGGGGTGCACAGTACTGTGTACACCAATAGAAGTGTAATAACAACTATAGCTGCACTGTATGTATTGTGTACACCACCAGGAAAGTAGTAGCAAATGCACTAGGGGTGCACTATACTGTGTACACCAACAGAAGTTTACTAACAACTATGGGTGCACTGTATGTATTGTGTACACAACTAGGAAAGTAGTAGCGACTGCACTAGGGGTGCTGTATACTGTGTACACGGCCTGAAGTATATTAGAAACAGTACACCTGGAATGGCCTGCAGTCAGATAGAGCTATACTGGATACAGTGGATATATATACTGTATATATATACAAGAGTTGTATATATATACAAGAGTTGTGTATATATATATATATATATATATATATATATATATATATATATATATATATATATACAGTGGGGACGGAAAGTATCTTTCACTCTTTGTTATATTGCAGCCATTTGCTAAAATCATTTAAGTTCATTTTTTTCCTCATTAATGTACACACAGCACCCCATATTGACAGAAAAACACAGAATTGTTGACATTTTTGCAGATTTATTAAAAAAGAAAAACTGAAATATCACATGGCCCTAAGTATTCAGACCCTCATATATTTAACATATATTTAAAGGTGCTGTCCATTTCTTCTGATCATCCTTGAGATGGTTCTACACCTTCATTTTAGTCCAGCTGTGTTTGATTATACTGATTGGACTTGATTAGGAAAGCCACACACCTGTCTATATAAGACTTTACAGCTCACAGTGCATGTCAGAGCAAATGAGAATCATGAGGTCAAAGGAACTGCCTGAAGAGCTCGGACACAGAATTGTGGCAAGGTACAGATCTGGCCAAGGTTACAAAAAATTTCTGCTGCACTTAAGGTTCCTAAGAGCACAGTGGCCTCCATAATCCTTAAATGGAAGACGTTTGGGATAACCAGAACCCTTCCTAGAGCTGGCCGTCCGGCCAAACTGAGCTTGGTGAGAGAGGTAAAGAAGAACCCAAAGATCACTTTTGGCTGAGCTCCAGAGATGCAGTCGGGAGATGGGAGAAAGTTGTAGAAAGTCAACCATTACTGCAGCCCTCCACCAGTCAGAGCTTTATAGCAGATTGGCCCGAAGGAAGCCTCTCCTCAGTGCAAAACACATGAAAGCCTGCATGGAGTTTGCTAAAAAATACCTAAAGGACACCAAGATGGTGAGAAATAAGATTCTTTGGTCTGATGAGACCAAGATAGAACTTTTTGGCCTTAATTCTAAGTGGTATGTGTGGAGAAAACCAGGCACTGCTCATCACCTGTCCAATACAGTCCCAGAAGTGAAGCATGGTGGTGGCAGCATCATGTTGTGGGGGTGTTTTTCAGCTGCAGGGACAGGATGACTGGTTGCAATCAAGGGAAAGATAATTGCGGCCAAGTACAGGGATATCCTGGACGAAAACCTTCTCTAGAGTGCTCAGGACCTCAGACTGGGCCGAAGGTTTACCTTCCAACAAGACAATGACCTTAGCACACAGCTTAAATAACGAAGGAGTGGATTCACAACAACTCCGTTACTGTTCTTGAATGGCCCAGCCAGAGCCCTGACTTAAACCTAATTGAGCATCTCTGGAGAGACCTAAAAATGGCTGTCTACCAACGTTTACCATCCAACCTGATAGAACTAGAGAGGATCTGCAAGGAGGAATGGCAGAGGATCCCCAAATCCAGGTGTGAAAAACTTGTTGCATCTTTCCCAAAAAGACTCATGGCTGTATTAGATCAAAAGGTTGCTTTTGATCTAATTTGATCATTAATGAGGAAAAAAAATGAACTTAAACGATTTTAGCAAATGGCTGCAATATAACAAAGAGTGAAAAATTTAAGGGGGTCTGAATACTTTCTGTCCCCACTGTGTATATATATATATACATATATATTTATGGGTGGAGCCCTATGTCCGACATGGACATATATAACATTGTAGTTAAAATAAAACTTACCATCGGAAATAGACCTGGAAGTGTGGACTTACCATATGAAATGGACCTGAAAGTGTGCCTTGGTCTGCTGGTCGGTATGCCAGAATAAGGGGGCATACCCTAGTTTAAGAAATGATTATTCTGTAGAGAGAAATGAATGAAATGAATGAATGAAACGAATGCCTTGAAATGGGGATGGGAGGGTGGGTATCGCGCACAGGAAACCGACAAGCACCACAGGTGAGCGGGCTGCTTAAATACCCCCCGGGCTCCTCCCATAAATTCAGGCCACCATACTGGCCTTCCTACTTATGGGTGGAGCCCTATGTCCGATATGGACATAGATAACATTGTAGTTAACATAAAACTTACCATCGGAAATAGACCTGGAAGTGTGGACTTACCATATGAAATGGACCTGAAAGTGTGCCCTGGTCTGCTGGTCGGTATGCCAGAATAAGGGGGCAAAAACATTCAGGTAGGGGTGTGGTTTTATTAGTTCTGGCTTTATTTATTTGAGCAAGTTTGGTGAATGCTTGTGCTGTTTCCACCTAAGGAGTGGGGACACACCGGGCGAGGTAGGCAGAGTTTCACCTGCTAAGTCTCTTGATGACGTGGTCTGGGACCCGTGCCGACATGCTGCCAAGGCTGCCCCAATACTAAAGAGTGACTGGAGTGCTGACTGGGGTCGAGGTGTAGGCAGCGTAGAAGAACCCCAGGTGTTTGATGAACTGGCAGGCACTCGAGGGTTGGCCGAAAGGTAATAGGGGACTAGAGTTTGAGTGTTCCGGTAGGAGTGACAGTAGGCAGTCGAGTATGGTTACTGGCCACCGGACGTTGTTTACTTCATGGAGATGGATGTCTATCCTGGAGCTTGATTGGGTTTTGGACACTGCAGGGTGGAGGATAAAATGGTGTTGGCAGCGAGCCAACTACACAGAACTTGGCCTACGGGATTGCTGCGGGTGAACTCGCTGGGCCGCCAGAACCCGTGATAGGCCAAGTAAATGGCTGCTTGTATGACCAAACTGGGGAGAAGGCCCAATAGCGTACTGGTTAATATAGTAGACCTGTCCCAGAAGATGGCAGCCTGGAACGAACATGCAGTGGACATTAAACTGGTGTTGCCAAGATAATTACACCAGCGTGCGCAGGAAGGACATCACAGAGCGATGCGGACCTGGCTTCATTAAGAGGCTCGCCTCGGACCGGATGTCGGTGGCAAAGCCACGGCCTGTCCTGTCCAGTTAAGACCCTGGAGTTAAGCGGTTGCCATGACCGGGTGTAACTTGAAGAGGGAGGAAGTCCGGGTAAACCGGGGTTTTAGGAGTGTCTCTGGGGGCCATGTACTTGTAAACCGATGATGGCCAAAAATTGCCGCGATGCCTGTGGTGGCTGTGGCATCTGTCGCTACCTGGGGTGACAAGGGCGACGTAGGTGATAAGACCCTAGAGTTAAGGTATAATCATTGATACACCGATCCACGTAGTACGGGACCTTCCGACATTGATAGGTCCACATTCTTAGGAAAGACTACAGCTACTTGTTAGTACACACCCGTGTATGGGTGAAGTCTTGGGGAACTAACCTGATACGGGTCAGTTTGTCAAGGGGGAGGCTGGCCTGCGTGGTATTCATTAATTCGGAGGAGGTTATTGTAGACCTCGGTTCTGGATTATTGAGTTTTTTGAGACTACAAGCTGAAGGACATAATGGTATTACCAGCGAGTCAAGTTGTGTCTACGTAGTACCTGGCTGCCTGTGCCAGTAAAGTGAATTAGTTAGGCCGTAGAAAACCACTGAGGGCCAGGTAGATGGCTGCTTGTATGACTAGACTGGGTAATGTCTGAGGTTTTGACATGTCCCTGAAGATGGCTGTTGTGATGGGCAAGCATTTGCCATTTAGCTATGGGCTGATGCTTCTGGACGCCACGTAGAAAGGATCCTACTGTATGAGCCGTAAACACGGATGACTCTCTGGGGTCCTGTGAGGGCAAGAAATGCTGGATGTTGGCTAGGTATAGCCTGATGATGTTATGAGGAGCCAGCTGTGTGTGGCAATACGATACCTGGTGCGGGGATGGAACCTGAACTCAACTGACCTAAGCGAGAAATGACACAGAAATTGATGAGTGGCTCGTATGAAATGCCACTGGAGACAAGTAGCCGATTAAGTGCCACAGAAGACTGATGTGTGACTGATTGTGTGCCACTGGAAATGTGTACTGATTGCAAGAAGTCATGCTGAGATGCGAGCCCTGCAATGATTGCAAGAGTTGTGCTTAAATACGTGTTTGCAACAATTGCCAGGGAGTTTGTGTCAATGGAGATGTGTTTGCCATGACTGCGGGAAGTCCGTATTACTGCATGTGCTTGCACGGGCTGCAAGGAGTTATACTTGGATGCGTGTCTGCAACGATTATAAAGTTGTGTTTGGATGCATGCTTGCCATGATTGCAAGAAATTATGCTTGGGTGTGTCCCTGCAACATTTTGCAAGAAGTTGTGACTGGATGCGTGCTTGCAATGATTACAAGAAGTTATGCTTGGATGCATGCTTGCAACGTTTGCAAGAAGTTATGCTAAGATGCATGTCTTGTAATGAATGTAAGATTTGTGCTTGAATGTGTGCTTGCAATGATTGCAAGGGGGTTTCTGTCGGTGGAGATGTGTTTGTAGTGGCTGTGAAAAGTTCGTATTGCTGCATGTGCTTGCAAGACTGCAAGGGTTTAAGCTTGGATGCGTACTCGCAACGACTGCAAGAAGTTATGCTTGAATGCATGCCTGCAACGTTTGCAAGAAGTTTTATGATTGGATGCGTGTTTGAAATGATAGCAAGAATTTGTGCTTGGATGTGTGCTTGCAACGATTGCAAGACGTTCTGTTTGGATGCGTACTTGCAACGATTGCAAGAAGTCATGATGGGATGTGTGCTTGCAACAATAGCAAGAAGTTATGTTTCGATGTGTGCTTGCAATGAAATGCAAGAAGTTGTGTTTGGATGCGTATTTGTGACGATTGCAAAAAGTTATACTTGGATGTGCTGTGACTATGAGGGGGTATAGTAGCGAGGCGAAGGTTTCAACGAATGAATCGGGACCATGACTGAGTTTCGAAGGAAGACGGGGTGTGGCCCCCCCCCTTTTTTTTTTTTTTTGACTGACCTAGAGGAAATGACAGATGAGAACCGGTGGAGGGTTTGACTACCTGGTTTGAAAGGTAAATTGTAACATGTTTAAGCGACAGGTGCATGGCATTTAAATAAATGAGTGAACTGTTTGTGCCATGACAGAGGCACGAATCGGTGTGCCATGACTGCGCCAATGAGGCCGCGCCAACTGGGGCTTGCCAGGATGAATCGATGTCTGACGGATGCCCTGAACTTGAATCGGGGCGCGGCATGCGACAACGAAATAAATGAATGTTTGCCTTAGAGTGAAATGAATGAAAAAAGTTTTGCCATGACAGAGGCACGAATCGGTCGTGCCACAGCTGCAACTGACAGCGACTCGGACTCTGGAGCATGTACTGAAATGAGGCAAAAGAAACGCTGGTGCATGCCGGAATACATTGGTGCATCACGGATGCGACTGGATTTGAATTGGAGTGTGGTATGTAACCGTGAAATGTTTGCCCTGGCAAAGGCACGAATTGGTTATGCCGCAACTGATAGCTAACCAAGTTCTGATGCAGGTGTTGGCTGAGGCCCAAGCGTTTTATTTATACTACTTAATTTATATATGTATATATATATATATATATATATATATATATATATATATATATATATATATATACACATATATGTTTTTTTGTTTTTTTTTCGACTGCGACAAATGACGAGTCGGACTATGGAGTACGAATGAAATGAGGCCAAGACAACTGGGGCGCGCCGGGACGAATTGGTGCATCTCGGATGCTACTGGATTCGAATCGGGGCGCGGTACGTGACAGTGAGATGAGTGAAATGATGAAATGAATGAAATGATTTGTCATGGTAGAGGCACGTGCCATGACAGAGGCACGAGTCGATCATGTCGCGATTGCAACTGACAACGACCGGACTCCGGAGCATGTACTGAAATGTGGCCGAAAATACCTGGGGCACGCCGGGACGAATCGTTGCATCATGGATGCGACTGGATTCGGATCGAAGCGTGATTCGTGACAGTTGAAATGATTCCCATGACAGAGGCACGAATCGGTGAGCCGCAAACTATGACTGACAATGAACCGGACTCTGGAGCATGTCCAGAAATGAGGCCGGGCCCTGGGGCACGCCGTAACGAATCGGTGCATCGAAGATGCGACTGGATTCGAACCGGAGCGCGGTAAGTGCAGGTGTAACATTCGTTGCCATGACAGAGGCGCGAATCGATCATGCCGCTATAGCGACTGACTGCGAATCGGACTCTGGAGCATGTACTGAAATGTGGCCAATACCTGGGGCACGCCGAGACGAATCGGTGCATTCCCATGCGACTGAATTCGTAACGGAGCGTGATACGTGGCATGATAACCATGACAGAGGTAGGAATCGGTGAGTCGAAAGCGACTGATAATGACGTGACTCTGGAGCATGTACTGAAATGAGGCCGTAACTACTGGGGCACACTGGAGCGAATCGGTGCATCTTTACATGCGACTAGATTCGAATCGGAGCGCGGTACGTGACTGAAATGAAAGAAATGATTCGAAATGGTTTGAAATGTTAGAAATGTATTTAGAAATGTTCAAAAAATGAGAAATGATTGGTATCGAACTGACGTGGTTCGATAAGGAATTGCGAATCGCTACGGCTGTTTGCTGACGCCTGGTAATAATTAGACATGCCTGAAATGAAGCGACGTCTATGTCGCGGTGGTTTTTTCAGATAACGCGAAATGGTAATATAACGATAGTACGAGTGATATACATTGCGGTACGTTCGTGAAATTTGCGAGTGATTCGTAAGTTTGATATCACGGTTTAGTGACATGATATCTATAATGCGAAAAAACAAAAGTCCGACGGGACCCTACCTGCGACAGCCAAGCCAGACGCGTGGTACGAACGTACGAATCGGTAAACACGGGCTTCGAAACTCTCGAGCAGGGAAATTGCACGATAAGAACTTGCGGACGCTGGTATACAAATAGTCGGCCTAGTGACGTATATCGCGCACAGGAAACCGACAAGCACCACAGGTGAGCGGGCTGCTTAAATACCCCCCGGGCTCCTCCCATAAATTCAGGCCACCATACTGGCCTTCCTACATATACGAGACTATCTGTGTGTATATATATATATATATATATATATATATATATATATATTAAATACACTGCAGCTAACTGAATCACCTGCCTGCCTGAAGTATATTAGAAACAGTACACCAGGAATGGCCTGAAGTGAGATATATCTAAACTGTATGCAGTGGATATATATATTTATATATATATATATATATATATATATATATACACAAGACTATCTGTATATATATATATATATATACAGTATATATACAGTATATATAAATTATATACACTGCAGCTAACTGAATCACCTGCCTGCCTGAAGCATATTAGAAACAGTACACCAGGAACGGACTGCAGTCAGATCTAGCTAAACTGGATACAGTGGAAATATATATATATATATATATATATATATATATATATATATATATATATATATATACATATATATATATATATATATATACGAGACTGTCTGTATATACCGTATTTATCGGTGTATAACACGCGCCGGCGTATAACACGCACCCCAAGTTTAGGAGGGAATTTTAAGGAAAAAAACTTTTAGGAGGGAAGTTTAAGGAAAGAAACTTACATTTAAATGCCCATCAATGCAGCCTTATCAGTGCCCATCTGCAGCCTTGTCCATCATTGCAGAATGATCAGTGTCTATCTGCAGCCTTGCCCAGTCTGATTGCAGCCTTGCTCAGTGTCATTGCAGACTTGATCATTTTTAAAACCTTGCTCAGTGTCATTGCAGCCTTGCTCGTTTTTAAAATTAGCGCCACCGAGATACACAGAGCCGGATGTCCTATGTATCTCGGCTCCTCTTGGCTCCATTCGGCTCCATTCGGCTCTACTCGCAGTCCCGCCCAGTCCAGCCCCTTGGCCTGGCTCCTATGATGGACATAACAGAGGTCCAATGGCAGGACTGGGCGGGACTGTGAGCGGTGCCGAATGGCACTCTCTCTCCATCCACGCCAATGACACACTACACGAGGCTGACGTGCAGGCGGCCTTGTATAGTGTGGGACATGGACTTAGTCCCCCTGAGCCATTATTGGCAAAAGGCACCCTGCCTTTGGCCAGTTATGGCTCTCTTAGATGAGGGCGCTGTGATTGGCCAAAGCATGCAGGTCATGGTGCATGCTTTGGCCAATCATCATACAGCAATGCACTGCGCTCCCGCAGTGCATTATGGGCCGTTACGCGCCGCTCGAATTTGGCCCATAATGTTTTGACGAACGGGCGAACAGCCAATGTTCGAGTCGAACTCATGTTCGACCCGAACAGAAAGCTCATCCCTATTCCCAACATATTGCAGGTTGCAGGCACTACATTGAATTACATAAACCACCTATTTAGAATTGCAATTAATATATTGTTTGATGGTATATGTTTTCTTAGTTAAAAAGGAGAGCCCTGAAACTTATTTATTCACACAGATAATGCCCATCAAAGTATGACAAAATATGGGACAAATGGGCTAAGACACCAGAAACCTGCATGTGAGTAAAACATAGAAGCAGGGCGCTTCAAAAGCCAGCACACCTGTACATCACACACATAGAGCGAGTGTTAGCAGAGATTTGGCCGGCTTAGACTGCACAATTTGTAATAACCCGTAATGTACATGACACTATGGGACATAACTTGTTTCAGTATGCATAATATGGGGGAAAATGTGGTAAGATATTTGGTACAATCTTGTATGTGATCCTACATGTATATCTTGGAAACTGTATTGATGTATATCTTGTATATAATACTATTGTTTGATCAATAAAAGTTTATGTTCAAGGAAAAAAGAAAGGAGAGCCCTGAGGTACTTTTTTTATGTCTATGACACTGTCTGCAGGTATTTTGGCCACACATGTAAGATCCTATAGTAGAAAGCCAAGTCTGTGGTTTGTTTGGCTTCTGGGAGCAAAACAAACTGGGTGACAACATGCTACCTAAACTGGGGGCCCTTCTAGGGCTGCAAGAAAAGTTGCAACCCCTCTTAATGGCACTGTACAAATCTTGCAACAGTTTTATTGTATGCTATGGAAAATCTAGTAACAAAATTAACTTTATTTTTATTATAATCGCTACACTGTTTGTGTTTGTTTGTACTACTATTCTGAATCATCTCTACCCGATCTCTGTGAAGAGTAGGAATGGTCCAACGGTTCGAGTCGAACGTAAGTTCAAATCGAACATCGGGTGTTCGCCCGTTCGCTGAATTCCAAACATTATGGGGCGTTCACGGCAAATTTGTGCGCCGTGGAACGACCCATAATGCACTGTGATATCACAGTGCATTGATGTCTGTTTAATTCATATATATATATATATATATATACACATACATACACACACACACACACACACACACACAGACAGTATCTGACAAAAGTGAGTACACCACTCACATTTTTGGAAATATTTTATTATACTTTTTCATGTGACAACACTGAAGAAATGACACTTTGCTACAATGTAAAGTAGTGAGTGTACAGCTTGTATAAGAGTGTAAGTTTGCTGTCCCCTCAAAATAACTCAACACACAGCCATTAATGTCTAAACCACTGGCAACAAAAGTGAGTACACCCCTAAGTGAAAACTTGGGCATGGAGTTCACTAGAGCTTCACAGGTTGCCACTGGAGTCCTCTTCCACTCCTCCATGATGACATCACAGGGCTGGTGGATGTTAGAGACCTTGCGCTCCTCCACCTTCCGTTTGAGGATGCCCCACAGATGCTCAAAAGGGTTAAGGTCTGGAGACATGCTTGGCCAGTCCATCACCTTTACCCTCAGCTTCTTTAGCAAAGCAGTGGTTGTCTTGGAGGTGTGTTTGGGGTCGTTATGTTGGAATATTGCCCTGCGATCCAGTCTCCAAAGGGAGGGGATCATGCTCTGCTTCAGTTTGTCACAATATATGTTGGCATTCATGGTTCCCTCAATGAACTGTAGCTCCCCAGTGCTGGCAGCACTCATGTAGCCCAAGACCATGACACGCCCACCACCATACTTGACTGTAGACAAGACACACTTGTCTTTGTACTCCTCACCTGGTTGCCGCCACACACGTTTGACACCATTTGAACCAAATACGTTTATCTTGGTCTCATCAGACCACAGGACATGGTTCCAGTAATCCATGTCCTTAGTCTGCTTGTCTTCAGCAAACTGTTTGTGGGCTTTTTTGTACATCATCTTTAGAAGAGGCTTTCTTCTGGGATGACAGCCATGCAGACCAATTTGATGCAGTGTGCGTCGTATGATCTGAGCACTGACAGGCTGACCCCCACCCCTTCAACCTCTGCAGCAATGCTAGAAGCACTCATATGTCTATTTATTTTCCAAAGACAACCTCTGGATATGACGCTGAGCATGTGCACTCAACTTCTTTGGTCGACCATGGTAAGGCCTTTTCTGAGTGGAACCTGTCCTGTTAAACCACTATATGGTCTTGGCCACTGTGCTGCAGCTCAGTTTCAGGGTCTTGGCAATCTTCATAAAGCTTAGGCCATCTTTATGTAGAGCAACAATTCTTTTTTTCAGATCCTCAGAGAGCTCTTTGCCGTGAGGTGCCATGTTGAACTTCCAGTGACCAGCATGAGAGAGAGTGAGAGCGATAACGCCAAATGCAACACGCCTACTCCTCAATCACATCTGAGACCTTGTAACACTAACGAGTTACATGACACCAGGGAGGGAAAATGGCTAATTGGGCCCAATTTGGACATTTTCACTTAGGGGTGTATTCACTTTTGTGAGCAGTTTAGACATTAATGGCTGTGTTGAGTTATTTTGAGGGGAGAGCAAATTTGCACTGTTAACCACTTAAGGACCGAGCCTCTTTCTGAGATTTGGTGTTTACAAGTAAAAAACTTTTTTTTGCTAGAAAATTACTTAGAACCCCCAAACATTATATATATTTTTTTTCTAACACCCTAGAGAATAAAATGGTGGTTGTTGCAATACTTTTCGTCACACCGTATTTGCGCAGCGGTCTTACAAGCGTACTTTTTTTGGAAAAAATTCACATTTTAAAATGAAAAAATAAAACAACAGAAAGATAATGTTACGCAGAGTAAATTGTTACCCAACATGTCATGCTTCAAAATTGAGCCCGCTCATGGAATGGCGACAAACTTTTACCCTTAAAAATCTCCAAACGTTTAAAAAATTCTACAGGTTGCATGTTTTGAGTTACAAAGGAGATCTAGAGAGAATAATTACTCTCGCTCTAACGATCACGTCGATTCCCTTACATGTGTGGTTTAAACACCGTTTTCATATGCGGACGCTGCTCACTTATGCGCTCGCTTCTGTTTGTTTTCATTCTGGGCTGGGAGTGGCCCAGGGTAGAGCTGGGTGACTCACAAGTAGCATCACTGTCACCTCCCTCTTCTTTCTAGAAGGTGCTAGAAAGAGAGGAGGAGAGGTGGAGCTGTCTGGGGTATTCTAAGGAGCCTTGACCAATTTCCAACTTGGATTGGCAGGGGGAAGGCTTCCTAAAATACCCGGAGTCAGCCCAGCCTGGGAGGAGTTGTGGAGTGGAAGAGCTGGTGTGAGAGAGTGTGGAGGCTGTCAGGGGCCCACGGGAAACTCCCCAGTCTGGGGAGTGGGGGGTGACCCTGGGCCACGGCTTGGGTACATCCAGGAGGAGAGAAGAGATCCTGGAGGAGAGGCACATGAGAGAGCAAGGAGAGGACAGCGGGAGAGAACACTGCTAAGAGTCTCCAGGGAGGACAACTGGTCGCAGCCAGGAGGGCTGGTGAGTGGAGCACAGTCAGGAGGACTGGGGAGACAGGCCTGAGAGAACTGGGAGATTGCAGTTTGAGATGGGTGCAGAACCAGAAGAGAGGACTGTGGAAAGGGCAGTGGTGAGAGGTCTTTGCAGCCAGGTTGGCTAGCAGGACCTGAAGAGAGCTATCTGGGATTGGTAGCTGAGTAGAGGACAGTTAGCACCTGAACTATTTCTACACCACAGGGGCCCGAGGTCCCTGCCTGCAAAAGGCAGTTCACCAAGGCCTGGCTGAATTAGTGTCAGGCCTAACCATGTGGTGCTAGCTAGTCTAGAGGAGTAATGCCCCGTACACACGATAGGATCCTACGGAAAATGTTCTATAGGAGCTTGTTGTTGGAAATTTCGACCGTGTGTAGGCTCCATCGGACATTTTCCATCAGAATTTCTGTCACACAAAATTTGAGAGCTGGTTCTCAAATTTTCTGACAACAAAATCCGTTGTCGTAAATTTTGATCGTGTGTACACAATTCTGATGCACAAAGTTCCACGCATGCTCGGAATCAAGTAGAAGAGCCGCACTGGCTATTGAACTTCATTTTTCTCGGCTCGTCGTACGCGTTGTATGTCACTGCGTTCTTGATGTTCAAAATTTCCGTCAAGATTTGTGTGACCGTGTGTATGCAAGACAAGTTGGAGCCAACATTCGTCGGAAAAAAAAACATTGATTTTGTTGTCCGAAAATCCTATCATGTGTACAGGGCATAACAGTCTGCAGCAAGGGAACTTCTGTTGGAGTAACAGTCTGCAGCAAGTGAAGTGCTGGAGGAGAAACGGTATGCAGTAAGTGACGTGCTGGAGGAGTGAAGGATAAGAGGTCTTAAGCAAGAGTTTGTGCTGGAGAGAAGAGTTGCACTGAATATTCCTGGGCATCCCATAATTTCCCATTTCCCATCCAAGTTCAATCCCATCAGTAAAAAAAAAAAAAAAACACAAAAAAACAAAAAACAAAGCTTATGGACTGTTCTATGTCTCTGAGTGTCTGAGAGATGGATGCCAGGTTGGGCAGGGTGACAGTTGAACTACTACATTCAGCAACCCCCACGGGGGCATGGCTACATGTACATTCTATAGGTAATTGCGAACTGGCAGGTAAGTGTATTTTTATTACAAAATAAACATTGCATGCTCCCTCTGTAATAAAGACTCTGCCTATAAGCACATTTTTTATTTTTTTTTAACCTTAGTTTTACTCTAATGCAATAAATAGTCAGTTTGATTGTTTTAAAATCTGCAGCTTCCATTGCCAATAAAACCTGCTCATTCTGCCATCCTGCATTTTCTTGATATAGGTGTAGCACTACCTTGCTTTGTTGCTAGAATGCTTGGATTTTTGTTCTGTTAGTGTAGGTAAATTCAGGCTTGGCTGGTAGCCAAATCTGTGTGTTTTTCTGGGTCAGGGTTTGAATGACTCAGGGAGGGCTTGGTGACTCACAGCCAGCATCTCCGAGATCTCCCCCTATTTCTGGAACTTGCTGGAAACTTCCAGAAGAATGGGCATGGAGGTAAGGAGGAGCTGCTTGGAGTATTCTGAGGGCCCTGACCAATCACCAACAGATGAATCGGCAGGCCCCCTCAAATACTCAGGGTCAGCCCAGTTGGGGCAGTGTCAAGTCTGGGTGGAAGATGGAGATGGAGTGTTAGGTTGTCGGTGGCCCTTGAGGGTAGACCCCTAGTCTGGGGGGGGTGACCTCGGGCCTGGGTTCAGGTGCGGAAGGGACCCTCTTCACGACACACAGAGGTGTCCTGACCGGAGGCATGGGAGCAGGTGGAGGACAGCGGGAGGACACTTCTGGGCAAATCTCCAGGGAGGAAGACAGCCAGGAGGACTGGTAAGGGATACAGTCAGAGGACTGAGAGGCATACCTGAAAGGACTGGGAGAGAGCAGTCTGGAATGGATGCAGATTCAGTCTGGGAGGACTGTGGAGAAGTAGCCAGGAAGGCCAGTGAAAGGGGCAGCTGCAGCCAGGTGGGCTGGCAGTGTCTAAAGAGGTGGTGCTGGGATCAGTAGCCACAGGAGGAGGACGGCTGAGTACTAGGACTTTGCTACACAAACAAGGGGGCCAGCGGTCCCTGCCTGTAAAGGGCATTTGCTACCAGTCTAACTGAGTCTGTGTCAGATCAACCAAACAGTGCCAGCTGGCCCTGGGAGTTTTAGTTCTACAAGCAAGATTTGTGCTGGAGGTAGAGCAGAAGAGTATATACGGACTGTTCATAGTTGTGTCCCTGTAGAGTTTCACTGCTTTGATCAAGTGAGCATCCCATAATATTCCTATCCCTATCCAAGTTTATTCCCCTCAGGAAAATATAAAAACAAAGCACTGGATTGTTCTTCTGACTCAAGTACGCTGTGAAGATGCGGTGTGCCTGGCTGTGCAGGGTCGGGGATCCCTATACACTTACGGCTCCTTATTGGTCACAGCAGAAGACGATCAGCGGGTGCCGGCCAATGGATGTCCACCAGCACCTGCTTGACGGAGCTCTGCCAATGTAAACAAAGCAGAGCTCCGTCCTGACGCGGGGCAAGTGATGGATTTTCTTTCCCTGCAAATCAGGGAAAGAAATTTGTCACATTCCTTAGTAAAGACACCAAAAAGCACTGGCTAGGCACACATTTATCCCTTTGAGCGCTCGAGATGTTTAACCTCCTCCCAGCTAGTGTCATTAGTACAGTGACAGTGCATATTTTTAGCATTGATCACTGTATTATTGTCACTGGCTCCACAAAGTGTCAAAAGTGTCAGTGTTAAAATGTCCACCACAATATCGCAGTCCCGTTATAAGTCACTGATTACCGCCATTACAAGTATAAAGTGAAAATATATCCCATAGTTTGTAGACACTATAACTTTTGGTAAAACCAATCAATATACCCTTATTGGGATTTTATTTTACCAAAAAATATGCAGCAGAATACATATTGATATAAATTTATGAAGAAATTTGATTTTTTTTTTTTTTTTTTTTTTTATGTGCTTTATAGCAGTAAGTAAAAAATATTGTTTTTTTGTTTCAAAATTGTCTGTCTTCTTTTGTTTATAGCGCAAAAAATAAAAAACACAGAGGTGATCAAATACCACCAAAAGAAAGCTCTATTTGTGGGAAAAAAATTACAGAAATTGTATTTGGGCACAGTGTTACACAACTGCACAATTGTCAGTTAAAGTAACGCAGTTTTGACACATACAAGGACAAAAAAGAAAACGGCATAGGCGGCCCAGCACATGCAGGAGAAGGCTTGAGCGGACTCTACTTTACATAAACGTTTCAAATTAACAAATGGTCCCATCCCTAGAGCTTTATACAATTTATTACAAAATCATCCAAAAGCTGAAAGCGTTGTACTCGTGTGCCCTATTCCTTATTTCTGGATAGTGAGTCATGCTTATCATTCCTTATTTCCCTTGTGGCTAACTTTACATCTGCTTGTTATTACACTATATAAAGTGTTAATTTCCACTTAATCCAAGTTACTTTTTCTAACTTGCATTTGGCTGTTTTAGGGGCTTCGGGAAGGGTAAATCAGTTTAAGTTAAAGAAACCCCTGTCATCAACTTAACACTGCAAGTAAATGCAGAGAAAAAAAATCAAGTGTTTTAAATACTTACTTGCAGCAATTTTACTTTCTATAAATTATTTTAATCACTTGCATAATACCTTTGAAAATGCTCATTAATTTGACTTCTTCAGGAAGAGTTAAAGCGGAGGTCTACACAAATTATTAACTTTATCTTAATCCCATCATTGCATTGAACAGATGTGCAAATGAAAAAAAAAATTTTTTTTGCTGTGTGTTTACCTTTCTAGCAGTCTTTATTGTGGCACTTCCTGTGTCTGACCCCCGCGGGAGTAGGTGTGTATCTTCTTCATCCCCGGCGGCGCACTCCTGGGAGCTAAGTGTCAGCTGTCCCAGGATTCAGTGCGGATCGTGATGGCAACCTGGAAGTTCGCGGCTCTCCGCGCCGTTAACACTGAGCATGCGCAGGAACGAGCGGTGAATGCCGGTAGCTCAGCATGCGCGGGAACGAGCGGTGAATGCCGGTAGCTCAGCATGCGCGGGAACGAGCGGTGAATGCTGGTAGTTCAGCATTCACTGCATCCAGGAAGTTAATGCTTGTGGGCTTCACATGCCCACAAGCAAGATGGAACCGGCCATCCTCAATTTTTAAACCTTTGTTTTTAATTCGAAACCGGACATCGGGGGAGATAGTTCACCTAAAAAGTGAGTGTTACATTGTGTTTATGTAAGTGTCTGAATGGTTGAAAAAAAAAAAAAATGAATGGTCGATGGACCTCTGCTTTAATTCGGTAGCACAGCCTCCACCCTCCTTGTATGTCCTAGCCCTCTAATCTTCTGGGAGTTTTCTAATTACTGTCTGTTCTGGCCACGCTACACCTCCTTACATACTTTACTTTTTTTATGGGAAGAATAAAGGGCAATGCTATAGAGCAGGGGTATTGAAATAAAGTTCACACTTTCGAAATGCTCAAAAAACTTTATCATATTAGAAAATGCCTACAAAGTTTTATACAGATGGTACTATACGCCTGTTAGACTGCCCCGTTTTATCCCAACTTATTCCCCACTTTGCTTCAGAGGATGTTCACAGGAGGGCACTATGGCACACATTTGGTGGTCATGTCCAAAGGTTTGCAGGTTATGGGTCAGAGTTTACACTCTTTTTTGCAATATATTTCATGTTAATCTCAAGAGGGATCCCTACGAAGTTCTTCTTGGTAAACCAAATGCCGAATTGCTTTGTCCGGAGCGCCAACTGGCTCTACATCTTTTTACTGCAACTAAGTTAACCATTGCGAGGGCATGGAAGACTCCTCTACTCAGTTTTGAGGCGGTTAAGAATCACATGAATGACATTATGGTGAACGAGAAGTTGACAGCTATCCTCTCGGAAACCCATGGTAAGTTCCTTCGGGTCTGGCAACTTTGGGTCACATATATCCAACCTTCTAAGTTTTAATAATACCCTTCTCTCAATTTAGAGCTTTTCTGGCACAGTCCCCGTGGAGTTCTCCCTTCTCTCTTCCCTTTGCTTTTCTCATTTTCCTCATTCCTGTTTTTCCTTTTTCTTTCCTTCTTCACCCTATTGTTCTATTCCATGTATCAACTTTATAAGCCTACTAGGCCGCCATTTAACAAATGGTTATGGAGATAATTTTCCTTTTCTTTTTGTATTTTATTTACATAGTTACATAGTAGTTGAGGTTGAAAAAAGGTTGGAAAAAAGACACAAGTCCAATCTATGTGTGTGATTATATGTCAGTATTACATTGTATATCCTTGTATGTACACGGGATGTTTTTACAACCTCTCCTGAACGATTTAACTTGACAGATAGTAGCCCACATTTAAAATGTCCATTTTGCCATTTTTTTTTTCAAAATAGCCAAAAATGAAAAATGGCTGTAAACAAAACGCAGCTAAATGCGAGTTACTGCGTTTAGCTGTGTTTAGACGCGTTTAGAAGCTTTTAGTGTTTGAAATGCTTCTAAACTCAGCGTCTGAACTCATTTTTTTGCTTTCCAAAAAAGGCCTCTAAACTCAACTGCCTAAAAACTACATTAAACGAACCTGTGTACATAAGGCCTAATAGTTTTTTTAAACTATTGATGCCCCCCCGCTGAGACCACCGCCTCTGGAAGGGAATTCCACATCCTTGTCACTCTTACAGTAAAGAACCCTCTACGTAGTTTAAGGTTAAACCTCTTTTCTTTTAATTTTAATGTGTGGCCACGTGTCATGTTAACTAGTTGCTGCCCGCCCACCATCAAATGATGGCGGGGCGGTGCGGCTCTTGTTCTGGGATGCTGTCATATGACAGCGTCCCAGAAAGGCCATCCCAGATCCGCCGATCATGGACATGCTGTGTTGCTAGGACACGGCACAACCCTGATCTCTGTAAAGAGCCGCATCCGCGGCTCTTTAATCATGTGATCGGCTGTGTCCAATCACAGTCGGTCACATGTAAACACGAAGATGCCGGTAATCGGCTCGCCTCCCGCTGAAAGAGTGTGTGGCAAGGAGAGCCGATCAGTGGCATCTCCACGCAGGGGGACATCTACACATGTAATCAGGGCACTGATCATCAGTGCCCTGATTACAATATAGTAACAGTGTTACCAATCAGTGCCCACCATTGTCCACCAGTGGTAGCAATCAGTGCCCACCAGTGGCAGCAATCAGTGCCCACCACTGCCCACAAATGCCACCAACAGTGCCCATTAGCAATGCCAGTCAGTGCTGGCTATCAGCGCCACCTATCAGTGCTGCCCATTATTGGAGAAAATAAATATTGATGCGCTCTAATTAAATATCAATCTCAATCAGTGCACAGCTCACTTTAAATAAATACAAAAAACTTATATCCAAAAAAAAAAAAACGTGCATGGAGTTGCAAAAAAAATTCTAAAATATCATATGCTAGGCACACTAATGATGTGTAGAGGTATACGTGAAAAAATTCAAATTATAAAGCCACCAACACAAAAAAGCAAAAACTGCATATAGATTGCATGCGATTAAACACACTAAAACAAAAGGAGAGTGTGTGTGTAGTACGTGTGCATCTGTCAGCATTCATAAGCAAATAGTTTGATGTAACATCCATGTTGATGAATAGGGGGAAATTTATATAATACAATTCCTCAGACACAAAATAAATAATAATGTTGATCCAACTATCCATTAATTATTTAAGATGTAAGGGTTACATTTAGTAATGATTAACAACCCGATTTATATCTTCATTCGTTGGTGCCTTCAAAGTTCTTTTCCAGATAAATAAGTGATAGATTACACTTTGTTTCACTTTGTTTCGGTCTCAGCAAGAAGCGAATCATGTAAAATAAACAAACAATATCATTGTGCAATGAACTGAATAAAAACGAGAAGGATAGAGACCACAGTGACACACTCACATAGCCCCAGTAGTATTAGGCATAAAAGGACGCAATCAGCCGCTGCGAGCGCCTCTCCTCACAGAGTCACTGCTGCCGTGTTAGTGATTCGTAACAGCAATGCTCGTCACTGGCTCCTCCTGTGAGGAGACGCGCTCGCAGCGGCTGATTGCGTCCTTTTATGCCTAATACTACTGGGGCTATGTGAGTGTGTCACTGTGGTCTCTATCCTTCTCTGTTTTTATTTGGTTCATTGCACAGTGATATTGTTTGTTTATTTTACATGATTCGCTTCTTGCTGAGACCGAAACAAAGTGTAATCTATCACTTATTTATCTGGAAAAGAACTTTGAAGGCACCAATGAATGAAGATATAAATCGGGTTGTTAATCATTACTAAATTTAACCCTTTTCATCTTTGGATATAAGTTTTTGTATTTATTTAAAGTGAGCTGTGCACTGATTGAGATTAATATTTAATTAGAGTGCATCAATATTTATTTTCTCCATTTAACAATAGGATGCCTGGACATCTATGATTGATAGCAGCTTAATTTCTTAACACCAATCCTCAATCAATTCACTATTTTCTAGTTATCCATACACTCTTATCATATATTTCATTTCAGCGCTTGAGTTTTTTCACATTTCACATATACTGCTCATTATTGCCCATCACTGCTGTAGATCAATGCCCATCAGTGTCACCCATCAGTGCCACCCATCAATGCCCATCAGTACCGTCTATCCCTGCCACCTATCAGTGCCCACCAGTGCCACCTATTAGTGCCCATCAGTGCCACCTAACAGTGACCATCAGTGACGCCTATCAGTGCTCATCAGTGCCTATAAGTGCGGCATATTAGTGCCTCCTCATCAGTGCCACCTAATCAGTGCCCATAACTGCCGCCTCATCAGTGCCCATAAGTGCCACCTCATCAATGCCCACCAGTGCAGTCTATCAGTGCCCATCAGTGCCGCCTCATCAGCGCACATCAGTGAAGGAGAAAAATTACTTAGTTACAAAATTTACTGACAGATACTAAGTAAAAAAAAATATTTTTTAAACATTTTTGGACTTTTTTTCTTAGTAAAAAAGAAAAAACCCAGCAGTGATTAAATAACACCAAAAGAAAGCTCTATTTGTGTGAAGAAAATGATAAAAAATTTGTTTGGGTACAATGTAGCATGACCGCGCTATTGTTATTTAAGGTGCGACAATGCTGAAAGCTGAAAAATGGCCTGGGCAGGAAGGGGGTGTAAGTGCCCTGTAGGCAAGTGGTTAAACTCCCTTCCGTGAAAAAGTTTTACCCCTATTATGGAGTCACCAGTTCTCCAGAGAGAATAAGTTTAGTGCTCGCAACCTTTCTTCATAACTAATATATTCCAGTCCCTTTATTAGCTTTGTTGCCCTTCTTTGTACTCGCTCCATTTCCAGTACATCCTTCCTGAGGACTGGTGCCCAGAACTGGACAGCATACTCCAGGTGCCGCTGAACCAGAGTCATGTAGAGTGGGAGAACTATCGCTTTATTCCTGGAGTTAATCCCTTTTTTAATGCATGCCAATATTCTGTTTGCTTTGTTAGCATTGCATGCCATTGCTGAGCTTATCATCTACTAGGACCCCCGGGTCCTTTTCCATCCTAGATTCCCCCAGAGGTTCTCCCCCCAGTGTATAGATTGCATTCATATTTTTGCCACCCAAATGTATTATTTTAAATTTTTCTACATCGAACCTCATTTGCCATGTAGTTGCCCACCCCATTAATTTGTTCAGATCTTTTTGCAAGGTTTCCACATCCTACAGAGAAGTTATTGCCCTGCTTAACCTCTTCGCGCCTGCGCTATAGCCGAAAGAAGGCTGCAGCGCGGACGCTAACTGCCGGGAGGCCGTTCCTGGACGTCCTCCTGTTTACTTCCGCGATGCGCGCTCCCACGGGCGCGCATCGGGGAAGTTTTGTGCTGGCCGTGTCCCTTGGACACAGCCAGTCACAGATCGCTGAAAACGGCCAATCATAGCGGGCGTTTTCAGCACGATCGGCGGTGCCAATGAGAGTTGATCTCATATGTAAACATATGAGATCATCTCACATCGCCGGCTCTCCCTCCTCACAGCATGACAGCGTGTGAGGAGGGAGAGCGAACCGCTGCAGCGGTAAGTGTAAAAAAAAAAAAATGAAAAAAAAGTGTCCCCACTGCCATCTGTCCCTGCCATCTGTCCCCACTGTCATGTCCCTGCCATCTGTGCCCACTGTCATGTCCCTGCCATCTGTCCCCACTGTCATGTCCCTGCCATCTGTCCCCACTGCCATCTGTCCCCAGTGCCACGTATAAGTGCCATCTGTCATCAGTGCCATCTGTCATCAGTGCCACATATTGGTGCTATCTGTCATCAGTGCCACATATTGGTGCCATCTGTCATCAGTGCCACCTGTCAGTGTCACATGCCATGTGTCATCAGTGCCACGTATTAGTGCCATCTGTCATCAGTGCCACATATTAGTGCCATCTGTCATCAGTGCCACGTTTCATCAGTGCCATGTATTAGTGCCATCTGTCATCAGTGCCATCTGTCATCATTGCCACGTGTCATCAGTGCCACATATTAGTGCCATCTGTCATCAATGTCACGTGTCATCAGTGCCATGTATTAGTGCCATCTGTCAGTGCCACGTATTAGTGCCATCTGTCATCAGTGCCACGTATTAGTGCCATCTGTCATCAGTGCCGCATCAGTGTCATCAGTGCCACGTATCAGTGCCATCTGTCATCAGTGCCACATCAGTGTCATCAGTGCCACGTATCAGTGCCATCTGTCATCAGTGCCACGTCAGTTTCACGTGTCATTGTCCTGGTGCTCCAGGGCCTTCAAAAGTGTAATAGGTATTCAACAAGTTAGATGTGTCATTTATGCTCCTAGAACACCTGATGGTGCTCCCTGCATGTTGGGCCTCGCTATGTGGCCAGGCTGTGAAAAAGTCCCATACATGTGGTATCGTAATACTCAGGAGGAGTAGCAGAATGTGTTTTGGGGTTTTTTGTGGTATATACATGCCATGTGAGAGAAATAACCTATTACAATGACAATTTTGTGGGGGGGGGGGGGATCTTCATTTTGGAAAGAATTGTGGGAAAAAATGACAACATCAAAAAGCTCACCATGCATCTTACTAAATACCTTGGAATGTCTATTTTCAAAAAAGGGGTCATTTGGGGGTATTTGTACTTTCCTGACTTGTTAGGGTCGCAAGAAATGGGATAGTACATCAGGTGTGATCAATTTTTTATGATTTGCACCATAGTTTGTAGACTCTCTAACTTTCACAAAGACCAAATACTATCCACTAATTTGGGTTATTTTTACCAAAGATATGTAGCAGTATAAATTGTGGCCAAAATTTATGAAGAAAAATTAATAATTTGCAAAATGTTATCACAGAAACTAAGAAAAATGCATTTTTTTGCAAAATTTTCGGTCTTTTTTCATTTATAGCGCAAAAAATAAAAAACCCAGAGGTGATCAAATATCACCAAAAGAAAGCTCTATTTGTATGAAAAAAAGGACAAAAAATTCATTTGGGTACAGTATTACATGACTGAGTAATTGTCATTCAAAGTGTGAGAGTGCTGAAAGCTGAAAATTGGTCTGGGCAGGAGGGGGGTTTAAGTGCCCAGTAGGCAAGTGGTTAACTTAGTATCGTCCGCAAATACAGAGATTGAACTGTTTACCCCATTTTCCAGGTCGTTTATGAACAAATTAAATAGGATTGGTCCCAGCACAGAACCCTGTGGGATCCCACTACCCACCCCTAACCATTTTGAGTATTCCCCATTTATCACCACCCTCTAAAACTTGCCCTTGTAGCCAGTTTTCAATCCATGTACTCACCCTATGGTCCATGCCAACGGACCTTACTTTGTACAGTAAACGTTTATGGGGAACTGTGCCAAATGGTTTTGCAAAATCCAGATACCCCACGTCTATGGGCCTTCCTTTATCTGGATGGCAACTCACCTCCTCTAGAAGATTAATTGATTGGTTTGGCAAGAACAATTCTTCATGAATCCATGCTGATTACTGCTAATGATACTGTTTTCATTATTAAAATCTTGTATATAGTCCCTTTCTATCCCCTCCAAGAGCTTGCATACTATTGATGTTAGGCTAACTGGTCTGTAATTCCCAGGGATGTATTTTGGCCCTTTTTAAATATTGGTGCTACATTGGCTTTTCTCCAATCAGCTGGTACCATTCCAGTCAGTAGACTGTCAGTAAAAATTAGGAACAATGGTCTGGCAATTACTTGACTGAGTTCCCTATGCAAGCCATCTGGTCCCGGTGACTTATTAACCACTAGCCGACCAGCGCACAACGATGTACATCGGCACAATGGCACGGCTGGGCAA
This sequence comes from Aquarana catesbeiana, assembly GCF_042186555.1. Taxonomy (NCBI): domain Eukaryota; kingdom Metazoa; phylum Chordata; class Amphibia; order Anura; family Ranidae; genus Aquarana; species Aquarana catesbeiana. Next base: position 71,386,384 of record NC_133335.1, on the reverse strand, counting down.
ATGGGCGTACAGGTACGTCCCCTCTAAATCGCGTCATTGTGGGCACGCGCGCCCGCCGCATGCTCTGTAACCGTGCCCGCTGTCCGTAACCGTAACCCGATGTCCGCCGGGGGCCTGCGATTGTGGCGGAAGAACGGGGAGATGCCTTTGTAAACAAGGCATTTTCCCGTTCTGCCTAGTGACATGACAGAGATCTACTGCTTCCTGTAATCAGGAGTAGTGATCGCTGTCATGTCAGTGGTAGCCCACCCCCCCACAGTTAGAACACCACCCTAGAACCCCTTCCTTGCCATTGTTATTTACACAGTAATCAGTGCATTTTTATAGCACTGATCGCTGTATAAATGACAATGGTCCCAAAATGGTGTCAAAAGTGTCCGATGTGTCAGCCATAATGTCGCAGTCACGATAAAAATCGCAGCTTGCCACCTCTACTAATTAAAAAAAAAATAACTATAAAAATGCTATAAATCTATACGCTATTTTGTAGATGCTATAACTTTTGCGCAAACCATCAATATACACTTTTTTACCAAAAATATGTATACATATCGGCCTAAACTGAGAAAAAAATGTTTTTTTTATATATTTTTGGGAGATATTTATTATAGCAAAAAGTAAAAAATATTGTTTTTTTTATCAAAATTGTCGCTCTTTTTTGTTTAATAAATAAAAACCTCAGAGGTGATCAAATACCTCAAAAAATGTTATAAATCTATCCCCTATTTTGTAGGCACTATAACTTTTGCGCAAACCAATCAATATACACTAATGCCCTGTACACACGATCAGACATTCCGACAACAAAATCCATGGATTTTTTCCATGGATTCATGGATGTTAGCTCAAACTTGTCTTGCATACACATGGTCACACAAATCTTGTCGGAAATTCCGAACGTCAAGAATGCGGTGACGTACAACACGTACGACGAGCCAAGAAAAATGAAGTTCAATAGCCAGTGCGGCTCTTCTGCTTGATTCCGAGCATGCGTGGAACTTTGTGCGTCGGAATTGTGAACACACAATCAGAATTTCCGACAACAGATTTTGTTGTCGGAAAATTTGAGATCCAGATCTCAAATTTTGTGTGACGGAAATTCCTATGGAAAATGTGTGATGGAGCCTACACATGGTCAGAATTTCCGTCAACAAGCTCCTATAGAACATTTTCCGTCTGAAAATCCGACCGTGTTTATGGGGCATTATTGTGATTTTTTTTAACAACAATATGTAGAAGATATATATACATATCGGCCTAAACTGAGAAAAAAAATTGTTTTTTTATATATTTTTGGGGCATATTTATAATAGCAAAAAGTTAAAAATATTGTTTTTTTTTCAAAATTGAAGCTCTTTTTTTGTTTATAGCGCAAAAAGTAAAAACCGCGGAGGTGATCCAGTACCACCAAAAGAAAGCTCTATTTTTGGGAAAAAAAGGACGCCAATTTTTTTTGGTTTCAACGTCGCACGACCACGCAATTGTCAGTTAAAACGACGCAGTACGGTATTGCAAAAAGTGCTCTGGTCAGAAAGGGGGTAAATCCTTCCGGGGCTGAAGTGGTTAATGTTAAGTTTTTCAAGTCTATTTCTAATTCTGTCCTCTGTTAGCCATGAGGGTCCTTCCTGTGATTTGTCATGAGGATAAACACTGCAGTTTTGGTTACTGAAGCCCCCCGATTCCCTCATGACATTGTAGGACTTAAGCCCAGATTCTTAATACTCTCCCATTTACCACACATCCCCCTCCCTCCAAAAAACATAATAAATGACTCAAACTAGTTCTTGGAGTAAATGGCCTTACGGCCTTATTTATTAAATTTATAAATTAACATAAATATCATAAATAACCGTAAACTTTATTAAATAACTTTATAGGGGTAAATGTAAGAGCAACAACTATAACCCTGGTCACTGAGAACAAATTCTTTATTTTAAACCTACCAGTCGGCAACCCCTGACTCGGAGGCATTATCCCAACCTTCCCAGTGACCTAACCTTGTACCTCCTCCAGGTTAACCCTCATAGCCTGAAAGTACCAACATCAATCCCCATCCTTCCATGGATGGGTACCAGCAACACCCACATCCGTTGGATGGGTACCATAAAACAACCCCCATCCCCTGGATGGGTACCACATGTTTCAACTTGTAACATAACTTATCCCATTCCAGGAAACCAAAAACTGCCAATACTAGGGAGGGTGGGAATCTCTTCCTCCACCGCTCTTTGACTGACGTCACTTCCCCCTGTAACACTTCTCCTACACTCTGCTCTGCCCGCCCCTCCCCTTTTCTAAAAGGGGAAATCTCCTCTTAAAACGGCAACTGTGCTGTCCAGCACTGTCATGCCGTCCCTGCACCCAGTGTTTCTCTTAGCTCCGGGACTCTCTTGACATTGTAGGACTTAAGCCCACATTCTTAATACTCTCCCATTTACCACACATCCCCCTCCCTCCAAAAAACATCATAAATGACTCAAACTAGTTCTTGGAGTAAATGGCCTTACGGCCTTATTTATTAAACTTATAAATTAACATAAATATCATAAATAACCGTAAACTTTATTAAATAACTTTATAGGGGTAAATGTAAGAGCAACAACTATAACCCTGGTCACTGAGAACAAATTCTTTATTTTAAACCTACCAGTCGGCAACCCCTGACTCGGAGGCATTATCCCAACCTTCCCAGTGACCTAACCTTTTACCTCCTCCAGGTTAACCCTCATAGCCTGAAAGTACCAACCCCATCAATCCCCATCCTTCCCTGGATGGGTACCAGCAAAACCCCCATCCGATGGATGGGTACCATAAAACAACCCCCCATCCCCTGGATGGGTACCACATGTTTCAACTTGTAACATAACTTATCCTATTCCAGGAAACCAAAAACTGCCACAGCACGAAAGGGGTAATCCCTTACCCTTGCGAGCACCTCCAGACCCTCAGACCTCCCTAGATCCCTTCTTGCAAACCTAACGACCATAAATCCGTCCCCACCTCATTAAGATGCACACCGTCACTGCGCAAATACCTCCAGGTATCCACCTCCAACTTTCTATGGCGAATGGCTAAGCCCCCGTTCTTTATAAAGAACCTGCTCACCTCTTTATTGATCTTTATCCTGGCCCTGTCTACCTTTTTATCTGACCATGCCCAACGCCATGACAACCGGCCTACCATATTCGACCATACTAACACCATCTTGGGATAAGCTGCCCGTAAACGCAAAAAATCACACTTAATATCCCTAATAAGGTCCCTCATGGACCTAGCTCCCATGTCATTCCCACCCGCATGTAATATCAAGACATCAGGGGCCCTATCAAGGCTAGAGAATCTATGTACTTCCCCCAACACCCTGTTCCATTGCATACCCAGGACCCCAATCCACCTGATGAGCGCCTCTTGCCTGGGGATCCTTAGCTGCCTGCCATTCGGCCGAACGTCAGCTCTCTAGGCCCCCCAAAAAACATAGGAATGGCCGAGTATCCATACTAGGCCCACTTCTTGACCTGTTAACAAGAAAGAATAATACAAAAGCACACATAAACACATAATGCCAAAACCATAAAAGAAACATAACCAAACATGACAACTACATTTGAACCATGTGTGGGCGGACATAAAGTTTAAATCTATCCGAATCCCACCTGCCAATACGCCTGATTACCTCCTGACTCAGACCAGCCCTAGCCGCCTCCGTGGCCGCCCCAATTCTGAAGGAATGCGAAGAGAACTGTAATGGGTCACACCCCACCCTAGCCACGCATTGTTTAAAAACCGCTACAAACTGGTATTTAGATAAAAACGCACCATCCGCATGTATCAAAAAAGACCCTGTTGATGCAGGTCTAACCTCCACAAAGGATTTAACAACCCTGACAGGGCAAATGCTCGACTCGGCAATCCTACCGAAATCCAGATACCTGCCTTTCCCTGCCTGATCAGTCTTGGACCTTCTGATTCATATTCTAACCATGTCCTGTAACAATTTCACATCTCCGTGCATAAGACCCCCTTGAATTGTCTTAGAGGGGCTGACCAGCTAACTTAATCGCAGAGCCCCAAAGAAGGCCAGCGCGAATGCTGCTTTGAATAGCACACATTCGTAAACGGATCTGCAGACCGTTTCCAAACTCAACATTAGCCGTTTTAGCATTTCAAATGAGACAGGGCACCTCCCATCCCTCTGTTTGTACATCTTCCTATACCCCTTGACTGCCTGTCGTAACCAAAAATCCTTTGTGTAGTCCCGTCGCCCTTGCCATTTAAAAAGAAAGGCCAAACCTGCCAATTCGTGGTCTATGGCAGCTGCCGAGATACCCTTTTCAAAACCCCTAATAATAAAATAAAGGACAGCTTTCTCTACTTCCGGATCATCCGATGCCATGCCCAGTTCATTCAAACAGGCGAACCAATCTTTCCATACCTTTGAGTAGGCATTCCATGTAGCCATACTCACGGATTGCTGAATCCACTTTGCTGCAGTCCCAAAGCAATGTTCCATATCCAGTTGGGACAGGCGACCCCTTGTTGTTCCGCATCTGGCACCAACTTCCGAAACCTGTCCCACTGAAAACGAGACAAAGCGTCAGCCAAAGTGTTATATGTCCCTGGTAGATGCACAGCATATACGAATGCATTCACTTGCAAACAGCGAAGTACTAAATGTCGCAACGACCTGACCACCAGCACGGATGCCGCGGTAAGCCAGTTAACCACTTGAACCACCCCCAGATTGTCACAATTGAATCGGACCTTCAGATTTCTGAAAGACTCACCCCAAAGTTTCATGGCCACGACAATAGGGAACAGCTCTAATAGAACCAGGTTCTTCAAGAACCCTGCCTCTTGCCATGCCAAAGGCCATCTGGCGGCACACCATTGACCCTTAAAGAAAGCTCCAAACCCGGTTGAGCCAGCCGCATCCGTGAATAATTTCAAATCACAGTTGCTGATGGGGCCCGACATCCAAAGAGCCCGTCCATTGAATGATTCCAAGAAAACCTGCCAAACCCGTAAGTCTTCCCTATGCTCTCTAGTAAGACTCACAAAATGTGTTGGCGCCCTGATTCCGGCAGTAGCGGCAGCCAGCCGCCTGCAAAAAATCCTTCCCATTGGGATAATTCGGCAAGCGAAGTTCAGCTTACCCAGTAAAGATTGGAGTTGGCGAAACTGCAATTTCCTAACCCCAATGGTCCCGCGCACTTCCTCTTTCAACTTCACCAATTTGTCCATCGGAATCCTGCATTCCATCATCATCGAATCTATCTCAATTCCCAGAAACGTGATAGTCACAGCTGGACCCTCCGTTTTTTCCGGGGCTAGCGGCAGCCCAAATCTTTCCGCTAGATGTTGCAATGTCCCCAACAGCACTGCACATATATTGGAACCCGCCGGGCCAACACATAAAAAAAATCATCAAAATAATGAATGACCGAGTTGATACCCGCAACATCTCGAACAGCCCATTCCAAGAATGAGCTGAACGTCTCGAAAAGAGCACATGATATGGAGCATCCCATTGGCAGGCACCGGTCCACGTAGTAGGCCCCTTCCCACTTACAGCCTAGCAGTCTAAAACTGTCTGGATGTACAGGCAGTAGCCGGAACGCCGATTCGATATCTGACTTCGCCATTAAGGACCCCTGTCCATATTTCCGAACCCATGCCACCACTGCATCAAAAGATGTGTACGTAACCGCATAGTCTTCCGGTGCAATTGCATCATTGACAGACCCTCCTTTTGGAAAAGAGAGGTGGTGTATGAGTCTAAACTTGTTAGGCTCTTTTTTGGGTACCACCCCCAAAGGGGAGACCACTAACCCCCGCATCGGTACTTCTTGAAAAGGGCCAGCCATGCGTCCTAGCGAAACCTCCTTCCCCAATTTATCAGTAACTACTGTTGAATGCAGCAAAGCCGACCTTAGATTCTTGGCCTCGGGCGGAACTGCCGCCAGAGAGCAAGGGTTACTAAACCATTCGTAAAGCCTGCCTCCAACGTGGTGGCCGCTGCCCGGTCGGGGTATCTACTGAGGAAAGGAAGCATCCTTTCCACCCGCACCGGAGTCCTTCCTCTTACCTAAAGTATCTCCGGCACGACCCTTTCCCTTTTTAAAACATTTGGACAATGCATGGGATCCCGCGCAGCCTGAGCACAAGTGTTTGAAGCGACAGTTGGAGCCAAATCTGCAGTTTCCCTCATTGAACTGCCAGCAATAGCCCCATCTCTTCTCGGTCGGTTGTCCTGGAGCTGCTGAACCTCCGACCCCTGCCTGAAAAAACTGATTAGGGGCCCTCGCTGCCGTCATCAACCTCATCCACAGGCTGATGTCCTTATGATCCCAGCGTAGATTCGGTCTTACTGCCATCCGCTGATGAAATTGTTCATCGTAGTGTAGCCAAGCCATGCCGCCATATGTCCTGTGGGCCTCGCTAATGGCTTCCAGATACATGAACAGCGCTGAACAATTCTCGGGTGCCTTTTCACCTAATACACTTGCCAAAATGGCAAATGCCTGCAGCCAATTGGAGAATTACGCTGAATTAAGCAATACCTCCACTTTTCTTCATCCTCCTTCTTGCCCTCAACCGGTTTCAACCTATCTAGATTTAATTTTTCCAACGTCAAACAACGTGAAAATTTCCACATATTCGCCCTTCCATATTTTTTCTTTTATCTCTGCTTTCAAATAAGCCCCCAACGGGCCCTCAAAGCAGACATAGACCTTACTTCTCGCCGCGTCTGCCAATCTAACTGAATCTGCCTTTTTGTCACTTGGCTTCCCTTGATCCCCCGAAGTCGTAGCCACTGCTGTCGGACTGGGAGACACCTCAACCGCTGCAACAGCCGCCAAAGGCGTAACCGGTATGTCGCCCGCAACTGGTGTGGCGGCCCCCGTCTGTAGGGGAGTCTTCTCCGTTGTCCATGCCGTAGCCGGACCGCTTTCTGTCCCTGATTCCACTCGCGCTACCAGTTCTTTTAGTCCTGTTTATAGCTCCTGCAAGCCCTCATTCCTTATCTGGGGCACCACGGCTGGTGGCGGAGCCGGCATGTTCTCAGCCCCCCCCCCGACCTGGCTGCTCCCCCCAACCCCGAACGTCCCCTCTGTTCACCCGCCCCAACAAGTTATGCAATAAGATTGTAACAGGATTTGAAGAATCACACTCACCGGGCTGCCCAGGACTGGGCCCAACAGTCACCACTCCTGGAACCACCGTCACCTGATGTCCTTGGTCTTTGCCTCCGTCCGACCCGGACAGCTCTCCTTCTGAGCGATCGTCGCTGTTTTCCATCCTGCTGACCACCTGCTGCACCCCAGATGCAGACGCTCTGGTTGCCGAGGGCCTGCGGTGCTGTAAATGACCACCTCTCCCTTGATCACCGCCAGACCCGTTGGATGCCCCTTGTGATGGACTGCTGCGCGTACTATTTAGTGGGGTGCGTGTCGTCAGTCCGCTACCTCCACTCCCACTGGCCCTTGTGATTCTCGCTGACCCTCTCCCGAATTGTGATGGACTACTGGCCGACTCAGTCGCCTGTGCCGCTGCATTTCTTGCTGCGGTACGCTCTTGTGTGTCCCGACCCCTCCGCACCTCTCTCGCAGACCCCTCAGGCTGTTTCATGCATCTGCGACGGGCCGGGGGGGAAGAGCCCCATGTAGTGCTGGGCACCCTTCCCCCAGTCCCACCGACCTTGCGCCGAGTCCCCTGGACTTCTCTTCTTCCTTCCCTCTGTGTTTCCCCTCCGTGCTGGGTGTCTGTGCATCGCTTACCGGCTCCTGTTGCCGCTCCGAGCGGGACGTTCCCGGTCCTGACTCAGGACTGAATCTCAGGTGATTTGTGCGGAGAGCAGGGTGTGGGAAAGTGGTGGGGGGATTTGTGCAGAGAGGAGGGCTGGGAAAGTGGTGGGGGGATTTGTGCAAAGAGGAGGACTGGGAAAGTGGTGGGGGGATTTGTGCAGAGAGGAGGGCTGGGAAAGTGGAGGGGGGGATTTGTTCGGAGAGGAGAGTGGGGGGATTTGTGCAGAGCGTGAGCTGGGAAAGTGGAGGGGGTGGAAATTTGTCCAGAGAGAAGAACTGGGAAGGTGGGAGCTTTGTACAGAGGTAAGAACTGCAGAGTGCAGAAGGCAGGTTGTGCAGAGGTGAGAGCTGTAGGGAAAGCTGGAGGTGCAGTGGTGAAACATGAGAGGTGGCAAAGGTGAGAGCTGTGGATTGGGGTGAGCTTTAGATGGGGGTGCAGAAGGGGAGCAGAGATAATATGGATGGGAGTGCAGAGTGGAGCTGTGGACATGGGAAAGAAGAGGCGGGAGTCTCCCGCATTTGGATGCGGGCTCCCGGTCCCCCCGTTAGCGGGCTGCTCTGTCTGTGGCTGAGTGACAGGAGGCAGGGCCGGACTGACCTACCGGGACATTTTCCTGCCCTGGGGCCACTTTGGGCTAAGCTGTGGCTGCCTGTAGCACTCCCCTCCCTCCTCCTCTCCCTCCTCCACTACATGTCACACACAGTGGTCGGAACTGAGTGTAAAAAACTTTGGCCGCGCTGTGACAAAAGTCCCGCCCTCCTCCTAGACCAGCTCGTGTGATAGACAGAACACTGCGTCTATCACACGAGCTGGTCTAGGAGGAGGGCGGGATTTTTGTCAAAGCGCAGCCAAAGTTTTCACACTGAATTCTGAGACACAGTAGGGGGTGCCTGCTGTGTGTAATGCAGGCACTGACCGTAGTGAGGCTGCGATTATGGGCATGGTAAGGCTGCCATTATGGGCACTGTAAGGCTGCGATTATGGGCTCGGTAATTCTGCAATTATTGTCACAGTGAGGCTGCAATTATGGGCACAGTGAGGCTGCGATTATGGGCACGGTGAGGCTGCAATTATGGGCATGGTAAGGCTGCAATTATGGGCACAGTGAGGCTGCAATGATGGGCACGGTAAGGCTGCAATGATGGGCACGGTGAGGCTGGAATGATGGGCACGGTGAATGGGCACGGTGAGGCTGGAATAATGGGCATGGTGAGGCTGCATTTAATTGGGAGGGGGTTCAGCGGCAGTGCAAAACCTCCCTGAAATGAGTTTGCCACCTCCCTGAAATGAGTTTTTGCAGGTTGGGATGTCTGACTTCGCATTGAATGTAAGTACTATCCTGTTGTCTGTTTTTTTTTCTGCGCCTTGTGTGATATGCTGCTGCTCACAACTGCACAATACACAATCCTGAGCCCTGTGTGTTATGAAGTCCTGAGTCCTGTACTTGTGTGTTACACATTTCTGAACCATGCGACAGTTCTAAGCCTTTACTTATTACAATTATTTGGCGCTGGTGTACTTCTCTCCTTTAACCTCCCTGGCGGTATGATTATTTCGGATTTTAGGTGCTGAAAGCGGTACAATTATTTTCCATGGAAATTTGGCGTTTTATATTGTAGGTCTGTAAATCTTAACAATAACACACTTAAATCTGTCCAAACCAGAGTCTAGTAGATATCCCGGGTATGATAAAGTTTGAAACACAAAAACATAAATTATAATATAATAAATAAAAATAAATAATTTAAAAAATTAAAAAAAAATAGTAATAAAATAAATTTCCCCACAATTCACTATCGCTCAATTCTGCAAGTGTTCTAATTTACTATCGCTGTTTTCTAGCTGATCTAAAGCCACTTTTGTCGTAAAGGGACACTTTTTGGTTGCTATGGACAATCTCCAGTTTCCAGGCAGAAAGAACAGTGTATATCACATAAAACTGCATGCAGGGCATAGGACAAAGCACTGGGGACAAAAGGGATGTGAAATCATTTCATACAATACTGTAATCTGTAAGATTACAGTACTGTATGTGTTATGATTTTTACTTTTATTTTAATTTGCCGCCAGGCTCCGCCCCCGTGCGTCGCGCCGCTCGCAGGGAACGGAGCCTGGCATGGAGAGGCTTCGGAGGAGGACGGAGCCCTCGGACACTGCGGGTGACATCGCAGGATCCCGGGGACAAGGTAAGTAACGCCGCCCCAGGATCCTGCAATGCGATCCCGAGTGTGGCTCGGGGTTACCGCTAATGGTACTGAATTTTAACCCCAAACCATACTCGAGAAAACCGCCAGGGAGGTTAAGGAAAGTGTGTCTGTTGTGGGGTTTAGTTGTATATCGGAGTGGGGTTTGGGCGTGGTTGGGGGCAAGGATTTGGGCAGGGAGGGTGAGTTCCTGCACCTATTTTCTGAGAAAAAAAGCCCTGCCTACATCTATAACAGTAATGTGGAACATTTGTGTGTGTGTGTGACATGGAAATGAAAAAATTGCCAGGAATTCCACTTGAATCCTGTGGTGGCTGTTATCTTCTCTGTTATCTATATGAGAATATACTGTGTGACATTCTTGGTATCCTTGGAATTTATGTCATTTTATCTTAGTGAAATGGTTTATTGCAGGCAATTTTGATATATCTTGTTTCAGTTGGATATGTTGTTTTTGTGTGTTTCTTCTACTTAGAATTGATGAGAACAAATTGGGTAACAAAGTAAGTGTAAATGTATATTGCAATGTTCGCTTACCTTTATCTGGATCAGGGATAGGCAAAGACCAAGGCTGTGGCGGACATTTTCCTAAGTACAGAGCTTAGTGAAGGACACCAAGGTACATTTCAAATTAAAAAAGAGGACTGTACCAAAGAGAAGGAACAGTCAAAGTGCCACAAAATAGAGCCACAGGGATATGGTAATCAAAAAAGTAGAAAACAGAAAATATTCAAAAATGTATGACAAAATTTATAAATCCTGCTGAAATGGATCCAGACTCCCGGTGGTTCTCCTAGTGGCACAGCCACTATATAGTGGCTTCATAGGTAGACACTGTGCTTGGTATATATGTGGACAACTTGGATAGGTCTGGAGCCGAATGCTGCTGTAAAGTCCTGGTACTAGCAGTTAGATCCATGCCATGTCAGCCATGCTGCATTGGAGACATGGGATACAATGGACAGCGTCAGACTCACAGAGGCATGACGTCAATGCGTTTCACTGGGACTCCCTAGCTTCGGCAGGACGTGGCGCCCTCTAGCTGAGGCGTGTATAAATACACCTTCAAGTCCAGCCTCCTCTTTTCTTAGGAGGGGACCAATAGCGCAATGTGTATATTTATATAGGTTGATGCGTGGGAGATGCTGTAAACCTCATAAAGGTGAATTCTATATTTAAGTGGTCCCTAGGAAAGATATTGCCTACAGACATTTCAAATTAAAACCATCCAAAAACACTCTGTCTACTTTAGAGCAGGCCAGGGTCCCCATAGTTCCCTCTTTAGTCTTACCTTTTCACCTATATACCCCTTGCTATCAGGTTTTCCTGCACCACCAGGTACTCCAGGCTCTCCCTGCAAAGAATATATATATTTAGCCAACATGACCCCCTTTAGAGCAGGCCAGGGTCCCCATAGATCCCCTTTAGAGCAGGGTCCCCATAGATCCCCCTTTAGAGCAGGCCACGGCAGGTCCCTCATAGATCCTCCTTTAGAGCAGGCTAGGCCAGGGTCCCTGATAGATCCCCCTTTAGAGCAGGGTCCCCATAGATCTCTCTTTAGAGCAGGCAAGGGCTGGTACCCCATAGACCCTCCTTTAGAGCAGGGTCCCCCATAGATGCCCCTTTAGAGCAGGATCCCCATAGATCCCCCTTAGAGCAGGGTCTTCATAGATCACCCTTTAGAGCAGACCAGTCCAGGGTCCCCCATAGATCTCACCCTATAGAGCAGGCCAGGCTCCCCCATAGATCCCCTTTAGAGCAGGGTCCCCCATAGATCCTCTTTATAGCAGGGTTTCCATAGATGCCCCTTTAGGGCAGGCCAGGCCAGGGTCCCCCATAGATCCCCCTTTAGAGCAGGGTTCCCCATAGATCCCCTTTAGAGCAGGGTCCCCATAGATCCCCCTTTAGAGCAGGCCACGGCAGGTCCCTCATAGATCCTCCTTTAGAGCAGGCTAGGCCAGGGTCCCCCATAGATCCCCTTTAGAGCAGGGTCCCCATAGATCTCTCTTTAGAGCAGGCCAGGGCTGGTACCCCATAGACCCTCCTTTAGAGCAGGGTCCCCCATAGATGCCCCTTTAGAGCAGGATCCCCATAGATCCCCCTTAGAGCAGGGTCTTCATAGATCACCCTTTAGAGCAGACCAGTCCAGGGTCCCCCATAAATCTCACCCTTTAGAGCAGGCCAGGCTCCCCCATAGATCCCCTTTAGAGCAGGGTCCCCCATAGATCCCCTTTATAGCAGGGTTTCCATAGATGCCCCTTTAGGGCAGGCCAGGCCAGGGTCCCCCATAGATCCCCCTTTAGAGCAGGGTTCCCCATAGATCCCCTTTAGAGCAGGGTTTCCATAGATCCCCCTTTAGAGTAGGCCAGGGCAGGTCCCCCATAGATCCCCCCTTTAGAGTAGACCAGGCACTACACAAACCCACCCCCCGACCATGATTCAACGCTGCCGGGGCGTTCTCCTCCCGGCTGAACACGAGGCAGGTCCTGAGACCCGTCCTAAGGAGCTGCTTCCTGATTGGCCGGGAGGAGAAGCAGGAAGTCATTAGCGAATGTTAATTTGATAATGTCACACAAGTGGGTGGGCTTGGTGCGCAGAACACTGTGCCCCGAGCCCACCCTTCTTTGTAGCCAATTAGAGCCTCCGGCTCTGCTGAAGCCAAATAGAACTTCTGGCTCTGGCTACCACTAGGCCATCACTGCCTAGTGGTAATTTGCACTTTAGAGAGAATTTTTACAGAGGGAAACTGATAAGCAATTATTGAAAGAAGCATAACTCATTTCTTTTTTTAAATTCTTTATTTGGTGGTTTCACTGAAACATACAGGGTATTCAGTTGTAGCACTACCCCCGTAGGGATCGCTGATGTCAGGGTCCCCACTACTGCACCGCCAGTCACACAGCATTCCCTGCAGCCCCCTGCACATCACAACCCCCTCTACATCACAGTCCCTGTCACATCACCCCCTTTACAGCAGTGTCTTCAACCCCCCTTATATCACCCCCCCCATTAATATCACCTCCTCATCACATTCCTATTTTCTGCCCCCTTTATATCAGCCCCATCCTCCTTCACATTACTGTCATCAGCCCCCTTACATCACTGTTGGCACACCTCCGCACTTTATATCACCCCCTCCCCCTTCACATTCCTGTACTCAGCCTCATTTACATTGCTACCTCTTTCCTCCTGTATATCACCTCCTCCTCCTTCATAGTTACATAGTTACATAGTATTATACCTGTGTTATACCTGTGTATATCACCCCCCTCCTCCTTCAGATTTCTGTCCTCAGACCGATGTAGCACCCTGGTATTTAGGCAGGATTGCTAGTAAATTTAGTTTTCTAGGCGGTAGTTGCCCTGGTTAATTGTTAGTAGATCCACTGATTCCTCTCTAGTTCTGGACTTGCTGCACTTTTTTTTCACTAGGTGGCATTATGCTTGTGACATTAGATAGACAAGGGCTTAGCAAGGTCAGATTATGAATGGATAGGGTGTCTCAGCCAATTGGCGGGGGTTTCTTTAGCCCTTGGCCTGGTGGGAGAGCCTATTTATTTAGGTGGAGTCAGGTGATCGGGGTTCTATGCCACCTGGAGGGCTGTCTGGGTGGACGTGTTTTATGCTGCCCGGGCTGCTAGGCCAGAAGCCTGAGGCCTATCCCAGGGGCATCTGGCTGCTAGGCTGTCTGAGGGCCTATCCAGAAGCAGGAGAAGCAGCGCAGGGTTTGGACTGCAGGATTGGAGTCCAACCGAGAGTAACGGTTACGCCGGACAGGGAACCAGTTGTGCTCGGATGTAGAGGGGAAGCTGTCGCCACTAAGGGACGAATCACCTTGTTACTGGAGGCCACTGTGAGTAAGCTGGAGCCAGTACCAGAGCAGTCTTCTCACCAGCCGGGGATGGTGAAGAAGTGGGAAAACTTCAGCATGTGCCAAGCCAGGGACCCAGGGACCCAGCAGGACAGCAGAGGTGACGCTTGAGCACAACTTTTCCTGGTAACCAGCTTGTGATTGGTTGCTAGTAACCAATTACCTGCTAGTTAACTTGGCAGTTACTGCCCTCCATCCGGAGCTGTACTGCCTCCGATGTCATCCTCCTGCCTCCCCTTGTCCATGCAAAGCTGTCCTGCCACTGATAACCACTCAATAAGGATGATATCAGTGAGGGCAACTGATCAGGCTCCTAAATGGCAGGACTGCAGCCGGTCTGGATGGAACAGTGACTCGGATTTGGATCACGGTTCGCCATTTAGTGATGTCTGTTTTAGAATGTTCTCCAACATTCTAGACACAGGGGAAGGCACCAGAGAGCTGCCAGGATGAGTCATCCAGCCCTGGCCTCTAATAACCCTGACCCAGATTCAGTGCTTCAGGTTTATCCCTGGGCCAGGTATGCTTTCACAGTCGTAACAGTAACAGAAATAAAAAGAGAGTACACTGGATAGTGCCAGCAACTTGATCAATGCAAATCACCAAAATAATTCATCCTGACGACCGCCAACACCCACCAACAGATGTAAAAGGTCCTCTCACTGGAAGACAACATTAGGAGAGGAGAGTATTAGAATGGAAATGTTGGGGTGGACATTGGAGAAGTCATAGAACAGAAACTGCAGAAGTGTCTCAGGCTAAAACTAGAAGGGGACCAAATCTGTGTGTGGGGTAAATTGTTACCTCCACTAAGCCTACATGTTTTGGGGCCCATGCCCCTTCATTAAAGTGGAGCTGAGATATACTGTGAGCTTAAAATAGGCTTGTGTAGTTTTAAAATGGGGCCCAATGTGCTCCACAGCGTCAGGGGCCAGGGAGAGGAAAGCCTTTAAAGCAAGTCTAATGCTGGGAGGGCTGGCTGAGCTTTCACTGAGCTGGATGTAAACTAAGATTTGTCAAACACTCAGCAGATCCATGATATCTGTTGGCGGGTTCTGGTGTTTATCAGGATGAGTTATTGTTGGTGATATGCACTGTTTTTACATGTATATTTGGCCTGTGGAGCTTCAACGATATTCAGAGTTGCTTTGGTGCCAGTGAATTGCAATAATTGAAAATGTTATTCAGTCATAATAAATAGTGAGGAATATAAAAGATGACATTGGTAGGGTATATGAATACTCGGACACCAGAGCAAATAACAAATGTAAAAAAAAGTGTGCTGACAGCTTTTTAGGATGAAAACGGGGGACACTTCTTACAACACAAAAAAGAAGTGTTTTTTTTTACCACTAATTTTCCTTTATACTGACTCTTCAAAATAACAAACATGACTATTTAGAGGATGAGTGAAAGGCTTAGTGCAGAATAACGCTTATGTTCGTTTATTACATTTACATAGTACATATGTAGCACCCTCTAGCTCAGGGGTCCTCAACCTTTTGAAGAGTGAAGGCCACTTAAGTGATTTGGTAACTCGTCGTGGGCCATAATGAAATGAGATTTTCGATCTATTTATTTTGAACAGCGTAATGAACACTTTTTTCCTGCACCTGCTGAATGCCGACAGGAGGGAGAGGAGGAGAAGCTGTCTTTCAGAGGTTGCAGGAGGAAAATGAAGAGGATTGGTTCCTGTATATTCTGCCTCGACTCCCCTCCTGTCCAAGTGTAAAACAGAATGTGATGGAGAGGCCACTGGGGCCCCATGGAGCATGGGTCGAGGTCACCATTGCGAACACTTACACTATACCAGTGATTGGGGTGTGTGGTAAAAACACTTCTCAACTACGCAGTTTTACTGCCCCCCAAACTGCTAATGTAAACAAGCCCTTACTGTCCTGAGCATCCTATAAGGCTGCTTTCACACTGATGCACTACAGTTTACCCGCACCACAGGTGCAGCGCAATACACCTGAGGGTTAGCTGCACTATGCCATAATCTTCTATTATATATTTTGGGTTTGGTGCACTTTCTGAAAGCACACCAAAATTTCTGTTTTCAGTTTGAGGTGGAGGGCCACATCAGAGGGCTTTGAGGGCCACAGGTTGATCATCCCTGCTCTAGCTAGTTTGCTAGTTATGTATAGTTAGTAGGGATGAGCTCGATGTTCGAATCGAACGTAAGTTAGATTTGAACATCGAGTGTTCGCCCATTCACCGAACAGTGAATATTATGGGGTGTTCACAGGAAATTTGAGCGCCACGGAATGCCCCATAATGCACTGCGAGATCGCAGTGCTATGCTGTATGATGATTGGCCAAAACCTGACCTGCATGCTTTGGCCAATCACAGCACGCTCTGCTGAGAGAGCCATATTTGGCCAAAGGCAGGGTGCCTTTGACCAATCATGGCTCAAGGGGACTAAGTCCACGCCCCACACTATATAAGGCTGCTTACATAGCGGCCGTGTATAGTGTGTGGACGGAGATAGTTTGAGCTAGATTAGGCTTGTTAGTGGCAGTGTATTTGAAGCCAATTAGAGCTTCTTCTGGCTCCACCGGGCAGAATCCATGCGTTGGGCACCCTGCATGGAGATAATGGGCTGTGCGCATTGAATCGGGGGGGGGGGGGCAGCGCCCCTAATGGACGGGCCATCACTGCCTAGTGGTAATTTGCACTTTAGAGAGAGTTTTTACAGAGGGGAACTGATAAGCAATTATTGAAAGAACCATAACTCATTTCTTTTTTTAAATTCTTTATTTGGTGGTTTCACTGAAACATACAGGGTATTCAGTTGTAGCACTACCCCCATAGGGATCACTGATGTCAGGGTCCCCACTGCTGCACAGCCAATCACACAGCATTTCCTTCATTCATTCAAAAGCAGTATACAATCCATGGCTTGTTTTTGTTGTTTTATTAGGGGATGATAACTTGGATGTGGTAGGGAATTCTGGGATGCCCAACTTGAAAATGTCCAGAACATGGAACAAACAGGGGAGAACTTCCTCCCTATTTACAAAGAAATCCTCTTCTTCTTTCCTCCTGCACATGACTAGTGTAGTCCAGATGTACCCCATCTTATCCCATACTGTTAGCCACCATACTCCACCCTTTTACCAACCTAAATAATGAGACCACACCTTTCTTCTGGAGTATAAATGGCCACAACAGCCTCTTTTATTAAACAACTGTATAAATACCTCCAATATCAACCTAAATATATAAATAACATATAACCTCAGATAAAACAACATGTTTTAACCCAATCTGTTGGTCAATGACGGAGCTACCCCTTTTTCACCACATATCCAAACAGTACACTGCAGGAACATGTTTCAAAACTGATAAGGCCTCCAGCTGTGCCGCTCGGAGACAACCCCCTCCTTTCAGGAATACACAGGAGGGGCCATACTATTGCTGACACCCCACCCCTTTTACCACATTTTATTTACCGCTACCGTCACCGACCAACAGCAAAAAACCAGCCACAGCCCGAAAGGATGAAACCTTATCCTTAAGGGCCCCTCCATACCCTCAAGGCCCGTTGTATTCCTTCCTGCAACCCCATGGTCCATAGATCCGTCCCCACATCCATGAGGTGAACCCCATCCCTTCGCAAATAGAGGCCTACATTTATCTCCAACTCTCTATGGTGAATAACCATGCCCCCTTGCTGAACCAAAACCTCCCCACCACCTTATTGACTCGTATACGAGCCTTGTTGATCCTCACCACAGACCGTGCATTGCGCCACAAAGTTTGTGCTACAATATCGGACCATAACAACAATGTGTTTGGAAAATTAATGCGTAAATGCAACAGATCAGCTTTCACATCTGCTATCAATTCCCTGACCGTACGCACTCCCAAATCGTTACCTCCAGCGTGTATGACCAACACATCTGGAGGCCTGTCTAGCCACGCATATCGTTCCACCTCTGAAACCACTCTACCCCACATCATTCCTGGTCTCCCCAGCCACCTGATAAAAGCCTCCCTCCATGATATGCCTAACTGACGCCCGTCTGGTCTCGCATCACCTCTCCTTGCCCCCCAACAAACGTAGGAGTGTCCCAGTATCCAGACGAGGCGGGGAGACACTCCATCTGAAACGAAAAGACAACAAGGCAGGGTGATATCACCAACGCAACAAAACAAACCCCACTACCTGTGTGGGAAACAACCAAAATTATTAAATATACGTTTCTTTTTCTTTCTTTTTTTTTTTATTATTCCACTGCTATTTGAGGGCGAATGTATGTACGGAATCTCTTTGATTCCCATCTACCAATCCTCCGCACAGCTGCCTCATCCAACCCGCATCTGGCAGCTTCTGTAGCCGCCCCAATGCGGAAGGAGTGCGAGGCGTATGCCTTCCCATCCAAACCAATCACTGATAAGCATTTCCGAAACACTGCCACAAATTGAAACCTTGATAAGTAAGAACCATCCTCATGACATAAAAATGGTCCCTCACCTACCGGTCTAATCTTCCCAAAATCACCAACCGTCCTTACCGGACACACTGCTGATCCTGGCAAGGCATACAGCCACACATCTATGCCTTTTCCTAATTGATCCGTTTTTGACCTCCTCAGCCGTAAACACACCTTCTCCGTGTATAACCGCACATCCTGTACCAAAATACCCCCCGCGTCCTTTCTGGACGGGCTGACCAACTCCCCTACCCGAAAAGCCCCAAAAAACGCCAGCGAAAAAGCCGCTGTAAACAGTAAGCACTCATAACTTGAGTTACACACCGACCACAGCTGTTCACAAATTGCCTACAGGTTTGCAAAAGTGACCGGCCGACGGTTGTCCCTTTTCTTGTGACCCCTCCGGTACCCTTTTAATGCCTGCCTCACCCAAAATTATTTCGTCCAATCCTCCGTCCCCTGCAACTTAAACAGAAACGACAGCGCCGCCAACTTTTTACCAATAGACGATACCGCCACCCCGTTTTCCATGTTCCTGGACACAAAATAAAGGACCAATAATCTCACCTCCCCGCTGTCTTCCTCTGCCCCAGCTTCCCGGACAAGTCCCAACCATTCTTTCCATACCTTCACATAGACCGCCCATGTGGACTCACTCACAGACTGTTGTATCCATCCTGGGGTGACTCCAAGGCCAGCTCCCAGATCCAACCCGGGCAAGGAATTCCTTCCTTCTCTGCAGCCGGAGCTAATTCCCTGAACTTGTCCCACTGGAAGCAAGACAGCGAATCAGCCAGTGTGTTGTCAATCCCTGGTATATGTACAGCGTATATGAAAATATTCAATTGCAAGCACCGCAATACCAACTGTCGTAGTAACCTTATGACAGGTTGGGAAGACGCTGACATGCGATTGACTACCTGCACCACTCCCATATTGTCGCAGTTCAATCTCAACTTTAAATTCTGACAAGACCGTCCCCACAACTCCATAGCCAGTACTACTGGAAACAATTCCAGTAGTACCAAGTTACGAAGGAAACCTGCTTCCACCCAGGATTTTGGCCATGGTTCCGCACTCCATTGCCCCTGAAAAAACGTCCCATATCCATCCAGTAGATCCCGCCGCGTCTGTAACCAACTCCACATCAAAATTACTTACCGGACCCGACATCCATACCGACTTCCCGTTGTACTCCGTCAAAAAGTGATACCATACCTTTAGGTCCTCCCGATGTTCTTTTTTAAGCCTAATGAAATGGGCCGGTGCTTTTACCCCAGCTGTAGCCGCCGACAGCCGTCGGCAAAAAACGATACCCATGGGTATGACCCTGCAAGCAAAGTTCAACTTACCAAGCAAAGATCGAAGATCCCGCAGTTGTATTTTCTTCATCCCATGGATCCGCCGTATTTCTGTCTGCAAGTCCACTAACTTGTCTTGCGGTAACCTACATTCCATTGCCATTGAATCAATAACAATGCCCAAGAAACTAAGTTCTGTGGTGGGGCCCTTAGTTTTTTCAGCAGCCAGGGGAATTCCAAACCGTTCTGCAATGTGCTGCAACGTTGACAATAAAATTGCACACACACTGGAAGAAGGGGGCCTATGCATAGGAAGTCATCTAAGTAGTGTATCATAGATTCAAGCCCGAACACCTCCCTTACCACCCACTCCAAAAAGGAACTGAAAACTTCAAACATGGCGCAGGAAATGGAGCAACCCATAGGCAAGCATTTGTTCACATAAAATTGTTCCTGCCAGTGGCATCCCAACAGTCAAAAGCTGTCCGGGTGTACTGGAAGCAGCCTAAACGCCGCCTCAATATCAGCTTTTGCCATCAGTGCCCCCTTTCCATATCGCCTGACCCATCGAACTGCCGCATCAAACGAAGTGTATGACACGGTGCATGCATCCGGGTCAATGAAATCATTGACCGAGCCCCCTTTTGGAAATGATAAGTGGTGAATTAACCGAAACTTATTCGGCTCTTTTTTTTGCACCACACCACACCCAGTGAAGACACCACCAAGTCTTTTAATGGTTTTGACCCAAACGGGCCGCCCATCCATCCTAAAGCCACTTCCTTTGCCAATTTCTCCCCCACCACCCCCGGGTGTTGTAATGCAGATTTTAAATTCCGTGCTACTGGAGGAACTACCTCCAATGAACACGGTATTTTGAACCCCTCCCTAAACCCCTCGGTGATCAGTAACGCCGCTTTCCTATCCGGATACTTATTTAGGAAAGGCTGCATCCTTTCCACCTTCACCGGCATCCTCCCTCTGTGAGCAGACTCCCCTGCATGCTTACCTTTTTTGAAACACCGAGCCAGGGTGTGGGCTCCCCCACACCCTGAACATTCGTGCTTGAATTTGCATGATGTTCGGGGTTGTTTTGTTATATGGATGCTATTGGGGAGCACACAGAGTTTATGGGGGAACGGCTTGGCTGCGTTATGACGAGCAGTTTCGACAACGCAGAGTGGTTCGTCCGGCTCTGCGTTGGGACCATAAGGACATTAGCCTGTGGATGAGACTGATGTCCTCAGCTAGGGCCTCGCCTCAGTTTTTTCAAGTGGGGGCCGGGGGTACACACTCCTCAGGACTACCGGCCGGCAAAAAATGGGGAGTGTGCTGGCAATTCAATGAAGGAAACTGTAAGTTTGGGGGACCGTGCAAATTCAAGCACGAATGCTCAGGGTGTGGGGGTGCCCACACACTGGCCAGGTGCTTCAAAAAAGGGAAACGTACCGGGGAGCCTGTTAACAAGAGGGATGACGCCGGTGAAGGTGGAAAGGATGCTACCTTTCCTAATTAAATATCCGGATAGGGAAGCGGCATCGGGAAGGGTTCAGAATACCGTGTTCCTCGGAGGTGGTTCCTCCAATGGCACGGAATTTAAAATCAGCGTTGCAACACCCAGGGGTGGTGGGAGAAAAATTGGCAAAAGAGGTGGCATTAGGCCGCATGGTAGGGCCATTTGAGTTAAAGCCATTACCGGATTTGGTGGTGCCCAAAAAGGAGCCGAATACGTTTTGGTTAATTCATCACTTATCCTTTCCAAAAGGGGGCTCGGTCAACGATTTCATTGACCCTGACGCATGCGTGGTGTCCTATACTTCCTTTGATGCTGCGGTGCTTTGGGTCAGGAGGTATGGAAAGGGGGCGCTGATGGCAAAATCCATCATAGAAGCGGCATTTAGGCTACTTCCAGTGCATCCAGACAGCTTTCGGCTACTGGGTTGCCACTGGCAGAACCAGTTTTACGTTGATAAATGTTTGCCCATGGGTTGCTCCATTTCTTGCACCATGTTTGAAGCGTTCAGTTCCTTTTTGGAGTGGGTGATTAGGGATGTGTCGGGGCTGGACTTGGTTATCCATTACTTGGATGACTTCCTCTGTATAGGTCCCCCTTCCTCCAGTGTGTGTGCGATTCTATTGTCGACGTTGCAACACATTGCGGGAAGGTTCGGAGTGCCACTGGCAGCCGAAAAAACGGAAGGCCCGACAACCAAGATTAGTTTTTTGGGCATCGTAATTGACTCCATAGCAACGGAATGCAGGTTACCGCAGAAAAAATTTGTGGATTTGCAGAAGGAGATCCGGGAGATTCATGGAATGCGGAAGGTGCAATTGCGGACCCAGCAGTCTTTGCTAGGTAAGCTAAATTTCGCTTGTAGGATCATACCCATGGGTAGGGTGTTTTGTCGGCGGCTGTCGGCAGCTACGGCGGGAGTAAAAGCCCCCACACGTTTTATTAGGCTGACTCTGGAGCATCGGGAGGACCTGAAGGTATGGTATCAATTTTTGTCGGTGTACAACGGAAGATCAGTGTGGATGTCAGGTCCGGTAAGTAACTTCGATGTGGAATTAGTTACGGACGCGGCGGGTTCTACGGGTTACGAAGCATATTTTCAAGGGCAATGGAGTGCAGAACCTTGGCCAAAATCGTGGGTGGTGGCGGGGTTTCTTCGTAACCTGGTACTGTTGGAACTGTTTCCAGTTGTGCTGGCCATTGAGTTATGGGGGCGGTCTTGCCAGAATTTAAAGTTGAGACTGAATTGTGATAACATGGGGGTTGTTCAAGTTGTCAATCGCACGTCAGCGTCTTCCCAACCTGTCATCAGACTGATGCGGCAGGTGGTATTGCGGTGCTTGCAATTGAATACATTTATATATGCTGTGCACATACCGGGGATTGAAAATACACTGGCTGATTCGCTGTCTCGCTTTCAGTGCTAGCTCCGGCAGCAGAGAAGGAAGGGATTCCTTGCCCGGAGTGGATCTGGGAGCTGGCATTGGAGTCGCCGCAGGATGGATCCAGCAGTCAGTGAGTAAGTCCACCTGGATGGCCTATGTGAAGGTATGGAGAGAATGGGTGGGTTTAATCCAAGAAGCTGGGGCGGACAAGGACGGGGCTGAGGTGAGGTTGCTGGTCCTGTATTTTGTTTCCAGAAATATGGAAAACGGGGTTGCGGTGTCATCTATTGAATAGAAGATGGCTGCTTTGTCATTCCTTTTCAAGTTACAAAGGGGGGAGGATTGGACTATTTTGGAGAATTTTGGGTTAGGCAAGCCCTCAAGGGGTACAAAAAAGGTCAAAAAAGGAAAGATGCACGAAGGCCTGTCACTTTTGCGAACCTGGTGTCCATTCGTAGGCAGTTGGGGTCAGTATGTTTTTCGAGTTATGAATATTTGCTGTTTACGGCAGCTTTTTCGTTGGCGTTTTTTGGGGCATTCAGGTTTGGGGAACTGGTTAGCCCGGCACGGCGGGATGCGGGTGGCATTTTGGTGCAGGATGTTCGGCCATACAGGGATAAAGTGTGTTTACAAATGCGGAGGTCAAAAACGGATCAGACGGGAAAAGGTGTGGACGTATGGTTGTTCGCTTTGTCAGGATCCACGGTATGCCCGGTAAGAGCGGTCAAGGAATTTGGATGGGTTAGGCCGATTCTTGTGTCATGAGGATGGGTCTTACTTATCTAAATTTCAATTTGTAGCAGTATTTCGAAAATGTTTGACGAAAATGGATTTGGATGGGAGGGCTTACGCTTCACACTCCTTCTGCATTGGGGCGGCTACTAAAGCTGCCAGATGTGGGTTGGATGAGGCAGCCGTGAGGAGGATCGGTAGATGGGAATCGAAAAGATTCCGCACCTACATACGACCTCAATTGATAATGGAATAAATGAAAAAAAAAAAAAAAAAATGGGGGGGTTTGTTGGGGGTTTTTGGTGTTCAGATACGTTGGGATTTTGTTTCAGGTTTGTCATAAGTGATGTCACCTTGGCTTGTGATCTTTTCATTTCAGATGGAGGTGCTCCACGCCTCGTCTGGATTCTTGGGCACTCATATGTGTGTTGGGGGGCCAGGAGAGGTGATGCAAGACCGGATGGGCGGCAGCCGGGAATATCGAGCAGAGAGGCATATATCAGGTGGCTGGGGAGACCGGGTATGATGTGGGGTAGGGTGGTTATGGAAGTGGAACGCTAGGCGTGGTTAGATAGACCACCAGATGTGTTGGTCATTCACGCGGGAGGGAATGATTTAGGGGTTTGTACAGTCAGAGAATTAATAGCAGATGTCAAGTCGGATTTGCTATATATCCGAACGTTTTTTCCCAATACCCTGCTGTTATGGTCTGACATGGTGGCACGAACAACTTGGCGCAAGGCAAGGTCTGTTGAACGGCTTAACAAAGCACGTATACGTGTTAACAAAGTGGTGGGAAGGTTTTTGGCGCAGCAGGGGGGCATGGTGATCCGGCATAGAGAACTGGAAACTAATGTAGGCCTCTATTTACGCAGGGATGGTGTTCACTTCACGGATGTGGGGACTGACCTGTGGACCATGGGGCTGCAGGACGGGATCCAACGGGCATTGAGGGTGTGGAGGGGCCCTTAAGGATAAGGTTTCATCCTTTCGGGCTGTGGCTGTGTTTTCTGTTGGTCGGTGACAGTAGCGGTAAACAAATGTGGTAAAAAGGGGTGGGGGGTCATCGATAGTATGGCCTCTCCGGTGTATTCCCGAAAAGGAATACTGGTATGTTTACACTGCGGGCAAGGGGTTGTCTCCGAGCGGCACAGCTGGAGGCCTATCAAGTTGAAAATGGTTCCCGCAGTGTACTGGTTTTATATGTGGTAAAAAGGAGGTAGCTCTGTAATTGACCAACAGATTGGGGTTAATAACATGTTGTTTGCACTGAAGTTATATGTTATCTATATTTAAGGTTATTGGAGTTATTTATTCAGTTTGTTTAATAAGAAGGCTGTTATGGTCATTTATACTCCAGTAGCATGGTGTGGTCTCGTTAATTTAAGATGAAAAGGTAAATGGGGGTTGGAGTAAAATGGTATAGCAGTAAGAGGTAATATGTGGGTAAATCTTGAATACACTTGTCATGTGGTGGGATCCTTCCAGGCCAGCTATCCTGAGCTCCTGCCCAAGGTAAAACCCATCCCCAGCAGGGGTCCCTCAAGGGCCACCGACAGCACTGCTTCTCCATCGTCCACCCAACTCACCTACTGGAATGGCTCATGTCAATTAAAGGGCTTCTCATTCCTGTACCAGGCCCGCTCCTGGGGATTGGTTGAAGGCCTATAAATATTCAAGGCAACTCCTTCTAAGCTCCACCCACTATATTCTAGAACAGAGGTATTGAATTAAAGTTCACGGAGGTCCAGTCACTAAAATTTTCTTTCAGCAGAGGTCCGAATCGCATGTTTGATTCCTGATGGCGCCTTAAAGCATCGGGACCGCCAAACTAGCTTGGTGCAGGACAATTTTAAAAAAATTCAGGGACTTCATTTTCTGCGTTACTGCATGTAAAACAGCCTACACGTAGAACACAGGTAGCAGTGATATAAACCTAGCCTTAGATCTTTCACATCAGAACAGTGTTCTCAGCCCCCTGCACATCACAACCCCCTCTACATCACAGCCCCCTTCACATCACCCCCTCCACAGCAGTGTCTTCAACCCCCCTCAGATCACCCCCCCCCCAAATTAATATCACCTCCTCATCACATTCCTATTTTCTGCCCCCTTTATATCAGCCCCATCCTCCTTCACATTACTGTCATCAGCCCCCCTTCATATCAGCCCCCTTACATCAATGTTGTCACATTCCTGTACTTAGCCTCATTTACATTACTACCTCTTTCCTCCTGTATATCACCCCTCCTCCTCCTTCATAGTTACATAGTTACATAGTATTATACCTGTGTTATACCTGTGTATATAACCCCCCTCCTCCTCCTTCAGATTCCTGTCCTCAGACCGATATAGCACCCTGGTATTTAGGCAGGGTTGCTAGTAAATTTAGTTTTCCAGGCGGTAGTTGCCCTGGTTAATTGTTAGTAGATCCACTGATTCCTCTCTAGTTCTGGACTTGCTGCACTTTTTTTTCTGTCACTAGGTGGCGTTATGCTGGTGACATTAGATAGACAAGGTCTTAGCAAGGTCAGATTATGAATGGATAGGGTGTCTCAGCCAATTGGCGGGGGTTTCTTTAGCCCTTGGCCTGGTGGGAGAGCCTATTCATTTGGGTGGAGTCAGGTGATCGGGGGTTCTATGCCACCTGGACGGCTGTCTGGGTGGACGTGTTTTATGCTGCCCCGGGCTGCTAGGCCAGAAGCCTGAGGCCTATCCCAGGGGCATCTGGCTGCTAGGCTGTCTGAGGGCCTATCCAGAAGCAGGAGAAGCAGCGCAGGGTTTGGACTGCGGGATTGGAGTCCAACCGAGAGTAACGGTTACACCGGACAGGGAACCAGTTGTGCTTGGATGTGGAGGGGAAGCTGTCGCCACTAAGGGACGAACCACCTTGTTACTGGAGACCACTGTAAGTAAGCTGGAGCCAGTACCAGAGCAGTCTTCTCACCAGTCAGGGATGATGAAGAAGTGGGAAAACTTCAGCATGTGCCAAGCCAGGGACCCAGTGGGACAGCAGAGGTGACGCTTGAGGAGCATCAGTGAGTGCCAAGCCAGGTACCTAGCGGGTCAGCAGGGGTGACGCTTGAGGAGTATCTGTGAATGCTAAGCCAGGGACCCAGCAGGGAAGCGGGGGTGACGCTTGAGGAAGATACCGAGTTATGGAAGTGGAAGAGCTCAGGGGATCCAGTGGCGATTGGGTCTGAGAGTCTAGTGAGAGACTGGGAACTCGGTGAGTGAAGACCTACAGTGAGAGACTGCAGAGTGCGAGGAGAACTATTTGTGTTACGAATAATTAAATACAAATACCATTAGTGACTGTTACAATATTTTTTAAACAAAAAGCTTTTATTAATGTTTGAAAATAACATTGGTACAATCATATTAACATTTGTACATAAGTTTCATATAACAGTGAATAATTGACTTCAATAATAGAGTATTTACTGGTAAGGCCACCAAGGTGGTTTTGTATCCGACCTATAGAAGTCTCGGAGTCTGCCAATTATCATTGCATCTACTTAAGGGTGTCCTGGCCCTAATCCGCTCTCCAACAGTTCTGTTAAGAGACAATAAATCTCTTTTGCATTCAAAAAGTGTCTGGCGCCCATTACTCCATCTTGCATCACACCCACCATGCCTTGTAATCCACTCTACAAAGACGGATGTCAGCTATCCCTAACTTTGGAGGTCACCATGCTACACCCCTTTATATCACCCCCCTCCTCCTTCAGATTCCTGTCCTCAGCCCCCTTTATATCACCCTTCTCCTCCTTCAGATTCCTGTCCTCAGCCCTCTTTATATCACCCCCTCCTTCTTCAGATTCCTGTCCTCAGCCCCCTTTATATCACCCCCCCTCCTCCTTCACATTCCTGTCCTCAGCCCCCTTTATATCACCCCCCTCCTCCTTCAGATTCCCGTCCTCAGTCCCCTTTACTTCACCCCCCTCCCCCTTCACATTCCTTTCCTCACCCTTTACATTCCTGTCCTCACCCTCCCACTTTACATTCCTGTCCTCACTCCCCCCTTTACATTCCTGCCCCCCCCCCCCCCGACACACACTTTACATTCCTGTCCTCATCCCCCTTTACATTCCTGTCCTCAGCTCCCCCCCTTTAAAATCCCCCCTCCTCCAGGTTCATGCCTCGGCCCCCTTTTACATAATCGCCAGCTTCCCACACATCCTTCACAGCAGTGACAGTGCTCTTTCATGTCACACCTACACAGGACGGAAGGCGGGAGGCACTTCTGGAGCTGACATCGGGGGCAGGACAGCTCCACCTGGATGGTGGAAGGCGGGAGGCTGACATCGGTAACAGGTTAGCTCCACATGGACCCTGGGAGGCAGGAGGGGGACATCAGTGGCAGGAAAGCTCTGCATGGACACCGGGAGGCAGGAGGATGATATCGGCAGCATGACAGCTCTAGAAGGAGGGCAGAAACTGCACAACTTTTCCTGGTAACAAACTTTGATTGGTTGCTAGTAACCAATTACCTGCTAGTTAACTTGGCAGCTACTGCCCTCCATCCGGAGCTGTACTGCCTCTGATGTCATCCTCCTGCCTCCCCTTGTCCATGCAAAGCTGTCCTGCCACTGATAAACACTCAATAAGGATGATATCAGTGAGGGCAACTGATCAGGCTCCTAAATGGCAGGACTGCAGCCGGTCTGGATGGAACAGTGACTCGGATCACGTTCGGTTCGCCATTAAGTGATGTCTGTTTTAGAATGTTCTCCAACATTCTAGACACAGGGGAAGGCACCAGAGAGCTGCCAGGATGACTCATCCAGCCCTGGCCTCTAATAACCCTGACCCAGATTCAGTGTTTCAGGTTTATTCCTGGGCCAGGTATGCTTTCACCTACTCTTAATATTAGTACCACACACTAGAGGGTGCTACACAGTCATAACAGTAACAGAAATAAAAAGAGAGTACTCTGGATAGTGCCAGCAACTTGATCAATGCAAATCACCAAAATAATTCATCCTGACGACCGCCAACACCCACCAACAGATGTAAAAGGTCCTCTCACTGGAAGACGACATTAGGAGAGGAGAGTATTAGAATGGAAATGTTGGGGTGGACATTGGAGAAGTCATAGGACAGAAACTGCAGAAGTGTCTCAGGCTAAAACTAGAAGGGGACCAAATCTGTGTGTGGGGTAAATTGTTACCTCCACTAAGCCTACATGTTTTGGGGCCCATGCCCCTTCATTAAAGCAGGGTTCCACTATCTCCGAGATTTATTTATTTTTGGCAAAATGACAAAGATTAGGATCTATGAATATAGAACTTACTTGTTCTGTTTTTTTTTAAGGATCAGTGCTGTCCGTTTTCTCCTAATAAAAAAAGTTATAAATTCTGATACAGACGGTTGCCATCTTGCCTGTGGGCATGTGAAGCCCACAGACATCCTACTCCGGGATACGGTGCTGCTGATCGACCAGTATGCACCACCCATTCTATTTCTGATCTCGCGCATGCGCAGTAGACTGACATCGGAGCGCCGTCAACAGCTCTGGTTGCCATCACAACGAGCGGCGTTGTAGGAAGTCCCTCTCCGTTGTGATGGCAACGGAGATAAGCTTCCAGGATTGAAATCTCGAGATAACTCGCGCCAGGCCGCCGCACTGACTCCTGGGAACAATGACACAAGCTCCCAGGAGCCAGTGCGGCTAATAGGAAGTGACGATTTAGCCGCAGTAAACACGCCCATATCCGCAGGCTGTACATCCTGGAAGACAAAAAGATAATAACAACAACAAAGGTACAGTGGGAAAAAAAAAGTGTAGTTTTGTCATTAGGACATTGCGGTAATCCTCTTCAGCTATTGTTTTAAAATCGGGTGGAGATCCGCTTTAGAGTGGAGCTGAGATATACTGTGAGCTTAAAATAGGCTTGTGTAGTTTTAAAATGGGGTCCAATGTGCTCCACAGCGTCAGAGGCCAGGGAGATGGAAGCCTTTAAAGCAAGTCTAATGCTGGGAGGGCTGGCTGAGCTTTCACTGAGCTGGATGTAAACTAAGATTTGTCAAACACTCAGCAGATCCATGATATCTGTTGGCGGGTTCTGGTGTTTATCAGGATGAGTTATTGTTGGTGATATGCACTGTTTTTACATGTGTATTTGGCCTGTGGAGCTTCAACGATATTCAGAGTTGCTTTGGTGCCAGTG
The DNA here is from genome assembly GCF_042186555.1 of Aquarana catesbeiana. Lineage (NCBI taxonomy): Eukaryota > Metazoa > Chordata > Amphibia > Anura > Ranidae > Aquarana > Aquarana catesbeiana. The sequence goes on along the minus strand of NC_133335.1, from coordinate 71,356,960 downwards.
AATTGCAATAATTGAAAATGTAATTCAGTCATAATAAATAGTGAGGAATATAAAAGATGACATTGGTAGGGTATATGAATACTCGGACACCAGAGCAAATAACAAATGTAAAAAAAAGTGTGCTGACAGCTTTCTAGGATGAGAACGGGGGACGCTTCTTACAACACAAAAAAGAAAGGTGAAACCCGTAAGTGTTTTTTTACCACTAACTTTCCTTTATACTGGCTCTTCAAAATAACAAACATGACTATTTAGGGGTTGAGTGAAAGGCTTAGTGCAGAATAACGCTTATGTTAGTTTATTACAATTACATAGTACATATGTAGCACCCTCTAGCTCAGGGGTCCTCAACCTTTTGAAGAGTGAAGGCCACTTAAGTGATTTGGTAACTGGTCGTGGGCCATAATAAAAGGAAATAGTTAAATTTTCGATCAATTTATTTTGAACAGCGTAATGAACACTTTTTTCTGCACCTGCTGAATGCCGACAGGAGGGAGAGGAGGAGAAGCTGTCTTTCAGCGGTTGCAGGAGGAAAATGAAGAGGATTGGTTCCTGTATATACTGCCTTGACTCCCCTCCTGTCCAAGTGTAAAACAGAATGTGATGGAGCCCCATGGAGCCCCACGGAGCATGGGTCGAGGTCACCATTGCGAACACTTACAATATACCAGTGATTGGGGTGTGTGGTAAAAACACTTCTCAACTATGGAGTTTTACTGCCCCCCAAACTGCTAATGTAAACAAGCCCTTACTGTCCTGAGCATCCTATAAGGCTTAAATGCAAAAATTTGATTCACCAAAATCTAGCCCCAAGTGAACTCAAATAGCAGCGCTAAATAAAATCCTAATCATAAATGAAATAAACGAGTGATGAAATTAAATAATCCACCAGTGATAAACTTATATACTCACTCCTTCCTACTACTGTGCATCAAAATAATATGATCTATATTCACAAATATAGTGCGCATAACCAATTACGTGAATATCATAGCTGTACACAAAAATATATATAAAAATTGAAAAATATATATAAACACCAGTGTAAATAAGTCCACAAATGTGTAAAAAAAAGTCCAAAAGTATTGATCCGTGACGTGATACAGTGTAGATCTCCACTTTAAATACTCTTCCACCGCACCTCTGTGACTGTGAATCCACTCCCCTTAGGTTAATAAACTCACCAGCTCCTTTCGCCCACACTCTCGTGTTGGGCCACAAAGCTTTATCCAACACAGAAAGGGGAAATAAATGGTCTCCAATAGTTCACCTTTACATATCCAGAGTGTAATGATAAAGAGCTCTCCCCACATGGAAAAAAGAAAATGATCCAATAGTGCAATAACGTAATGATATTTATTAAAATAACACACTCCTCCATATAAGGGAGAATTAGCCCGCTTTTAAATGTGTGTGGAGGAGAAATCCTCATTTTAATATTAGTACTATTGGATTAAATGTTTTGATATGTTTATTAATACTATGACTAACGGAACCTTACATGCTCTGCTGCATTGTAATAGTGATGTATGGTGCGAGCGGGGACACAGGGAGCGCGCAGGCGCAGTAAGGTTATTTCCGCTCGGATCAGGAGCGGAGGGTATAAAGGAATGATTGCCGTGCCGTGTAGCCAATCCCATGATTAAATCTTCATGACGAAACATGTCGGGGCGTGGCTACACGGCAATCGAACGCTTGTGACGTAGGACGCTGTGACAGGGAGCGCCATACGAGGAAGTGCGGAAGTGGTTCCTAGCAACACCAGGGATCGGGTGAGACGGGTATTAGAGAGCACAGTACCTGGGTCCGCCGCGACCACCATTCACTGGTTTTACTGTTTGGAGGTTATGCTGTGACAGCTTGCTGTGCTGTTTTGAGCTTGAAGTGAATTTTAAAGATGTGAGTTTAATGGTGGAGGAGTGTGTTATTTTAATAAATATCATTACGTTATTGCACTATTGGATCATTTTCTTTTTTCCATGTGGGGAGAGCTCTTTATCATTACACTCTGGATATGTAAAGGTAAACTATTTGAGACCATTTATTTCCCCTTTCTGTGTGGGATAAAGCTTTGTGGCCCAACACGAGAGTGTGGGCGAAAGGAGCTGGTGAGTTTATTAACCTAAGGGGAGTGGATTCACAGTCACAGAGGTGCGGTGGAAGAGTATTTAAAGTGGAGATCTACACTGTATCACGTCACGGATCAATACTTTTGGACTTTTTTTACACATTTGTGGACTTATTTACACTGGTGTATATATATTTTTTTCAATTTTTATATATATTTATGTGTACAGTTATGATATTCACGTAATTGGTTATGCGCACTATATTTGTGAATATAGATCATATTATTTTGATGCACAGTAGTAGGAAGGAGTGAGTATATAAGTTTATCACTGGTGGATTACTTAATTTCATCACTCGTTTATTTCATTTATGATTAGGATTTTATTTAGCGCTGCTATTTGAGTTCACTTGGGGCTAGATTTTGGTGAATCAAATTTTTGCATTTATGGTTGATACACTTCAAGCAGCAGCTTAGATTTAGGCTTTATTTTCCATCAGCGCAGCGTTTTGGGTGTAGGAGGGGGCGGATTTTCTATATACCTGATTTTGACATTATAAGGCTGCTTTCACACTGATGCACTACAGTTTACCCGCACCACAGGTGCAGCGCAATACACCTGAGGGTTAGCTGTGCTATGCCATAGTCTTCTATTATATATTTTGGGTTTGGTGCACTTTCTGAAAGCACACCAAAATTTCTGTATTCCGTTTGAGGTGGAGGGCAAAATCAGAGGGCTTTGAGGGCCACAGGTTGATCACCCCTGCTGTAGCTAGTTTGCTAGTTATGTATAGTTAGTAGGGATGAGCTCGATGTTCGAATCGAACGTAAGTTAGACTTGAACATCGAGCGTTCGCCCGTTCACCGAACAGCGAATAATATGGGGTGTTCACTGGAAATTTTAGTGCCACGGAACGCCCCATAATGCACTGCGAGATTGCAGTGCATTGCTGTATGATGATTGGCCAAAACCTGACTTGCCTGACCTGTACAATTTGGCCAATCACAGCACGCTTTGCTGAGAGGGCCATATTTGGCCAAAGGCAGGGTGCCTTTGGCCAATCATGGCTCAAGGGGACTAAGTCCAAGCCCCACACTATATAAGGCTGCTTACATAGTGGCTGTGTATAGTGTGTGGACGGAGATAGTTTGAGCTAGATTAGGCAGGCAGGCTAGTTAGTGGCAGTGTATTTGATTCCATATAGTCTGCATTCAGTGTAGGCAGTGTAGTTTATATAACACAGTGTATTGAAGTGGTTAAAAGGGACCCTGCGCCAAAAAAAAAAAGCCATGGGGGTCCCCAAAAAAATCCAAACCAGGCCCTGGTATGGATTAAAAAAATGCCATGGGGTCCCCCCCAAAATCCATACCAGACCCTTATCTGAGCATGCAACCTGGCAGGCCACAGGAAAAAGGGGGGGGACAAGAGAACGCCAGGCCACATGCCCTCAGCATGGGGAGGGGAACTAGGGCCTCATCCCCACAACCCTTGCCCAGTTATTGTGGGGGTCTGCGGGCAGGGTCTTATCGGAATCCAGAAGCCCCCTTTAACCCCTTCCCGCCGACAGTACGCACATATGCGTACCCGGCTTTCCGGGGTTATACCGGGATGATGCCCGCAGCTGCAGGCATCATCCCGGTACCGTTGTTTCCAGCGGACGATCGGCTACCCGTGTATAGCAACCGATGCGGCTAAAAGCCGCTCGGTTGTTATACCGGAGGAGCGGGAGGGGACATCCCCCCCTCCCGCCGCCTCCCGCCGCTGTTACCGGGCCTCCCGTGCGATCGGGAGGCCCGGTGTCCAATCGGGAATCTTCGGCGGCTGGGGGCGGGCTGGAACGAAGCTGTGAGCAGCTTCGTTCCAGCCTTCTTGTTGTAAACGCGGAAGCGACGTCATGACGTCACTTCCCGTTTACTCGGCTGCCAATGGCGCCGGATTTAAAAAAGTACACAGTATTCAGAAACGCCGTTTTCGGCGATCTGAATACTTTGAAGTGTAAAGGAGGGATGGGGGGTCTTTTAGACCCCCCATCCCTCCATAAAGAGTACCTGTCACCACCTATTACTGTCACAAGGGATGTTTACATTCCTTGTGACAGCAATAAAAGTAAAAAAAAAAAAAAAATTTTTTAAACACAATTTTAAAGTAAAAAAATAAATAAAATAAATAAATAAATAAATAAATAAATAAATAAAAAAAATTTAGTGCCCCTGTCCCCGCGAGCTCGCGCAGCGAAGAAAACGCATACGGAAGTCGCGCCTGCATATGTAAACGGTGTTCAAACCACACATGTGAGGTATCGCCGCGATTGTCAGAGCGAGAGCAATAATTCTAGCACTAGACCTCCTCTGTAGCTCAAACCTGGTAACCGTAAAAAAATTTTAAAGCGTCGCCTATGGAAATTCATAGGTACCGTAGTTTGTCGCCATTCCACGAGTGCGTGCAATTATAAAGGGTGACATGTTTGGTATCTATTTACTTGGCGTAACATCATCTTTCACATTATACAAAAAAATTGGGGTAACTTTACTGTTTGGATTTTTTAAAATTCATGAAATTGTCCCTTTTCCAAAAATTTGCGTTTAAAACACCGCTGCACAAATACCGTGTGATAAAAAATATTGCAACAATCGCCATTTTATTCTCTAGATTCTCTGCTAAAAAATATATATATAATGTTTGGGAACTCTAAGTAATTTTCTAGCAAAAAATACGGATTTTAACTTGTAAACACCAAATTTCAAAAATAGGCTTAGTCATGAAAGGGTTACAAGGGGACCCCCAGATCCCGGCCCCCTATGTGAATGGGTAGGGGTACATTATACCCCTACCCATTCACCAAAAAAGTGTCAAAAAAGTAAAAACGACAGCAGACAGTTTTTGACAATTCCTTTGTTAAAAAAAAAAAGTGTCCTGCGATGTAAATCCATTGTCAGTTACAGCGCCGACGGTCCAGAGAAAAAAAAAACGGAAAAACTCTGCCTCCGTGGGAGGCGTCTCGCCGACTGCAGCCTTTTCGCGGTGACAGCTGTTGAATAGCCAAGGGTGGGGCCACCTGGTGATGTAACCGGGTGACTCCACCCCTTCTGATGTCATGTCACGTCAGAAGGGGTCAGGATCACCCATTTACATCACCTGGTGGCCCCGCCCTTGGCTATATAACACCTGTCAAAGCGAAAAGACGGCAGTTGGTGGCATGCTTCCCATGGAGGGAGAATTTTTTCCGTTTTTTTTTTCCGGCGTCGTGATTGACGATGGATTTACCGTATTTATCGGTGTATAACACGCACTTTTTTCCCCTTAAAATCAGGGGAAAATCGCGAGTGCGTGTTATACGCCGATCCCCTGCGATCCTGACCTGTCAGAACTAAAAAATCGCTGACCGCGATTTGAAAATGGCGCCGCCGGCGCCAAAATACACAGTGCCGGTCCTCGGCTCTTCTCGGCGGCTTTCGGTTTCACTCGAGCGCCGCCCGAACCTAGCCGAGTATACTCGGCTAGTTTCGGATAGCTCCGCTCACCGTCCGAGTGGAACCGAAAGTAAACGAGAGCCGCCGAGAAGAGCCGAGGACCGGCTCTGTGTATTTCGGCGCCGGCGGCGCCATTTTCAAATCGCGGTCGGCGATTTTGAAGCTCAGAGGCTTCAGCAAGACTGCACTGGGGCAAGGCTGGACTGGGGCAAGGCTGGACTGGACACTGGGGAAGGCTGCACTGACATGGCTGCACTGACATGGCTGCACTGACATGGCTGCACTAGCAAGGCTGCACTGACAAGGCTGCACTGACATGGCTGCACTGACATGGCTGCACTGACATGGCTGCACTAGCAAGGCTGCACTGACATGGCTGCACTGGCAAGGCTGCACTGACATGGCTGCACTGGGCAAGGCTGGACTGGGGCAAGGCTGCACTGAGAAGGCTGCAATGATGGGCATTTAAATGTAAGTTTTTTTCCCTTCAACTTCCCTCCTAAAAGTTTTTTTTCCTTAAAATTCCCTCCTAAATTGAGGTGCGTGTTATACGCCGGTGCGTGTTATACGCCGATAAATACGGTACTTTGCTGTCTGCTGTCGTTTTTACTTTTCTGACAGCTTTTTGAGGAACAGCCGTGCTCTGAGGAAGAGAAAAACGCGTCAGCCAGCAGTGACTCTTGTGAGCTCCTCCGGCACCTCCGGTGGGCTATGCTGCTCCTTTACTACATGCTGTGATTGAAGATTGTTTTATACTTTTGGGATCTTTTACTACTGGTTGTAAGTAGTTCCTTTTTATCATTATTATAATAAATTTTACCTTAAGGATAATGCACATGGCTGGTGCGCCCTTTTTTTCTTTTATCTCGCAATTTTCATCTTTCAGTGCTCTCACATTTTGAATGACAATTACTCAGTCAGGTAACATTGAACCCATATGAAATTTTTGCCCTTTTTTTAACACAAATAAAGCTTTCTTTTGGTGGTATTTGATCACCACTGGGTTATTTATTTTTTGCGCTATAAATGAAAAAAAGACCGAAAATGTTGTTAAAAAATGCATTTTTTTTTTCGTTTCTGTTATAAAATTTTGCAAATTAGTAATTTTTCTGCTACATTTCTTTAGTAAAAATAAACAACATCAGTGTATATTTTTTGGTTTTTGTGAAAGTTATAGAGTCTACAAGCTATGGTGCCAATCATTGAAAATTGATCACACCTGATGTACTGAAGACCTATCTCATTTCTTGAGACCCTAACAAGCCAGGACAGTACAAATACCCCCCAAATGACCCCTTTTTGTAAAGTAGACAAGTTGTCATTTTTTCCACAATTTTTTGCAAAATTAAGCTTTTTTTTTCTTTTTTTTTTTTTTTTTTTTTTTCCCCACAGAATTGTTATATTAACAGGTTATTTCTCTCACACAGTGTATACATACCACAAGTTACACCCCAAACATATTCTACTACTCCTCCTGAGTATGGCAATACCACATGTGTGAGACTTTTACACAGCTTGGCCACATATAGAGGCCCAACATGCAGGGAGCACCATCAGGCGTTCTAGGGACATAAATTACACATTACATTTTTTGACTACACTTTTGAATGCCCTGGAGCACCAGGACAATGGAAACGTCCACAATATGGCCCAATTTTGGAAAATAAACACCCCAGCATATATTCTATGAGGCATAATGAGTCTTTGAACATGTCATTTTTTCTGCAAGTTTGTGAAAAACGTGGAAAGAAAATTAAAACGCATTTTTTTAAACACAAAGTTGTCCATTTCTAAGATATTTCCAACACATAGCATGTACATAGCAAAAATTACACCCCAAAATACATTATGCTCCTCCTGAGTATGGCAATACAACATGTGTGAGACTTTTCCACAGCCTGGCCACATAGAGAGGCTCAACATGCAGGGAGCACCATCAGGGACATATATTTCAAATCTAATTTGACTACCTATTACACTTTTGTGAGACACTGATGGGCACTTTAGTGGCAAGGATGCGGCATGGATGAGAACTGATGTGGCACAGATGAGTGCTGATGTGGCACAGATGAGTACTGATGTGGCACAGATGAGTACTGATATGGCACGGATGAGTACTGATGTGGCATGGATGAGCACTGATGTGGCATGGATAAGCACTGATGATCACCGCTGTGGCACAGATGAGCACTGCTGTGGCAAAGATGAGCACTGTTTTGGCAAGGATGAGCATAAATGAGCCATAGATGGGCATGGATGAGCCATGGATGGAGCACGGATGAGCATGGATGGAGCATAGATGAGCATGGATGGAGCATGGATGGAGCACGGATTGAGCACGGATTGAACATGGATGAGCAAGGATGGAGCACGGATTGAGCATGGATGAGCCAGGGATGGATGGAGCACGGATGGAGCATGGTTGAGCACGGATTGAGCACGTATTGAACATGGATGAGCAAGGATGGAGCACGGATTGAGCATGGATGAGCCAGGGATGGATGGAGCATGGATAAGTCAGGGATTGATGGAGCATGGATGAGCACGGATGGAGCGTGGATAAGCCAGGGATGAATGGAGCATGGATAAGTATGGATGAGCACGGATGGAGTATGGATGAGCATGGATGGAGCATGGATGAGTATGGATAAGCACAGATGGAGCATGGATGAGTATGGATGAGCACGGATGGAGCATGGATGAGTATGGATGAGCACGGATGGAGCATGTATGAGCCATAAATTGATGGAGCATGGATGAGCCAGGGATGGATGGAACATGGATGAGCCCCGGATGGATGGAGCATGGATGAGCCAGGGATGGATGGAGTATGGATGAGCACGGATGGAGCATGGATAAGCCAGGGATTGATGGAGTATGGATGAGCACAGATGGAGCATGGATGAGTCAGGGATGGATGGAGTATGGATGAGCCAGGGATGTATGGATGTTACATGGATGGGCACATATGGAGCATGGATGAGCCAAGGATGGATGGATGTTACATGGATGGGCATAGATCAGCACAGTGGGCACTCCAGAGACAGCCCACATCGCTGCTGCACCCAGCTTCCCCTCTCCTCACATGCTGTACTGATCGCTGCGAGGAGAGAGGAGGAGCTGCGCCGGACAAGCTCCGGTTTGTTGACAAGTGATCGCTCTGTCATTGGACGGAGCGATCACGTGGTAAAGGCCGCTGTCATTGGCCCTTTACCCCGCTCCGTGGCGTGCCGGGTCCGGAGGACCCAACGGTCACATACATTCCTGTGTGCGCGCTCCAGGGGGCACGCGGGAGCGCCATTTTGGGAGGACGTCCATGGACGCCCTCCCAGAATAAGCCGACCGCTCTGTTGCCGTCTTTCAGCTATGGCCCGGTCGGCATGTGGCTAAGGGGAACCCCCCAGGCACGATATTTAAAGGCATTTTTCATTTTTATTGTTTCACTTTAAGCATTATTAAAATCACTGCTCCTGAAAAAACGGTTGTTTAAAAAAAAAAAAAAAAAATGTAATTGATACATGTTCTGCAGGTTTGAGCCCCATTGACTTCTCCCATTGACTATTCCCGCATATGTCGATTTGACAGGCATAGCGCGATTTCCATTTGCATGTCCGCCCAGTTTCCGAGAGTTCAAGTCTTAATTGGGTTTAATTAGGTGCTATTTTCATGGACTGCGGGATAGCATATTGGCGCTATAGTAAATGACCCCCTATTTGTGTTTATAAAGGAAATACAATGCTTCAGAAAATGTCCACCTTGTCTCCTGAGCCGACATAACAAGTTGAGCCTTCACTTATCTTTAACATTCACAAGAAGGAGCTGAGCTGAAAAACATATGTCTGTAAAACTTTTTTTATTTGCGCTAACAGTTAAATTTTCAGAACAAGCTTTTGGGGTGTATCCCTTTATTCTTGGACCAAATAGTACTGATACACAAAGCTTGCGGATGTTTATAATAGCTACTAATCTTGTCAGAGGGCTTAAGTTGAAACTTCATAAATCATATTTAGTGGTGTTTGAAGTCTGGTTTTAAGCTCTTCATTACATAGGGTTAGGTTAGAGGTTAAGTGGAAATGTTAGTGGGAAGGTTAAGGGTTAATGATTAACTTTTATGGTTTGGTAAAATGTTTGAGTGAAGGTCAGATTGGGGTTAATTGTTGGGATCAAGTGAAGGATTAGGGATAAATGTCACGTTGGGGGCACATATTCTATTTATATTTGTCCCTGCTTAGCCTTTCAGCCTGTTGTATACTACTAAATTCCCAACAAGTCACACCAAAAAAACAAAAACAAAAAAATAAAACAAATAACAGCTTCTGGAAAATGGTGTAGAGTAGACTGATTGTCTAAAGCCAGCCATAGACGGTTTGAATCTCGGCTGGTGCCAACCCACCTTACTCCTATTGACTGTCTACCCTTGTAAATGTGTACACTTGGACGCACAATGGTGCAAACATTTTGGTAAAAAATGTTGCTTGTTGTTGCTTCCAATAACCTGGGCTAATTTGCAGCAAATCAATTCATTCATCATATTATGATGATAACAGACCAAAGGTACTTTTGAATTCACTTGGTTCACATATTACTATTTAGGGGTCTTCAGCCCTGATGCAAGCAATGTGCTGACTCTTAGGAGGAAATAAGCAAATCGAAAAATCAGTATGCCTTGATGGGTGGATATCAGTCTGGAGGAGAAGGTGTTCCTAGGCAAACAACCTTTTTGCATGCAGACTGCCCAAGGTAATGTCCACATTTGATGCTGAGCCTCCATATAGAAATTAACTAAAATCCAATTAATGAAAGGGGCAGCCCGAGAACAGTTAGGCTGAAGAGGAAAGGGCTAAATAGTCCTGGAATTTTTCTAGCTAGGAAATAAGTTGGACTCTACCTGACTTGGTGCAGCTTCTAATGCATACTATGCAAAGCTCACAATGTGCAGTGAAATTAGAGTGAGCAATAACAGAACATGGGAGGAGCCCCCATACCACTGTGCAAGATGGAGGGTAAATCTGGAGTTCATCCTTAAAGTAGAACTATAGGCAAACGCCTTTTGTTTTTCATTTTGGATACAGGAAGGGAGGATTAGAACCCCTGTCAGATTATTTTTTGCCATCTGTTCCCCATTGTGGAGATTTTCCTTCAATTCCTGTTCTATAACCAAACAGGAAGTGAAAGAAAATCTCTCCAAATTAAAATAATTCCTTGGTACCCCCAGGTCACCAGAATTAGTGTCCCTATTGGAAGGTTTCCCCACTATAACTTTTCTGGGGACAACCCAACATGTTGGATTTTATTTTACTTTCACTTTCAATGATAATGGTAAACGGAACAAACAGAGAGGGTGAATCTCCTTAACCACCTCCTGCCCATCGAATAGATAAATGACGGCGGCGGGGTGGCTTTCATTCTGGGACAACTTCATATGACGTTGTCCCACTCTTGCAAGCGTGACGATCGGCGGCATGCTGTGTCCACGGGACATGGCGCATTCCCAATCTTGGTAAAGAGCCAATGATGTGGCTCTTTACCCATGTGATCAGCTGTGTCCAATCACAGCTGACCACATGTAAACAAGGTTATCGGCTTTCCTCCCCTCATACTGACAGCGTGTAAGGAGAGGAGTGGCATTTCCTCACAGGGGAGGGCTGCACAGATTTTCAGTGCCCTGATTATCAGTGCAGCCCCAACAGTGCCCAGAAGCGATGCCAGTCAGTGCCCATCAGTGATGCCAGTCAGTGCCCAGCAATGATGCCAATCATTCTACATCAGTGATGTCAATCAGAGCCTATCAGTGCTGCCAATCAATACTGCCTTTCAGCACCCATCAGTGCATGCTCATCAGTACCACCCATCAGTGCCCATCACCGCCCACAATCAGTGCTCATCAGTGCCGCCTATCCATGCTGCCTATCAATGCCCATAAGTGCTGCCTATCAGTGCCCATCAGTGCCACCTTTCAGTGCCCATCAGTGCCATCTATTAGTGACCATCAGTGCCGCCTTTCAGTGCTCATCGGTGCTGCATATCAGTGCCCATCAGTGTTGCATATTAGTGCCTCTTCATCAGTGCCACCTCATCAGTGCCCATAAGTGCAGCCTATCAGTGCCCATCAGTGCAGTCTCAGCAGCGCACATCCGTGAAGGAGAAAAATTACTTATTTACAAAATTTTCTAACAGAAACTAAGAAACTTTTTTTTCAACTTTTTCGGTCCTGTTTTTTTAGCAAACATTACCACAAAAAGAAAGCTCTATCTGTCTAAAAAAAGGATAAAATTTTAATTTAGGTACAGTGTTACATGAAAATTGGTCTGAGCAGGAAGGGGGTGAAAGTGTCCTGTATTGAAGCGGTTAAAGAGGGCACAGACAGCAATAAAAACTGACAAATGTTCCATTACCTATCCACTCCAAAAGTGAAAAAAAAAAAGTTTTGCCTTTTGTTATACTTTAATATATCAATAAACTGACTTGGTAGAACTAAGCCCTTCGATTTAACGGTTTCCCAAAACAGTTACATTCAAGGCATGCTGTGAATAATATCTGTCACAATTACTTGTGCTCTCAACCAAATTGTCAAGCCATAAAATAGTTGGTATAAGATAGCAGCTTCCTTGGACGTAAAGGATAGGAGGGTTGAGTTCCGCTTTGAGAAAACTGAAATCTGATCAATTGCTTTGTATTGCTACTTTGCATGTTATCAGTAATTGCAGCATTTTTATTATTATTATACAGGATTTATATAGCGCCAACAGTTTGCGCATCTCTTTGCAACATGAGGGCAGACAGTGCACTTACAATAAAATTTAATACAGGAAGAATCAGAGAGCCATGCTCGTTAGAGATTACAATCTAGGAGACATTAAATGAAATAAATCTGTTATGCTGGTTAATAATATTCTTAAACTGATCATACTCTGCAACAAAAACAAGTCATGTACATTCATTTATTTGAAGCTATTTAACTTTATGTTTTTTGTATAATGTTGTTTTTGTGAGTGAAATCAAGCTCCTGCTTTACCTTTTTCTTTTAGGAGCATCAAAACACTGTCACAAAGTTATACATTGAGAAAAAAAAGAATTCAATGTATTCCTTACTTTTGCAAAAGAGCTCTTTCCAGACAGTTGGAATAAAAAATGTTTTATATTTTCTGCCAGAATAGTTTCCAAGAATGCTTTCAATTAGAATCATATAGTGTATCCCCTTCCGACTAGGAACTAAGCCAAATTTACAAATGATCATCTGCTGTTTTCAGACATCCCCTCACTCTTTTAAACAAGAAATTCACTCTGAGAACTGGTAAAGGCTTTTTCTTTCCCTTGATATACATTCTATCTTTGCCATAATGAACATGAAGGCTATCATCATTCTGCTGGTTCTCTCATTGGTCACTATATTGGCACTGGTTGTTGTTTTACTGTCAGGAACAGGAAAGTCAAGCCAAAGCTGTGACACTCAATCACACTACAATACCAACCCCAATGCTGCACAGAAGAAAAAGATAAGCAACCAAAACTTAATATTTTCAGACCTGAAACCAGAAGAGTTTTCTGCAACAGTAGACTACCTAAAGAAAACACTTGGTAAGAACTTAGTCAGTGCAGACAATGCAAAGTCTACAGAAAATTGTATTTACTATATTGATGTTAAATATCCTCCAAAGCAGAAAGTCCTAGATTATTTAGATAATGGAGCTGAAAAGCCTAACCGGGAGGCACTTGCTGTGGTTTTCTTTGGTGATCAAGAAGAACCCAACATTACAGAATATGTGGTAGGTCCACTTCCAAACCCATCATATCATAAAGATATTACATTGGAGAAATACAAAGACAAACTGCCTTACCACCGTCGACCTGTTATTGGAAAAGAGTATGCTGATGCTTACAGTATGGTTTATGAAAGTGAATTTTCTAAAGCCCCTAACTTTTTACAAGCTCTGGGCTATAATGGAGATAATTTTGCTGCTCTTACAACTGCCCCAAGGGGCTTCAAATCTGGAGACAGAAGTACATGGTTTGTTATGTTTCTTAAAATGAAAGAAAGTTGTTTTTCCGTCCAGCCAGTTGGACTTGAAATTCTTCTTGACCATAAGAGTCTGGATGTCACCAAATGGAAAGTCACCAAAGTCTTTTACAATGGTGTTTACTTCTCTAACATGGCTGATTTGGAAAAACAGTACAATGCTGGAGGAATTAATGTGATTAAGATTGAAAATGTAACTCCAGACAATGACATTGGATCTATGAATCCTAAATCAAATCCAACACCTGGAGCACCTTTGCAATTTGACCCAGCTGGCAAACGATATACTGTTAAAGACAGCCGAGTAACCTTCCAATCTTGGGACTTTTTATTTGGTCTAAATGTGAACACTGGTCTACGTCTTTTTGACATCAGATTTAATAATAAACGTATTGTTTATGAAATTAGCACTCAAGAGGCAATTGCAGTCTATGGCTCTAATGCACCAGGTGGAATGATCACAAGATACCTTGATGGCAATTTTGGTATTGGAAGGTTCTCCTTTGAGTTGGTAAGAGGTGTTGATTGCCCTTATCTGGCTACTTATGTTGACACTCACTATCTAATGGAATCCGAGACTCCTGAAACGACCAAAAATTCCATATGCATTTTTGAACATAATACTGGAATGCCTCTTCGTCGACACTATTCTAATATGCACTCTATGTATTATGGAGGACTGTCCAACAGTGTTCTGGTTGTCCGAGCTGTATCAACTCTTATTAATTATGATTATGTATGGGATTTTATATTCTATCAAAATGGAGTTATTGAAGCCAAGATATATGCCACTGGATATATCAGTTCCTCATTCTACTTTGCTGATGGTAAAGATTATGGCTCAAGAGTTGGTGAACATACATTGGGAACACTTCATACGCATTTTATCAATTACAAAGTGGATATTGATGTTGGAGGTAAGATTTATAATCATCTGATTATACAAACAAAGGATTACTAGGAAAGTTATATTTTATAATATAAAGTGAAATACTATGAAATATAAAGTGAAATGCTTTCCATGCACACACAATTTTGCATTGTCTTTTTTTTTTGTGGCATTTGAAAGCATTTTATTTTAAATTGTTGAACATTTGCTGGTTCCTTTCAAATGCAGTCAGTTTTGATCACAACTGCAAACATTTTCCATGTAGTCTGTGATTGTTCTGCATGCTATAAAACGGTAAATGGAAAAAGTTTAAGGTAGCGCATATGTTACGAATCCTTAAAAAAAAATCAAAATATTTTCAGGTGATTTAATTAATTTCTCTTTCCTTTTGATGTCAGGAAAGTTGATAAATCATGCGTACAGAGTTCCACTAATCACAGATATGATAGAACAAAACTGTGTATATGGACTTTACTTATGTATGGTTTATAAAAAAAGAAAAACAGTTCCATTACTGAATGCCAAGAGTGTAAAAGAAAACTGATGCTGGACGGTGTGTGTCACAATAAACCATGTTGTTTAGGAGTGCATACATTTTACTATAACCACCAATGCTAGTTGCACCATGGCACACTTTGCATAGCACACTTTTATTAGCCCCAGAAAAACATTCCAAAAAAAAGAAACAAAGAAAGAAGAAAGTGTCCTAATGTTAAAAAATGTCAGCAGCTACAGTATGTGTTGCTGCTGACTTTTAATTTTTAAAGGTGCGGGCGGAACGCCACTTTAGGTTTAGGAGCTGCTAGTGTACATGAAGCTCAACTCTCTCAGGACTGGAGTCCCCATAATCAGGGGTGGAGGTTCTTTGCCACCTGAATATCCCTCTGAACCTCCAAAATTCCAGGTCCCAAACAGGAACTTAATAATGCGGAGAGAACTTTAAGTCAAGAAAAATGAGGGGAATAACTGCGCTATGGTGAAATACATAAACAATAACAATTATAGACGCGATTCATCTATGTAACACAAACACAGTGAAATTAAATGAGAAAAAAGGGGGGTGAATCGCGCTAAAACAGATTGGTGATCATACACATCATCACCAAACCAAATATTTAGAACTAAGTGAAGAGTTCCCCTTTAGTGTATACATAATATACAAAACACATGTCAAATGAATAATCAATCCAAAAATAAAATGTTCAAAGTGATAATAAAAAGTCCATGTATAAAAAATAAATAAATCACCCAAGTGATATAAAAGTATCTTAAAAAAGTTCCAAAAAACATAAATTCTTGCTGTGAGAAGAAAAAAGCGTGCTTGCTCCACCAGCGTGAAATCAGACTGGCCGCTTACCAGAAACTCATGATCCCCCGTTACAGAGGATCAGAGAAAGCTGTTTGTTAATACTGCTTCGAACAACGACCAATGGATCAGAGACCTTATACCGAGATGGGATATCAAAGACTGCAGGGTCAGGCTAAAGATGTTCACAATGTTAGTAGACAATAGTAGGCATGTTGTGTAGTCTGGAGTGCCGGCCGGAAGCTCACAGACAGCCCGTCCTACTGGAAACAACAGCAGCAATGGGAGGTGACGAGAACACATCGCTCTGCCCTACGCGGCGTTTCGTGATAGAGTCACTTCATCCAGGGGCGGCCATAGGCCTACACGACGCCGGAAGTGATGTATGCGCTCCACCACAGCTGGATCCACAACAAGGAAGTGGTGTTCGCTCCTTGGAACAGTGAGCCGGCTGATCTCTGTTACGGTGAAGTGCATGGTCTATACGCTTCCTTTGCTTGGTTGATTGCAGTGTTTTGTACGTATATCTATTGAGGGGGGTTTTTTGTGTGATGTGATGGGTATCCATTCAATAAATAGGATTACGCTATGTGCGCTCTTCTTTTGTTATTGATTTATTTTGGAGCCCTTATCATCTGTGAATCCCCCGGAGTGGTGTTGGCAGCAGCTTGTGGCTTAGATGTTTCTTCCCTTGGAGGCTTATATTTTTCTTAGCTCTGGTGAGTTTAACCCCCTGAGGGGAGCGTGTTCTCACATGGTGAAATTGGATTGACCAGTGGAAGGTGCACACTGAGATTCTGTTTTATGATCACCTATGAACACTCTCTGAACCACTTTTTAAACTCCTCACTACTCTTAAAGGACCTTCGTGTGAAGTTGGCCGCATGCTTGTGTGTTTTTGCTCAACAATAGCGCTGTTTGTAGTGTACTATTATAGTTCAATTTATTGATTATATTATACTACTTTTTATTATAACAGCAGGTTTAGTGCAATAAATCTCATCTCTGTCTGTCTAAGCTAATGCTGCCCAGGCATACCTCAACAAAAATAAAAATCCAGTATTGGCATCTTCTATGTCTTGGCAGTCCTCCGATCTTCTGGTGCCTCTTGACAGAGTACTGGGCACAGTAGCCCTACTTTAGTGTTCCACATTCTAGGCGGAAAATGCGAAACAACAGCTCAGGGAACCTGGCTTTCCTCTTCTTTATATACAGGGTTTACAGGCAGGATCCAAAAAACAAGGGAAAGGAGCCTTTAACCCCTTCCCCGCCTGGGCAGACTGACCCACTAACCATAACAAGACCCATACCTGTAGGCAATCTTCCTACACACATATTATGGAATCAGTTTGGTTATAGCACACGCACACTTAGACCAGCACGCTTGGACAAACCCAATACAAAGACAGGGAGAACTTGCTAATTCTGTAGGTAAAACTAAAATATGTATTGGGAGTTATCCATATATAATAATATGTGACAAATGTGTGTTTGCAAAGGGACACTACTATATTTTTATGCTGCTCCAGTAGAAATAACGTCTTCTTTTCATTAGTGGGGAAACGCCATTGGGAAATCTATTGAATATGAAGCTTCAGCTTCTGCTGATGGTGAAGATAAACTATTTATTTTATGTTTATTAATTGGTTTGAAGAGCTGCAGCTAAAGGTATACAGCATATAAGTGACCACAGGAAACAAAAGGCAATAATAAAAAAACTTTTTTGGGGGAAGGCCATCACACAAAGCAAAATAACAATGGGCCACCTGATTTTAAAGCACATATTTTTATGCAAATGTAATGATGTAAGTGGCTGCCAACACCATTGCTTGTAATACGTTTTGACTTTTGGAAAGGATACTGTAAGGTCATGTGAATTTGGAACTGAGCTAGTTCAGGCACACTTTGTATATTGAGGGTTCTATAGGGCCCAGTAAGATGTAGTGGTCACCACTGTGCTAATACTGATGGTGCAGGTTTCCGCAGTGCCGCCAGAGGCAGTTGATGTGTTGAAGTGCTAAGTAACAGAAAGGTCCTGATCGTCAGCTCAATGAATCTTGCCAGACATTTGTTGCAAATCACAGCTTGATAAGACCTTAATCTTTTTTTTATCATTTTGGATGGACTGTCTTTTCAAATACAGACGGTCCCCTAGTTACAAACATCCGACTTACAAACGACTCCTACTTACAAACGGAGGGAGACAATAGGAAGTGAGAGGAAATCTGTCACGGAACGTCCCACACTCCGCTTGAGTGCTTCCGTCATATACCACTTCCTCCCAGTCTGTATACAGATATCCCAACCTCTCTGAGCACAAACAAGGCGACACTTACTTGTTGCTACCAAGAACTCACTTTATCTAGAATCACAATTACAAGACTTTATATGCTGTTGGAACCTCCTCTAACAATACAACTGTAACTTAATTAACATGACCTAATTATCTAATCCTTTATACAGCCTAGGTGACTGAGACATGACCTTTCGCCCAGACTTGTGGTCACCGAGCTTCCCACAGTTATATCAACACAATAGCTGGAGCTAATTACAATTAACAATACAAACAAAACCTAATTAACATGAGCTCCAATAGGAGTCATCCCGTCTCCTACATTGTATAGAGGACAATGTGATCAGCTCATTCAATTAACATACATCCTGGGAGATATTGTGGACAAATATTACTGTCCCATTTTAAGTAATCCAAGATATATTTTCTCCCTCACCCTGTGCCAGGATGGCACAGGGTGCCTTAGACATAAGATGTATTCTGAGTTCCACGGGCCCCCCCGTCACAAAATCTACCCCTAGAAAGGGAAATTCCCTCCTGTAAGAGTTATTATGGGAAAAAGGTACCTCCACTGATGCTTCATCACCATGGCATGTTTCCACAACAACCCAAAATTTTCAAAATCCAATAGTCATTAGAACAGAATGTGAGGTGAAATCTTCTGAACAGGGGCACACACAGCAAAACAAACATTACAGGGGTGTTAACCCTTCCCTATGCTATCCAAAAAGCTTAAAAATATTTTTTTGGCTGGAGCTACACCTAAAAAATGTACCTGTTCCGACTTACAAACAGATTCGACTTTAGAGCAAACCTACAGAATGACAGACGGGGGCTCCCATAGTGTAAAACCGTAATTTATTAAAATAAGGATGTGGTAAAAAATGGGATACACTCACATTTTCTGGTGCCCAAGTCTGGCACCCATTGTGATCAGCATGCATTTTAATTAGGGGTATCAGGCCAGTTTCTGCCAAGACGCCGCTGTATTGCGGTGAGGCTCGGTTGCCTGTGATGCAATTTCCAGGCAGATGTATGGTCGCGATGATAGATGGGAATGAGGGACACCTATTACTAGTAAAAGTATGTAGGCATAGGACACACCCCCTGCCACGCCCCCTTAAAGGAGAATTATACAAAAAAAAAGGATTAGTTAAACCCACAAGTGTTTTTCTTTTTTACCACAATTATTCCTTTATATTGGCTTTAGAAATGTGCAAATGCAGCAATTTAGAAATTGGATGAAAGGTTTAGTTCTAAACACCTTTTGAAAGATTAAAAGTGCATTTTATATACAACTACACAAAACAGACTAAAATGAGGGAAAAATGAGGAGGAAAGAGGGACAGAGGGATTTTGTTCCAAATCAGGGACAGTCCCGCAAATTCAGGGACAGTTGGGAGCTATGTTTACCCCATTCCTTCACCATACCATACTTCAATTTATATCCTTAAAGTGGTTGTAAACCCTTTACAACCACTTTAAACTACAGGCAAGCCTATAATTAGGCTTACCTGTAGCTGCACTGGATATCTCCTAAACCTGCACGGTTTAGGAGATATCCGTGTATTTGCATGTGCCAACGTCATTGGCACATGCACACTTAAGCCAACTGAAGCAATGGCACGTACATGCCGTTGCTTCAATTGTACTGTGCTGTTCCCAGGGGCTCCCATGCGCATCTGCGGGAGTGACGTCATCACGGCTCTGGCCAATCACAGCGCTGGAGCCGCGATACCCGGAAGTAACCTCCGGGAGAGATGTCGCCAGCCGGAGGGGGAGACGAGGGCTTCGTTCTCGGGTAAGTAATTCATAATGAGCTAGTATGCTATGCAGGGCACAGTGAAGCAAATGCAGTAGGAGATTTGGTCAGGATCAATGGTGTCCTCAATGCTGAGAAATACAGACAGATACTTATCCACCATGCTATACCATCAGGGAGGTGTGTGATTGGCCCCAAATTTATTTTGCTGCAGGACAATGACCCCCAAACATACAGCCAATGTCATTAATATCTACTTTCAGTGTAAAGAAGAACAAGGAGCCTTAAAGTGATAGTCTGGCCTCCATAGAGCCTGATCTCAACATCATGCCTGGGTCTGCCTGGCTTCTGCATAAAGAGACAAAAGGATTTGAGGCAGCCTACATCCACAAAAGATCTGTGGTTTGTTCTCCTAGATGTTTGGAACAACTTACCCGCTGAGGTCTTTCAACAACTGTGTGCAAGTGCATCTAGAAGAATTGATGAACAGGGTAGCAGGTCAGGAGGCACACAGATCAGGGTCACACAGCAAAATACCAGGGCAAGATGGAGTAGCAGAGGAGGGACTAAATATGCTCCCAGCAGTCAGTATCAGGAGATGACTAATTGCTAGGAACTGCTGGCTGCTGAGAGACACCTGCTGGTGGACACTGGAACTACAACCTATAGGTCTGGGATCTACAGTGCCACCATCAGGTGAACCCATTCCTGACAGCTCCTCCCTCTAAGGAGCAGCCTCCAGACGCTCCAACCAGCAATAGCTGAACAAGTCCATAAAAGATACCCAGCTGCTGAATAAGTCCAGTGGGAAAGTCTGTCATAGGCCAAAGAAGTGTCAGGTTCCAAATAAGATGTCCTGCAGCCAGGATACAATAATAAGCTAGGTGTCCCACCGCCTGGGTCTGTTGACTGACTGGGTACCCCACCACTGGGGTTAGGCAACTGGCTAGGTATCCCAACAGCAAGTACCCCAACACTGGGGTACCATTGGTTTTCCACAAACTTAGCCCTGGGAGCATGTGTCAACACTAGAACACTGACACCGGAATGTCTTGTTATAACTGTGTAGCTTGTCTGGTTTCCAGGACTTCTTCTGCATCAACAGCCCCCTTCTCCACAAGGAACTAGTTACCTGACTTGAGTCCCCTAGTGCACCTGGCAATCACATCTGGGCCATGGCAAGGCACAAATGGTACTCTGTCACTCCCTGGGAGCTCATCACTACCAAGGTTGTGAAGGCACACGTAGCAACCAGTTACGAAAGGTATGTCCAGATCAGCAGGCTTTAGCGCCATAGGAACAACATACTGCAAGAGGGACCCAAACAAGGTGACTGTAAAAAGACTCTCGGGCCAAACAGGTAACCCATACAAGGCACATGAAGACTCAGAGGTGTCAGACCCATCAGCAGGTGGAAACCTAACCCTTATACTAAATATAAACTAAAATATAACTGCTGTAACAGTGTGCCCATTCCATCACCAAGCTCAGATGTAGACACAGGCACCTTTAATTGATAAGAGAGTTGGAATCAATCCACGATCCTTATAATTACTTTAATAACAAAATTGCAAGTGGTCTGAGGCATCCAAAGAACAAAAAAAAAGCAAAGCTGCAATGTTTTGTGGATTCTCTAGACTGCTTGCAGTTTATTAATAATCTATTGATAGGAATAGTGGACAGACTCCAGCTCTTTTATCAATTAAATGTTTTTTTTTAAATGTACCTGAACTGTTTAAGACCAACAACCCTGGACTGAATTATGATATGGAGGTAGGGTCCCTTTTTGTGAAGTTTTGTGGAAGGGCTATTGGCAGTTGCAGTTAGCTTGTCTGCCCCTGAGTTGGCTTTGTTCCCAATATAGTGTGGTAAAGGAAATTATGTAATTGGGTGTTAGGCCCCTTTTAGAGAAAACCTTCCTCCAGTGATGTAATGGGTGGAGTTAGTGACCATATAAAGGCCAGGATGGGAGAGCTAGTCAGATGTAGTCAGTTACTGTATATTAGTAGGTAATGGTGTTGTCACAACCGTGTGGCACTACAGACACAGAGAGTGACAATTCAAGAATCCATTATTATACCAATGTGTGGTGTGGGTCAGTATACTCATTATACAACATAAAAAACAAAAAAGGAATGGGGAATGTACCCCCAGGGACAGTAGGTTTTAAAGCAACCCCAAATAATACTGTTAAAATGTAAATATAAAAAAAAATGCAATCATAAACCTCCACCCATCACTTTATAAATAACAACGTTGTTACTATAACGAAGCCTGCCACAATAGGAAGTGGGTGAAACACATTGACCGTAGTGTCCACACTACAGGATACAGGGTCCTTATGTCTCATAATGACATACAGTGAAGCTATGTAAGTTCTGTGAGCCTACTGCAATTGACCAGCGGATATCCACTTATCGTGCATGTGCGTACCATACTGCAGGAACAAGAATGGAGTCCTAATCACCCATTGAGTAATCTACACTCGGGGTGTCATTTCTACTATGCAGCCATACCGGTCTCACTACAGCACACCTGGGAAGGTGAGTCAAACCTGGCTATCAAGCCAGAGAGGCCTATGGAATAACAAGATCCCTGGCCTCATACAAAGTCCATAGCTCCCTGGCCTCCTACAAGGTCCATAGCAGGAATATCTCTGCAATACATGCACTTTTGGGAACAGTTTTTGTCATATCCATATGACATATCCATATATGACACTTTCTATCATCATGGATTTTGTTGCTGTTTAAAAATCTTCATACATATGCACTATGTTGAACCAACCCAAATGCACAATGAATAGTATACGCATATGTCGAAATCCCTGATTATTATTGGGCACATTTCAATGCTCATTTCATGACTTCATCTTTCTTTGCAGTTGGATGTCCACATTCATTTTTAATTTTTTGGTTGTTCGAGCTTACCTACCTCCTAAAAAGTATAGCCAGTGATGCATAATCACCCTCATTACCTAAACACCATCCATGCTACCTAGTTATCAAGTATCAGGTGTACTCTAATGCCCCGTACACACGTTCGGATTTTCCGATGGAAAATGTCAGATCGGAGCGTGTTGTCGGAAATTCCGACCGTGTGTGGGCTCCATCGGACATTTTCCATCGGATTTTCCCGACACACAAAGTTGGAGAGCAGGAGATAAAATTTTCCGACAACAAAATTGTTGTCAGAATGTCCGAACAAAGTCAGACCGTGTGTACGCCCTATAAGGCATGGGTTGAGCATAGAGACATGGTGGACGCCCTTGGTATGACGGTGAATCTTATTAGTGACTTTTAATCTCGTCATTTTGAGTCCGGGCTCTGTTTGTTTTTATTGTAACAACATTGTTGTTATTATTAAGTGATGGTAGGAGGTTTATGATTGCATTTTGTAATGCTGTCTTTATTTAATTACGTTGTGCAAGTGCCCTTAAAGAGGGAGTCCACCTAAAAAAAAAAAATATTAAAAGCCAGCAGCTACAAATACTGTAGCTGCTGACTTTTAATAAATGGCCACTTACCTGTCCCAGGGTCCAGCGATGCCGGCAGCCGATGCCGATCACTTGCTCGACTCTCGGCAGCTGCCGCCGCCATCCTAGGTGAGGGAATCAGGAAGTGAAGCGTTGCGGCTTCACTTCCCATTTCCCTACTGCGCATGCGCGAGTCGCGCTGCGCGTCATAAGTGGTCCCCGCTATCTCCTGGGACCTGTGTGTTTCCCAGGAGACAGCACGGAGGGACACTCCCATGGGAGTCTATGCCGGAAGTGGGTGCAAATACCTGTCTTAGACAGGTATCTGCACCCCCCTCCCCCCTGAAAGGTACCAAATGTGACACCGGAGGGGGGGAGGGTTCCGAAAAGCGGAAGTTCCATTTTTGTGTGGAACTCCACTTTAAGGTCTTTTAGGCCAGGGTTCAGGGCACTTTCACACTGGTTTGTTTCAAAACTGCCAGTAAAATGCCAATGCGTTAATGGAGCACTTTTGTGGTGCTTTTCCCGTTTTTAAACGACGTGTGACTTAAAACTGCACCAAAAATGCTTAGGGGGGCGTTTTTGAAATGTTTTTGAACGCACTGCACTCCTGTGATCCATAGGAGAAGTAGGGCCAAAAAAGCTTTGGCCCTACTTCTCCTTTTAACCTGCTCCTATTCCCATTCTAACCCTTTTCCAACTACTCTGTAAATGAAAGATGTGTATACATACCTATGCTGAAGGCTTTTTGGTTCATTCACATGATTGGCTCCCAGCACCGGCTTCAGTGTAGATCACATATGGACCAGAGTGGCCTGAAAAAAGGTAAGCATGCATATCTTTTTTTGCACAGGTTAGGCGGGATAGTTATCAGGAAGGGGGATGGGACATTTTTAAGAATATTTAGTATTAGGCAGGAATTCCACTTTAAGAATTGTTTGTAAAATGAATTTTTTTTAAAATGTATATTTAAAGGTACTTTTAATCTTAATGCCTGTTTGCCTTATTAACCGCTTGCTGACCAGCGCATGACGATGTACGTCGGCACAATGGCACGGCTGTGCAAATGGGCGTACCTGTACGTCCCCTTTAAGACGCGACATTGTGGGCGCGCACGAGCCTGCCGCGTACTCTGTGAGCGTGCCCATGAGTCCCGCTGACTTGATGTCCGCCGGTGGCCCGTGATCATCACACGGAGTGGCAGAACAGGGACAAGGCATTTCCCTGTTCTGCCTAGCAACATGACAGGGATCTACTGCTCCCTGTCATCGGGAGCAGTGATCTCTGTCATGTTGTAGTGAGCCCATCCCCCCCACAGTTAGAATCACTCCCTATCACTCCCTAGGACACACTGAACCCCTAATCGCCCCCTAGTGTTTAACCCCTTCCCTGCCAGTGTCATTTACACAGTAATCAGTGCATTTTTATAGCACTGATCGCTGTATAAATGACAATGGTCCCAAAATAGTGTCAAAAGCGTCTGATGTGTCCGCCGCAATGTCGCAGTCATGATAAAAATCGCAGATCGCCGTCATTACTAATAAAAAATAAATAAATAATAATAAAAATGCCATAAATCTATCTCCTATTTTGTAGAAGCTATAACTTTTGCGCAAACCAATCAATATACGCCTATTGCGATTTTTTTAACCAAAAATATGTAGAAGAGTACATATCGGCCTAAACTGAGAAAGAAAATTTTTTTTATACATATTTTTTGAGGATATTTATTATAGCAAAAAGTAAAAAATATTGCTTTTTTTTCAAAATTGTCGCTCTTTTTTTGTTTATAGAGCAAAACATAAAAACCACAGAGGTGATCAAATACCACCAAAAGAAAGCTCTATTTGTGGGTAAAAAAAGGATGTCAATTTTGTTTGGGTGCAAGGTTGCACGACCGCGCAATTGTCAGTTAAAGCGACACAGTGCCGTATCGTAAAAAGTGCTCTGGTCAGGAAGGGGGTAAATTCTTAAGGGGCTGAAGTGGTTAAATAGATACATATATTTCCACACTTTTATTAAACTAATAGTGTTGCTAAGTGTTCAATTGTATTACTCTATTGCAGGCTGCATTAACAGTAATACATATGCCTCTTTTCTTTACTTTTTTCTAAAGAGCAATATATAGGATATAGGAGAGCAACTAAGCAACACCATCTTCCCTGACCACTACTTTAACCATAATCATTCCCACTCATCCGAGGAGAGCTGTTGATTAGAGCAGTGTTCAGGGGGCTGTGTCAGAGAGCTGGGCTGCTGCTTGTGTTCAGAAAGTCAATCCAACTCTACTAATGCTGCAAGCGTTATAGAAATGTATACAAAAATGTAAAAAATAGCATATTTATTACTGTATGTAGCAAGGTCCCAGGCCTCCTCTAGTCTAATGAGAACCTTTAGAGCCAAGAACTGCTGACATTCTTCCATATAGAGTGGGTTGTAAGGCATAGTGGGTGTAATGACAGTTAGATTCATGGGCGCCAGACACTTCTTGAATGCAAAGTGATTTTTTGTCTCTTAAACAGTACTTTGGGAGAGAGGGTTAGGGCCAGGACACCCTTAGGTAGTTGCAATGTTAATTAGCAGACTCCGAGACTTCTACAGGTAGACAGCCATGCAGGGAAAGGCATCCAGCAAGATGCCACATCTGCATGTGTAGGAATGTTGTCTCCTATGGCAACAGTCTTTAACAGTTCCTAACACAAGGTGTAACGGTTTCGTCACTTCCACTACAATCACTTCTTGTAGTTCTTCAACCCACTGAGCTCCCAGTCTCTCTCACTAGACTAGATGTTTCACTGCCACTGAATCCTTTGAGCTCTTCCAATCTTCACTGCAGTATCATCCTCAAGTGTCACCCCTGCTTCTCTGCTGGGTCCCTAGCTTGGCACTCTAGACACTTATCAAGCTTCACCCCACCGGCCTGCTCGGTCCTTGGCTTGACATACAATGTTGCTCTGCAAGCATCACCTCCGCTGGCTGGGTCGGTGACTTAATCACCGCCTGAAGTTTCCTGACTCTTCACCGTCCCCAGTTGGTGAGAACTCTGCTCTGGTACTTGCTTCAGCTACTCACTGTGGTCCTTGGTAATAAGGTGGTTGGTCCCTTAGTGGCAGCAGCTTCCCCTCTACCTCCGACCACGACAGGTTCTCCGGCTGGCAGAACCGTCACTTCTGGTTGGACTACAAGCCGCAATCCCAACACTGCGCTGCTCTTTTGCTTCTGGATAGGCCCTCAGACAGCCTAACAGCCAGATGTGCCCGGGATAAGCCCAAACTCTGGCCTAACAGCCCGGGCAGTACAACACACTTCCACAAAGACAGCCGTCCAGGTGGCACAGAACAGCAATCACCTGACTCCACCAAAATATATAGGTTCTCCCAGCAGGCCAAGGGATTCAAGAAAACCCCTGCCCATTGGCTGAGATACCCCATATACTCCTAATCTGTCCTTGTTTTGCCGTTATCTTACATAGTTACATAGTAGGTAAGGTTGAAAAATGACACAAGTCCATCAAGTCCTACCTATGTTTGTGCTTATATGTCAGTATTACATTGTATATCCCTGTATGTTGTGATCGTTCAGGTGCTTATCTAATAGTTTTTTGAAACTATCAATGCTCCCCACTGAGACCACCACCTGTGGAAGGGAATTCCACATCCTTGCCGCTCTTACAGTAAAGAACCCTCTACGTAGTTTAAGGTTAAACATCTTTTATTCTAATTTTAATGAGTGGCCACGTGTCTTGTTAAACTCCCTTCCGCAAAAAAGTTTTATCCCTTTTGTGGGGTCACCAGTACGGTATTTGTAAATTTAAATCATTTCCCCTCTCAAGCGTCTCTTCTCCAGAGAGAATAAGTTCAGTGCTCGCAACCTTTCCTCATAACTAATATCCTCCAGACCCTTTTATTAGCTTTGTTGCCCATCTCTGTATTCGCTCCGTTGAAGCCCCAGTTGAAGTCCGTTGGGACGAAACGTGTCGGGCTCGCTTCGCTTGCTCCCCACATTGCTTTTTACTAATTTTTTAACTCGTGATCCCCAGTATTTTTGTACTCATCTGCTATAATGCATTGTACTTTTAAATAGAAACCGCTCCATTTTTAACCCGCACCACATGGAGCTTTTCCATTTTTTATCTCCACTTTGGTTTGATTGAGCCTATCTTGTATACACCATTGACCTCCACACAGCTCCCCTATTGGGTGGAGGTTCCATGCTTCTTTGAGAGCCATTTACATCCAGGAACTTCGGCTGGATTGCTACTGTCAAGGAGTGGGACCATCCCATGTGGAGTGACCTTCTTTCTGCCAACTCCTAACCCTGAGATATACGGCCTACACAAGCCTGATTGACCCACTACAGCTGGTAAGTGGGTCCACCTTATCCAGTAAGAGTACCCACCCATACTCTTTTGATAGAGGGTTTCCTTGTTTCAACAGCTTCACAGCCAGTCACAGATTATTTATACCACCATCACTTTTATCGAGGACTCACAAGTCACATATTAGATGGACATGTTTTTTCAGTAGTTTTCTCTATATTTGAACTTTCACATTCTCTTGTTCACACATTGGACTTTCACTTTACATATTTACAACATTCATTTATATGTTTTGGCATGATTTATTATTTCAGTTTATTACTGTCATATTATTGTATTTAGCGCTACACTTTTTGATTTTCACATTTTGTTTGGACTTTGTTTCAGTGTTAGCAGCTTTTTTTGCCACATTTGGGTTTAGCGCACTCATTTCTCCAAATTTTTTCTGCTACATGTATAAATAGCCTGGCTTCATTACAGTAAATGAAGAGGGTTCAGTTGAACTTCGGGCACACAAATACATATACAGTACATAGGTTCATACAGTAAATAAACACCTTTCTGTTTTATAATTTATACAATATGTTTTTTTATAGGCATTGCTAATTCTGTTATGACCCAAGATATGCAGTTTAATCCCTTAAACATTCCGTGGCAGACAGATGTCAAGATACAGAGGCTAAAGGTGGTGCGGAATACTCTTGAGACCGAAAATAAAGCTGCATTTGAGCAGGATGCCAAGATGCCCCGATATATCCATATTGCCAGTAATTCCACAAACAAATGGGGTCACCCTCGTTCCTACAGAATCCAGATACTCAGCTTTGCAGGAGAAACTTTGCCAAAAGAAAGTCCTGTGGAGAATGCAATAGGATGGGCCAGGTAAGGAATAGTGGTAAGCAAATCAATGATGAAATCAGATATGATCAAGCTAAAGCTGGCCTTACATGGATCAAAGTTCTGCCGGTTCAGCAGGAACCGGACCAATTTCACTCCATGCACTGTTCAAGAGGAGTCGATCTATTTAAGATGTTTTCCTGAATATATGCATGTAGATGTGTCCAGCCTGAATAACTTAACTCCCTAGATCAGAAAAAATGAGGGAATCAGCCAGGGGCTTTGCTAGGTCTACAAAACATGTGGGGCTATAGCCCATAGCAGCGAAGTAAAGAAAGTCATACGGGCGGGCATACACATGTATATAATATACGTGTGTGTAAAATATTTATATATATATATATATATATATATATATATATATATATATATATATATATATAATTACATATATTATCGTTACATCAGGATCCCTAGAGAGCCCCCCTTACATCAGGGTCCCCAGAGAGCCCCCCCTTACATCAGGGTCCCCAGAGAGCCCCCACTTACATCAGGGTCCCCAGAGAGCCCCCCCATTAAATCAGGGTCCCCAGAGAAAACCCACTTACATCAGGGTCCCCAGAAAGCCTCCCCTTACATCAGGGTCCCCAGAGAGCCCCTCCTTACATCAGGGTCCCCAGAGAGCCCCCGCTTACATCAGGGTCCCCAGAGAGCCCCCACTTACATCAGGGTCCCCAGAGAGCCCCCCCATTTAATCAGGGTCCCCAGAAAGGCCCCCTTACATCAGGGTCCCCAGAGAGCCCCCCACTTACATCAGGGTCCCCAGAGAGCCCCTCCTTACCTCAGGGTCCCCAGAGAGCCGCTCATTGCATCAGGGTAACCAGAGAGATGGCGGGCAGTGAGAGATGATGTCATCTCTCTGCTGCCTGCGGCTACGCAGTGAGAGCAGAGCAGCAGTGATGCAGGGTGGACAGTGAGAGATGATGTCATCTCTCTGCTCTCTACCCTGCCCGGCTCTCCCGTGCTGCCTGCCCACTCTCTGGTGCTGCCTGCCGCAGAGATGCCAAGCCGTCTCTGAGAGACTTGGGGCTTTGGGCCCCAGATTTGGGGCTATAGCCCCTAAAACCACACCCTAGCGTCACCACTGGAATCAGCTATTCCTAAAGTTTCATAATGTGCAATGTTATTTTAATGAGCTAGAGAAATTAGTCATATGACTTTAAAGGGTCACTGGCATGTTGCCTATTCAGGCCCCCTTACCCAGTGTTTCTCATTGCTCCCTCATGTGTGCTCATCTGTGGGAAGCCTAACGTGTAGCTTACCTTAGTACCATTTATTCCCACATTAATTCGGGTTATAGAAAGTTCTCTCTTTTAATTGCACTCCACACTTATGTCAAGTTGTATTGTTGTCTGTGAAGACTGCACCTGCCATACACTGTGGTACAATGTCAATTAGAATTATTATACAGGATTTATATAGCTCTGACAGTTTGTGCAGCACTTTACAATCATTTTAAATGCCATCCTAATGCACTAATAAAGTTGCTAGCGATGCACCAATACTACAGGACACTAGAAACGCACATGCCTGGTACGCTTTGTTGAAGACAATAACTCACATCAATTTATGAATGTGTTGTGGTGCATTGGCAGCCCATTCAAAGATAATGTTTTTTTCTTAACACAATGCTCTTTATTTGGCCCTGAAAGAATGTATATAAAGCCATGGCTTGCCACATGCCTTGGCTGTTACATTTTGGTGTGTTTACACCTATCTGTAATATCTAAAGAAAGACTGCTAGGGCTGGAGGAGTGGTAGGGTGCATCCCCTATGAAAGTGCACTATTTATCAATGTTTTCACCCAAAGTTCACACATCTTTCACCCATGAATCACACATTTTTTAATCAAAGCCTATGTAAAAATCTGTGAATATTGGGTGAAAGTTGGGTGATTTAGTGGTAAAAACATTTACAAATAAACACCTTGGTCTTACATTTTTCTAAATTTATCTTTTGATAGTTACAATGTTTTAGCAAAATTATTTCAAATTATGGATCATACAACCATAACCACTTCAGGATGTTGAAACATTCCAAAGCCATTGTGTGACTCAATAGTAATGTCCATTATAAGGAATTGGAGCTGATTTACTAAAGAATATGCGCAAATCATATTCTATAGAAGTTCCTATAAGTTTGCGATGCACGTTGACGGCTGTGCACAGGCTCCAATAAATTTACACAGATTTTACCAGCAAGCCCTACTATTAAAGAGAAGATAAGAACTCAAGGTGGTACTATGATGGATTTAAAAGGGGGTTTAAAAAAAAAACAATGTGGGTAGAACATAAAGGGAGTTAAAAAAATGAGAATACACATATGTGACATCACGAAAAGGAGAAAATACATATATGGGGTTATGAAAGAATGAAGAGAAAAACACCCATTTCATGATCACTACAGACAAGTTCATGAGAAAAGCTGAAGTGGTACCAATTTCCCTTCACTTCAAAAATTACAAGGAAACCCCAGAGGTGGTAATTATATAAAACAATATGTCCCAAACAGAATCCAAATGGATTTCTACAGTGAATACTCTAGCACCTTAGGGCCTCAACTTACAGACAGAACTCTGATTTTGATTGACTGTCTTACCGACATGGAGCTATAGGACAGAGCGATTCATCTTAGTTCAGCAATATAAAGTTTGAGCTTTAATTTTGACAAATTATTTTATACTTAACCTCAAATAAACTTCCGGAACTTCCGGTTACCAGAAGTTTGTAAAAAACCTTAGGTTCATAATATTTATAATGGACATTTTTATAATAAGCTGCTCACTAAGGAGCATAAAAAATTATTTTATGGGCCTAAAAGTGCTTAAATATTTTTTATTTTTATGTTTTTTTATGTTTATTTTTATACAATTAAAAGTAACTTGCATTTTGGTGATAATCACTTTTTTTATTTTTTATTTCTTGGTAAGATTCTACAATAACATTTTAATGCTTGTAATATTTTTCATTATCTTTATACTTGGACTTTTTTTTTTTTAAAGGAAAGCATCCAATGACAGTCAGTGTATCCTGCAGTGATATCCCACGTGCGCATCTGCACGGCTCTCTCTGAAACCTGCTTTCCCACAGGCCACAAGTCATGTCTTCATATTGAAACCAATACACATTATTGGAATACTTTATCTGTCCTGTGAGACCCTACATAAATAATTATCACAGAAGGAATGGGCCAAGTTTAGCCTGTACCGAAAAGCCTTATGCCCCGTACACACGGTCGGACGTTGATCGGACATTCCGACAACAAAATCCTAGGATTTTTTCCGACGGATGTTGGCTCAAACTTGTCTTGCATACACACGGTCACACAAAGTTGTCGGAAAATCCGATCATTCTGAACGCGGTGACGTAAAACACGTACGTCGGGACTATAAATGGGGCAGTAGCCAATAGCTTTCATCTCTTTATTTATTCTGAGCATGCATGGCACTTTGTGCGTCGGATTTGTGTACACACGATCGGAAATTCCGACAACGGATTTTGTTGTCGGCAAATTTTATAGCGTGCTCTCAAACTTTGTGTATCGGAAAATCCGATGGAAAATGTGTGATGGAGCCCACACACGGTCGGAATTTCCGACAACAAGATCCTATCACACATTTTCCGTCGGAAAATCCGACCGTGTGTACGGGGCATAACTCTTATCATTTAAGGTCACTTTAAAAAATTTTTTGTAAAAATCCTTAGTGAACTGTTCGCATAGATTTATCTTACTGTTGCACAGAAGTTTAGGCAATAGCCAATGCAGGAGTTTTCATACGTTAGTACTTTAAATACGTAGTAGTTTAAACAATAGCCAGTGCAGGAGTTTCAACACATTGGTACAATATATTACCAAAAGTGTTGGCATCCCAGTCTTAGTCCGTAGATAATAGATAATATACTTTATTGCAATTGTATACATAAAACAAAATGTATCAAGATACTCTTTACAACAGTATTGAAACCCTTCTCAACAAGAAGTAGGGTTAAGTATTGAGTTGGCCCACCCTTTGCAGCTATAACAGCTTCAACTCTTCTAGGAAGGCTGTCCACAAGGTTTAGGAGTGTGTCTATGGGAATGTTTGACCATTCTTCCAGAAACGCATTTGTGAGGTCAGGCACTGATGTTGGACAAGAAGGCCTGGCTCACAGTCTCCACTCTAATTCATACCAAAGGTGTTCGATCGGTTTGAGGTCAGGACTCTGCAGGCCACTCAAGTTCCTCCACCCCAAACTCACTTCTCTATGTCTTTATGCACCTTGCTTTGTGCACTGGTCCAAATCATTTGGTGGAGGGGAGATTATGGTGTGGGGTTGTTTTTAGGGGTTGAGCTTGGCCCCTTAGTTCCAGTGAATAGAACTCTTTGGCTACTTTCACACTGAGGCAGTTTTCAGGCATTTTAGCACTAGAAATAGGCTCTGAAAGCACCTGAAAACCGCCTCCAATTCATTGCAGTGTATCTTTTCACACTGGGGCGGTGCTCTTGTGTGACGTTACAAAAAGTCCTGCAAGCAGCATTTTTGGGGCGATTTAGGAGTACTGTAAATAGCGCTCCCAAAATGCCCTGCCCATTGCAATGAATGGGCAGAGCTTTCAAAGCGCCAAAAAGCAATTTGAAAGCGCCGCAAAATACCATTTTTTTGGTACAAAGCTCCCCGCTAGCGGCCAAAAATTGCTGCAAAAGCGCCGCAAAAGCACCGCAAAAACAAGCAGTGCTTTAGCGCTAAAGGCACAGGCGCTCAGTGGGAAAGTAGCCTTAAGGTGTCAGCATATCAGGACATTTTGGACAATTTCATGCTCTCAACTTTGTAAGATCAGTTTGGGGATGTCCCCTTCCTGTTCAAACATGACTGCGCACCAGTGCACAAAGCAAGGTCCATAAAGACATGGATGAGTAAGTTTGGGGTAGAGGAACTTGATCGGTCTATACATAGTCCTGATCTCAACTTGATAGAACACCTTTGGGATGAATTAGAGCAGAGACTGCATGCGACCTTCTCTTCCACATCAGTGCCTAACCTCACAAATGCGCTTCTGGAAGAATGGTCAAACATGCCTAGCAGCAGTAGCTTCTCTGCATCACACACAGGCTGCCTCCCAGGTGGAGAGACCCCAGGAGAGAGAGCTCTGATCATACCCTCCCAAACATTTATCTTCCCCCCAGCCACATCTTATGGGTCAGCCACCCAACAGTTGGCTAAGATCAGATAAATATTCCTAATCCAATGACTGATTCTCCCACACTATTTCTTGAACACTTTTCCAGAGGCAGGCAGAAGCAATCAGGGATAAACCTGATCAGATCTTAAAAGTAAATTACAGCTTAGCTGGTTACAGCAGAGCAATACACCAAATTTAGCCAGCCCAGGGCAGGGGTGCTACACTTGGATGTTCAATGAGCACGGCAAACTAGGATGACACAGTACGCCTTGACTGATAGTGTGTGATATGCTAGATAGGTTCAAGATCTGCATCATGAACAAATGATGCAAGCATACAGGTAATGCAATTTTTTTTACCTGCTCTAGGCCCATTCAATGAAGACTAAAAGCACAGTAATCACAAAACAGCACTGAAAACCACTTTGAATAAAACTGTAAAACAATTGTCAAGCATGGTAAAAAACTTTTTATTTCCAATAAGGTACAAGCTAGCAGTGACCAAGCGTAAAGAAGAAGAATCTGAGAGCAGTTCCATCTTCAATCAAAATGACCCTTGGACTCCTAGTGTAACTTTCTCCGAATTCATCAATGATGAGAATATTCAAGATCAGGTGAGTTGAAGTTATTTGAAAGGCTGACTTTATCCAAGTAGATTGTGATGGACTGTCTGGCACCTAGCCTGGGTGCCTCTACCAAGATACAGCTTCCTCCACTCTGGAACCAAGAACCAAGTATTATAGCTGAGAATTGCACCCCAGAACTAGACAACACTAGCTTAGGTGCACACTGGAACTGACTTTATTGTAAATTCATACAGAATATCACACATCAGGTAAGAGCTTTGTCAGATAAGGGTACTCACCGAGGCCGAGATGCTGAGAGCGGTAACCTCTTGCGACTAAGCGCACTCCACTCCTGGAGATGGTACAGGGGGTGAAGGGCACAAAGAGGCACAAGTCACCAGCAGGCTGGGCAGGTCTTGCGTGAAGGTCACCAGCAGGGAGACAGATGTGCAGGACTGGAAGATGCTGAAGCTCAAGAAGGAGGATAAACAGCTGATCCAACAACAGGCTGGGGGTCAAACACCGCTGACTAGTAAGAGTCTCTAGATAGGCAAACACAGTCTAGTGCAAAGGACTGTTAGCAGGTCTGTCAGCAGGCTGATGACTTAGTACTGAAGATTGATAGCAAAGTCTGTAAACAGGCCGAGGGTCAAACACAGGTAACTGGAAGCAAAGTCTGTGAGCAAGCCAGGGGTCGAGCACTGAAGACAATAGCAAAGTCCAGGAGCAGGCTGAGGGTCAATCACTGGATACAGGAAGCAATATCCGTAGACAGGCCGAGGGTCAAACACAGGAAGCAAGTGGAGAAGTCCGAGAGGCAAGCCGAGGGTCAGATGCAGGAAGAGATCAGAGCAGGTCAAGGTCAATCCGGGTCACAAAAGGTAATCAAGAATCAGGATACAAGCAGGAAACATACGGGAAGCTGAAAGACAAACCAGCAATTTGGTAATGGCACAGAGTGGCTTTTATAGGCCAGTGGGAGGCTCATGTTGTGCGCACTATTGCGTACGCACGTTCGCCGTCCGCTGAATTGCACACAAACATTAGCCGTTTGGCCAAATTGCGCACGCGCATTAGCCGTTTCGCTGTATTGTGCCCAGGGATGCGCCGGAGTGCCGCTCTACCGCGCATTTGCGAAGAAAGGCAGCGATATTGGCAAGACTGGTACTTGCCTCATTCCTGACAAGCTTAATCACAATATCCTAAACAAAGCAAACTGTAAACAGTAATGTCAGTACAATTAATGAACAGCTAACTTAACCGCTTCAGCCCCGGAAGATTTTACCCCCTTCCTGACCAGAGCACTTTTTGCGATTTGGCACTGGGTCACTTTAACTGACAATTGTGCGGTCGTGCGACGTTGCACCCAAACAAAATTAATGTCCTTTTTTCCCACAAATAGAGCTTTCTTTTGGTGGTATTTGATCACATCTGCGGTTTTTATTTTTTGCGCTATTAAAAAAAAAAATAAAAGCAAATATTTTTAACTTTTTGCTATAATAAATATCCCCCAAAAATATATAAAAAAAATATTTTTTTCCTCAGTTTAGGCCGATATATATTCTTCTACATATTTTTGGTAAAAAAAAATTGCAATAGGTGTATATTGATTGGTTTGTGCAAAAGTTAAATAGGGGATAGATTTATGGCATTTTCATTATAAATATTTTTTTTATTAGTAATGGCGACGATCTGTGATTTTTATCGTGACTGCGACATTATGGCGGACACATCAGACACTTTTGACACTATTTTGGGACCATTGTCATTTATACAGCGATCAGTGCTATAAAAATGCACTGATTACTGTGTAAATTACACTGGCAGGGAAGGGGTTAAACACTAGGGGGCGATGAAGGGGTTAAGTGTGTCCTAGGGAGTGATTCTAACTGTGGGGGGTGGGCTACAACTCACATGACAGAGATCACTGCTCCCGATGACAGGGAGCAGTGATCTCTGTCATGTCACAAGGCAGAATGGGGAAATTACATAGGCACTTCCCCATTCTGCGGCTCCGTGACACGATCGGCGGGAGACCGGCGGACATCGAGTCCGCCGGTCCCACGGGCACGGTCACGCTGTACATGGCGCCAAATAAAGGGGATGTACAGGTATGCCCATTTGCCCACCGCTGCCATTGTGTTGACGTATATCGGCGTGCAGCGTTTGGCAAGGCATTAAACATAAACAGTAAGCTAATTAACACTTAGTTGCTTAGACAAGCCTAGGTGTCAGTGCCCACTCAGACAGTTCGGCACCAGTATTCAAGAATACTCCTGGCTGTCCAAATCATATTAACCAGCTTTCTTTTCACATCCATCTTCTCACTGAGTTTCAAGTTGGCAGAGACCATCATGGCTTCCTTGACTGTTAAATATGGTAATGTCATCTTGCATTATATAACAGGACATCTTCCTGAATTCGTATAGCTCCCTCAAATCCCAGGGCCCATTGTCAGTAGGTAAAAGCCCCTGTATGGTCTGCACATAGATATTTCTGTTCTAGGTGAACACAGGCAGCTTCTTATATCCGTTGCTCAGATATCTTTCAATAGTTTATTCCTCAATACTATGTCTGCAAGGTGGAATGACCAGCCATGTACAATATGTATATTCTGCATTATATTTTACTGTAGCATAGACCATTTTGAAGGATGTTGGGTATCTGGAGTCCCTTAGAAAAATGGGAAGTTAGTATTTGATTCAATGTGTAAGCAACAATGCTAAACTGAAATATTTTGACATGATCTTTATGGTATTGATCTTTTGGCAAGTTTTGTCCTTAAGCCCTGGTTCACACCGGTGTGGCTTTAAAATCGCAACTACTTCAGCGAAATTTCAAAGCCGCACATCACTGCGATTTGCACTGCTGATTTTATTGCGACTTCATTTAACAGAAGTCTATGCAAGTGGCAATGAAATCGGTACAAAGTAGTGCAGGAACCTTTTTCATAATTTCGGCAACATGAGTCACGGCGATATGAACGGTTCCATTGCTGGCAATAGGGTGCGACTTGTCATGCGATTTGCTAAGTCGCACCAGTGTAAACAGGGGCTTAAGCAGAAATACACTGCATTTGAGCACCACAAACCAAAAACGCTATTTCATTTATTTTTACTATTCAAAGCAACAACCTACCCCGCCCCCAATCCATTCATGCTTTATTTTGCTGAGAGATCACTTTGAAAAACACCCTCTAGCAGTTTTGGCTGTGGCCAATTTAAGTAAGGGCAGATGATTTATGCAGCACACGGGTGTCAAACTGGCAGCTCTCCAGCTGTTGCGGAAATACTAGTCCCATGAGGCATTGCAAGGCTGGCAGTTACACCCCTGTAAGGTTTGTTTTGCTGTCTGTGCTCCTGTTCAGAAGATTTCACCTCACTTTCTGCCCCTGTGACAGTTAGATTTAGAAAATTTTGGGTTGTTGTGGAAACAATAATTAGTAATAAAGCTTCAGTGGAGACCTCTTTTTTTTCCATGATAACTCGTACAGCAGTGAATTTACCTTCCTTGGGGTAGATTTCCTCTAACTTCCTGTTGTCTCCTTCTGTTTGTAATAATGAGTGGTATGTAAGCCAGATGTTTGTAACTCGGGGACTGCCTGTACAGAAATACCTTGGATTACGAGCATAATTCGTTCCAGAAGAAGGCTTGTAATCCAAAGCACTCGTATAGCAAAGTAAGTTTCCCCATAGGAAATAATGGAAACTCAGATAATCCGTTCCACAGCCACTGCTTGTCTATGCAGTACCGCATGTGGCCAGAGGTGCGGGGGCGTGGGACACACTCGGAGACCCTCAGAGACCACTCGGAGATGCTTGGAGAGACTCAGGAACGGAGTGTTTCCGAGTGTCTTCGAGTGTCTTCGAGCATCTCTGAGCGTCTATGGCACCCCTGCACCTCTGGCCAAATGCTGTACAGCATACCCCAGCAGCTGGAATCCCGCTTGGACAATGCTTGCAAAGCGAGTCAGAATTTTTTTTTAAAAAAAGCTTATATTGCGAAACGCTCGTAAACCGCGTTACTCGCAATCCAAGGTTCCACTGTACTGCTAAATCTGTGCTAATTTTGGACTTAAGACTGGTGACTTAACAACTCTGGAAATTCTCTTTGTTAAGGTAGTGAATATCTCAGGATAAACTAAAGTATATTTAAAGGCAAAGGGAAACCTCCCCAATGAGACACAGGCAAATGAACCTGATAAGAGTTTATCCCTTCTCTACTTTATCCAAACCCCATCAAAATTCCAATAACTGTGGAAGAGGTCATGCAAAAAAAAAAAAAAAAACATGCTCTGCACTAGGAAAAGATGAGTAACCTAAATCTCATGAGTGGACACTCAATTCTATTGCAAAGATGTCTTCTCACGATATTTGGGTTGCTCTGTATTCTCCATAATCTCGCTGGAAGAAGCAGCTCGACGCCACGGACACCTAGGCACCGTACATGAAAGATTGGGGTAAGGTAGGTAAAAAATCATATCAATTTTTTTTAATTGGTATCTTATGGACCAACTGTTAGCAGGCAATTTAGAAAAGTAGTTGGGGGGGGGGGATATGCGGTGGACGACAGCATATTTGGGACTTGCATTGCACCACAAGCTCTGTTTTAACATGTTAATATTTTAATTCCAAAAGAGAGTATATCAAAGTAGTAAATATCTATATGATTTAATAACTTTCCATTTAAATCAATACTGGTTTTGTTTAAGACATTCATTATGTTTTAATGGGAAATATGAGGTTTACCAGGATGGATTTGAATACAAAGGGCTAAAAGTCTACAATGTTAATTCTAGTAACTTCCTTAGTCTGGTTCTGCTCAGTATCTTATGAAGCATTTATCAGTATAGTACAGTTCTCACTGACATGTCTCTTCCACAGGATTTGGTGGCTTGGATTACAGTTGGATTTCTTCATATACCCCACTCGGAGGACCTTCCAAACACTGCCACTCCAGGAAATGGTGTTGGGTTCTTTCTCAGGCCCTACAACTATTTTGACATCGATCCCTCTGTCTACTCTCCAGA
Source organism: Aquarana catesbeiana (assembly GCF_042186555.1). Taxonomy (NCBI): domain Eukaryota; kingdom Metazoa; phylum Chordata; class Amphibia; order Anura; family Ranidae; genus Aquarana; species Aquarana catesbeiana. The sequence continues at coordinate 71,317,710 of NC_133335.1, read as the reverse complement.
TAGTGTTTTTTTTCAGAGTGAACAGGATTACAGTTCATGTGATGTTAACCAAATGGCTTGTATGTCCAAAACAGGGTCTTGTGTTCCCAAGATCCCTCCTTTCACTTATGAAGGCTTTAAAAATCTTGTAAATTTATAAACCAAAGGATATACATGTGTTCTGTGACAACTAGTGGATGTATGATCTGCTGCACATATTAAAGTATAACTAAAGGCAACACTTTTTTTTTTAGTTTTGCATAGTGTGCAGAGGGGTTAAAACACCTGGTTTTTATTGCTGTCTGTGTCCCCGTTAATGAGATTCACCCTCTCTATTTGTCCTGTTTACCATTAATATTAAAAGAGAAAGTAAAAGAAAATCCCAAATTTTAGGTTGTACTCAGAAAAGTAATAGAGGGGAAATCTTCCAAAGGGGACATTCACACTGTTGACCTTGGGGTCCCCAAGGAATTCCCTTAATTTGCAGGGATTTCCTTTCACTTCCTGCTTGGCTATGGGACAGCAAATAAAAGGAAATCTCCCCAATGGGAGACAGATGGCGAAAAAAAATCTGACAGTGGTTATAACCCTCCCTTGCTTTGGCCAAAACGGAAAAAAAAGTTTTGCCTATAGTTCTACTTTAAGTAACAAGCAAGTACAAATGCCTGAGAGGGGCCTTCAAGAGCAGATCTTGCTCTAAGAAAGTGGGAAAATTACCATTTTGTGTTTGAATTGCTATACAACAATGATGCCCCACAAACTTTTGTTCCATTTGTTTGATGAATTGATGCTTGGAGTGGCTGAGATTATCAATCAATCACAGAGATTTTTTAACATTTTGGGAAAGCTCTGTTTATGGTTACTGTTGCTCCCACTGCTTTGGGGTACTTAAAGCTGGACTCATAGGAAATACAAAAAAATCTACCCTTGTAGTGTGCCCCTTCCAAACTGGGTTAAATGCTTGTTAAAGTGGAACATCACCCCCATTCTTTTTATTAACCTGTTATGCTAAGTTGTCCTCAATTCACATACTTACCTGCCCAGCGAATCAAGCTTTGTTCTGTTCCAATATATATTGCCCCACTGCCATAGCCCAGCCCCATGTCGCAGTCTTCTTCCTTGATGCCATCGAAAGCCAGTTGTCCCTTCTGGTTCATGCAACCTCCCCGATGTTACATTAGGGTGGTGGGGCTGGAGTAGGAACATTTTTAAAAATCATATTAAAAAAAGCCCCCAAAAAATGATCTTTTCACATTTTGGGGGTGGGGGGAGTAATTTTAGGAGTGTGCTTTAGGTGAAGGGTTAGAAGAAAAAGCTGTACTGCTTTACCTTATTCTTTACACCAACAGTCTTCCTCCATCCTGTTCTAGTGGTTCCCCAAAATCTCTTCTGAAAAGGTTCTCCAGCCAGCTGTCGCATTCTGATGTCATGTTGTATAATGCTGGACCAATCCTGCAATGTACATAAGGACAGCAAGAGCCTGGCCACAACCTGAAGTGTGAGAGAGCGGTGGAGAGTGCTGGAACAAGGAAAAAGGTGAGTATTACACCTAATTCCTCATCCCTTAGACTTAAAGGAGAAGTACAGCCAAAGCTTGTTTGGCTGTACTTCTCCTGTGGATAACAGGAGTGCAGTTCATTGTGACCTGTTTTCACCAGACAGCAGCCTGAAGCCCGCAGTCGGTTGATGTTGGGATCCACCCACATGCCTGGACCGCTGGGAGCTTAAACCGGCCGCTCCCACCCCCTCAACAGTCCAGTGCTCCAGTTAGTGCGGGGGGGGGGGGCAGAGCAGAGAGCGGTGAGTGACAGTCCCCAGACCTCTGCTCAGGGAGCTCCGAGAACCAAGCGATCGGCTGTGTTTGATCGCTCGGTTCTCAGTGTTAGAGTTTTTTGCCATGGGGTGCCATGTTGAACTTCCCGTGACCAGTATGAGTGTGAGAGCGATAACACCATTTTTAACACACCTGCTCCCCATTCACACCTGAGACTTTGTAACACTAATGAGTCACATGACACTGGGGAGGGAAAATGGCTAATTGGGCCCAATTTGGACATTTTCACTTAGGGGTGTACTCACTTTTGTTGCCAGCAGTTTAAACATTAATGGCTGTATGTTGAGTTATTTTGAGGGGACAGCAAATTTACACTGTTATACAAGCTGTACACTCACTACTTTACATTGTAGTGTAATTTCTTCAGTGTTGTCACATGAAAAGATATAATAAAATATTTACAAAAATGTGAGTGGTGTACTCACTTTTGTGAGATACTGTAATCCATACAGTAAAAACAAAGATAATAAAGAGACCATCGTCAAAGAGACAAACATTAGCAATGGGATGTTCTCAGGTAAGTATTTTGATATCAAAAAAGAGTATCATTATCAGAAGGCAGGAAACATGGGCATAATCCACAAGGGACCAGAAACATACCAATTCTAATAAGTAACTTGGATTTCAACCAGGTATTAAAAGGTACAGGAATAAATGCATAGTATGGGGAGATAGGGAGGGTGCGGGGGAAGTAGTGGATAGGAATAATGAGAAAGCCCTACACCTATTTCTAAGAATACCGTCAAAAGCAGAACCATATAAGGCCCTGAAGACAACCTGGTACAAACAAGACTAAGCAACAGAAAAAAGAGAAGCAAAATCACAATGAAGAAAGAAAAAGAAAGGGAGAGGAGGGTCAGACCGGGGCTCATTAGGGAGCCGAAAAATATATTGGATCCAGGGATCCTATATTTTATCCAAATTCTTAGTGTTGTTATGAAGTGTATGAGTGAGTTTATCATTGACCGTAATCCAGTTAAGTTTGCCCTTTACATAATCAAGAGGAACTCTGAATTTCACTGCTCAGTTTCATGCAGATTCTGTCTTTTTTATATCGGTAGGTTCAGGTAAACAAATTGGAAATGGCTGGAATACAATGCACTGAAACCAGATGTAATCAGACATACATGATACATTATTCATTTTGAATGATCTTCTGAAATTATTTTTATTTTTGCTTACAAAACTCTTAATACTCTATTCCTAGATCAGTGTTATATAGACATTATAAGGATTGGTATATTTCAGAAATGCACAATTTCCACTTTCCTTCCTTTACTTTGTATATTAGTAAGCTCATTATAAAATGGTTTAAATATGTTTGTAGCAAGGTCTCCGGCCTTGTCCAGTCTAATGAGGACCTCCAAGGCCAAAGATAGCAGAAATCCTTCAATATGTAGTGGGTTGTGAGGCATAGAGGGTGCAAAGATGGTGAAAGTCATTGGGCGCCAGACACTTCTTGGATGTGTCTGTAAAAGAGGTTTTATTTATTTTGACAGTCCTTTTTGTATTTTTGGGGGAAAGAGGGTTAGGGCCAGGACACCCTTAAGTAATTATAGATTCAATTGGCAGACTCCAAGACTTCAGGGAAAGGCCCCAGCAAGGCACCACTTCTGCACATGCAGGAATGCTCTCTCCTATGGTAACAGTCTTTAACAGTTACTAACTCAAACATAACAGTCCTTTCAGTTCCACTACAACTGCCTCTTGTAGTTCTTCAACACTGAGCTCCCGGTCTCTCACTAGACCCTTTGATTCACTGACACTGAATCCCTTGAGCTCCTCCAAGGTTTGCGGTGGTATCTCCTCAAGCGTCACCCACGCTTCCCTGCTGGATCCCTAGCTTGGCACTCCAGATACTTCTCAAGCTTCACCCCTGCTAACTGGCGAGGTCCCTGGCTAAACTCACAAGGCTGCTTTGCAAGCTTCTCTGCGGGTTGGGTCCCTGACTTGATCACCGCCTGAAGTTTCTCGATTCTCCACCGTGCTCGGTGAGAATGTGGTTCCAGTACTTGCTTCAGTTACCCACTGGGGTCCCTAGTAAAGGTGGTTGGTCCCTTCGTGGCAACAGCTTCCCTTCTACCTCCGACCACAACAGGTTCTCTGGCCGGCAGAACCATCACTTTTGGTTGGACCACAAGCCCCAATCCCAACCCTGCGCTGCTCTCTTTTCTTCTGGACAGGCCCTCACACAGCCTAGCAACCAAATGCCCAGGAATAGGCCCAATCTCCGGCTCAGCAGCCCGGGGCGTACGACACACGTCCACCCAGACAGCCGTCCAGGTGGCACAGAACATAGATCACCTGACCTCACCCGAAAGCCCCTGCCCATTGGCTGAGATGTCCCATATATCCATAACAACAAGGCCTGGGGAATGCCCAGGAAAAAAACCCAAGCCTACTTACCAACCAGCTCACAGACAACCGAATTAACCTGTCTAACAGTATGCATTAAAAACAGGGGTTTAGTCCACACGCATTTGCAAATGCATGCGTAAGCCACAGAGCCTCATCACGGCACCCTGGTATCTGTGGTCCTAACGCTTAAATATGAGTATCCCCACAGTGGAAGCACATGCATTCTGATGGATAAATGAGGGCAGGTGGACTGAAGTAGAGCCTAACCCCTTCTTAAAGGTACAGGAGCACTCCAAACACCCAGCAAGTAGCACAATGGCTGCAAAGGTGTTGGTGCGTTGCTGGACCAATACAAACACCAACGTGATAACAAAAAACTTGCCACCACCCTCACCTATAGCTGGCTATTGCAGTAAGCAGCATTGGAAAGCTAAAACAGGTAACAACAACAGCCCATATACCCATAATGTGACCTTGGGTTGCCCTTCTCGTATCTAGTGCCACCAAGCACCCGGCCACCTAGTGGTAGAAGAGAAAAGCACAACAAGGCCAAACTTAAGCAGAAATCAATAGATCTCTATCAATCGACCAAGATAACTACTCTTGGTAAGTAAATTTGTGAGGAGCTCCTAGCTAAACCCCAGGGTGCTACATGTTATAGAAAATAAAAGTAAGGCAAAATACATTCCAAAAATTATGTATCTTTATTTTTGAGTAAGAAATTGTTTACTGCAAAAAACTTCAGGCTGGATTACGGAAAATAATGTTGGAAGCAAAATGATTACTGGAATATACAGTCTTCCTGTTAATTCCCTGCAGCAAAAGAAAATACTTTGGCCACAAGTATCTTGTGACTGCTGACAGCAACCCATACACTCTTCCCACTTTAAGTTCCCAGAAGTGGCCAAACAAGGAAAAAGAAAACAGCTAAATATACAGATGACATGAATGTAAACAAGTTGTCTAGGGTGCATTTACACTGACAGTTTTAACCCCCTTGGACTGGTTTGTTAGTGTAGTGTGAGAGCTCCAAACCATATCCAGGAGTGGTTAAGCATACTGTGCCCAGGACCACTTAGAAGAGATGGTCCTGGGCACGTTTGACTTGTGGTCTGGCTTTAGAAGGAGTGAAAACTATGCTTGAGCACAGAATTCCCCATAGATCACTGAACACACAAGCAGGGATCATTGTGGTCTGGTTGGCAAAGATGATGAAGTAAGTGAGCCCAGGAACAATTGCCTATGACCCAGTGTAAGTGCAGACCTTGCATTTAAAAAGCTACATGTCCTATGTACCTTTTTTTTTTATTTTGACCTTCAACACCCATTGTAAAATATAGAAATCAACATTACAATGCCATTTATTCCTAAAAAAAACACTTCCAAAGATTGTAGTACAAACTGTACATTTGCAGTAATAATTTATTTGCACATACTGTAGGCCCCAATTTGAACAGGACCCCCAACAATCTAGAAATCAGCTTCCCAGCACCATTCCACATCAGAAACAGAACCTGCTAGAGTTGTCCACTTATACCCCTTATTTTTCCTCCTGCTGCTGGAAGTTTTTTTGTAGAAAAAAGTGCATACACTGTACCTGGTACCCGGTAAAAAAAAAAAAAGGTACCTGGGAATTTACAAAGCTTCCTGTGCCATTTTAGTGGCTCAAGAAACTCTCACAAATGTCATGTGCCACATTAACTAAGAAACAGGTCGATCTGCGCCACCTGTGCCAGTTTCTATTGCAGAGTAAAACAGAAACTAGTGCAGGTCTCCACCTAATTAATAGAGGGAATCTACAGCTGTTTTCTAAATTCTATATAGAAAACAGCTGTAGATTCCTGCCAAGTGTAACCTTGTCATATAGGATGTGGGCTGTCAGCAGACAGCTCACATCCCTCTCTCTGCCTGTGCAGTGATTACACAGCACAAGCAGAGACTGCCCAGGGTTGAGAACCCTCCTACTCTGAGCTGAGCGAGGAGCGGGAAAGGGTTCCGAGGTAATCAGGTCAGAGAGAAGAGGTCTGATTACAGTGCTCTCTGGATTGGTAAGTCCTCATTTGGGACCCAGGTATGGAGAGACTTGGGTGTAAAATGCCTGCAAACCCTGATTACAGGGCCTTCAGTCCTTAAAGGGTTTACTCACCTGCAAGGGAGGCTTGAAAGGCAGCAAGAAGGAGTGAACACATGTCAGTGAGGTGGAGTGTGAGGCAGTTCACAGCTGTGAGTTAGTGTGGACTGTCTGGAGACTGAGACTCTGTTTGCTGAGCTCCTGTGCTTTTTCCTGTACTTTGAGCAGACGGAACCCTTAACCCAAGTATAGTATTGGCATTTCGGCGGTAAGCCATAATATTGCTTTCACTATACCAGAACTATGGACTGTAGGCATATTGCTTTGCTGAGGAAAGCTGTATTATTTTCATGGTTTGTGAAGAAACAATAAAGACTGTTTTACTTTTACAAATGGTTGGTTGGTGATCCTGGGCTCTGCATATTACAATGTGTGTGAAAAATTAAACAGCGAGTTGTTAACGAGTAACTCCATTTTACTTTCAATTTTTTCTAGCCTACTCTTATTAATTTGAATAATCTGTTAGTAGGCACTGCTGTGTCACACAATTCACAGAGCCTGCCTTCTGAACTACAGAGGTGCCGAAAGGAGGAGTTTCAGGAGGCGGAAACAATACAGGAATTACTGCTTGTGGGCAGAAAAGTACCATGGGACCTCCCTCTCTGTGCACATATAATCAGGAGGGAGCTCTGCCCAGGCAAGTCGAGTCCAGCCACATGGGGGAAGACAGGCCGACAGCTGCTTTGTAAGTCAATCCTCCAGCAACCACTGAGGGCTCTGTTCCTCTCTGTCTTCAGCTACCTTCTCATCCTGACTGTCCTCATGAGAGATTGCCTGCCTGGGGAGCCTGCCAACATGCCTGGGGCTGCTAAAACCTGTAGTCCCACAACACACAGCCTGCTGCATGGGAAAGATAGACATAAACAGCCAGCAAGGTGTGGGAAAGTGCTTCTGTTCTTGATTTCAGCAAAGCTGCTACAGACCTGTGTCCTGGAGCCTTCCACATGTAGGGGATTGCTGGGACTTGCAGTCCTCCCTGAAGATGTCAGCCATGGACTCTTTCCTAAGCAGGTATGCTGGGGCAGTACACAAGCCTGTAGTTAGGTACTAGGGATGTTAGGGATTACACTTTGGGGTTCATTTACTAAGAAAAACGGGAAGCAATGGTCACTCTACAATTAGTTACGCCCAATTAAGACTTCAACTTGGCGAACATGTGAATAAAAAAGGTCGCTAATACCTGGCGAACATGCCTTTGTAAATATCAAATCAGCATATCCACAAATTTGCAAGTGCCAATTGCTACCCCATTTAGAACTGCACTGATCACATGAATATGAATAAAACATTTTTATGTGAGATGTGCTCTACCTCATGTGCATCTATTTTTGTATATTACAATTAGTATTCTTAGTTTGTTTTCTTCTTTTGCTAATGAATGCAGTTATGAATGGGTATTACAGAGTACTGTATGCAATTCTGTAAAGTTACATATATTGAACATTTACAGTTACATATCTGTTATATGTTTTTTTCCATGTAATTTTTTTTTTGAGACTATAAATCAGTAATTTTTTATGTTCATTCTTTAAGCGCTTGCCGACCGACACACACAAATGTACGTCGGAAGAATGGCACAGGCAGGCAAATAAGCCTACCTGTACGCCCCTTCAAATTTGCGGCCTATCCGATGTTCACCGGCGGCCCGCGATTTCGGTCTGGTGAGGTAGAACGGGGAGATGTAAACAATGCATTTCCCCATTCTGCTTAGTGACATGATAGGGATCTACTGCTCCCTGTCATCGGGAGCAGTGATCGCTATCATGTCAGTGGAAACCCACCCCCCACAGTTAGATCACCTCCCTAGGACACACTTAACCCCTTGATCCCCCCTAGTGTTTAACCCCTTCCCAGCCAGTGTCATTTACACAGCATTCAGTGCATTTTTATAGCACTGATCGCTGTATAAATGACAATGGTCCCAAAATAGTGTCAGAAGTGCCTGATGTGTCCGCCATAATGTCGCAGTCACGATAAAAATCGCAGATCACCGCCATTACTAATAAAAAAAAATGAATAATAAAAATGCCATAAATCTATCCCATTTTTGTAGATGCTATAATTTTTGCTCAAACCAATCAATATATGCTTATTGCAATTTTTTTATCCAAACATATGTAGAAGAATACACATCGGCCTAAACTGAGAAAGAAATGTGTTTTTTTTTATTTATGTTATTTTTTGGGGGATATTTATTATAGCAAAAAGTAAAAAATATTGTTTTTATTTTCACAATTGTTGCTCTTTATAGTGCAAAAAATAAAAAACACAGAGGTGATCAAATACCACCAAAAGAAAGCTCTATTTGTGGGAAAAAAAGGACATCACTTTTGTTTGAGTACAACGTCGCACGACCGCGCAATTGTCAGCTAAAGCGACGCAGTGCTGAATCGCAAAAAATGCTCTGGTCAGGAAGAGAGTAAAACTTTCCGGGGCTGAAGTCGTTAATCATGCTACACTATTATGCAGAACTGGCGTACTTAGCACAGTGGCTTGGTGGTGTCTACTGATGTCTACAAAGCACTCAGGTTATGAGTTCAAATCTCAGCCAACCTACCACCCACCTAGGGTAGCTGTGTTGCTTTTTCCAGTGCACAAGCAAATTAAAACACAAAAAATGTAAACTAACACCCTGCACGTTAACCAGTGTGTGATTTTTGGAATTCCACGCACCCGCCCCCCATGTTGAGGGCATGTGGCCTGGTATGGTTCAGGAGGGGGGGGGGCTGCTTGCTCGTCCATCCCTATCCTGACCTGCCAGGCTGCATGCTCCTATAAGGGTCTGGTATGGATTTTGGGGGGGACCTCACACTAATTTTTTTTAATTTTTTTAGGGGGGGGGGGTTATTTGGTGCTTAGAGAGAATTCACATTTAGTTGACATATTTCATGGTTTACCTAGTTCAGAGCCCTGAAATTCAGCATTGGAGCAGAGTTTTTCTTTGTTTTTTCTTCCTCCTCCCCCCATTACACGTTCTACTCAAGGACTTGCATGTGTGCACAACCAAATATTTTTGTATGCAACTAGATTTAATACAGATTTAAAGGGGTATGAATAGTTTTACACTTCTAAAATATGTATTTATAGTCTGCAAAAGTCAAACATAAATCAAAAAAGAATCAACTTTTTATTTCAACATTAGTATAAACATTTGGTACATTAATGTACTTGGGCAAAAAAATAAATAGAAGGCATGGAAATGATGCGCCAGCATTTGACAATATAGATAGAAGGGCCCTGCTCAAAAGAGTTTACAATCTACAAGAGTAGTGAAGTAGGAACGGGGGTCAGTTTATATGGCCATAGTTATGTGTGTAGTAAGACTGATTTAGAATTTTAGCTAAGAATCATATTTCTTGTATTTCATGATTGAAGCTACTTGTGACTTCCCCATCACAGGAATTTGCTACATTCCTCTTTCTGTGCAAAAAGCTTGCTTGCTGACATCATTTAGGACAGATGAAGGAACCGCAATAGCATACAGCAGAGAAACGGAAGTTTAGTATAAAGCTAAAAATATATATGGTTTTGCGGAACTTGTCTGGTTTTAGGATGCATAGGTTGATTTTAAAAAGGTTAGAATGTCTGTTAAAACAGAAGTGTACCGCCTGTTCGCTTGTGACGCAATATGCTGAAAATATATATCTACACTGTATTCACTGTATCTGGGACTCTTGACGTGTAGACACGAGTCGGGTCAGGAGTGTCCATTCTTTTCTGGCCAGAAAGATGGTATAAAATCTCCCATACCAGAGTTCTTTGTCCAACTGTCATTCATCGATATCCTACCTAATACTTGTTACTTTATTTGGTGCATTTGGCCGTGAGGGGGGAATATCGGTGTGACCTGTTGAGGCAGGTGGCACTGTTTTCCACCAGACCTACAAGGAGTGGTCTGAGATGCCAGCCCTGCGGGCTATATCGTAGTCTCAAAAGGCGCCTTCTAGAACTGTTATCTAGGAGACTGCGCTGTGTCCCATTTGGTGGCCTGCTGTGGACGACCTTGGTAGCGTCAAAAGGACCTGGGAATCTGAGAAAAAGATAGCTGGAACTCCAACGGGAACAGGTGAGAGTCTTTTTACTTCTGTTTTTGGATAACAGTCAGACAGCCAGCCTCTCGACGGATCGAGAGAAGGGAAGCCTGATCACCTTCCGAGAGAGACGTCCATTCAGATGATTGTGCCTCTTTTGGACGAATCCTCAGTCAGTCAGTAATTTTTGGGTGGGAGTGTCTGGTATGATTGATGTGTGTATGAGACATCACTTTGTGGTGAGGTGACCGTGGTCCTCTTCTAAGTGCGGTTCCTGGCTGGGAGACCGCGCCCAGGCCACTGACCGAGGGAAGCGTTGTCTATTGTCCCTACTTGTGTCGAGGATTCAGACCCCTTACTGAATTCTCATCATTTACCCTACCCTCTGTGTCTGTCTTGGTGTCTGTTAGGTTATAAGTATGGGTGGGAAATATAGTATTGAATCTCCCCTACAATCCATGATCTCCAACTTTAGGAAGAGATTTGCTAAGAACTGCAATTTAAAACTTAGCCCTGAGAAATTGATAACATTGTGTGAGAAAGATTGGCCCCGCTATGGAGCGCGGTTGCCCCCACAGGGAACCCTTGATTTAGAGACCATTGACTGATTATTTGAGAATATTATGTCAGACTCACAGAAACATGACCAAGACGCACCTTCCAGGAGGACTGTTCGTTCGGATGATTGTGCATCCCTCAAATAAATCCTCAGCCAGTCAGGAGGAATATCCATCCAGATGATTGTGCATCTCTCGGATAAATCCTCAGCCAGCCAGTCAGGAGGAATATCCGTCCAGATGATTGTGCATCTCTCGGATAAATCCTCAGCCAGCCAGTCAGGAGGAATATCCGTCCAGATGATTGTGCATCTCTCGGATAAATCCTCAGCCAGCCAGTCAGGAGGAATATCCATCCAGATGATTGTGCATCTCTCGGATAAATCCTCAGCCAGCCAGTAAGGAGGAATATCTGTCCAGATGATTGTGCATCTCTCGGATAAATCCTCAGCCAGCCAGTCAGGAGGAATATCTGTCCAGATGATTGTGCATCTCTCGGATAAATCCTCAGCCAGCCAGTCAGGAGGAATATCCATCCAGATGATTGTGCATCTCTCGGATAAATCCTCAGCCAGCCAGTCAGGAGGAATATCCGTCCAGATGATTGTGCATCTCTCGGATAAATCCTCAGCCAGCCAGTCAGGAGGAATATCCGTCCAGATGATTGTGCATCTCTAGGATAAATCCTCAGCCAGCCAGTCAGGAGGAATATCCATCCAGATGATTGTGCATCCCTCGGATAAATCCTCAGCCAGCCAGTAGGAATATCCGTCCAGATGATTGTGCATCGCTCGAATAAATCCTCAGCCAGCCAGTCAGGAGGAATATCCGTCCAGATGATTGTGCATCTCTCGGATAAATCCTCAGCCAGTCAGTCAGCTAGGAGAAAACGTCCGTCTGGATGATTGTGCATCCTTTGGACAAATGGGAGATAAAGACCTGCAGTGGATAGAAGCCACAAATAGAGGAACAGTGTAGAATTATGGTTATGACAAGAGTAGTACAACTGACAAAACTAACAAAACACATATATTCTCAACCCGAAGAGACAGATCAGCCTCCCCCGTATGTAGATGAATGGACTTCAGATAGACAGGTCAGAGCCATGTCCAAATGCCCCGTCCAGTAAACAAGGGGACTCAAGTTGTTGTCCACCTACATCAGATTCAGCAAGTTTGTCAATGCCAAAACTCAGTAAATATACTCCGAACCGTAACACTTTGGGTATAGGCAGGACAGAAATAGGGAACTCAGTAGTAGTCAATGGGCTCCCCAATGAAGTGTCCACTTCCACTCCGAGAAATCCTGATGCAAACAGCCGGACCCTTGACCCGTCTTTCAGCATACCTCTGCAAATGCCCCTAAGAAAACAGGCGGTGGAGGAACATCGGACTCTAGTTTACACCCCTTTTTACCACAACAGATTTACCGAACTGGAAGATTCATAACCCTGCCTACTCTGAGAAGCCCCAAGCCATCACAGATTTGCTCCGGTCAATAACTCAGACCCATAACCCCACTTGGTCGGACTGCCAGCAACTTTTATTGACACTTTTTAATACTGAGGAGAGACAAAGAATTAACCAAGCAGTGCAGAAGTATAAAGGCAAAAGACCCTTCCTATTAGAAAGACTTTGTAGTTTTGGGGGGGCATCAAGTCCAACATCTGTTCCTGTACATGCCGGATTCCCCTATTCCCTTGCTGGGCAGAGACTTACTTGCTAAACTCAGAGCATACATATACTTCCAATCTGACAGACAGGCTATCCTAAAATTGCCCCATCCCTTTGAAGCCCGCATACTGCAAGACATCCCGGGACTATGGGCAGAAGACAACCCATCAGGATTAGCCAGACACGTTCCAACAATCCTTATTGAATTAAAATCAGGAGCCACTCCAGTCAGCCTGAAACAGTACCCAGTCCCTCTAAAAGCCCTAGTAGGAATACAAAAGTACTTAAAACAAATTCCTACACTATGGAATTCTAAAACCCTGTCAGTCTCCCTGGAATACACCTCTACCCCCAGTGCAGAAACCCGAAACAGCTCACTGTCCTCCTGTTCAAGACCTCAGAGCGGTCAATCAGGCTGTAATGACCATGCAGCCAGCGGTCACTAATGAACTGTTACAATTACTGTGGGAGGCAGGTTATAAGGTGTCCTGGAGAAAGGTGCAATTTTGACAAGAGACTGTAAAGTACCTGGGATTCAGAGTATCACAAGGACAGAGACAATTGGGAGAAGGCAGGAAAGAAGCTGTTTGTCAGATTCCCACCCCGACTACCAGACGGCAAGTACGTGAATTCCTGGGGGTGGCAGGATTCTGATGAATCTGGATACCGGACTTTGCCACAAAAGCCAGACCCCTCTATGAATCCACAAAGGGGGGAGAAAAGGAACCCTTTCAATGGGGACAACAAAACAGAGCATTAAGACATTAAGGTCTCCCTAATGCAGGCTCCTGCGCTAGGCTTGCCAGATAGCCAAAAAGTCTTCTATTTGTATGTCAGTAAAAAAACAAGGAATAGCAGTAGGAGTCCTGACACAATACTCTGGGTCTTGGCAGAGCCCTGTAGCATACCTTTCAAAACAACTGGACACTGTAGCTCAGGGATGGCCATCCTGCCTGCGGGCCATTGCAGCAACAGCCTTCCTTGTGGCCGAAGCTGACAAGTTGTCATTAGGTCAGGAGACTTATATCCGAGTCCCACACCAAGTACAGGCATTAATGGATTACAAGGGAAATCATTGGTTTACTAACAGTCGAATGGTTAAATATCAAGCTATGCTGTGTGAAAATCCTCGTATCCACTTAGAGACTGTAAACACTTTAAACCCAGCCACTCTGCTCCCCACCTCACAGGAACCCCTAACTCATGACAGTCCCCAGGTAATGGATATGCAAGCCGACCAGACTTGAAAGATAGCCCCTTGGAAAATCCAATCGTTGAGTACCTTACTGACGGAAGCAGTTTTGTAAAAGATGTTTATCCCCAGATATAGGCTCAGACAATGGCCCTGCTTTTGTCCACAAGTGCATCCAGGAATTTGCAACAGCACTTAAGATTACTTGGAAACTACACACTGCATATAGGCCCCAAAGCTCTGGAAAAGTTGAACGAATGAACTGTACGCTCAAGTCACAACTGGCCAAGCTCTGTCAGGAAATCCAAATGAAATGGACCTTGATGTTGCCCATTGCTTTACTGAGAATTCGGGGTACCCCAACAAAGAGGACAAATCTGTCCCCTTTAAGATACTGTATGGTAGGCCACCACCCATCATTAGAGGGATAAGAGAAGACTTGCATCAGATAGGAGGGGTAGTTAACCGTGAACTGATACAGAGACTTAGGGAGAGTAAGCAAGACATAGGGAAATGGGTTCAAGAGAAACTGCCCGTAAGCTTGTCGAACCCAGTACACCCCTTTTAACCAGGAGACACAGTGTGGGTAAAGGAGTGGAACTTAACCCCACTAGGGCCAAATTGGAGAGGTCCTTACACTGTTCTGCTATCTACCCCAACAGCCATAAAGGTAGCTGAGGTGACACCCTGGATACACCACTCCAGGGTAAAACGAGCTGCTGACCTCACAGACTTCTAGCACAGTACAGTAGATCCCCAAGATACTTTGAGACTGAGATTGACCAGAGAAGTCAGAAGAAAGAACTCCAGCCCTGTGTTCAGCACACCCCTGGAAGCTGCTGAATTTACTCACGGCAGAAGATAGACAGACTGCAGCCCTGCGGCCAACACACTCCTGGAAGCTGCTGGCTCAACACACGGCGGAAGATAAAGGATATCTACTAAGCTCTGCTCCAACCACACCCCGGACGCTGGTTGGTCTACGCACAAGCTGAAGCCTGAGGATATTCATCGGTGTAATGTTTACTAAAATCTTTATAACGAGACTGTTGATAGTCATAGCAGTGATACTGGCCGAGCTAAAAAGGGGGGAGGGTAATTCATGTGACCCTTGTAGATGGACTACCAGAGTAGGATCCATAGCTACCAAGATGTTACTGTGGCACTCTCATTATCAATGCAAGGGCACAGAGACTGGTACTTGCATACATAATGGGACTACCTATTCAATGTGCTCCGTTGAAAATCAGATAACCTGTTATAACCCTACTTATGCACCCTATAAAACCTGGCTAACCGTTCGGAGCTTTAGCTCCACCGGTAAGCTGGTAAACCATACCCTGATCACCAACTCAAGCAGAGACAAGTTTTAATTATTTTCTGATTCTCCCTATAGTGTATGGAGTGCTAATATTTTTACTCTTTTTGCATTCTTATTGTTACCATGGGCCAAGGGTCACTATCCCAGTGTTTTATAAGTTAATGAGAGACCCGGCTGGAGCCGACAATGGGGAATAATCTCGGTAGAAGAATGTTTTGTGCCTGCTAGTGAGGTCACCATAGAAAAAAAACAAAAAAACAAAACTGTATGCTATTTAGTGATGCTTAATCTCGCTCATATTAATCGCTATGATTAGGATCAAAGGGGGGAATGAAGTAGGAACGGGGGTCATTTTATATGGCCATAGTTATGTATGTAGTAAGACTGATTTAGAATTTCAGCTAAGAATCATATTTCTTGTATTTCATGATTGAAGCTACTTGTGACTTCCCCATCACAGGAATTTGCTACATTCCTCTTTCTGTGCAAAAAGCTTGCTTGCTGACATTATTTAGGACAGATGAAGGAACCGCAATAGCATACAGCAGAGAAACGGAAGTTTAGTATAAAGCTAAAAATATATATGGTTTTGCGGAACTTGTCTGGTTTTGGGATGCATAGGTTGATTTTTAAAAGGTTAGAATGTCTGTTAAAACAGAAGTGTACCGCCTGTTCGCTTGTGACGCAATATGCTGAAAATATATATCTACACTGTATTCACTGTATCTGGGACTCTTGACGTGTAGACAGGAGTCGGGTCAGGAGTGTCCATTCTTTTCTGGCCAGAAAGATGGAATACAATCTCCCATACCAGAGTTCTTTGTCCAACTGTCATTCACCGATATCCTACCTAATACTTGCTACTTTAGTAGGACACTAAAAATTAGACACATTAAAAATCACAGTAGAAAAGCAGGGATACAAATCAAGCTAATAACAACCATGACAAACCTTTTTGGTGATCAGAACTCAAAACCTCTAAAAAGTTAAATAGCAGGATTATCATAAGCAAAAACAGACAAAATGAATACAAAATCCAAAAAGGCAGCGCACAAACAAAATCGACACACACACACGGAAGCTTCCTTTTGTTTTAAACCATTACATAAACCAGATCAACATTAGCAGTTGTAAGTCTAACATGTCTGATTTAGAAGTAACAAGAACAAGATAAAGGTCTGCTGAGAATCACAAACAAAAGCACACATGGTCTGGACAAAGACACAAGCTACTGTATTTTCGGTATTGGAGACTCATGGAGTCGAATTGATATGCCTGCAGGAAACCCACCTCACCAATGATACTAAATTACAAATTCGGAGTAAGAAATTCCAAGAACAATATCATTCAGTTTACTCCTCCTATTCTAGGGGGGTGAGCAAATTGGTAAAGAGAGGGGTGCTATTTTCCTGCAGGGATGTCAGAATAGACACATTGGGTTGCTATATTTTCTTGAGTTGCCTGATAGAAAATAAACCATACGTGATAGCAAATGTCTATATTCCCCCTCCGTTTAAAATGGAGATCTTGTATGGATTATTAGAGTTTGTGGAGGATAAGGCAGATACCCCGATCATAGTGGTGGGGGATTTTAATGCGGTGCTTAATAACAGTTTGGATAGGTTTCCACCAGGGGCCCGGACAGAAAAAGTGTCAGAGGGACATCTAGGCCAATTTCTTCAGGAGATTGGATGGAGGGATCTTTGGAGATCCCATAATCCAAATACCCGGCAACACTCTTGTTATTCAGGGTCATATTCTACACTTTCACGTATAGATATGGCAATAGGCAATAGCAAAGCATTGCGACTAATAAAAAAAATAGAGTATTGGCCAAGAGGGATATCAGATCATTCCCCCCTGATTCTAACTGTAAATTTATATGTAGCACTAACTCTGTATATATATATATATATAGCTGCTGGTTTAAGCGGGCTGTTACCTTCACTCTCGATACCTCTATTTCACCGGCACCAGGTCTAGGGTTCTGTTGAGTTTACCTCTGGACGATATAAGCACCAACACTTGAGTACGTGTTCAATGCTTTATTGAACCAAGTAACGAAGGAAGTAGCAGGAAAGAGGCAGGCGGAAAACTGCAGGGAAGCTCAAATACCTTTCTTTAGGTTTTTTTAGAACATATTTAAAGTTGAATACTGTAATTGAATGCAATCCCCTTTTGTGGGACACGATCTTTGCTCGCCTGGATAGGCCTCTCTCACTTGCCTAGCAACCAGTACATAGCACGAACAAAAGTCTCTGCCACAGACTTGCTTGAAATAAACCCGTACGATCCTCTGCCACAGGATGTATTGGTTCGCGATGAATGTCAGACACAGTACTTGGACCTCTAAGCCAACCCGGCAGTACCATGTAATAAGACTACTTCAGGATACGTCCTCCAACCAAGTCACCAGGCCCCTCTCCAGACCAGCACTCTGCATGATCCTTCCATGACGGGTCCTCCCCTGGGATCTTCTTGATTGTCCAGCTTCTTCACTCTGGATAGACAGCTCAGGACCATTCCTCGGCTGCTGTGGTAGGCCCCAGACAGGCTTCTGGGCCCACCCAAGTGCCGCAGTGACGCGGGCCTCCGGAATGGAGGACCACGAGGTGGTACTCTAACACATACCTGTCGGCCAGGAGGGCCAGCAGGTGGCTGAAAACGAACCCCTAAACATGGAGTCTGTCCCATAAATACCCTCTCCCAGAATGCAACGCGGAGGACCACCTTGACCGGGTTGTCCCCGGGCAGAGGAGCACTCATCTGCTTTAACACGTTGCTTTTCCAACACCCGCCGATGGCGACTACGACACCCACCGGCACAATGTGGAACCACACGCAACGTCAGCCAAGCTGGAACAGAGGCAAATATAACTTCCTATAACGAGCAATTCACTAAATTTACCTATCTGATGGTAGATCATAAATCTACCAGCGCTACATATACGATAGATGTAACCAGAAAATGTGGACAATAAATCCACTATGGATGGAGTTAATGGGTAACCCAGAAGAAATAACCTTGGGATTAAAAGAGTTCATAGAGCTTAACACAGGCACAGCGCCAGTGGGGGTAGTGTGGGATACCCTAAAAGCGTTTCTTAGGGGACTCCTAATTCAACAGGTGGTAAAAATAAAGAAGAAATCAAGGGAATGGGAGGAACAGATTAGAAAAGAGGTGATGGAATCTGAAAGACAATATGTGATAGATCCAACTCCAGAGAAACAAGAGACTTGGCTCAAGAAACAGCAAGAGTATAAAGTGGCAATCATTAGAAAAACTGAAAATAAGAGACTTTTTCAGAGACAAAAGTATTTTGGAGAGGGGGAAAAAATGGGCCGGATGTTGGCACTTTTAGCTAGGACTAACTCTTCCTCTTCAGTTATCCCTGCAATTAGGACCCCAACTGGAGAAACCTCGTCTGAACCTGTTGTGAATATGGAGACATTCTCTGAATTTTACAGGGATTTGTATAAATCACGTCAGGGTTCAGGCCGGGGAGATATGGATAAGTTCCTGGAGGGCATCGAAATACCTGTTCTTCCGGACAAAGATAGGAATGAGATGGAGTCTACATTGGCTTTGGAGGAGTTGCAAAAAGCAGTTGCAGATATGTCCAACCAAAAATCCCCGGGCCCAGATGGGTTACCTTTGGAGACCTATAAATATTACGGGGAGGTGCTGCTCCCAGAGCTTCTAAAAATATTAAATTGGGCAGCTGAAGGGGGAAGACTGCCCTCTTCAATGTCAGAAGCTAATATCATAGTGATTCAGAAAGAAGGGAAGGACCAGAAGAAAGAATGGGTAACCCAGAAGAAATAACCTTGGGATTAAAAGAGTTCATAGAACTTAACACAGGCACAGCGCCAGTGGGGGTAGTGTGGGATACCCTAAAACCGTTTCTTAGGGGACTCCTAATTCAACAGGTGGTAAAAATAAAGAAGAAATCAAGGGAATGGGAGGAACAGATTAGAAAAGAGGTGATGGAATCTGAAAGACAATATGTGATAGATCCAACTCCAGAGAAACAAGAGATTTGGCTCAAGAAACAGCAAGAGTATAAAGTGGTAATTATTAGAAAAACTGAAAATAAGAGACTTTCAGTGACAAAAGTATTTTGGAGAAGGGGAAAAAATGGGACGGATGTTGGCACTTTTAGCTAGGACTAACTCTCCCTCTTCAGTTATCCCTGCAATTAGGACCCCAACTGGAGAAACCTCGTCTGAACCTGTTGTGAATATGGAGACATTCTCTGAATTTTACAGGGATTTGTATAAATCACGTCAGGGATCAGGCCAGGGAGATATGGATAAGTTCCTGGAGGGCATCGAAATACCTGTTCTTCTGGACAAGGATAGGAATGAGATGGAGTCTACATTGGCTGCCCTCTTCAATGTCAGAAGCTAATATCATAGTGATTCAGAAAGAAGGGAAGGACCAACTTGAAGTATCCTCTTATAGGCCGATATCATTATTGTGTTCTGATGTTAAAATTGTGGCAAGAGTGTTGGCAACTAGGTTGAACAAATGCATCTCAAAACTTGTGCACTTGGATCAGTCGGGGTTTGTTCCCAATCAGTCTACCAGTATAAATATTAGAAGGGTATATATGAACCTCCAGGTACCAACAGAAAATATGGGTTCTAGGGCTATCTTGTCCTTGGATACTGCCAAGGCTTTTTATAGCCTTGAGTGGGAATACCTTCAGTGGGTATTGGAGAGGTTTGGATTTGGCCCTGTATTTATTGGGTGGCTGAAAATATTATATAACCACCCAAGTGCCAGACTAAAAATTAATAATGAATACTCAGAATGGTTTTCGCTCGAGAGAGGGACGAGACAGGGGTGTCCTTTATCACCCCTGTTGTTCACCCTGGTGATGGAACCATTAGCTGGAGTAGTGAGGTCATCAACTGAACTACAGAGGAAATGGGGGGGAAGAAAGGATAGCGCTGTATGCAGACGATGTTTTATTTTTTTGGTGGGATACGGTATCCTCGTTGGAAAAAGTGATGCATATAGTGGAGGAATTCGGTAAGTTTTTGGGTTTAGTTATTAACTGGGAGAAGTCATCACTCCTACCGGTCGATCCACTTGCTAATCCCATCCCAATGGGAATAGCTCAGTTAAAAATTACAGAGAAAATGAAATATCTCGGTATAGTGCTGTCAAATGATCCCAATCAGTTTATTGGGGATAATCTAGTCCCACTTCTATCGAAGTTTAAAAGGAAATGTGATATTTGGAATAGACTCCCTTTGTCTGTGGCAGGACGTGCCAACTTGGTTAAATTTATATGGAAGCCACAGTTGTTGTATTTACTTCATAATTCCCCAATCTGGATTGGAGAGAGATGGTTTCAAAAAATACAAACCCTTTTTAGGGAGTTTATATGGAAAAAAGGCCAGGCTAGGGTTAGCCTGCAAATGTTGCAGTGGCCTGCCACAGAAGGGGGAATGGCAGTCCCCCACCCGTTCAGTTACTACCTGGCAGCTCAGCTACAGCAGTTGGGGGGTTGTGCTACCCCGCGAGGGGGAAATACCAGTGTTAAAATTATGTTACAGGGGAATCCACATAAATTACTAGCGGAAGCGTTAGAGGCAGATTCACTGCAAGGTTACTAAAGTATGGCAGACAGCCAAGAGAATTATGGGGTATAGAGGAGTTACAGTATACTCGCCAATTTGGCACAATAAATATCTACATGAGTTATTAACTATAGAGAAAAATAAGATATGGGAAAAGTATGGAGTGAGTCAGCTGATCCAACTTTACGAAGGCGACGCCCTAAAATCATTTGCAGAGTTGAGACAAGAGTATGAGATACCAAACAAAACATTCTATAGTTACTTACAGATCAGACATGCCCTGGATAATCAGTTCAGAAACCAACCGTTGACATGGAGTAAAATCCCACTTCTTTAAAAAATAGTCAGGACAGAGATCACCAAAGGTCTTATATCCGAGATATATGCACAAATAATAGACAGAATTAATACGCAGACAGGGACCTCTAGGAACAAAGAAAGATGGGAAGAAGATGTGGGGGTAATAACGGATAAGCAATGGAAGAGGATTTTAGAATTTGGTCCATTGGTGTCGGTTTCTCCCTCACAAAAAGCTTTGCATCTGTTATTATTTCATAGAGCTTATTATACTCCCAAGAAATTATATATGTTTGGCCGTAGATCTGATGATAAGTGCCCTAGATGCCGGGAGACGGGGGATCTTATACATATGATGTGGAGATGCCCAAAACTGGTTAGATACTGGCCAGGGATTTTAAAAATTGTTAACACCAAGTTTAAGGTTAAATTAGACCTAGAACCCAAAACATGTGTTTTGGGCCACATTGATGAAGATTTAGGGGATGTGAGCACCATAATAGCCATCGCGAGATGTCTGTATCAAGCAAGGAAATTAATTGCACAATCCTGGCAATCCTGACAATCCTGGCAATGGGTCAGGATTATTAATTCATTAGTATGGAAGGAAAAAAACAACTCATACTAGGCTAAGCAATTATGGTAAATTTGTCAAGATATGGAATCCTTGGCTACAAGGGATGGTATGTCCCCTGTGAATGTTGTATTAAACCCCCTATGTAAGAACACTTTTAAAATCGAGAAGTGATATTGGAAAACGTAGTTCCCAAAAAAAGATGCAAATAAGGAATAACATGTGCACTGTAAAAAGCTATCCTTAATTAGAAGGGTTGTGGGGGGGGGGGGGGGGTGGCGGCTATATGGTAAAATAGGCATGGTTGTTATGAACATTAATGGTCAATGGATATAAGCTTGATGGGTTTTATTATTTAAATGTATGTTCAACTTTTTTCATTGAAGTAAAAATAATAAAAACTATTTAAAACAACAAATATGGCAAAAAATTACAGGTATTTTTACCATTTCCTGCTCCGTCCAAATAAAAAAAATGTTTTAACTATAAAAAAAAGAACCATTGAACAACCTGTTTCTGTTATATGCTATCTTGTTTTGAAGGCTGGGTATAGCTGATTACTCTCAGCATGCTGCTAGACAACCATCTCTAATTTTGTTGCTTTTTGCTCGGTAAGAGGCTGCAATTAGTGCTGTTGGGGAATTCTTAAGGCTGATTATTGTCCCTGCCCATTAAAAACATATGGCACGATTTGCAATGGTGGTAGAACCCTCCTACACATAAATACTACATTTATGCATAATTTGTGTAAGGACATGAGTCATGTTTAACAACAAAGGGAGAACAGACAACTCCTCTATATGAAGTGGAATGCTTGGGATTTGAACCAACAAACCCAGCGCTGCTAAGCAGAAGTGCTAACCCATTAGTCGCTGTGCTGCCATATGGATGGAGGCTGCATCTCTGTGGTGTCAAACAGTCCTAAGTCCCAGGGGTGCAATAAGTTACTCAATACAGATGTACTGTAGAAGGCTGGAGAACCATTGAACAAACTGCTTATGGCATATGCCATCTGTTTTGAAGGCTGGGTATGGCGGATTACTGTCAGCATGCTGAACCATCTCGAATATTGTTGCTTTTTGCTTGGTAAGAGGCTGCAATTAGTGCTGGTGGGGAATTCTTAAGGCTGATTATTGTCCTTGCCCATGGAAAAAATATGGCATGATTTGCAATGGTGGTGGAACCCTCCTACACATAAATACACAAATACTGCATTTCTTTGGACATATACCTATAGGTGTTGAAATGACATCAGTCAGGAGTTATGCTTCTTGATTTATTCTGTGATATTTGGTGGTTCTTGGTGTGTGAGTGTAGAATAGTGAAGTTACCCTCTGAATTTTGGGCTGACATTTTGATTTCTAATGTTGGTACACATATCACATTTTTGGGGGTCAAATTGTGATCATTAAAACAACACTAAACAACACACTCATTTAAAATTTGCATCAGCACTGTTATTGTTTGTGTTTTGTGAAGACACCTGTTGGAGTTTCGGATTAGATTTTTGTAAGATGGACAGCAACAAGTGAGAAAGAAAGAGAAAATTATATTTTACCAAAATATGAAAACATAACACATTACTAGCATTCTTAAAAAAAAAAATATGAAGAAGCAACATAAAAACACAGCAAGGACAATTTATTTTAGAGAAATAAACAATTCATATCAAAATTAAAATGTATTTTTTGTGTGGAAGTAACAATTGTACAATTATAAACAATGGTAGAAACTTGCATTTTGGTATACAACGCACATTTTCACGTTCGCAAATGCTTTTTAGCCACATGCAAATTTGCAAATTGACAATAGCGCTCTGTAAAAAATGAATGGGAGTTAAATTGTGACTATTCTGCATGTCTGAGCATGCGTACTTCTGCTGGTACATAGTTTTAGAAAGAGGGGGAATTCATTTCTTCTCAAATTTTCAATGATATTTCAGTTTATACATCAATTATACATCAATTTTTTCAGCAGTTTAAAAGCAGAATATCTTTAAACAATATACCACATATTTAAGAACCATTTAGGCAATTATATCATGCTCTAAACAATATTTCCATGTGCAATTCCCGTGTTTCGATCATGACTACTGATTTAGACGGTCTCTGTTGTCTGTGACAACAGATGGAAACGGACCGCCTGTCTGTTTCCATCCAACTGTCATCCAATCCGCCATATGGATTTGCATCCATCATTGCGCAACATGTATTAAAACGTATTAAATAAATAAGGTAAATATATACAATGTGTTTTTACAAATCCAGTGCCTTTAGACCGGCACTAAGTCTTTCCAGCAGTGAATTTTTGGGGCTAACTACCGCCGTTCCGTCTTAGGTCAGGAAGTGACGTCGGCGTTTACCCAGAAGCCTCTACATGTTTTGCATACAATAATGCGTCATCAGGAAGAATGGTGAAAAGTTTCCTAATCACGGATGTGAATTTGTGAACGTGGGATTCAAACAATCAGCTTGTGAAGGGAATCATTGGGACTATTGTTAACATATGTTTCATATTTTTTTATATTTTTATACTATATATATATATATATATATATATATATATATATATTTATGGTGGTGGCCCTAAGACCGAGACAAATGTGGATCACATAAACACGCGACAAGACTCACAACATAAATAGACCTGAGGTGTGGCTTTTGGTCGTCTGGTAGGTATGGCAAGAAAAGGGGCCATACCCAAGATAAGTAATGGATGATTGTGGAGGAGAATTTGCTGAGAAGTGCTGTAAAAAGGGGAATGGGAGGGAGGGTATCGTTCACTGAAACTGACAAAGAGGAAGGGGAAGTGGTCAGCTTAAATACCCTCCGGGCTCCTCCCATAAATTCAGGCCAGCACACTGGCCTTCTAACTTATGGTCGTGGCCCTAAGACCGAGACAAATGTGGATCACATAAACACGCGACAAGACTCACAACATAAATAGACCTGAGGTGTGGCTTTTGGTCGTCTGGTAGGTATGGCAAGAAAAGGGGCCAAAAATAACCAGGTAGGGAAGTATCTTTATTGCCTCTAACCTCATTGAGTGAGCTTGGAGAAAGGGCCATCTTGAGGGAACATATATATATCTGGTAAAGCAGGCAGACTTTCACCTGCCTAGCTTCTTGGTCACATGGTCTGGTACTCCATGCTGAGATGTGGCTGAGGCTGCGCCGATCCAAAGGAATATCCAGAATACCCCCCAGGGTCTAGGCCTAAGTTGACCAGTAGGACCCAAACATGTTTAATAAACTGATTTCCACTCAGGGGGTTGACCTGAAAAGGCAGTAACGGGCTGGAGACTGGCTGGCTGGGTGAAAGAGCAGACGGTCAAAAGATCGTTGTTGGGCACCAGGCGTTGCTGGTTCGAAAGAAGTTTATATCCACTCCGGGTCCGGTTTGTTGCATTTTCCGAAAGATAAAAGGACATAGTGGCTTGGATACCGGCCAGGTACAGCCTGATAGGGGTATGAGGGAGAGCCAGCTGTGTGTGGCAATAAGATATAAAGGCTAGGACATGAGTGACGTCATCTACTGTGGTTCCGGGACAAGTGGCAAGGAACCTACGGTAGGTGTTCCAGGTCGTAGGATAAGCCTTTAGTGTGTTGCTAGACAGTGAGTGGTAGATGAGCCGGGTTGCATTGGCAATGTGTGGCATCAATCCATTGTTAGTTGAGACCAAGGTGGGATAGGAGTGGATGATGGGTCGGCTCCGGGTTCCTCCTGGAAGAAAGACAAAATTGGAGCGGGACAGTGCATCGGCTGCGGTATTGCACTTGCCAGGGATATGCTTACAGTAACTGTTAAATTTGGTGATGTAGTGACAATTGCAGCAGACTGCGCAGGAAGGACATGACGGGGAGCGACTTGGATCTACCCTTATTAATGATGTCAGCTGTAACCTGGTTGTCTGTGGTGAAGAGCTCTGTCTGATCTGTCAACGTGTGGCCCCAGACTTGGGCTGCTGCCACGATGGGGTACAGCTCGAACAATGACGAAGATCGAGGAAAGCCAGGAATCAGGCAGATTACGGGGGCCAAGGTCTGGCAAACCAGTGATGGCCAAAAATTGCAGCAAAGCCAATGGAGGCTGCAGCATCTGTGACTACCTGGCGCGACTGAGCTGATACTGAGGGAAAAACATTGATATGTCGTTGAAGTTGAAGAGGAACTCGTCCCACATAGCCAAGTCTGCTATTGCTGCTGGGTCTAGTCTGAGGACTTGGTCGGGTCCTGCACTCGGGCAAGAAAGACTAAGAGCCTTGAGATGAACGACCGCCCCTGAGGAATTGTTCTCATAGCGAAATTGAGCATCCCTATCAAGGACTGCAGCTGTCTTTTAGTACATTCCTGTGACTGGGTAAACTCCTGAATGACCAACCTAACACAAGCTAATTTGTCAGAAGGCAGGCTAGGCTGCATGGCGTGCGTATCCAGGACGATGCCTGAGAAACTTATGAAATGTGTTGGGCCTTCCACTATGTTTTCATTGAGATTGTTGAAGACCTCTCTTAGCTTGTCTAGATCTACCGGGGGGGGGGGGGTATGTCTAGGTGTTCGATAAGCAGAAAATCGTCCGGATAATGGATAACCCTGTGACATTGGGCCTGGTGTGACAGGTTTAAGTGAGGGATTGGGCAAAACCGTCAGCTTTGTGGGCGAAGTGGCGACAAAAGAGTTCCGTGTCTGTGAGGCTCCAGTCAGAGCTTATCTGGAACTGGGCAAGTCTCGCTGCTGCTTTGGCTGAAAAACGACCGATGGTCGTAGACGGCAAAACCTCCATATTTGTAAGCAAGATCTGTCATTGCATGAAGGTATAAGTCCCGCTCCTCCCTACTGCTGAGGGTGGCTGAACAAAGTACATCTCTGAACATCCCGAAGGCCAGGGTGAACTCAGTGGCTGACAGCTTACGACTGAGGCTGGGGTCTCTCGACTTGACAACCACTGAGACATCCCCCCCAGGCGTATGATTTGTTGTCAGCAAAGTCATGGACTGAGATGAGCAGGGATGCCAATTGACGTCTTTGCCCTCCAATATATCCTCCCTGATGCTGGTCGGGACAAGATGAATGGGGAGGACGATAGGTGCAGAGCCTGGTGTACCTGCAGAAGGAGAAGCTGTCATCGGGACCATGACCAGGTCCGGGAGGGCCATGGATGGGCGAACTTTCAAAGGTGTGACTCTGGTCTGGACGTCCGAACTGTTGCGGCTAAGGGGGAGACCAAAGAGTGCATGGATTGTAGGGATGCCTGTTGGGCACAGCTGCAGCTGGAGGCGGGAAGAGGAGCCTGAAAAGCTTTGCCTTCCTGGCCGTTAGCAGGAAAGGGAATATCCCTGTGACTCAGCTATGAGTTTGGGGATGTTCCGTCCCCTGAGGGACTGCAGGCAGCCGCGCTCTGAGCCGTTTGGGGGGGGTAACAGAGGGGCGGGTGTGAAGTCCTCGCTGCCAGAAGACAAAAAGGGGGATGGGTGCTCATATTTAAGAGGAGTCATAGCCATAGGATAGAGAGCGGAGTGGTAAAGAGAAAACTCAGAGAGGAGGAAAAAGGAAGAAGTACAGAAAAAGGAATGATAGGCATAGACAGGAGCTGACAGAGTTCTGTTGTGCAGAACTTATGTTGAGTGGAAATTTAGAAAACTCAGAAGAGTGCGTGGCGACCGAGGTGGGCCAGGAGGTGACTGGCCAGATAACCGATAGCTCGGGTGCCTGTCTGTGGCAAGCACAAACCTGAAAACCAGAACCCCAGGGCGTACTGGGGCGAGAAGTAGAAGTCTGGTACGGCCTACGTAGGAATGTTGCGGTCTGTAGGGGGTGACGTGTGCTCGGCCTGCTAACACTTGCACTGCCAGCAAGTCTACTGTTAAGCGACCTTGTCTGCGAGGTGAAGGATCGCCCTTCGAAAACAGAGTGTCATGTATAGACATATGTGACAGAACTAACGCCTGGAGATCACGTCCAATGATGTATGTGAAGTAACGGTATAGTGAAAGGGTGCTGCAGAATGATGCAATAGAAAAGCCCATGAACTAGGCCCTGACTGACGCTCTAGTAGCGAGGTCCTGGTTATGATCGAAACTCGGTCGACCGGGAACACCCGCAGTAGGGGTGACATGAGTGCAACAAGATTTCTTTACTTTTTTTTTTTTTCTTTTTTATGTGTCCCCCTTGTATGCGACTGGCCCTGGTGAAGATGCAAACATAGCGTTTTTTTTTTTTTTTTTTTTTTTACCTGGGAAATAACGTCCAACCTGGTACAGGATGGAACCTGAACTCGACTGACCTGAGGGAGAAAAGATAGACGAAAACAATGAGTGGCTCGTATGAATGCCACTGGAGACGAGTGACCGATTAAGTGCCACTAAAAAATGAAGTGGGCTGTATGAGCACCACTGAGTGTGCTTGCAGGGATTGCAAGGAGTATATGTTGAGATGCATGTTTGCAGCGATTGCAAATGGGTATATGCTGAGATGCGTGTTTTTGCAGCGATTGCAAGGAGTATATACTGAGATGCGTGTTTTGCAGTGATTACAAAAATGGGTAAATGCTGAGATGCGTGTTTTTGCAGCGATTGCAAGGAGTTTATACTTAGATGCGTGTTTTGCAGTGATTGCAAAAATGGGTAAATGCTGAGATGCATGTTTTGCAGCGATTGCAAGTGGGTAAACACTAAGATGCGTGTATTTGCAGCAATTGCAACGAGTTTATACTGAGATGCATGTTTTGCAGTGATTGTATACGGGTAAATGGTAAGATGCGTGTATTTGTAGCAATTGCAAGGAGTTTGTACTGAGATGCATAATTTTACAGAGATTGCAAAATGGGTATATGCCGAGATGCGTGTTTTTTGCAGCGATTGCAAGGAGTTATGATGAGATGCGTGTCTTGCAGCGATTGCAAGGAGTTTATACTGAGATGCATGTTGCAGCAATTGCAAAAAATGGGTAAATGTTGAGATGCGTGATCTTGCAATGATTGCAAGGAGATTATACTGAGATGCATGTTTTTGCAGCGATAGCAAATGGGTAAATGTTGAGATGCGTGTTCTTGCAGCGATTGCAAGGAGTTTATACTGAGATGCATGTTGCAGTGATTGCAAATGGGTAAATGTTGAGATGCGTGTTCTTGCAGCGATTGCAAGGAGTTTATACTGAGATGCATGTTGCAGCAATTGCAAAAATGGGTAAATGTTGAGATGCGTGATCTTGCAATGATTGCAAGGAGATTATACTGAGATGCATGTTTTTGCAGCGATAGCAAATGGGTAAATGTTGAGATGCGTGTTCTTGCAGCGATTGCAAGGAGTTTATACTGAGATGCATGTTGCAGCGATAGCAAATGGGTATATGCTGAGATGCGTGTTCTTGCAGCGATTGCAAGAAAGGTCACCTACTGATAGGCGAAAAAGAAAAGGATAGCAGAAATTGTATATGTAGGAAGGAACTGCGAAGTGGCATACGTAACGAATCGTCGATTTGTTATAGGGACTGTTACGTATTGGTGTGTGGGATACTCGTGACGCGAACCGTTGTGCCGCTTGTGCGACTAGGTTTGGAGTGGACTGTGATGCATGTAGCTGCTGAGGTGATGTGAATCGGACAAAAAATAAATAATGAATCGTAGGGTATGGTAAGAACCACTACAAATTGGTGTGCAGGATAAGACCGATGCAAACCATTGTGCCGCCGAGGCGACTAGGCTTGAATCCGACTGTGATTCGTATGACATGAAAGCAATACGAAACAGTCAGTAGAAAATTACATAAACAACGAACCATTTGTGGGGTACAACAGGGACTAATAAGAATCAGTGAGCGGGATGCATCTGATGCGAACCGTTGTGCTGCCGATGCGACTAGGTTGGAATCGGATTGTAGCAGGTATGCAATATGAATCGGCTGTAAAGAGATGGCACTGATACAAATCGGTTGTAAGATGTATGAAGTGAATCCAATACAAATCGGTTGCAGCGTGTATACCACACCTTACTTCTAAAACCGAACACATTCCAACCGCCCAGCCCCCCAGGCTAATCAAAGTGCAGACAAGGCCCCATGTGGGTCTAATTACCACCTCAATCAGACACAGAACCCATGCAAATAATACATGCTGATCTCCAAATGGATGAGACGGCAACCCCATAGACAGTGAATCCTATGAGAAAATGAAGCCTGTATCGAGTGATATCAGAGAACAACCAACAATGGCTCAGAGGCTTGGATCTACGAACAAATCGTATGTTTGTGGATAGGATGACAAGCAAGGCAGAGCAAGCCTGCAAATCTAAGTTTGCAGGTATAGGAAACATATCCAATGGTAACATTGCATATGAAAAAAAAGGTTTGAACCCTACCTGCAACAGCAAGCGAGAACCGCCGACGAAGACGCCGCAACCCACTTGTAATCGAACGCACAGACTTATGAACACAAAGTAAGCTGGGAAGAGTCAGCACAGTGACATGTAGTATCGTTCACTGAAACTGACAAAGAGGAAGGGGAAGTGGTCAGCTTAAATACCCTCCGGGCTCCTCCCATAAATTCAGGCCAGCACACTGGCCTTCTAACATATATATATAGTTTTGATCATTTAATTTATTAAGAATTGTTTATGAATCACAGATAAAAATTATTCATGTTTTTGTGGTAAGATATATAATCACTTTAGGAGCAGCGCAGCTACACTTTTACTGCAGTCATATTGCATTACATGTTACAGAAAATTATAGCGGCTGCAGATTAATAGGGAAAGGTAATTTTTAATAACATTAAATTACAATATGACTTGTGTCGCAATTGTATACGCTATATTATTATTTTTTATTCCCACGAAAGTTAAAGTACCCTTTAAGTGCAATGATAGCCATTCATATCCATGCAATTCAAGTTAGCGAAATCATAGGGCAAAGTTAATTATGTAATATGGCTATTCTCATAGCATCTACAGAACTACTGACTGCTGTTAGCAACTCTGAATTTCACTGCTCAGTTTCATGCAGATTCTGTCTTTTTTATATCGGTAGGTTCAGGTAAACAAATTGGAAATGGCTGGGATACAATGTACTGAAACCAGATGTAATCCCCGGTGGTATCCCCTCAAGCGTAACCCACGCTTCCCTGCTGGATCCCTAACTTGACACTCCAGATACTTCTCAAGCTTCACCCCTGCTAACCGGCGAGGTCCCTGGCTTAACTCACAAGGCTGCTTTGCAAGCGTCTCCTCCGCGGGTTGGGTCCCTGAATTGATCACCGCCTGAAGTTTCTCGATTCTCCACCGTGCTCGGTGAGAATGTGGTTCAGGTACTTGCTTCAGTTACCCACTGGGGTCCCTTCTACCTCCGACCAGGACAGGTTCTCTGGCCAGCAGAACCGTCACTTTTGGTTGGACCACAAGCCACAATCCCAACCCTGTGCTGTTCTCTTTACTTCTGGACAGGCCCTCACACAGCCTAGCAACCAGATGCCCAGGGATAGGCCCAATCTCCGGCTCAGCAGCCTGGGGCGTACAACACACGTCCACCCAGACAGCCGTCCAGGTGGCACAGAACATAGATCACCTGACCTCACCCGAAAACCCCTGCCCATTGGCTGAGATACCCCATATACCCATAACAACAAAGCCTGGGGAATGACCAGGAAAACAACCAAGCCTACTTACCAACCAGCTCGCAGACAACCGAATTAACCTGTCCAACAGTATGCGTTAAAAACAGGGGTTTAGTCCGCGCGCTTTTGCAAACGCATGCGTAAGCCACAGAGCCTCGTCATGGCACCCTGGTATCTGTGGTCCTAACACTAAAATATGAGTGTCTCCATAGTGGAGGCACATGCATTCTGATGGATAAATGAGGGCAGGTGGACTGAAGGAGAGCCTAACCCCTTCTTAAAGGTACAGGAGCACACCAAACACCCAGCAAGTAGCACAATGGCTGCAAAGGTGTTGGTGCGTTGCTGGACCAATACAAACACCAACGTGATAACAAAAAACTTGCCACCACCCTCATCTATAGCTCGCTATCGCAGTAAGCAGCATTGGAAGGTTAAAACAGGTAACAACAAAGCCTGGGCAATGCCCAGGAAAAAACCCAAGCCTACTTACCAACCAGCTCGCAAACAACCAAATTAACCTGTCTAACAGTATGCATTAAAAACTGGGGTTTAGTCCGTACGCATTTGCAAATGCATGCGTAAGCCACAGAGCCTCATCACGGCACCCTGGTATCTGTGGTCCTAACACTAAAATATGAGTGTCCCCACAGTGGAGGCACATGCATTTTGATGGATAAATGAGGGCAGGTGGACTGAAGGAGAGCCTAACCCATTCTTAAAGGTACAGGAGCACACCAAACACCCAGCAAGTAGCACAATGGCTGCAAAGGTGTTGGTGCGTTGCTGGACCAATACAAACACCAACCTGAAAAACAAAAAACTTGCCACCACCCTCATCTATAGTTGGCTATCGCAGTAAGCGGCATTGGAAGGCTAAAACAGGTAACAACAGTAGCCCATATACCCATAACCTGACCTTGGGTTGCCCTTCTCGTATCTAGTACCACCAAGCACCCGGCCACCTAGTGGTAGAAGAGAGAAGCGCAACAATGCCAAACTTAAGGAGAAATCAATAGATCTCTATCAATCGACCAAGATAACTACTCTTGATAAGTAAGTTTGTGAGGAGCTCCCTGACTAAACCCCAGGGTGCTACATGTTATAGAAAATAAAAGTAAGGCAAAATGTACATACATTCCAAAAATGATTTTTTGAGTAAGAAATTGTTCACTGCAAAGAACTTCAGGCTGGATTACGGAAAATAATGTTGGAAGCAAAACAATTACTGGAATATACAGTATTCCTGTTAAATTCCTGCAGCAAAAGAAAATACTTTGGCCACAAGTATCTTATGACTGCTGACAGCAGCCCATACACTCTTCCCACTTTAAGTTCCCAGAAGTGGCTAAACAAGAAAAAAGAAAACAGCTAAATATACAAATGACATGAATATAAACAAGTTGTCTAGGGTACATTTACACTGGCAGTTTTAACCCCCTTGGACTGGTTTGTTAGTGTAGTGTGAGTGCTCCAAACCATATCCAGGAGTGGCTAAGCATACTGTGCCCAGGACCACTTAGAAGAGATGGTCCTGGGCACGTTTGACTTGTGGTCTGGCTTTAGGAGGAGTGAAAACTATGCCTGAGCACGGAATTCCACATAGATCACTGAACACACAAGCAGGGATCACTGTGGTCTGGTTGGCAAAGATGATGAAGTAAGTGAGCCCAGGAACAATTGCCTATGACCCAGTGTAAGTGCAGACCTTGCATTTAAAAAGCTACATGTCCTATGTACCTTTTTTTTTTATTTTGACCTTCAACACCCATTGTAAAATATAGAAATCAACATTACAATGCCATTTATTCCTAAAAAAAAACACTTCAAAAGATTGTAGTACATACTGTACGTTTGCAGTAATAATTTATTTGCACATACTGTAGGCCCCAATTTGAACAGGACCCCCAACAATCTAGAAATCAGCTTCCCAGCACCGTTCCACATCAGAAACAGTACCTGCTAGAGTTGTCCACTTTCACCCCTTATTTTTTCCTCCTGCTACTGGAAGTTTTTTTGTAGAAAATGTGTGTGATTGTGAATATAACTTGTATATGAGTAGGTGTACATACTCTTCTTCCCTAGTGAAATTAATGTTACAACCCCAAACTTTATTGCCGAGTTCACAATGTATTGTGAAAGCTCCAATTTTCACATGAACTATGAAAAATTGGAGGTGCTGAACCTGACCCTCCCAGGAGCAACTCTTAACAGGCTCAAACCTAATTTGTTTTCAGGTTTCAACTCTTTGCACAGAACTTTGCTCCCCTTATCTCCACCTTTTGAAACAACTTGGGCTCCTGGGCCATGAAAGGTTCCTCATGGATGGAGAGATGCAATATAATTAAACAAAACATTTTACCCCGTATTCTTTACCTTCTCCAGAAGATACTGATACACATTCCCTATCCTGCTTCACGTCTATTCAATGAGTCCTGAACAACTTTATGTTTTCTTCCAAACCTGCTCATATCAAACATACCATTCTTTGGAGACCTAAAATGTCTGGGTGAAAGACACTTCTCGACATTTGACTTGCCCATATAGCTCTAAAGTGACCTTTACTTGATTAACTGCATTGATAGGCAGAGGGGACATTGGGTGTCCAATAGGTACTCTTTATGGAGACATCACAGGTGTGTCACCTGCCCAAAATGATCACATAGGGGCTTGTCAGCCCCTTGTGATAGCAATAAAGTTAGATTAAAAAAAAGTTTTAAAAAAGGTTATTAAAATAAATTAAAAATAATTAAAAAAAAACCCCAAGCACACCACCCCCCCGTGCATACACGGTACCTGGTACCCGGTAAAAAAAAAGGTACCTGGGAATTTACAAAGCTTCCTGTGCCATTTTAGTGGCCAAGAAACTCTCACAAATGACATGTGCCACATTAACTAAGAAACAGGTTGATCTGCACCACCTGTGCCAGTTTCTATTGCAGAGTAAAACAGGAACTAGTGCAGGTCTCCACCTAATTAATAGAGGAATATGGCAGTTTTCTATATAGAAAACAGCTGTACATTCCTGCCAAGTGTAACTTTGTCATATAGGATGTGGGCTGTCAGCAGACAGCTCACATCCCTCTCTCTGCCTGTGCAGTGATTACACAGCACAAGCAGAGACTGCCCAGGGTTGAGAACCCTCCTACTCTGAGCTGAGCGAGGAGCGGGAAAGGGTTCCGAGGTAGTCAGGTCAGAAAGAAGAGGTTTTGATTACAGTGCTCTCTGGATTGGTAAGTCCTCATTTGGGACCCAGGTATGAAGAGACTTGGCTGTTAAATGCCTGCAAACCCTGATTACAGGGCCTTCGGTCCTCAAAGGGTTTACTCACCTGCAAGGGAGGCTTGAAAGGCAGCAAGAAGGAGTGAACACATTTCAGTGAGGTGGAGTGTGAGGCAGTTCACAGCTGTGAGTTAGTGTGGACTGTCTGAAGACTGAGACTCTGTTTGCTGAGCTCCTGTGCTTTTTCCTGTACTTTGAGCAGACGGAACCCTTAACCCAAGTATAGTATTGGCATTTCGGCGGTAAGCCATAATATTGCTTTCACTATACCAGAACTATGGACTGTAGGCATATTGCTTTGCTGAGGAAAGCTTTATTATTTGCATGGTTTGTGAAGAAACAATAAAGACTGTTTTACTTTTACAAATGGTTGGTTGGTGATCCTGGGCTCTGCATATTACAATGTGTGTGAAAAATTAAACAGCGAGTTAACGAATAACTCCATTTTACTTTCAATTTTTTCTAGCCTACTCTTATTAATTTGAATAATCTGTTAGTAGGCACTGCTGTGTCACATAATTCACAGAGTCTGCCTTCTGAACTACAGAGGTACCGGAAGGAGGAGTTTCAGGAGGCGGAAACAATACAGGAATTACTGCTTGCGGGCAGAAAAGTACCATGGGACCTCCCTCTCTGTGCACATAAAATCAGGAGGGAGCTCTGCCCAAGCAAGTCGAGTCCAGCCACATGGGAGAAGACAGGCCGACAGCTGCTTTGTAAGTCAATCCTCCAGCAATCACTGAGGGCTCTGTTCCTCTCTGTCTTCAGCTACCTTCTCATCCTGACTGTCCTCATGAGAGATTGCCTGCCTGGGGAGCCTGCCAACATGCCTGGGGCTGCTAAAACCTGTAGTCACACAACACACAGCCTGGT
This sequence comes from Aquarana catesbeiana, assembly GCF_042186555.1. Taxonomy (NCBI): domain Eukaryota; kingdom Metazoa; phylum Chordata; class Amphibia; order Anura; family Ranidae; genus Aquarana; species Aquarana catesbeiana. Next base: position 71,282,415 of record NC_133335.1, on the reverse strand, counting down.
GCATGGGAAAGATAGACATAAACAGCCAGCAAGGTGTGGGAAAGTGCTTCTGTTCCTGATTTCAGCAAAGCTGCTACAAACCTGTGTCCTGGAGCCTTCCACATGTAGGGGATTGCTGGGACTTGCATTCCTCCCAGAAGATGTCAGCCATGGACTTTTCCTAAGCAGGTATGCTGGGGCAGTACACACGCCTGTAGTTAGGTACTAGGGATGTTAGGGAAAGATTTTCATTTACTAAGAAAAACGGGAAGCAATGGTCACTCTACAATTAGTTACCCCCAATTAAGACTTCAACTTGGCGAACATGTGAATGAAAAAGCGTGCTAATACCGGCGAACATGCCTTTGTAAATATCAAATCAGCATATCCGCAAATTTTCAAGTGCCAATTGCTACCCAGTTTGGAACTGCACTGATCACATGAATGTGAATAAAACATTTTTATGTGAGATGTGCTCTACCTCATGTGCATCTATTTTTGTATATTACAATTATTATTCCTAGTTTGTTTTCTTCTTTTGCTAATGAATGCAGTTATGAATGGGTATTACAGAGTACTGTATGCTATTCTGTAAAGTTGCATGTATTGAACATTTACAGTTACTTATTTGTTATGTTTTTTTTCCATGTAATTTTTTTTTTTTTTTTTGAGACTATAAAGCAGTAATTATTTATGTTCATTCTTTAACCGCTTGCCGACCGCCACACACAGATGTACGTCGGAAAAACAGCACAGCAGGCAAATAGGCCTACCTGTACGTCCCTTCAAATTTGCTGCCTATCCGATGTTCTCCGGCGGCCCGGTCTGGAGAGGTAGAACGGGGAGATGCCTATGTAAACAAGGCATTTCCCCGTTCTGCCTAGTGACATGACAGGGATCTATTGCTCCCTTTTATCGGGAACACTTAACCCCTTGATCTCCCCCTAGTGTTTAACCCCTTCCCTGCCAGTGTCATTTACACAGTATTCAGTGCATTTTTATAGCATTGATCGCTGTATAAATGACAATGGTCCCAAAATAGTGTCAAAAGTGTCCGATGTGCCCGCCATAATGTCGCAGTCACGATAAAAATCGCAGATCGCCGCTATTACTAATAAAAAAAAATGAATAATGAAAATGCCATAAATCTATCCCCTATTTTGTAGACACTATAATTTTTGCGCAAACCATTTTTTTTACCAAAAATATGTAGAAGAATACACATCGGCCTAATCTGAGAAAGAAATTTGTTTTTTTATATTTTTTGGGGGATATTTATTATAGCAAAAAAGTAAAAAATATTGCTTTTTTTTCAAAATTGTTGCTCTTTTTTTGTTTATAGTGCAAAAAATAAAAACCGCAGAGGTGATCAAATACCACCAAAAGAAAGCTCTATTTGTGGGAAAAAAAGGACATCACTTTTGTTTGAGTACAACGTCGAACGACCGCACAATTGTCAGCTAAGGCGATGCAGTGCTGAATCGCAAAAAATGCTCTGGTCAGTAAGGGAGTAAAACCTTCCGGGGCTGAAGTCGTTAATCATGCTACACTATTATGCAGGTCTTGGTGTACTTAGCACAGTGGCTTGGTGGTGTGTACTGATGTCTACAAAGCACTCAGGTTATGAGTTCAAATCTCAGCCAAACTACCACCCACCTAGGGTAGTTGTGTTGCTTTTTCCAGTGCACAAGCAAATTAAAACACAAAAAATGTAAAATAACACCCTGCACGTTAACCGGTGTGTGATTTTTGGAACTCCACATGAAGTAGGAACAGGGGTCAGTTTATATGGCCATAGTTATGTATGTAGAAAGACTGATTTAGAATTTCAGCTAAGAATCATATTTCTTGTATTTTATGTTGAAGCTACTTGTGACTTCCCCATCAATTTGCTACATTCCTCTTTCTGTGCAAAAAGCTTGCTTGCTGACATCATTTAAGACAGATGAAGGAACCTGCAAGAGCATACTGCAGAGAAACGAAAGTTTAGTAAAAAAAGCTAAAAATATATATTTTTGCAGAATTTGTCTGATTTTAGGATGCATACGTTGATTTTTAAAAGGTTAGAATGTCTGGTATAAAGAAGTGTACCGCCCGTTCGCTTGTGACGTAATATGCTGAAAATATATATGTACACTGTATTCACTGTATCTGGAACTCTTGACGTGTAGACACGAGTCGGGTCAGGAGCTTCCATTCTTTTCTGGCCAGAAAGATGGAATAAAATCTCTCATACCAGAGTTCTTTGTGCAATAATGTCATTACCGATATTCTGCTACTTTATTTGGTGCATTTGGCCGTGAGGGGGGAATATCGGTGTGACCTGTTGAGGCAGGTGGCACTGTTTTCTACCAGACCTACAAGGAGTGGTCCGAGAGGCCAGCCCTGCGGGCTATATCGTAGTCTCAAAAGGCGCCTTCTAGAACTGTTATCTAGGAGACTGCGCTGTGTCCCATTTGGTGGCCTGCTGTGGACGACCTTCGTAGCGTCAAAAGGACCTGGGAATCTGAGAAATAGATAGCTGGAGCTCCAACGGGAACAGGTGAGAGTCTTTTTACTTCTGTTTTTGGATAACAGTCAGACAGTCAGCCATCCTCTCGATGGATTGAGAGAAGGGAAGCCTGATCACCTTCCGAGAGAGACGTCCGTTCAGATGATTGTGCATCTTTCGGACGAATCCTCAGTCAGTCAGTAATTTTTGGGTGGGAGTGTCTGGTATGATTGAGAGATGTATGAGACATCACTTTGTGGTGAAGTGACCGTGGTCCTCTTCTAAGTGCGTTTTCTGGCTGGGAGACCACACCCAGGCCACTGACCGAGGGAAGCGTTGTCTATTGTTCCTATTTGTGTCGAGGATTCAGACCCCTTACTGAATTCTCATCATCTACCCTACCCTCTGTGTCTGTCTTGGTGTCTTTTAGGTTATAAGAATGGGTGGGAAACATAGTGTTGAATCTCCCCTACAAACCATGATCTCCAACTTTAGGAAGGGATTTGCTAAGAACTGCAATTTAAAACTTAGCCCTGAGAAATTGATAACATTGTGTGAGAAAGATTGGCCCTGCTATGGAGCGCGGTGGCCCCCACAGGGAACCCTTGACTTAGAGACCATTGACTGATTATTTGAGACTATTATGTCAGACTCACAGAAACATGACCAAGACGCACCTTCCAGGAGGACTGTTCGTTCGGATGATTGTGCATCCCTCGAATAAATCCTCAGCCAGTCAGGAGGACTGTTCGTTCGGATGATTGTGCATCCCTCGAATAAATCCTCAGCCAGTCAGGAGGACTGTTCGTTTGGATGATTGTGCATCCCTCGAATAAATCCTCAGCCAGTCAGGAGGAATATCCGTCCAGATGATTGTGCATCTCTCGGATAAATCGTCAGCCAGCCAGTCAGGAGGAATATCCGTCCAGATGATTGTGCATCTCTCGGATAAATCCTCAGCCAGCCAGTCAGGAGGAATATCCGTCCAGATGATTGTGCATCTCTCGGATAAATCCTCAGCCAGTCAGTCAGGAGGAATATCCGTCCAGATGATTGTGCATCTCTCGGATAAATCCTCAGCCAGTCAGTCAGGAGGAATGTTTGTCCAGATGATTGTGCATCTTTCGGACAAATCCTCAGTCAGTCAGTCAGTCAGTCATTTAGCTAGGAGAAAACGTCCGTCTGGATGATTGTGCATCCTTTGGACAAATGGGAGATAAAGACCTGCAGTGGATAGAAGCCAAAAAAAAAAGGAACAGTGTAGAATTATAGTTATGACAAGAGTAGTACCACTGACAAAACAAACAAAACACATATATTCTCAACCCGAAGAGACAGATCAGCCTCCCCCGTATGTAGATGAACGGACCTCAGATAGAGACAGGTCAGAGCCATGTCCAAATGCCCCGTCCAGTAAACAAGGGGACTCAAGTTGTTGTCCACCTACATCAGATTCAGCAAGTTTGTCAATGCCAAATCTCAGTAAATATACTCCGAACCGTAACACTTTGGGTATAGGCAGGACAGAAATAGGGAACTCAGTAGTAGTCAATGGGCTCCCCAATCAAGTGTCCACTTCCACTCTGAGAAATCCTGATGTAAACAGCCGGACCCTTGCCCCGTCTTTCAACATACCTCTGCAAATGCCCCTAAGAAAACAGGCGGAGGAGGAACATCGGACTCTAGTTTACACCCCTTTTTACCACAACAGATTTACTGAACTGGAAGATTCATAACCCTGCCTACACTGAGAAGCCCCAAGTCATCACAGATTTGCTCCGGTCAATAACTCAGACCCATAACCCCACTTGGTCGGACTGCCAGCAACTTTTATTGACCCTTTTTAATACTGAGGAGAGACACAGAATTAACCAAGCAGTGCAGAAGTATAAAGGCAAAAGACCCTTCCTATTAGCAAGACTTTGTAGTTTTGGGGGGGGGGCATCAAGTCCAACATCAGTTCCTGTACATGCCGGATTCCCCTATTCCCTTGCTGGGCAGAGACTTACTTGCTAAACTCAGAGCATACATATACTTCCAATCTGACGGACAGGCTATCCTAAAATTGCCCCATCCCTTTGAAGCCCGCATACTGCAAGACATCCCGGGACTATGGGCAGAAGACAACCCACCAGGATTAGCCAGACACGTTCCCCCAATCCTTATTGAATTAAAATCAGGAGCCACTCCAGTCAGGCTGAAACAGTACCCAGTCCCTCTAAAAGCCCTAGTAGGAATACAAAAGTACTTAAACAAATTCCTACACTATGGGATTCTAAAACCCTGTCAGTCTCCCTGGAATACACCTCTACTCCCAGTGCAGAAACCCGAAACAGCTCACTGTCGTCCTGTTCAAGACCTCAGAGCGGTCAATCAGGCTGTAATGACCATGCACAAAGCGGTCAATAATGAACTGTTACAATTACTGTGGGAGGCAGGTTATAAGGTGTCCCGGAGAAAGGTGCAATTTTGGCAAGAGACTGTAAAGTACCTGGGATTCAGAGTATCACAAGGACAGAGACAATTGGCAGAAGGCAGGAAAGAAGCTGTTTGTCAGATTCCCACTCCGACTACCAGACGGCAAGTACGTGAATTCCTGGGGGTGGCAGGATTCTGCTGAATCTAGATACCGGACTTTGCCACAAAAGCCAGACCCCTCTATGAATCCACAAAGGGGGGAGAAAAGGAACCCTTTCAATGGGGACAACAAAACAGAGCATTAAGACATTAAGGTCTCCCTAATGCAGGCTCCTGCGCTAGGCTTGCCAGATAGCCAAAAAGTCTTCTATTTGTATGTCAGTAAAAAAACAAGGAATAGCAGTAGGAGTCCTGACACAATACTCTGGGTCTTGGCAGCGCACTGTAGCATACCTTTCAAAACAACTGGACACTGTAGCTCAGGGATGGCCATCCTGCCTGCGGGCCAACTTGTCAAGTCCTTGTGGCGGAAGCTGACAAGTTGTCATTGGGTCAGGAGACTTATGTCCGAGTCCCACACCAAGTACAGGCATTAATGGATTACAAGGGAAATCACTGGTTCATTAACAGTCGACTGGTTAAATATCAAGCTATGCTGTGTGAAAATCCTCGTATCCACTTAGAGACTGTAAACACTTTAAACCAGGCCACTCTGCTCCCCACCTCACAGGAACCCCTAACTCATGACTGTCTCCAGGTAATGGATATGCAAGCCGACCAGACTTGAAACACAGCCCCTTGGAAAATCCAAACGTTGAGTACTTTACTGACAGAAGCAGTTTTGTAAAAGATGTTTATCCCCAGATATAGGCTCAGACAATGGCCCTGCTTTTGTCCATAAGTGCCTCCAGGAATTAGCAACAGCACTTAAGATTACTTGGAAACTACACACTGCATATAGGCCCCAAAGCTCTGGAAAAGTTGAACGAATGAACTGTACGCTCAAGTCACAACTGGCCAAGCTCTGTCAGGAAACCCAAATGAAATGGACCTTGATGTTGCCCATTGCTTTACTGAGAATTCGGGGTACCCCAACAAAGAGGACAAATCTGTCCCCTTTAAGGTACTGTATGGTAGGCCCCCACCTATCATTAGAGGGATAAGAGGAGACTTGCATCAGATAGGAGGGGTAGTTAACTGTGAACTGATACAGAGACTTGGGAAGAGTAAGCAAGACATAGGGAAATGAGTTCAAGAGAAACTTCCTGTAAGCTTGTCGAACCCAGTACACCCCTTCAAACCAGGAGACACAGTGTGGGTAAAGGAGTGGAACTTAACCCCACTAGGGCCAAATTGGAGAGGTTCTTACACTGTTCTGCTATCTACCCCAACAGCCATTAAGGTAGCTGAGGTGACACCCTGGATACACCACTCCAGGGTAAAACGAGCTGCTGACCTCACAGACTCCTGGCACAGTACAGTAGATCCCCAAGATCCTTTGAGATTGAGATTGACCAGAGAAATCAGAAGGAAGAACTCCAGCCCTGTGTTCAGCACACCCCTGGAAGCTGCTGAATTTACGCACGGCAGAAGATAGACAGACTGCAGCCCTGCGGCCAACACACTCCTGGAAGCTGCTGGCTCAACGCATGGCGGAAGATAAAGGATATCTACCCTAGCTCTGCTCCAACCACAGCCCGGACACTGGTTGGTCTACGCACAAGCTGAAGCCTGAGGATATTCATTGGTGTAATGTTTACTAAAATCTTTATAACGAGACTGTTGATAGTCATAGCAGTGATACTGGCCGAGCTAAAAAGGGGGGAGGGTAATTCATGTGACCCTTGTATAAGGACCACCAGAGTAGGATCCATAGCTACCAAGATGTTACTGTGGCTCTCTCATTATCAATGCAAGGGCACAGAGACTGGTACTTGCATACATAATGGGACTACCTATTCAATGTGCTCCGTTGAAAATCAGATAACCTGTTATAACCCTACTTATGCTCCCTATAAAACTTGGCTAACCATTCGGAGCTTTAGCTCCACCGGTAAGCTGGTAAACCATACCCTGATCACCAACTCAAGTATTGTAGAGACAAGTTTTAATTATTTTCTGATTCTCCCTATAGTGTATGGAGTGCTAATATTTTTACTCTTTTTGCATTCTTATTGTTACCATGGGCCAAGGGTCACTATCCCAGTGTTTTATAAGTTAATGAAAGACCCGGCTGGAGCCGACAATGGGGAATAATCTCGGTAGAAGAATGTTTTGTGCCTGCTAGTGAGGTCATCATAGAAAAAAAAAAAAAAACAAAACTGTATGCTATTTAGTGATGCTTAATCTCGCTCATATTAATCGCTATGATTATGATCAAAGGGGGGAATGAAGTAGAAACAGGGGTCAGTTTATATGGCCATAGTTATGTGTGTAGTAAGACTGATTTAGAATTTCAGCTAAGAATCATATTTCTTGTATTTTATGTTGAAGCTACTTGTGACTTCCCCATCAATTTGCTACATTCCTCTTTCTGTGCAAAAAGCTTGCTTGCTGACATCATTTAAGACAGATGAAGGAACCTGCAAGAGCATACTGCAGAGAAACGAAAGTTTAGTAAAAAAAGCTAAAAATATATATTTTTGCAGAACTTGTCTGATTTTAGGATGCATACGTTGATTTTTAAAAGGTTAGAATGTCTGGTATAAAGAAGTGTACCGCCCGTTCGCTTGTGACGTAATATGCTGAAAATATATATGTACACTGTATTCACTGTATCTGGAACTCTTGACGTGTAGACACGAGTCGGGTCAGGAGCTTCCATTCTTTTCTGGCCAGAAAGATGGAATAAAATCTCTCATACCAGAGTTCTTTGTCCAATAATGTCATTACCGATATTCTGCTACTTTACACGCATCCGCCCCCCATGTTGAGGGCATGAGGGCTGCTCGCTTGTCCCCCCCTATCCTGACCTGCCAGGCTGTATCTTATAAGGGTCTGGTATGGATTTTGGGGGGGACCCCAAGCTAATTTTTTTTTTTTCGGGGGGGGGGGGGGGGGTTATTTGGTGCTTAGAGAGAATTCACATTTTGTTGACATATTTCATGGTTTACCTAGGTCAGAGCCCTGACATTCAGCATTGGAGCAGAGTTTTTCTTTGTTTTTTCTTCCCCCTCCCCCCATTACACTTTCTACTCAAGGACATGCATATGTGCACAACCAAATATTTTTGTATGCAACTAGATTTAATAAAGATTTGAAAGGGTATGAATAGTTTGCACTTCTAAAATATGTATTTATAGTCTGCAAAAGTCAAACAAAAAGCAAAAAAGAATCAACTTTTTATTTCAACATTAGTATAAACATTTGGTACATTAATATACCTGGGCAAAAAAATAAATAAAAGGCATGGAAATGATGCGCCAGCATTTGACAATATAGATAGAAGGGCCCTGCTCAAAAGAGTTTACAATCTACAAGAGTAGGACACTAAAAATTAGACACATTAAAAATCACAGTAGAAAAGCAGGGATACAAATCAAGCTAATAACAAACATGACAAACCTTTTTGGTGATCAGAACTCAAAACCCCTAAAAAGTTAAATAGGATTATCATAAGCAAAAACAGACAAAATGAATACAAAATCCAAAAAGGCAGCGCACAAAAAAAATCGACACACACACGGAAGCTTCCTTTTGTTTTAAACCATTACATAAACCAGATCAACATTAGCAGTTGTAAGTCTAACATGTTTGATTTAGAAGTAACAAGAACAAGATAAAGGTCTGCTGAGAATCACAAACAAAATCACACATGGTTAGACTGGACAAAGACACAATTTGTAAACTGTGACCACAAAAACACACTTTGGAGGACCTTAATGCAAAACTATACCAGGGGAGTGGGTCAGGCAAAAAAAAAAAAAAAATAAAAACATATCTATTTGTAAACCAATATAAGCATTGCAAACAAAGATTATGACCTCTTCTCAGGCCAAACAACCACAGGCCTTTATATATAACCTAGCTCGGATTGCTAGCACACCTCCACCCACCCAGAAAAGGACTAGTGTAATTGATTCTGTCTTTTCATGTATGCCTCAAGTGCTCACACCTGTTCATCAGGAACACACTCTTTCCAAATGAAAGAATGCATCAGTATATATATATCTGTGCAGGGTAAACCTAAACATAACAAATGTCCAAGGCTCTGGCCATGATCAGTGATACCAAAAATCTAAAAAATTCACTTGTACATTATTGGGCATGTGGAGGGTACAACACAGGAAATGACAACGTTGTGAGGGCTGCTTCACACAAATTGTTGACAAAGCACATTGGTCATTCATCAACAGCATACAGCATTAAAATATGTGTGCAGGATCACACCATACATCCATATCTGCCCTAAAACACACAGTTATAAATTTGGTGCAAACCCATGCTCACTTGATTTATAATGTCATTTCTTGGGTTTCCATTATGTGAAATCCATCAAAAATGTAATCACTGGTGAAAAATTAACTTTAACACCACAACAGAGGAAGAACATACAAACCTCTAGCCAGGTAGTGGCATATTTGGGATTCAAACCAACAACCTCAGTGCTGCTAGGCAGAAGTGCTAACCAGTTAGCCACTGTGCTGCCACATGGATGGAGGCTGCCCCTCTGTGGTGTCAAACAGTCCTAAGTCCCAGGGGTGCAATAAGTTAATCAATGCAGATGTACTGTGGAAGGCCGGAGAACCATTGAACAACCTGTTTCTGTTATATGCTATCTGTTTTGAAGGCTGGGTATGGCTGATTACTCTCAGCACGCTGCTAGACAACTATCTCTAATTTTGTTGCCTTTTGCTCAGTAAGAGGCTGCAATTAGTGCTGTTGGAGAATTCTTAAGGCTGATTATTGTCCCTGCCCATGGAAAACATATGGCACGATTTGCAATGGTGGTAGAACCCTCCTACACATAAATACTACATTTATGCATAATGTGTGTAAGGATATGAGTCATGTTTAACAACAAAGGGAGAACAGACAACTCCTCTATATGAAGTGGAATGCTTGGAATTTGAACCAACAACCCCAGCGCTGCTAAGCAGAAGTGCTAACACATTAGCCGCTGTGCTGCCATATGGATGGAGGCTGCATCTCTGTGGTGTCAAACAGTCCTAAGTCCCAGGGGTGCAATAAGTTAATCAATGCAGATGTACTGTAGGAGGCTGGAGAACCATTGAACAAACAGTTTCTGGCATATGCCATCTATTTTGAAGGCTGGGTATGGCTGATTACTGTCAGCATTCTGAACCATCTTGAATATTGTTGCTTTTTGCTTGTTAAGAGGCTGCAATTGGTGCTAGTGGGGAATTCTTAAGGCTGATTATTGTCCTTGCCCATGGAAAAAATATGGCATGATTTGCAATGGTGGTGGAACCCTCCTACACATAAATACACAAATACTGCATTTATTTGGACATATACCTATAGGTGTTGGAATGACATCAGTCAGGAGTTATGCTTCTTGATTTATTCTGTGATATTTGGTGGTTCTTGGTGTATGAGTGTAGAATAGTGAAGTTACCCTCTGAATTTTGGGAATGACATTTTGATTTCTAATGTTGGTACACATATCACATTTTTTGGGGTCAAATTGTGATCATTTAGAAATACTAAACAACACACAAAATTGTGACTCATTTAAAATTTGCATCAGCACTGGTATTGTTTGTGGTTTGTGAAGATACCTGTTGGAGTTTTGGATTGGATTTTTGTGAGATGGAGAGCAACAATTGAGAGAGAAAATTATATTTTACCAAAACATGAAAACATAACACATTACTAGCATTCTTAAAAAAAATATGAAGAAGCAACATAAAAACACAGCAAGGACTATTTATTTTAGAGAAATAAACAATTCATATCAAAATTAAAATGTATTTTTTTGTGTGGAAGTAACAATTGTATAGTGGGGACAGAAAGTATTCAGACCCCCTTACATTTTTCACTCTTTGTTATATTGCAGCCATTTGCTAAAATCATTTAAGTTATTTTTTTTTTCCTCATTAATGTACACACAGCACCCCATATTGACAGAAAAAACACAGCATTATTGACATTTTTGCAGATTTATTAAAAAAGAAAAACTGCAATATCACATGGTCCTAAGTATTCAGACCCTTTGCTCAGTATTTAGTAGAAGCACCCTTTTGATCTAATACAGCCATGAGTCTTTTTGGGAAAGATGCAACAAGTTTTTCACACCTGGATTTGGGTATTCTCTGCCATTCCTCCTTGCAGACCCTCTCCAGTTCTGTCAGGTTGGATGATAAACGTTGGTGGAGAGCCATTTTTAGGTCTCTCCAGAGATGCTCAATTGGGTTTAAGTCAGGGCTCTGGCTGGGCCATTCAAGAACAGTCACGGAGTTGTTGTGAAGCCACTCCTTCGTTATTTTAGCTGTGTGCTTAGGGTCATTGTCTTGTTGAAAGGTAAACCTTCGGCCCAGTCTGAGGTCCTGAGCACTCTGGAGAAGGTTTTCGTCTAGGATATCCCTGTATTTGGCCGCATTCATCTTTCCCTCAATTGCAACCAGTTGTCCTGTCCCTGCAGCTGAAAAACACCCCCACAGCATGATGCTGCCACCACCATGCTTCACTGTTAGGACTGTATTGGACAGGTTATGAGCAGTGCCTGGTTTTCTCCACACATACCGCTTAGAATTAAGGCCAAAAAGTTCTATCTTGGTCTCATCAGACCAGAGAATCTTATTTCTCACCATCTTGGAGTCCTTCAGGTGTTTTTTAGCAAACTCCATGTGGGCTTTCATGTGTCTTGCACTGAGGAGAGGCTTCCGTCGGGCCACTCTGTCATAAAGCCCCGACTGGTGGAGGGCTGCAGTGATGATTGACGTTCTACAACTTTCTTCCATCTCCCGACTGCATCTCTGGAGCTCAGCCACAGTGATCTTTGGGTTCTTCTTTACCTCTCTCACCAAGGCTCTTCTCCCCCAATAGCTCAGTTTGACCGGACGGCCAGCTCTAGGAAGGGTTCTGGTCGTCCCAAACATCTTCC